>NC_135345.1:71037923-71638816 GCF_023851605.1 Tamandua tetradactyla | reverse complement strand
TCTATATTCCCACTAACAGTGAATAAGTGTACTTATTTCTCCACATCCTCTCCAGCACTTGTAGTTTTCTGTTGTTTTTTTTTATAATGGCGATTCTAGTAGGTGTGAGATGATATCTTATTGTGGGTTTGATTTGCATTTCCCTAACTGCTAGTTAAGTTGAGCATCTTTACATATGTTTTTGAGCCATTTGTATTTCCTTTTTTGAAAAGTGTCTGTCCATGTCTTTTGCCCATTTTTTAAACAGGGTATGTGGTAGTTAGGTTCAGGTGTCAACTTGGCTAGGTAAAGGTGCCTGGTTCTACTGCTGTGGTCATGAGCCAATGGCATGTGAATTTCATCTGTTGCTGATTACTTCTGCAGTTGGGCTAGGAGGCGTGCCTGCTGTAATGAATGATGTTTGATTTAATTGGTTGGTGCTTAAATGAGAGACTCAACGTAGCACAGCCAAAGCAGTTCAGTATACCTCATCTCAGCACTTGAAGCTCAGCCCAGGCTGTTGGAGATGCAGAAAGGAATCACCCTGGGGAAAGTTGTTGGGACCCAGAGGCCTGGAGAGAAGGCCAGCAGAGATCACCCTGTGCCTTCCCACGTAAGAGAGAACCTCTGCTGAAAGTTAGCTGCCTTTCCTCTGAAGAGCTAAACTTTAAATAAATCCCCTTTTATTGAAAGCCAATCCATCTCTGGTGTGTTGCATTCTAGCAGCTAGCAAACTAGAACAGGGTCGTTTGTCTTTTTGTTGTTGAATTGTAGGATCTCTTTATATATTCTGTACATTATCTGATAGTACTTTCTAAATACTGTCTCACATTACATATGCTATCTTTTTACTTTCCTGACAAAGTCCTGTGCTGCGCAGAGTGTTTAATTTTGAGGAGTTCCCATTTCTCTACTCTTTCATTGCTCATGCTTTGGGTGTAAGGTTTAAGAAACCACCTCCTATCACAAGATCCTTAAGATATTTCCTTATATTATCTACTAAATGTTTCATGGTCTTAGCTCTAATGTTTAGGTCTTTGATCCATTTTGATTTTATTTTTGTATAAGGTATAAGATAGGGATCCTCTTTCATCCCTTCGGATATGGTTATTCAGTTCTCCAAAAACCATTTGCTGAAGAAGCTGCTCTGTCCCAGTTGATTCAACTTGACAGTTTTATCAAAGATCAGTTGGCTGTATATGAGAGGGGCTACCTCTGAACTTTTTGATTCCACTGGTCAATTCATCTACCTTTATGTCAGTACCATGCTACTTTGACCACTGTAGCTTTGTAATATGCTTTAAAGTCAGGTAGTGCAAAATTTCCCACTTTATTTTCCTTTCTCAAGATATTTCTGGCTATTCAGGGCACCTTTCCCTTCCAAATAAATTTGATTATTGGTTTTTCTGCTTCTGCAAAATAAGTTGTTGGGATTTTAATTGGTATTGCATTGAATGTATAAATCAATTTGGGTAGAATTGACATCTTTTTTTTTTTTTTTTAATTTTTTTATTAATCAAAAAAAAGAAAAGAAATTAACACAACATTTAGAAATCATTCCATTCTACAAATCCACTCAGTAATTCTTAGTATCATCACATAGATGTATGATCATCATTTCTTAGTACATTTGCATCGATTTAGGAAAAGAACTAGCAAAACAGCAGAAAAAAATATAGAATGTTAATATAGAGAAGAGAATTAAAATAATAATACTAATAATATATATATATATAAAAAAGGAAAAAGAAAAAAACAAAAACAAAAGATACAAACACACAAACAAACAAACAAAAAACTATTTCAGGTGCAGCTTCATTCAGTGTTCCAACATAGTTACATTACACTTAGGTATTATTGTGCTGTCCATTTTTGAGTTTTTGTATCTAGTCCTGTTGCACAGTCTGTATCCCTTCAGCTCCAATTACCCATTATCTTACCCTGTTTCTAACTCCTGCTGGTCTCTGTTACCAATGATATATTCCAAGCTGATTCTCAAATGTCGGTTCACATCAGTGGGACCTTACAGTATTTGTCCTTTAGTTTTGGGCTAGACTCACTCAGCATAATGTTCTCTAGGTCCATCCATGTTATTACATGCTTCATAAGTTTAGTCTGTCTTAAAGCTGCATAATATTCCATCGTAGGTATACGCCACAGTTTGTTTAGCCACTCGTCTGTTGATGAACATTTTGGCTGTTTCCATCTCTTTGCAATTGTAGATAATGCTGCTATAAACACTGGTGTGCAAATGTCCGTCTGTGTCTTTGCCCTTAAGTCCCTTGAGTAGATACCTAGCAGTGGTATTGCTGGGTCGTAATCCATTCTGCCATTCTATGTCTTTTGATTGGGAAATTCAGTCCATTAACTTTTAGTATTATTACTGTTTGGATAATATTTTCCTCTACCATTTTGCCTTTTGTATTATATATATCATATCTGATTTTCCTTCTTTCTACACTTTACTCCATACCTCTCTCTTCTGTCTTTTCATATCTGACTCTAGTGCTCCCTTTAGTATTTCTTGCAGAGCTGGTCTCTTGGTCACAAATTCTCTCAGTGACTTTTTGTCTATAAATGTTTTAATTTCTCCTTCATTTTTGAAGGACAATTTTGCTGGATATAGGAGTCTTGGTTGGCAGTTTTTCTCTTTTAGTAATTTAAATATATCATCCCACTGTCTTCTAGCTTCCATGGTTTCTGCTGAGAAATCTACACATAGTCTTATTGGGTTTCCCTTGTATGTGACAGATTGTTTTTCTCTTGCTGCTTTCAAGATCCTCTCTTTCTCTTTGACCTCTGACATTCTAACTAGTAAGTGTCTTGGAGAACGCCTATTTGGGTCTATTCTCTTTGGGGTGCACTGCACTTCTTGGATCTGTAAATTTAGGTCTTTCATAAGAGTTGGGAAATTTTCAGTGATAATTTCTTCCATTAGTTTTTCTCCTCCTTTTCCCTTCTCTTCTCCTTCTGGGACACCCACAACACGTATATTTGTGCGCTTCATATTGTCATTCAGTTCCCTGATCCCCTGCTCAAGTTTTTCCATTCTTTTCCCTATAGTTTCTGTTTCTTTTTGGAATTCAGATGTTCCATCCTCCAGTTCACTAATTGTAGCTTCTGTCTCTTTAGATCTACCATTGTAGGTATCCATTGTTTTTTCCATTTTTTCTTCTTTGTCCTTCACTCCAATAAGTTCTGTGATTTGTTTTTTCAGATTTTCTATTTCTTCTTTTTGTTCAGCCCATGTCTTCTTCATGTCCTCCCTCAATTTATTGATTTGGTTTTTGAAGAATATTTCCATTTCTGTTCGTATATTCAGCATTAGTTGTCTCAGCTCCTGTATCTCATTTGAACTGTTGGTTTGTTCCTTTGACTGGGCCATATCTTCAATTTTCCGAGCGTCATCCATTATTTTCTGCTGGTGTCTGGGCATTTGATCAGATTTCCCTGGGTGTGGGACCCAGCTGGTTGAAAGGTTTTTCTGTGGAATCTCTGGGCTCTGTTTTTCTTTTCCTGCCCAGTAGGTGGCGCTCGTGGCACTCGTCTGTCTGCACGGCAGTCGGCCCGGGAAACCGCGCGTGGAGGTGGGGGTCGCTGGCCGCCGCGGCTTGGGAGAGTGCCGGTCCTAATTGCCCAGCTGGCCCGAAATGCCAAGTGGGCAGGGCCCCGCTATCCAACGTTCCCAGTCAGACCGGGGAGCCACGTGCGTGGAGGGGACCCCAGTCGCCAGCCGCCCCGGCCGGGAAAACGCGCGCCTCTCGGGTAGCTCACCACAGCAGATTCTCCCTGCCCGTTCAGCTGTTCCAGAATGGGGTACGCTGTCTTTTTGGTCTCTGTCGTGACTCCGGGAGCTGTTTCGTATTGTTTCTGTTTCTTTAGTTGCTTTTCTGGAGGAGGAACTAAGACCCGCGCGTCTTACTAAGCCGCCATCTTCTCCGGAAGTCTAGAATTGACATCTTAACTACATTTTAATCTTCTAAACCATGAACACAGTGTTCTTCCATTTGTTTAGGTCTTCCTTGATTTCTTTTAGCAATGTTTTATAGTTTTCTCTGTATAGTTCTCTTATATCTTTGGTTAAATATATTCCTAAATATTTTAATTCTTTTGGTTGCTACTGTAAATGGAATTTTAAAATTTCCTCTTCAGATTGCTTATCACTGATGTATAAAAACACGACTTATTTTTATGTGTATCCTGCCACTTTGCTACTCATTTATTAGTTCTAGAAGTTTTACTGTAATTTTCCTGGATTTTTCTACATATGAGATCATGTCATCTTCAAATAGTGACAGTTTTACTTCTTTCTTTCCAATCTGGATATATTTTATTTCTTTTTCTTGCCTAATTGCTCTAGCTAGAACTTCCAGCCCAATGTTGAATAACAATGGTGATGTTGACTTGTTCCTGATCTTAAAGGGAAAGTTTTCAGTCTTTTCCCATGGAGTAAGAAGTTAGTTGTGGCTTTTTCATATGTTCTCTTTATCATGTTGAAGAAGTTTCATTCTATTCTGATCTTTTGAAGTGTTTTCATTACAAAAGGATGCTGAGTTTTGACAAATTCCTTTTCTGCATCAATCGAGATGAACAAGTAGTTGTTCTGTTTTATTTGTTATGTATTACACTCATTGATTTTCTTGTGTTTAGCCAGCCTTGTACACCTGGAATAAAACCCACTTGGTAATGGTGTATAATTCTTTTTTTTTAATATTTTTTATTAATAAAAAACATACAAACATGCAAACATTCTTAATATAAAAACATTCCATACATGGTATACAATCAATGGCTAACAATATCATTACAAAGTTGTGTATTCATTGCCATGATCAATTTTTTGAACATTTGCATCACTCCAGAAAAAGTAAAAAAGGGGTACATACCATACCCCTCACTCCTCCCTCTCACTGACCACTGGTATTTTCATCTACCCAATTTATTTTAACCTTTATTCCCTGTATTATTTGTTTATTTTTTACTCATCTGACCATACCCTGGTTAAAAGGATCATGAGACAAAAGGTTTCCACAATCACACAGTCACATTGTAAAAGCTATATCATTATACAATCATCTTCAAGAAACAAGGCTATTGGAACACAGCTCTACGGCTCAGGTATTTCCCTCCAATCACTCCAATGGTGTATAATTCTTTTAATGTATTGTTAAATTCAATCTGCAAGTATTTTGTTGAGGAGTTCTGAACCTATTACTTGTTAGCGAGATTGGCCTGTAATTTTCCTTTCTTGTAGTATCTTTATCAGGCTTCTTCTGTATTAGGGTGATGCTGACTATATTGAGTGAGTTGGTAGCTTTCCCTCCTCTTCAATTTTTCCGAAGAGTTTGAGCAGGATTGGTACTAATTCTTTCTTGAATGTTTGGTAGAATTCACGTGTGGAAGCCACCTGGTCCTGGACTTTTATTTTTGGGGAATTTTTGATGACTAACTCAATCTATTTCTGATTGGTTTGTTGAGGTCTTCTATTTCTTGAGTAATGTTCATTGATCATGCTTTTCTAGGAAGTTGTCCATTTTATCTAAGTTGTCTAGTTTGTTAGCATATACTTGTTCATACTAGCCTTTCAGAATCCCCTTTAATTCTGAGGGGTCAGTAGTTATGTCCACCCTCTCATCTCTGATTTTATTTATTTGCATTGTATCTTTTTTTTTTGTCAGCCTAGCTAAGGTCCCATCAATTTTATTCCTTTTCTCAAAGAATCAGCTTCTTGTTTTATTGAATCAATTGTTTTCATCTTCTCAATTTCATTTGTTTCTGCTCTTACCTTTGTTATTTCTTTCATTTGTTTTGGGGTTAGTTTGTTGTTCTTTCTCTAGTTCTTCCACATGAATAGTTATTTTCTCAATTTTTGCTCTTTCTTCTTTTTAAATATAGGCATTTAGGGCAATTAATTTCCCTCTTAGCATTGCCTTTGCTGCATCCTATAAGTTTTGATATGTTGTGTTCTCATTTTCATTTGCCTTGAGTATTTACTGATTTCTCTCATAATTTCTTCTTTGACTCACTGGTTGTTTAAGAGTGTGTTGTCTAATTGTTGCTATATGCTTTGAAATTTATTGCTTTTTTGTATATAGGTTATTTTTCACAAAAAAAGAAAACATATTTCTTCTAGCCTCCAGTGTTTTGGAGCAGCTAGAAGGAAAAACCTGAAAGAGTGGAATGGTAACCCATAACAAACTGCGAAATCTCTTCCATAACTATTGTCGAAGTGTACTTTGAAAATCATTGCTTTTTCTTTCTTTTCTTTGTATATATGTTATATTTAACAATAAAACTGTTAATAAAAAAAAAAGTATGTTTTTTAGCCTCCATATATTTGCAAATTTTCTCACCTACTGCTTGTTATTACCAGCTTCACTTCATTATGATTAAAGAAAGTACTCGATAAAATTTATTGATTTTTAAATTGGTCTATCCTTGAGAATGATCCATGAGCACTTGAGAAAAATGTGTATCCTGCTGTCATTGGGTGCAATGTTCTGTAAAGGTCTGTCTAGCTCATTTATCATATTATTCAAAATATGTTTCCTTATTGATCCTCTGTCTAGATGTTCTATCCATTGATGACAGTGGTGTATTGAAGCCTCCAACCGTTATTGTAGAGGTGTTGACTTTCCCCTTCAGTGTTTGCCTCATGTATTTTTGGCACTCTGGCTAGGTGCACAGATATTTATGATTGCTATGTCTTCTTGATGGATTGTCCCTTTTATTAGTACTGTGTCCTTCTTTGACTCTTTTAATTATTTTACATTTGAAGTCTATTGTCTGGCATTAGTATAGCTATACCCTGCTTTTTTCTGGTTGTTGTTTGCGTGAAATATTTTTTTCTAACCTTTCAATTTCAACCTGTTTTTGTCCTTAGGTCTTAAGTGAGTCTCTTGTAGACAGCATATAGATGGATCCTGTTTTTTTTTTTTTAAAATCCATTCTGCCAATCTATGTCTTTTGACTGGGGAGTTTAATCCATCAACATTTAATGTTATTACCATAAAGACAGAACTTTACTGTTGTCCATAGATTTTATGTCATATTTTATTTTCTCTCTTTTTACCCTATTAGTTACATTTACCACTCATCTTCATTTCTACACTTTTCTGCAAACCTCTCTCTCCTGTCTTTTCCTATCTGCCTGTAGCACTCCCTTTAATATTTATTGTACAGTAGGTCTCTTGTTCAGTGTCTCTCTCGGTGTCTGTTTATCTATAAATATTTTAAAGTCTCCTTCATTTTTGAAGGACAATTTTGCCAGATACAGAATTTTTTATTGGCAGCTTTTGTCTTTCAGTATCTTAAATATATCATAACACTGACTTCTCACTTCCATGGTTTCTACTAAGAGATCTGAAGTCAATCTTATCAAGCTTCCCTTGTATGTGATGGGTTACTTTCTCTTGCTGCTTTTTGAATTCTGTCTTTGACATTTGAAAATCTAATAAGTGTCTTGGCATATGTCTATTTGGATCTACTCTGTTTGGGGTACACTGTACTTCTTATACCTATAATTTTATGTCTTTCATAACGGTTGGGAAATTTTCAGTGATTAGTTCCTCCATTATTCATTCTGCCCCTTCTCCTTCTATTCTCCTTCGGAGACATCCATAACATGTATATTCATGTACTTCACATTGTCATTCAGTTCCCTGAGACCCTGCTCAAAGTTTTCCATTCTTTTCCCTATCTGTTCTTGTGTGTAGGATTTCAGATGTCCTGCCCTGCCTCTTCAGATCTGCTGTTTATGTTTCCATTGTGTTTTTTTTATCTCTTCCACTGTACCTTTCATTCCCATAAGCTTTGCATGTTTCTTCAAGCTTTCAAGTTCTTCTTTATGGTCGCCCAGTGTCTTCTTTATACTCTTCATCTCTTTTTCACATTTTCCTTCACCTTGTTGATTTAGAAAATATGCCTGAATGTCTTTAATTAGTTATTTCAACTCCTCTATCTCTGTATATTTGGCTGGGCCTTATCTTCACGCCTCCTGATATGAGTCATGATTTATTTTTGCTGGTATTGAAGCATCTGATTTTCTTACTTAGTTTATTCTGATGGTCATTTTATCTCTTTTGCCTAGAGTTTTCTTGCTGCTTGGCTTCATTCTCTATCTGTTCATCTTTCTAGCCAGCCAGCTGTCAGACTGGCTCTAATCCCAGTCCCCCCACAAATCAGGTGCCCACAGTGATGGGATGGGTTATGCACTGGGCACCACACATCTTGTCTGTTTGTGGGTAAAAAAGTCTGCTGCTTCCATTGGTGTTCTATTTTTCATCAGCCCACAGGACCTGAGTTTGTTTTAGAGGACTGCTTTAGCAGCTGGGTCATCTGTATTCCTTGGCCAAAACAGGGGTGGGTTCCCTTCCAGGAGTTCTAGACCAACTCCTATGGGCCTGGGAACTGTTCTGCAAAGTCTCTGCAAAGTCCTTCAATTTCCTTGCACTTTCGGATCTGCCCTGGAAATGGTGGTATTTGGTAACTTAATCATCTTCAGCAGCTGTTTATCTCATCATCCAGGCTGCTACTCACCAGGCAGGGTTGAAACTGTGGGGCTCCTGTGCCCTCACTTTGGTGTTCAAAATATGGCTCAATTTGGGGGTATGTCCCTGACTTTACCTGTAACAGAGTACTCCCCCAGCCATCCTAGTTTTCAGCCAACCCCCAGGCAAGGATCAGGCCACCTGCTGTGTTTCCTTCAGTAGTGGGGGAAGGGTTTTCAGACGCAGGCTGAAGCTGAACCCAGTTCTGCCCATATTTTCTGACTTTTCTCCAGTCTATATCTTCCTCCAGAGACCTGAGCAACTCAGATTTGACCCTTTTTTAAAAGCTGAATCTCTAAAGAGAGATTCTCAGTAGCTGTTTACATCACAATGTTGATGACAACACCCCCCTCTACCACACTGTTCTGATTACTGTGGCTTTATAATAAGTTTTAAGGTTAGGAAGTATGAGTCCTCAAGCTTCATTCTTCTTTTTCAAGATGGCTCACGCTATTTGGAGCCCCTTACTTTTCCATATAAATTTGATGAGTTGCTTTTCCAATTCTGCAAGTAAGGCTTTCTGAATTTTTATTAGGATTATGTTAAATCTGTAAATAGCTTTGGATAGAATTCACTTTTTAATAATACTTAATATTCTAATCCTGAACACAGACTGTCCTTCAATTTACTTAGGTCTTCTTTGACATCTTTTAGGTATGTCTTTTAGTTTTCTGAGTAAAGTCTTTTACATCCTTATTAAATTTATTCCTAGATATTGTAAATGGACTTTTTTTTCCTTGTTTTCTTCTTCAGATAGTACTGTACAGAAAACTTACGACTTTTTGGGGGGGGAAGGAGGTGATCTTGGACCCTGTCACTTTGCTGAATTCGCTTTATTAGCTCTAGCAGCTCTGTTGTGGATTTTTCAGAATTTTCTGTATATAGGATTATCACCTGGAAATAGGGAAAGTTTTACTTCTTCCTTTCCAATTTGGATGCATTTCATTTCTTTTTCTTGCCTAATTGCTCTGGCTAGAACTACCAGTACATTGTTGAATAACAGTGGTAACAATGGGCATTCTTGTCTTATTCCTGATCTCTCAGGTAAAGCATTCAGTCTTTCACCGTTAAGCATGGTGTTAGCTGTGGGTTTTTCACATATGCCCTTTATCATATTGAAGACGTTTCCTTCTATTCTTAGTTATCTAAGTGTATTTATCAAAATGGGTGCTGGATTTTGTCAAATACCTTGTCTGCATCAACTCATATGATCATAGAGTTTTTTTCTTTTTCTGTTAATGTGGTATATTACATTAAATTGATTTTCTTATGTTAAACCATCACTGCATAACTGGATAAATCCCAATTATAATGGTGTACCGTTCTTTAAATGTGCTGTTGGATTCTTTTGTTGGTGTTTTGTTGAGAAGTTTTGTATCTATGCTTATGAGAGATATTGGACTGTAATTTTCTTTTCTTGTGGTATATTCATCTGGCATTGGACTGACTGATGCAGGGCTCATAGATTAAGTTAGGGTGTTTTCTTCAATTTCTGGGAAGAGATTGAACATGATTGTGCTTATTCTTCTTGGAATGTTTGGTAAAATTAATTTGTGAAGTAATCTGGGCTTTTCTTTGTTGGGAAGTTTTTTGATTGATTCAACCTCTTTAATTGTTATTGGCTTGCTGAGATCTTCTGTTTCTTCTTGTGTCAGTGTAGGTAGTTTGTGTTTCTAGGAATTTGTCTATTTCATCCAGGTTATCTAATTTGTTGGTGTACAGTTATTCACAGTATCTTCTTATAGTTCTTTTTATTTCTGTGGGGTTGGTGGTAGTGTTCCTCCTCTTATTTCTGATTTTAGTTATTTGCATTCTCTCTCTCCTCGTGATTTCTTCTTGGTTCATTGGTTTTTTTTAAGAGCAGATTAAAAGTTTTCATTATATTTGTGGGTTTTCTATTTCTTCCTGTTATTGATTTCTAGTTTCATTCCATTGTAACTGGATACAGTGTATGATTTCAGTATTTCTGAACTTATTGAGACTGGTTTTGTGACCAAGCTTATGTTCTATCCTGGAGAATAATCCATGTGCACCTGAGAAAAATGTGTATTCTGCTGCTGTTGAGTAAAGTGTTCTATATATGTCTTTTAGGTCTAGTTGTATAGAATATCATTCAAGTGTTCTATTTCCTTATTGATCTTCTGTCTAGATGTTCTATCCATTATTGAAAGTGGCATATTAAAGTCTCCTATCAGTGTAGAGCCATTTATTTCTCCTTTCAAATCTATCAATATTTGTTTCACATACTTTGAGGCTCTGTTTGTTGAATAAATATTTATAATTGTTATGTCTTTTTGCTAAATTGACCACTTTATCAGTATATAATACTCTTCTCTCTCCCTCATAACAGTTTTTGATCTAAAGTCTACTTTAGCTATCATTCACATAGCTATTACAGCTCTCTTTTGGTTATTACTAGCATGGCGTATTTTTTTCCCATTATTTCATTTTCAATCTAAGTGAATTTAAGAATTTAAGATGAGTCTCTTGTAAACAGCATATAGTTGTGTCATGCTTTTTTATCCACTCTGCCAGTCTCTACCTTTTGAATGGAAAGTTTAATCTATTAACATTTCAAGTAATTACTGATAATGAAGGACTTTCTTCTGCCATTTTGCTTTTCAGTGTTTATGAGTCTTATACCTTTTATGACCCTCAATTCTGTTAATACCTACTTTTGTATCTATTTGCTTTTTGGTATGGTACCAAATGGAGTCCCTTTTCTCATTTCTGGATATAGCTTTAATACATTTTCTTTGTAGTTACCAATCACTTAAAACTTAACATCCTAATTATAGGACAATCATTTTTTATTTAATACAAATTTGATCTCAATAGTACACATATACAATGTTTCCACACCCCTGTCCCCTTTCTTCGTTGTAGTTTTATAAGTTTTTCTTTGTACAGTGCTTGTCTAAAACTAGATTTATCATTACTTTTTATGCATTTGCCTTTTAGCACCTGTAGGAAGTAAGAAGTGAAGTAACAAGCCAAAAAAAGAAAACAAAACAAAACAATAGGAATGGCATTTATAATTAATCATCTGGTACCTATCAGAGATTTTTATTTGTATGCTGCTTTGATCTACTATCTAGTATACTTTCTTTCCACTGTGAAGAACTCCCTTTAGCATTGCTTGTAGGGTAGTTCTAGGGGTAATGAGCTCCCTTAGCTTTTGTCTATATGGAAATATCTTAATCTCTTCCTCACTTCTGAATGAAGTTCTTGTTGGACATAAAATTCTTGTTAACAATTGTTTTCTCTCAGCACTTGTATTTCAACCCACTGCCTTCTTCTCTCCATGGTTACAGATGAGAAATCAGCACAATTTAACTGGGGGCTCACTTGCACAGAATTTGCTGCTTTTCTCTTACAGGTTTCAAAACTCTCTCTTTCACCTTTGCATTTGACAGTTTGATTGCTATGTGTCTGAGTATATTTCCCTTCAAAAGTTTATTTGGTTTGCTGTTTTCTGGGCTTCTTGGATACATATTCACTTCTTTTGCTAAGTTTGTGAAGTTTTAAATTATTCAAATATTTGTCTGCTCCTTCCTATTTTTCTTCTTCCTCTGGGAATCCTATAATGTATAGCTTGGTATACTTGATGGTGTCCTACAGGTTGTTGTTTTATCTTTTTCTTTGCTTTTAAAAATTATTTTTTTCTTTGTGCTCCTGACTCATTTCAATTGTTTCATCTTAGAATTCATGGATACTTTTCCTCTGGCAGCTTCAATCTGCTGTTGAAACCCTCCTGGGAATTTTTTATTTCAGTTATTGTGTGGTCTTCAACTCCAGTAGCTCTGTTTGATTCCTTTTCAATACTTCTCTTTACTGAGATTCTCGTATTGTTCATTCCTTGTTTTCCTGATATTCTTAACTCTTTCCCTGTATTTCCCTTTATCTCCTTGAATATACTGAAGATCATTAAAAAAAATTTTTATCCAGTATGTTCACAGTCTGGTCTTCTTTGTTGATGTTTTCTAGATTTTTATCCTCTTCTTTGGATGGCTCTGTTTGCTTGTATCCTTGTGTGGCACACCGCATATTTTAATATTTAAAACTGTTAACTCAGGGATTTATCCTGAGATGTCTGTTTCTTGCACTTGGATCCACCTATCGATATGTCAGTGATTTTCCTGAAAACTAAGCAAATCAATGTAAAAAGCACCTTTCACAGTTGAGACATATTGACTTTACATTGACTGGTGCCAGAGTTTAGTCCTCTTATCAAGTTGGTCAGCCCAAGGCAAATGCAAAGCACTGTATTCTACCTGTCTTTTCTGAGTGTGTGTCTTGTGCTTGTGCTTATTAGTGGCCTTAAGAGTTCCCCTTTTTTACAGGCATTTGAATGCCCCTTTTGCTCTCTAGGAAAAAGACCTTCTCTCTCTTGGGTGGTCCCCTAGAGTACTTAAAACAGGTAAGCCATTGATGCAAGGCAGCAACTTAATTATTTCTTACATCACTTTTGTTTCCCAAGCTGCTTTTGGAAGAGGGGCAAACTGAAGAGGAGTTTCCTACATCAGTCTTTCCAGCCAGAAGGAGATTAGGAGCCCACAAAGGAAGAGCTGGCTGGCTCCACACTGCCCTGGCAAGGGAATTATGGCGGGGTAAGCAATGGGGCCAGGAGCTTCTCCCATAGCATTTTGAAGTGACATTTTCTTCATTTGGCCCTTGCCCAGTAAATGCAGCCTTTTAACTGTTTTCTACAGTTTCGAGTAAGGATACTATCTATAGTACTCTTTTGCTGATTTTGCCTGAAGCAGGTTAGAACAATGGCCTCCCTCAAAGCCACATCTCACAACTGATCAAAAGCTGTGTCAATGATTGGCTGCACACCTCTGGATCTTGGGGAACTAGATCCTTACATCCACTCTGGTACCAGCTCGCTGCACCAGGGCTGGCTGGGGCTGAGTACCTCATTACTCCCTGCTGTGAGGCTAGGGGATAAGCAACAGCAGCTGCTGCTAGGAGAGTGAAATTCACTGGTATTTACTACAATATATCAGCCTCTTTCTTCCCTGGATGTTGCACAGTGTTCTACTAGACTCCTGAGTTTCAAAATAGTTGATTCACACAGTTACTGCTAGTTCAAAAGATGTTCTGATGGAGGAACTGATTCCTAGAACTTCCTATTCTACCATCTTCCCACAATTCCCTCCCCTCTTCTTCTTTACCTTATGGACTGTAAAACAACTAGAAATTACTCATTTGCATTTTTTCACTGACTTATATGTAGTCAATTACATTAAATGCAGAATCAAAGATGGGATAAAAAGAGAATTTGCATGTAAGAAATGAGATGAAACCAAAAATCATAATTTATTCATTGAAAGGAAAATTCTGAAGAGAAGATATTGTTGGGTATCACCAGAGAGAGAAAGCTATCTTGGTTTTGTCTAGTGTGTACTGTCCTGGGTCTGTTAAGGATACTAAGAATTTTAAGACAATCTCTACTCTCAAGGAGTTTACAATTCAATTAGGATTATAAACATACAAGAGTTAAGAACAAGTAAGAAGCCTTAAGCTCCAAGTTCTGCAGGTCTTGAGTGAATGGAGAAAAGAATGTAGCCCAAAGCTGTCAGACAGTGCTCTGTGGGACTCCCATCTAGACTGAAGGGATGGGCAGATGGTTCAGGTGGAAGGAGTATGGGAGAGTAAGTGTTCTGGGTGTGATGCCACAGGAACAAAGCAGGAGAGGAGGAAGAGGGCTGCTAATGTAGAGGACAGTGAAGAAGCCTGTCCAGGCAGAGTGGTGGACATGGATGTCCTAGTGGGGAATGTGTGACAGTGCTAGAAAACAAAAAGGGGAGAAAGTGTGAAAGCAGGAGGAAACAAACTGGGAGAACATAAAATGATACAATAAAATGGAGCCAAACCTCAAATTTTCCATTTCTACTGTAAAATGTATAAATCATCTTGGATTCCCAGAAGTTACATATCAATTACATGAGAAATAAATATCGATTTGGGGCACCTTCAGATTTCAGACCATATAGGCTACTTTTCTGGAGAATTCTACCAGAAAGGAATGCTATTACAAGCCAAAGTTGAAAACTTTCAATGTTATGGAAATCTACAAATGAGAGCAACATTCCAAACCAAAAACATAAGATTCCTGGGATCGTTTGTTTTTCACTGCTGTGAAATTCACAGAAATATATTTATTTATTTATTTTTCACATAGGTGGTCAAAAGATCTAAATCTTCCCAACGAACAAAAAAATAGCTATGGAAAACTTGATATAACCTTGATATAATGTCCCTTTTCATCACGTTATTTAACAAACATCCCAAAGGAGCAGGGTAGATACACATTAACGCTACTTAAAACCACAAGGAATATAAATGCAAGATTCTGAAAATCCTAATCCTATATGAAATACCTTTATAAAAAATCTGGCAAATGTGGTTACTACTCCAGTTACTGCTATGGGAAATAAAACCTAAAGCTGACACACCCTCTTATGGAAAACAATAAAAGGCGATTAGAAAATTTTGTAAAAAAAGAAAAAAAAGCTGAAAGATGTTGGTGTGGCACGCACCTTCTGTATCATCACGCATTTGCTCCACCAAATCTGTCAAATCCTCCCAAGAGTCTTTGCAAACGACAAAAAGAAAGGAAAAGAAAAGATAAAATGTCATGCATGCCAAGAAAGGAAAGAGCTTTTAAAAACAAGGTTTCAAAAGAGTAACTGAGAGACAGACTCCTAGAACTCAAAATTCTTTCTGCTTAACCCAGAGATTAAAAGAGTAAAGGGTTCATAATATACTCAAGGAGGAATACGACACTAATTAAGCAGAAGTATCAACAAATGATTATTAAAGATGTTTCAAAGGCAATGTTAGTAAATTCAAATTTTCTAATAAAGGGAAACAAAGATACCATATTCCATAAAAAGTAATGTAGAGTAGTTGTCTTTTTTCTATTGAAAATAAAAATTAGGCTGTTATATTCTAAGTATATACAACATTAATCTCATTCAACATATATTTTGATCACTTCAGTGGAGCTGAAATATATATGTGAGATAACTTTCAAACTCAGGACAAATATTGTGATATAAACTAGTAACTTCTCTTAAAATAACCAAAAAATCCCAAAACTTTTTTCTTGCTCTCTATTTCTCCCTCCCTGAAACAAAAATAAAGTGTGCTGCTTTGAAGACAGACATATCAATTAGTTATATTTCAATAAAGCCAGATATTTATTCAGTTAAAATATAGTATTGCCTCTACTATAAATTTGATGTTCTTAAACATTCAATATTCCATGTGAGGCAAGAATTGTGAAGATTAAAACATAATAAATATTTTCTTGTCTTAAAGCTGCAAGATCACTAGCTATTCTGTTACAGATTTTGAGAATCTATAGAAACATTTTATAAAAGATTAGCTTTGTCCTCAAGTAACTCTCCAGAAACTATTATATTACCTAACTGCAATATTAATATTTATTGTGACAAAACATACATGCTACCATTTGACTAGTAAAAGGCCATTATGGACCACCACTCCACTCTAAACACTTGAATTAACTGGCTAAAAATGCTGCACCTAAGAGCAGTTAGCATTCTTAATTTTAAGATGCATGTTAACAGAGACTTTTAGCCAAGAGATGAAGAGACCAGATTGAAAGTGAACAAGAGCCCTGACTTAGGAAGCATAGCTTTCTGAGGTTCACATAACTATTTTCTTGCCTATCATTCTGTTTTAGGTCTAAGAATGAATAAATCAGCAGACTAATTGGGTTCTAGTGGAAAATATTAGCTTTAAGGTTCATGATGACTTAATGGCCATGGCAGGTTGTCTAGCAGAAAGAACCCTGGCTTTGGACTTGAGACAGGTCTTAGAGGGAGCCATTGCTCTAGGAGGGCAGTGGGCCCTGCACAGTTACTTTGTTTATCTAACTAGATGAGGGAACTGGCTAGAACTCCTCTCCTGAGAAGTATTCCAATGGGCTAGAAGTACTTCTCCTTTGCTCATGTATCCATGGTCGTGAAATCTCTCTTCTTGACACAATCTTTCCTCGTAGTATTAACACAGAAATCCAATTTAGAATCAAATTTTGCAAGGCCTGGGGGTTATTTTATCTCTTTGAGGAGAGATGTCATTGAGAGAATGCTATTTTTTTTTCATTATAGACCGCTTTTATCTTTTTCTTTTTATTTTTTAAAGCAATTTTACTGAGATATATTCACATACCATACAAACCATCCAAAATATACAATCACTGACTCATAGTATTATTACATAGTTGGGCATACAACCCCATGATCAATTTTAGAACATTTTCATTCCTCCAGAAAAGAAATTTAAAAAAAAACAGAAAGCCAAATCCTCCCATACCCCTTATCCCTCCCATTATTGACGCACAGTATTGGTGTAGTACATTTGTTACTGTTGATGAAAGAGAATTGAAATACTACTGTTAACTGTGGTCTGCAATAGGTACGTTTTTCCCCCACACCCTTCTATTATTTTGTTCTGCATGCTGTATGGCAGGGGTCACTTCATTCTTTCTCCATGTGAGTATCCCCTTATTTGCAGCACCATTTGCTGAATTTTTGTTTGTCTGTTTTGCTTGTTTGTTTGTTTGGGAAGTGCATGGGCCGGGACTTGAACCCCGGTCTCCTGCATGGCAGGTGAGGACCCCTGTATTATTAACTCCTCGTAATAGCATCATACATTTGTCCTAGTTGAAAGAATTTCTTTTTATATTTGTACAGTTAATCACAGACGTTGCCCACCACAAGATTCACTGTTATACATTCCCATGTTTTAACCTCCAATGTTCCTTCTGGAGACATACATGACTCTAAACTTTCCCTTTCCACCACATTCACATACCATTAAGTTCTGTTACTTATTCTCACAATTCTGATCACAAATAACCTACTTGAAGAACTGTTCTGAACTTAAAAACAAATGAATTTAAAGTAGTTAGCACACTGCAGGTAATCAATAATAATCTTACGTTTACAAAAAAACCAACGTGTGCTACATATTCCGGTCTGGCTAAAAACTGGATTGTTCTAGTATATTTGCCATAATAATTAAAAGAAAATAAGAGCGAATGGGATTTAAAAACACAGAAGGGAAAAACAAAGTCAATATAAGGAAATCAAAAGACAAGTTTTTAATGGCTGAAGTGCTGTGCCAGTTGAATCTGTTGTGAACCCCCAAAAAGCCCAATTTTGCTGGATGGGAGCTTTTTGATTGTTCCCATGGAGAAGTGACCCACCCAATTGTGGGTATTAACTTTTGATTAGATGGGTTCCCTGGAGTTGTGTCTCTACCGGTTCAAGATGGGATTGCTTACTGGAGCCCTTTAAGAGGAACCCTTTAAGAGGCTGTTCTGGAAAGAGCCACAAGAGCCCATGCAGTCAGAGACCTTTGGAGGCGAAGAAAGAGAACGCCTCCAGGAGAGCCTCATAAAGCAAGAAGCCAGGTGAGAAAACTAGCAGACTTCCCCATGTGCCCTTCCAGCTGAGAGAAACCCTGAACTTAATCAGCCTTTCTGAGTGGAGGTAGCCTCTTGCTGGTGCCTTAATTTGGACATTTTCACAGTCTTAGAACATGTAAACTTGCAACTTAATAAATTCTTTTTTTTCAAAGCCATTCTGTTTGTATTCCAGAGCTTTCAAACTAGAACAGCTGCTATTAAAGTAACAATAATAATATAATTAGCTTGGTAACAATATAAAAACTGGCAAAGGAACTGCCAAGCTAATTTTAAAAAATTCTAGGAAATTCTGTTCTAACAAGCCAACGATTTATTCTCCCCAGAGTATATTAAAAACAAAAAAATCAGCAAAAAACAAAAACAAATGGTTCTGGAACAAATAATATTAAATTATCAACATTTGAGCTATTTAATAACTATTTACTGAGCATCTACTAAAAGCAATGGAAGTCGCAAAGATAAAATATCCATTGATTTTGCCCTTGGGGAGACCTAAATAACTGACACAAGGTAAAGCGAACTGTGGCATTGGAGAGGTAAGTGAAGATAAAATAGATTCCTAAGTCAAGTAGGCTAGACTAGGAGGTTAGGGAGGACTGGGCCTGATGAGAAGGGAATGAGGAAAAAGGAGTCCTGTTTAGTAGATTCTCTGCTCTCTTTCCTGAATGGCTGAACTAGTAGAAATAATATCTTTGATCCTCCTCAGCTGGGAAGTTGCTGCTGTCAGGGCTGAACATTCTGGTATGTTCAGATGAAACACAGTACATGTTATATATATCCTAAATTTCATGGCTCTAGAAGAAAAAGAAATCCCAGCAGCCTTTTCCTCTCAGAAAGCAAATTTGAGCAATCTTAGAAAAGTGAGAAATTTCTCATTGCATAGTTAATGGTAAAACTCATTCTCTTTTCCTTATGACACTGTCACTAGCTTTAAAAAAGTACAAATAGATAAAACATTACCATGTTACAGCTGGTGAACCAACTGTCTTAAAAAAAACACAACTGTATTCTTCGGAAAATTCAGATTTTAATACTGTGTGAGAAAATGCAACCATCTGTAGCAGCGAAAGAAAAATCAAGTTGCAAAGATGTAGTAGTCATTGTGAAAGTTCATGATACCAAGGTATTCTTAAAAAAAAAGTTTAAAGAAGCATGGCAATGTGGATGAAAACAACAACAAAAAAATACATTACTGTTTGACCCAGACATTCCACTTTTAGAAATGAAAATTGTTAAAATGTTCAACCTATACATATTGTCCATGGTAGCAAAATTTAGGAACAACCTAAACGCCTATCGCAGGGGAACAATTGAAGAAAAACAGCATATCCACACAGCTGAAGACACTGAAGGGTGGATACAAATTTTCACTTCACAATGGGGGAAGATATCAGAGTACACCATTGAGTAAAAAAGGCAGGTCACATAGCACAGGTACATATGATCTCACATGTCTAAAATTATGTATGTAAATATTTAGAAAGACTTGGTAACTAAATCTTAACAGTGGTTATCAGCAAGTACTAGAATTTTAGGTGAATTTTGCTTTTATATCTTACATTTTCCTGTATTCTATGACCCCTAATGTGAACATAGCATTTCTGTAACTAGAAAAACAAAGCTGCTTTCAATATATATAAAGCAACACAGATATTTTTTTTTAAAACAAAACAAAACATTATTTTTCCCATACTGACACATATTTTATTTTGGTAGTATTTAATTATGATAAAAAATACTTATGGGCTATTTGGCAACAGTATGCTTCACTGTTCCTTTATATATGCATTTCTAAGTTTACCAAATCATTCTATTTGTTTTCTGGAGAAGTTCAGCCAAGTATTGCAAAGGAACAGATTTTATTTGGTATATTCTTCTGTCCTCACAAGAAGTCACAGTGGATTGGTGGATGTTGGAGGAAGCGTAATGGGAAAACTTGCCCCATTATAGGTCTCCACGTCCACCATCACCCTTCCCCCCCGAAAGGAGCATCACCCCAAATAAAACAAAACAAAGCAAAACTACAACTTCAGAGCAGGGTATATCATGGGTACTGTCAAATAACAGTACTTACTTGCTTTCCAGTCAGGTCTCACAGGTACCCTGAATTAGGCTGAATTCTAATCTGAGCTCCACCATTATAGAGTGGTTACTTAATCTAGTACAGCATTTACCTCTGACAAATGAATACATTTCAGCGATTAGCTTACAACCTTACTTTTGGGCATTAGAAACCAATAACCAAACAACAGTTAATGTGAACTCCATTGAGAAAGGTACATACTAAAGATTAAAGTAAAACCTTCCCAGAAAATGCTTACCAACAGAGAGGAAAGACTTTAAGGTACTGTGATTAGTAACAGTGCATTAAAACGGACACCACTGCATGCATCAGAAGTATCAAGGAGTTGGGAAGAAACTGAAAATACACCTGTGCTGGTTTGAAAGGATGTATGGACCCTAGAAAAGCCATGTTTCAATCTAAATCCCATTTG
The DNA here is from genome assembly GCF_023851605.1 of Tamandua tetradactyla. Lineage (NCBI taxonomy): Eukaryota > Metazoa > Chordata > Mammalia > Pilosa > Myrmecophagidae > Tamandua > Tamandua tetradactyla. Next base: position 71,618,327 of record NC_135345.1, on the reverse strand, counting down.
GTAAAGGCAGAATAATCCCTATTAAACACTGTATGTAATTACATCATCTCCCTGCAGATGTAATCTGATCAAGAGTGGTTGTTAAACTGGATTGGGGGAGGCATGTCTCTACCCATTTGGGTGGGTCTTGATTGGTTTACTGGAGTCCTATAAAAGAGCAAACATTTTGGAGGACGAGAGATTCGGAGAGAGCAGAGAATGCTATAGCACCACGAAGCAGAGTCCACCAGCCGACCTTTGGAGATGAAGAAGGAAAACACCTCCCAGCGAGCTTCATGAAACAGGAAGCCAGGAGAAAAAGCTAGCAGATGATGCCGTGTTCGCCATGTGCCCTTCCAGCTGAGAGAGAAGCCTTGACTGTGTTCGCCATGTGCCTTCTCACTTGAGAGAGAAACCCTGAACTTCATCGGCCTTCTTGAACCAAGGTAACTTTCCCTGGATGTTTGCATTTGACTGGACATTTCTATAGACTTGTTTTAATTGGGACATTTTCTCGGCCTAATAACTATAAACTAGCAACTTATTAAATTCCCCTTTTTAAAAGCCATTCCGTTTCTGGTATATTGAATTCTGGCAGCTAGCAAACTAGAGCACCTGAGGCTGGAAGGAGAACGCTATGGCAATGCATAAGGTTTGGTCAGTTCAGAGGCATAATGTAGCATTCTGTGGCTTATTAGGTATCAGGGTACAAAATGTCAATATTTCTCACTCTGATCTAGGATTTTATAAAATCTCAAGGGGACATGTGGGTAAAACTTATCTCAAAAGGGTAACTAGCCAGGTTACTCCCAGGGCAAGGCAGCAAGAAAGGAGGAATTTTGTTTGAAGAACGTTGCCTGGTAGGCATCACAGATTGTATTAAAATCTCCAACATTCTCACTTTGAGAAGTTACAAAGACTGCCTTGTGTGCATGTCATCACAACTTAGGGAACCCAATAATAAAACTCTGAGGCTAACTAACTGGGCTGGTGGCAACAAATGTTCCAATAATCTCCTCAAGCACAAACCAAAGGGGGTGTGCCACAGGGAAAGCAAGGAACAATAACAAGATTCTGTGAAAAGGAGCATGCTAAGGATTCAGGTTTTATTTTCTGAACACTTAGAAAAGGAATAAATCAAATGCCATACGAATGCTTCTAAGTTTAAATACTGTGGTCACCTCAGTGCATTGCAAGCAGCGTTCATACAGCTATGAAAACAAAGCATGCAAGTAAGTAAACACAGATCTGTAGCCTGGAAAAACTCAAAACATCTAACAGAAATGTAATAATGTTAATAAAATTATCTTGGCAATTAAATCCAAAGCAGTAGCTTCACTTTAATGTGATTTCTCCTGCTCATGGATATATGAAACTGTCATGGAAGTCACATATCTTTAACATAAAAGGAACTTATAATAAACATGTCAGATAGATGATTGTACAGTTTTCATGACAATATAAAGATATAAAATCATCATAAAACTACCCTGTAATTCCATTACCTAGAGATAATCAATTGTCACATTTTTGCAACATTTCCTTTTACTAGTCCATATGTGTGTATGCATTTTAAATAAAATAGTGACCAGAAGGTAATGTACTTGGGAGCTAGCATTTTGTGTGTGTGTGTTAAAATATATATAACATAAAAACTGCCATTTAACTATTTTAAGCATACAATTCAGTGGCATTTATTACTTTCATGATGTCATGCAATCATTACCATCATTGATTACCAAAACTTCTTTCATCAGACCAAACAGAAACTCTGTACCCATTACGCAGTAATTCCTCATCTCCCCTCCCCTTTCCCCAACTCCTGTAACCTCTCCTCTGCTTTCTGTCTCTCAATTTGCTTTTCCTAGATATTTTATTCAAGTGGAATCATAGCAATATTTGTCTGTTAGGCATATGATTTCTTCAACTTAACATAATTTTCTAAGGGTCATTCATGTTGTAGCATTTATCAGAACTTCAATCACTTTTATAGCTGAATTAATATTTCATTGTATGTATATAGCACATATTTTTATTCAGTCACCTGTTGAGACACACTTAGGTTGTTTCTGCTTTTTGGCTATTGGGAATAATGCTGCTATGAACATTGGTGTCTAAGTATGTGTACCAGTTCCTGCTTTCAATTCATTGAGTATTGAAGTATAATGAAAAATATGGCTGGTCTTTGTCCCAGTTCTGGGGAGATAACTTTTAGATCTTTGTAATTTCTCCTGATAGGAGTGTCTTTTGTAATTCACCATGGGCCCAATATACATCTAAGAGTTCATATGCTAATGAGATGGCAAGGTGGGTCCAGCCACACCTGGAGTCTTAGGTTGGGGGACTTAGAGGGAAGGGCGCTGCACACTGAGTTCAACCACATGTACACTGATTCTATTAAGCATGCTGATGTGATGAGACCCTCATATAAACTCGGGACACCGGAGAGCTCTGGTGAACTTCTACAATTGATAAGATACATCTCTGTGTGGGAGGATGACACCTTCTGACTCCACTTGGAGAGGTCACAGAAGCTTGCATTTGAGAGCCTCCCAGACCTTGCTCTGTATCTCTTCTTTTAGCTTATTTGTATTCTTTCACTAAAATAAAGTATCATTGTAAACATAGTGCTTTCAGTGAGCTCTATAGTCATTATCGTGAATTATTGCATTGAGCATTTTGAGGAGGGTGGTAGGAATACCCATGTTTGTAGCCAACTGGTGAGAAGTGCAGGTGGCCCCTGAACTTGTGACTGAGGCCTGAAGGACAATCTTGTAGAGAATTACCCTCAAATTGTGGAGTATGGCCAAATCTAGTAGTTAGCAGTCAAAAATACTTGTTATTTCCTGATTTTTTGGTAATGGTCATCCTAATGGGTGTAAAGTGGTTTCTCATAGTTATGGTTTGCATTTTTCTAATGGCTAATGATGTTGAACATCATTCATGTGCTTATTAGTCATATGCATATCTTCTTTGGAAAAATGTCTATTCAAGTCCTTTGTCCATTTCTAAGTGGGTTGTTTGTTTTTTTTGTCATTGAGTCCTAGGATTTCTTTATATATTCTGGATATTAAACCATTATTAGATATGTAGTTTGCAACTATTTTCTCCCATTCTGTAGGCTGTCTTTTTACTTCTATGATAAAGTCCCTGGATGCAACAAAGTTTTTAACTTTGATGAAGTCTAATTTATATCTGTTTTTCTTTTGTTGCTCATACTTTTGGTGTTATACGTAAGAATTCACTGCCAAATCCAAGGTCCTGAAGATTTTCCCTTATGTTTTTTTCTAAGCGTTTCATGATTTTAACTCTTTTATTTAGATTGTTGATCCATTCTGAGTTACTTCTTGTATATGTTGTGAGGTAGAAGTCCAACTTCATTATTTTCCATGTGGAAATCCAGTTGACCCAGAAACATTTGTTGAAGAGACTGTTCTTTCACCATTGAATGGGCTTGGGACCCTTGTCAAAAACCAATATGTCAAAGATCTATGGGTTTAATTAATTAATTAATTAATTTTTTACATGGGCAGGTGCCAGAAATTGAACTTGGGTCTCCAGCATGGCAGGCAAGAACTACCTGCTGAGCCACCGCCACACCACCCTATGGGTTTATTATTGTACTCTCAATTATTTTCCATTGTTCTATATGTCTATCCTTTTGCTAGTTCCATAATGTTTTAATTACCTGTAGTTTTGCAGTAGGTATCAAAATCAGGAAGTATGAGTCTGGGACCAGCTTTTTAAACACTACCACATGTCAGTATATATTCTTCTAACAACAATTTTTAATGGTTGTTGTATAGATGTTCTATAATTTATTGAACAATTCTCCTAGGCTACTTAAATTGCTATCAAGGCTTTGTCACTATAAATCTTAATACTATAACAAATTATTTCCTGGGATTATAGGGCATTATTGAGTTCACTTAAAGTTTGTTGGCCATCTGAAATAAACAGTACACAGGACTCTGAGGCCTTCTGGAGGACGCAAAAGAAAAGTTTTGTCCCAAAGAACTTTCTAAATAATTTTGCAAATGAGGCAACAAATATATTAAAATTAATGATTGGAGAATAATTTCAGGTGCACTCAAACAAGTGATACAGACAGTACCAAATGATTCAGAACATCAAGGGCATTGGGTTTGCTGGGGGAAGTTATGGTGGACAAAGAGAGTCAGGGGTTCTTTGACTTTCCCAACTTAACATTGGCATGGAAAGTCTCAAGAGGGAACAGCATAGTAATAAGAATAATCAGGATTTTAGAGAAGTATAGAATCAACAGCCTAATTGGAAAGGGTAAGTATGGTGAAGTATGCTTGAAGTACATATATATGAGTATGCAGATATGTTGAAAAGAAGTTTGAAAAAATGTTGGATATATAAAGTCACTTGAAGTAGAGTATGGGAATGCTTGGTTAAAAAGTAAGAATTGAGCCCCTAAATCTACTGAACTGGAACAAAATAATCTTTTCAGTAAATGACAGACCTAGATATCAATAGCCAAAAGAATGAAAGAGGACCCTTACTTACATCCTATACAAAAATTAATTCAAATTGGATCAAAGACCTAAATATAAGAGCCAATACCATAAAACTCTTAGAGGAAAATATTGGGAAACATATTTAATAGGGGATAACTTCCTAAACTTTATATCCAAAGCACAAGCAATGAAAGAAAAAATAAATAACTGGGAAGTCCTTAGAATCAAATATCTCTGAGCCACAAAACACTTGGTCAAAAACATGAAGAGGCAGCCAACAAATGGCAGAAAATATTTGGAAATTATATATCAAAGGTTTGATATCCCATATACATAGGAAATCATATAACTCAACAATAAAAGAACCCAATTGTAAAATGGGCTAAAAATATAAATAGGCATTTTTCTGAAGAGCAAATACAGATGGTTTAAAAGTACATGAATAGATGTTCATTCATTAGCTATAAGGGAAATGTAGATCAAGACTACAATGAGATATCAGCTCACAACAACAAGAATGACTGCTTCTGGAGTGACGCAAATGTTCTAAAAAATAATTATGGTGATGAATATACAACTATGTGATGATATTGTAAGCCACTGATTGTACACCATATATGGAATGTTTTTATGTTAAGAATGTATGTGCTTGTACATTGTTTTATCAATGAAAGTTAAAAAAAAAAAAGCTAACTGATAAAAAAAAAATGAGGTAGAGATTAAGTCATTCCCAGATAAACAAAAGCTAAGGGAGCTTTACACTAAACCATCCCTTCAAGAAATGCTAGAGAGTTCTGCAAGTCGAAAGGACAACAGACAATAGACTGAATCCACATGAAGAAATGAAGATCTGCAGTGAGGGCAAAGACAGGGTAAATAAATTTAAATGCCATTACTATTAATAATAATAATAAAAATGGCTGCTATTAAACAAACAAGAAACTATAAATGTTTGAGAGGATATAGAGAAACTGGACTACTTATGCACTACTACCGGGAATGTATAATGGTACAGTCACTATAGAAGACATTTTGGTGGTTCCTTAGAAAACTAAATGTCAAGTTGCTCTATGACTTGGCAGTATCACTACTCAGTATATACCTAGAAGAGCTGAAAGCAGTGGCACATACAGACATTTGCACACAGATGTTCACAGTAGTATTATTCACAATTGCCAAGATGGAAGTAATCCAGGTGCCCACCAACAGATGAGTAGATAAACAAAATGTACATAAGACGGTCTATTATGAGGAAGTAAGATGAAATGAGGTCCTGAAGCATATGACATCATGGATGAACCTTGAGAACATAATGCTGGATGAAATAAGTCAGACACAAAAGGATAAATTCTGTATAATTTCGTTTTTTTGACCTTAGCAAAGGTAAACTAAGAGGCTTATAATATAGAATATAAGGAACCTAGAGATATACAGAAGTTAGAGATGGGTGAACAGTTAGCTAATGAGGTTGAATTTAAATGTAAGAAAATGGATAGAAATGAAGGCAGTTCATTAGTGGCTTTATAAGTAATATGGCCATACTGAAGGTAAACATGATTGAAAGGAGTTGCATAGAGTCATGTATTCCACTGATTAACAGTACAAATATAGATAAGTTCTTTTGTGAATTACTTCAAAGGTATGACTCTTGGCCTATTAGTCGGAGCCGCTGAAAGCGCGGGCCTGCATCCCAGCCCCGCAAGCCCTCCCCGCGCCCCCTCCTCAGCCCCGGGCGCGCACACGGCGGTGTCCCGCGGGGCTGGCCTCTGAGCGGGCCGGCCACCTGAGCCGAACCGTGAGGCGACCCGGAGCAGCTCGGCCCGGTCGCATACGGAAGTGCGGCTCTCCAACCACCACTGTGCCCTCTTCCGCCTTCACCGGCTCCTCCGCCACCGTCCTCGACAGCCTTGCCATCCTCACCTTTCCTCCTCCAGACCAGCTACTAGGGGAGTAGAATTGATACAGAACAGCTCCCGGAGCCACGACAGAGATCAAAAAGACAGCGTACCCCATCCTGGAACGACTGACTGGCTGGGAGAACCCACTCCGGTGAGATCGCCGAGGTGCGCGGGCTTCCCCGGGCGGGGCGGCAAGCGGCTGGAGTCCCTCCCCTCCTCCTTCCCGGGCCGGGTGGCAGAATTAGGCAGGCGGTCCCCTCAAGCCGTGGCGGCTGGTGCCCCCACCACGCGCGGCCACCCGGACCAACTGAGAGAATTGGATCGGAAATCCCCAGGCCGTGGAGAACGGTCACCAGGGGGGGGTCCCTTCCAAACACGTGACTCCCCGGTCCGGCTGGGAACGGTGCACTCTCCTGAGCTGCGGCGGCTGGCACCCTCCCGCCATGCTTGGCGCCCCGGGCCAACTAGGAAATTCGGACGGGCGCTCTCCCAGGCGGCGGCGGCTGGCGACCCTCCCCAAGGCGAGAGTTTTCCAAAGTTAAAGGACCCACAGCACCTTTTACTGGTGGGACCCACAGACAAACGTGTGCCACGAGCGCCACCTACTGGGCAGGATAAGAAAAACAGAACCCAGAGATTTCACAGAAAAATCTTTCAACCTGTTGGGTCCAACACCCAGGGAAATCTGACTAAATGCCCAGACGCCAGCAGAAGATAACGGATCACGCTCCAAAAATTGAAAATATGGCCCAGTCAAAGGAACAAACCAATAGTTCAAATGAGATACAGGAGCTGAGACAACTAATGCTGAATATATGAACAGAAATGGAAAACCACTTCAAAAATGAAATCGATAAATTGAGGGAGGACATGAAGAAGACATGGGCTGAACATAAAGAAGAAATAGAAAAACTGAAAAAACAAATCACAGAGCTTATGGAAGTGAAGGATAAAGTAGAAAACATGGAAAAAACAATGGATACCTACAATGATAGATTTAAAGAGACAGAAGACAGAATTAGTGATTTGGAGGATGGAACATCTGAATTCCAAAAAGAAACAGAAACTATTGGGAAAAGAATGGAAAATTTTGAACAGGGTATCAGGGAACTCAAGGACAATATGAACCGCACAAATATACGTGTTGTGGGTGTCCCAGAAGGAGAAGAGAAGGGAAAAGGAGGAGAAAAACTAATGGAAGAAATTATCACTGAAAATTTCCCAACCCTTATGAAAGACCTAAAATTACAGATCCAAGAAATGCAACGCACCCCAAAGAGATTAGACCCAAATAGGCGTTCTCCAAGACACTTACTAGTTAGAATGTCAGAGGTCAAAGAGAAAGAGAGGATCTTGAAAGCAGCAAGAGAAAAACAATCCATCACATACAAGGGAAACCCAATAAGACTATGTGTAGATTTCTCAGCAGAAACCATGGAAGCTAGAAGACAGTGGGATGATATATTTAAATTACCAAAAGAGAAAAACTGCCAACCAAGACTCCTATATCCAGCAAAATTGTCCTTCAAAAATGAGGGAGAAATTAAAACATTCTCAGACAAAAAGTCACTGAGAGAATTTGTGACCAAGAGACCAGCTCTGCAAAAAATACTAAAGGGAGCACTAGAGTCAGATACGAAAAGACAGAAGAGAGAGGTATGGAGAAGAGTGTAGAAAGAAGGAAAGTCAGATATGATATATATAATACAAAAGGCAAAATGGTAGAGGAAAATATTATCCAAACAGTAATAACACTAAATGTTAATGGACTGAATTCCCCAATCAAAAGACATAGACTGGCAGAATGGATTAAAAAACAGGATCCTTCTATATGCTGTCTACAGGAAACACATCTTAGACCCAAAGCTAAACATAGGTTGAAAGTGAAAGTTTGGGAAAAGATATTTCATGCAAATAACAATCAGAAAAGAGCAGGAGTGGCTATACCAATATCCAACAAATTAGACTTCAAATGTAAAACAGTTAAAAGAGACAAAGAAGGACACTATATACTAATAAAAGGAACAATTAAACAAGAAGACATAACAATCATAAATATTTACGCACCGAACCAGAATGCCCCAAAATACGTGAGGAATACACTGCAAACATTGAAAAGGGAAATAGACACATATACCATAATAGTTGGACATTTCAATTCACCACTCTCATCAATGGACAGAACATCTAGACAGAGGATCAATAAAGAAATAGAGAATCTGAATATTACTATAAATGAGCTAGACTTAACAGACATTTATAGGACATTACATCCCACAACAGCAGGATACACCTTTTTCTCAAGTGCTCATGGATCATTCTCAAAGATAGACCATATGCTGGGTCACAAAGCAAGTCTTAACAAATTTAAAAAGATTGAAATCATACACAACACTTTCTCGGATCATAAAGGAATGAAGTTGGAAATCAATAATAGGCGGAGTGCCAGAAAATTCACAAATACGTGGAGGCTCAACAACACACTCTTAAACAACAAGTGGGTCAAAGAACAAATTACAAGAGAAATTAGTAAATACCTCGAGGCGAACGAAAATGAAAATACAACATATCAAAACTTATGGGATGCAGCAAAGGCAGTGCTAAGAGGGAAATTTATTGCCCTAAATGCCTATATCAGAAAAGAAGAAAAGGCAAAAATTCAGGAATTAACTGTCCGCTTGGAAGAACTGGAGAAAGAACAGCAAACTAATCCCAAAGAAAGCAAAAGGAAAGAAATAACAAAGATTAGAGCAGAAATAAATGAAATTGAAAACATGAAAACAATAGAGAAAATCAATAAGACCAGAAGTTGGTTCTATGAGAAAATCAATAAGATTGATGGGCCCTTAGCAAGATTGACAAAAAGAAGAAGAGAGAGGATGCAAATAAATAAGATCAGAAATGGAAGAGGAGACATAACTACTGACCTCACAGAAATAAAGGAGGTAATAACAGGATACTATGAACAACTTTACGCTAATAAATACAACAATTTAGATGAAATGGACGGGTTCCTGGAAAGACATGAACAACCAACTTTGACTCAAGAAGAAATAGATGACCTCAACAAACCAATCACAAGTAAAGAAATTGAATTAGTCATTCAAAAGCTTCCTAAAAAGAAAAGTCCAGTACCAGACGGCTTCACATGTGAATTCTATCAAACATTCCAGAAAGAATTAGTACCAGCTCTCCTCAAACTCTTCAAAAAAATCAAAGTGGAGGGAAAACTACCTAATTCATTCTATGAAGCCAACATCACCCTCATACCAAAACCAGGCAAAGATATTACAAAAAAAGAAAACTACAGACCAATCTCTCTAATGAATATAGATGCAAAAATCCTCAATAAAACTCTAGCAAATCGAATCCAACAACACATTAAAAGAATTATACATCATGACCAAGTAGGATTCATCCCAGGTATGCAAGGATGGTTCAACATAAGAAAATCAATTAATGTAATACACCATATCAACAAATCAAAGCAGAAAAATCACATGATCATCTCAATTGATGCAGAGAAGGCATTTGACAAGATTCAACATCCTTTCCTGTTGAAAACACTTCAAAAGATAGGAATACAAGGGAACTTCCTTAAAATGATAGAGGGAATATATGAAAAACCCACACCTAATATCATCCTCAATGGGGAAAAATTGAAAACTTTCCCCCTAAGATCAGGAACAAGACAAGGATGTCCACTATCACCACTATTATTCAACATTGTGTTGGAGGTTCTAGCCAGAGCAATTAGACAAGAAAAAGAAATACAAGGCATCAAAATTGGAAAGGAAGAAGTAAAACTATCACTGTTTGCAGACGATATGATACTATACGTTGAAAACCCGGAAAAATCCACAACAAAACTACTAGAGCTAATAAATGAGTACAGCAAAGTAGCAGGTTACAAGATCAACATTCAAAAATCTGTAGCATTTCTATACACTAGTAATGAACAAGCTGAGGGGGAAATCAAGAAACGAATCCCATTTACAATTGCAACTAAAAGAATAAAATACCTAGGAATAAATTTAACTAAAGAGACAAAAAACCTATATAAAGAAAACTACAAAAAACTGCTAAAAGAAATCACAGAAGACCTAAATAGATGGAAGGGCCTACCGTGTTCATGGATCGGAAGACTAAATATAGTTAAGATGTCAATCCTACCTAAATTGATTTACAGATTCAATGCAATACCAATCAAAATCCCAATACTTATTTTTCGGAAATAGAAAAACCAATAAGCAAATTTATCTGGAAGGGCAGGGTGCCCCGAATTGTTAAAAACATCTTGAGGAAAAAAAACGAAGCTGGAGTTCTTGCGCTGCCTGACTTTAAGGCATATTATGAAGCTACAGTGGTCAAAACAGCATGGTATTGGCATGAAGATAGATATATCGACCAATGGAATCGAATAGAGTGCTCAGATATAGACCCTATCATCTATGGACAATTGATCTTTGATAAGGCAGTCAAGCCAACTCACCTGGGACAGAACAGTCTCTTCAATAAATGGTGCCTAGAGAACTGGATATTCATATGCAAAAGAATGAAAGAAGACCCGTATCTCACACCCTATACAAAAGTTAACTCAAAATGGATCAAAGATCTAAAAATTAGGTCTAAGACCATAAAACAGTTAGAGGAAAATGTAGGGAGATATCTTATGAAACTTACAACGGAGGCGGTTTTATGGACCTTAAACCTAAAGCAAGAGCACTGAAGAAGGAAATAAATAAATGGGAGCTCCTCAAAATTAAACACTTTTGTGCATCAAAGAACTTCATCAAGAAAGTAGAAAGACAGCCTACACAATGGGAGACAATATTTGGAAATGACATATCAGATAAAGGTCTAGTATCCAGAATTTATAAAGAGATTGTTCAACTCAACAACAAAAAGACAGCCAACCCAATTACAAAATGGGAAAAAGACTTGAGCAGACACCTACCAGAAGAGGAAATACAAATGGCCAAAAGGCACATGAAGAGATGCTCAATGTCCCTGGCCATTAGAGAAATGCAAATCAAAACCACAATGAGATATCATCTCACACCCACCAGAATGGCCATTATCAACAAAACAGAAAATGACAAGTGCTGGAGAGAATGCGGAGAAAGAGGCACACTTATCCACTGTTGGTGGGAATGTCAAATGGTGCAACCACTGTGGAAGGCAGTTTGGCGGTTCCTCAAAAAGCTGAATATAGAATTGCCATACGACCCAGCAATACCATTGCTGGGTATCTACTCAAAGGACTTAAGGGCAAAGACACAAACGGACATTTGCACACCAATGTTTATAGCAGCGTTATTTACAATTGCAAAGAGATGGAAACAGCCAAAATGTCCATCAACAGAAGAGTGGCTAAACAAACTGTTGTATATACATACGATGGAATATTATGCTGCTTTAAGGCAGGATAAACTTATGAAGCATGTAATAACATGGATGGACCTAGAGAACATTATGCTGAGTGAGTCTAGTCAAAAACTAAAGGACAAATACTGTATGGTCCCACTGATGTGAACCGACATTCGATAATAAACTTGGAATATGTCATTGGTAACAGAGACCAGCAGGAGTTAGAAACAGGGTAAGATAATGGGTAATTGGAGCCGATGGGATACAGACTGTGCAACAGGACTAGATACAAAAACTCAAAAATGGACAGCAGAATAATACCTAATTGTAAAGTAATCATGTTAAAACACTGAATGAAGCTGCATCTGAGCTATAGGTTTTTTCTTTTTTTTTTTTACTAATATTATTACTTTTATTTTTTTCTCTATATTAACATTCTATATCTTTTTCTGTTGTGTTGCTAGTTCTTCTAAACCGATGCAAATGTACTAAGAAATGATGATCATGCATCTATGTGATGATGTTAAGAATTACTGATTGATTGCATATGTAGAATGGTATGATTTCTAAATGTTGGGTTAATTTCTTTTTTTCCATTAATTAAAAAAAAAAGGTATGACTCTTGTACAAAGAGTAAGCAATATCAGGGTATGGGGGTAAAACTGTGATTGCATGCTGTGGTCAATGTTTCACAAAACACTATTTACTATACTATATACCATTGTACTACAGCAATATAAAGGGTAAATAATTGAGAGGGAAGGATAAAAGTTAAGGGGAGGTTTGGATTTTCTCTTTGGTGAGGGTGTGCTTACTTGGGAGCAATGAAATTGTCTAAAATTTAGAGTATTGATTATACAACTTAAGTGAGGATAATGTGAGACATGGATTGTTGACTTTGGAGAGCACACATGATGCCCAATGGATGGAGGTGGTTCAAGGATATACTGAATGAGAAGCAGCATGGTAAACTGTGGTATATACATATGAAAGAATATTATGTGACTATAGAAAGGAATGAAGTTGTGAGGTATGCAATGAGGTGAATGAACCTGGGGACATTATGTGATGCAAAATAAGCCAGAAACTAAAGAGCAAATACTGTATGGTCTCTTTTAGAAAATACTTATAAGAAAACTGGGGCCTAAATTGTAAGTTCTTATAGCAGTCACATTTAGTCTGGAGCTGTAATTGTTATTTCTAGATTTTGAAAGGCTGTGCTGTATATGTCTAACCTGGTATTTCCTGGAACTTTGGGTACCTATGTGACACCTAAGACTCAGAGTAAGAGTTCTGCAGATCTGAAAGTCAGCTTGCCACATAAAACAACTATTAAAGAAACTGAAAAAAAAGATCAGGCTTCAATTAGAGTAAGATCGAAGCTGATCAGGTCAGGACTAAGGTAAATGAGAATACAGGGTAAGGAGGGCACTGTTTGCATTTTTGAACTTCACCTACCCAATGAAACCAAAGAAAGAGGTTTATTTTGTCCCAAAACCAAATTTTCTGTAGCACATAATGTAATTTAACCTGTTTGGACAGATCATTTAAACAACCCAAACACATGGAGCCCAGAACGGGAATAAGGACTTGTAATTCTGTGTAACTTAATGTAATGCCTAGATACAACCCAGGGTATGTTGAGCAGGTAATTACAAAGAATAAGCAAAGTCCTGGAAGAGACAGGGAGAAAAAATATCTGAGGAAACCCATGATATCGTTTCAAACATTAGGGACTCCCAGGTCAGTAGGTCAAGCCCTTGATCTTGAGGCTTGCTCTTGTGAAGCTTACTTATGTAGTGGAGAAGCTAAATTTACCTATAGTTATGCCAAAGAGTTACTTCCAGAGGCCCTCTTTTGTTGCTCAGATGTGGTCTCTCTAAGTTCAACTCTGCAAGGAAAATCAATACCCTCTCCACTATGTGGGACATGACATCCAGGCATGAAAATCTCCCTGGCAACCTGTGATATGAATCCCAGGGATGAGACTGGTCCTGGTACCATGGGATTGATAATGCCTTCCTGACCAAAAGAGAAAAGAGTTATAAGAAAATAAGGTATCAGCAATTTCAAGGCTGAGAGAGTTCATATAGAGTTGAGAGGCTATTCTGGAGGCTACTCTTATGCAAGTTTCAGCTAGATATTGCTATTTGTTTGCCAAGTCCCAACCAAAAACATTTCTGCCAACCCTAAACAATATCTAGGGCTCTATCTGAGATTCTACAAATGTTCTATGCACTATGATTACTTTCCAGAAACCTACAATCTTAGATGGGTTCCTAGGCCAGATAAGTCCTGAAACCCAGAGGGGCCACCTTTTCCAGAACATCAACCAGTTTCATCTCCCATCCCATATTTATTGACCCATTGTCAATAAATGGGTCCCTTAGTCCTGACCTGATTCCAACATAAAAAAGCTAGAGTGGGCATAGCCCAAATACCCCTAAAGATTGGGAGAAAGATCAAAAGAGACAATTTTATAACAGAGACGACAAGATTTAACAATTGAGTGTGACTGCTGAATCATTATATTGATTCTTCTTTTAATCTCCAGTGTCTGAGAGCAGCTAGAAGGAAAAACCTAAAATTGTTCGTAATCCATACCAAACTCTGAAATCTGTTCTGTGACTACTTGTTACAATGTACTTTGAAATGTATTGCTTTTTCGTATATATATTTCACAACGAAAAAATGTAAAAAAAAAAAAAAAAAAAAAGATAGCGTTCGGTTCCAAACTGAATGTTATACAGTGAATATAAAATACATATTAAAAGTTATTAATAAAATTAATTAAAAAAACAAAATTAGGATGCAATGTAGCTATTTCAAACAATTTACAATTATGATCATTATCGTTACCACAGTTTTTCACATCACTATTGTACATGAACTTGAGAGACATTTTAAATTTAACATGCAAAGGTGCTTCCTGCTGGCCAACGATGTACCATTTTTTTGCTGTTTGGTAGCAGTATCTGTGCAGTTACCTCGTATACTTTATAAAGTTATTTTGTGTACTTTATAAAAATGAGTAGAAAAAGGAAAAGGAAAACAAGAGTATTAAAAACTCAGATCTCCGACCTAACTAATGGCAATCACAAGCATGCCCCCAAATGGCATGGTTTTGGCCTCATTTGGATGATCACTGGACTTAAGCTATGTTCTATTACATACAAAATTATTTGAAATGCCACCAAAGACTGGTAAAAAGACTTCCCTCATTACATGCAAGTCTACAGTTGGACTTACAATAACTGACTTTAGATTACAGGAGTGTTGTATGTGAGTTGAGCTATAGCTCCTGAGTTTGAACCTTGCCTCTATCAAACAGAAATACTCTCAATGTCAGTTTCTTCATTTGCAAATATGAAAGAACATTAACACCTAGGCTCAAAAGATTACTGTAAGGATTAAATGAGATACTGCACATATAACACTTAAAACAATCAGTTCCTGTTACAAAGTGACTGCTCAAAAAATGATAGCTTCTCTTCCAGGAACACTGTTAATATAGAAGACTGCCTGAAATAGGGCTCTTGTGTAAGAATGTAAAGGTTACTTTCATGAAGACTCATGTAGCAGTGTTACGAAGAATAAATCGACAAGTAACTGTACTTAAAGTGGTTATGTAAGTGAATATCCTTGTTCTTGGATGTACACTGAAGGTATTAAGTGTTCAAGGAGCTCAAAGTATACAATCTATTCTCAAAGGTTTAGAAGATAGATAAATAGACTGATAGGTAGGTAGATGTACAGACAGACTGATATGGCAAATATGGCAAAATGTTAAAACTTGGTAGATAATGGGGATCTGGGCAGTGAGGAATACTAGAGTTCTCTGTATGGGCTTTATATTATTTTTGCAACTGTTCTATAAGTTTTTAATTTCAAAATTAAAAAAAAACATTCAAAGTGAATAGGCATGGGACAGTTGGAGAAAAGCTGAAAAGTTGGTATAGGATTCTGGATGTTATACCAGATCCTGAACGTTGTGGAAGTGAAAATCAAAGACAAAACTGAGACTTTGTTGGAGAATGGAATACATATATCCTTCTTTTAGGCCTTAAACATATGTAGCACTGTTTTCTTGTTTAATTGGAATAGAAAACTATAATATGATTTATATGATTTTACACTTACATACACCCATACTCACACACATCCCTGTGTGTATACAGGTATTGGATTAAATGCAGAGAGGTCATTTATAGTTCAGAAGTGATATTTATTTATACCAGAAGCGATATTTCTGATACTATTAACATATGTTTAACTCATGAAAATAGAACCCTAGATTTCTCATCAGCTTCAATTAAGTGGTTTCATTTAAGAACTTTTGAGCATTACATACCAATATTTCCTTGGTAGAAGAAACACATACTCATCATCAAAATAATGAGAGCAGAGCCAAATGTAAATAAATGAAAATTCTAATGACAAATTTGCACATTTAAGGTGTTCAATATCAAAAGTAATAGTAGTTCTTATTTTTCTATTAGATGGGGAAAAAGAGTTCTTATTAAGTCTTATTCAAGAGATCTATTAAAAATTCACTTATTAAATGTTTAATATATGCATTTTCTAATATATAAATAAATGCATATATATTAACGAACTTACCTGTTAAAAACATTTCATACTTTAATATTAAAATATTAACATTCGATACAACCAGAAGAGAGAAAAAAAACATTGAAAATTTCATCACTACCCCCAATATTTTATCCCTAATAGAGCATGTGACCCTATTAGTATTTCTGACAAAGAGGTAAAAATTACTGGAAAGGGACTGAAAATATGTACTGAAAAGCTTTCAGTTGCTATCATTAGGTTCTCTACACAAGCTATCTCCTTCTCTTCCCTCCCACCTCTTACCTCCAGTTTATGCCCAGATAACATCTTCACTTCTTTTAGATCTTGGCTCAAATTCAAACATTACTCCCTGGAACCCACCCACCCCACCCTAGACAAGATTTGTTGCCTTTCCTATATGTCCCCAAGGTATGCTGTACTTTCTCTACTGTAGAAATCATTGTACTGAAACATGATTGCCATTTTACTTGTTTGAAGCATCTCACCCCAACTTTGCACAAGTCAATAAACTCAGAAAATAAGGAGAACTAGGGTTATACATTGAACTCTAACCCTAGGACCTAGCACAGTGCTGGTCATAAAACAGGGTACTTAATGTTTGTTGAATGAAGGACTGAGGGTCTGATCTATAATGATAAAAACTACATGGTTATTAAGCATTACTTTTTTTTCTTTAAGGTTCTAAAGGACACTAAGGATTTCCCCCCATACAAAAATGCACAAATATAAAATGAAGGTCATGGATACCAGGTTTAGAAACTCGTACCAGATTGTAGTGAATTCAGGTTATGAAGTCTCTTGGTAATAGCCATTTGCTTCCCCTGCCAACATGCTCACTGGATATGTTCCTTTTTCATTTAAATATGTGCAGTTTTCAGACATGATGAGGTTATACTAGTGTACAGTGATCATTAATGAAAAAAAGTAAATTAGTAGATGTCAAAATCGAGTAATCTTGGCACCAGATACTTATTATACATTGCTGAATGACAGACACTTCCCATTTCATCTTCAGAGGCTCATTCCTTAGTGTATCACTACATTTAAAGTACTCCCTATTGAATGGAAAAACCAATCCCAAATCTGTACCCACACTCTACCTCTAAAAATGTATTCACTCTTAAGTGTTATCTTGCTCTGAAATCCATGTCCCAGAACCTAAGAGACAGGACTTTTTCTGTCAAAGTTGGCAGTAAAGTAAGTTATACTTGTTTCATCTCTCTCTACCTTAATTATAAATTCAATGAGCACAAGGGCTATCTATTTTTCAGTTGGTAGGACTCTATGTTACATCAAGGGATGCCAATAAATATTACTGACCAACTGACAGACCAAATCACATTCCTTAATGTAGCACATTATAAGTACTATGCCCACAGATGCTTCATAAAAGTTATCTCTTTACACATTACAGTGTAAATACCAGATATGCTAAATAAACACTAAAGCAATGCAACCACCAGAGAAACACCGCAAAGTGATGCAATAACAGCATGTGAGAAGCCTGCCGTTACATGAAGTTCTTTAGAGTAAAATCTCTAACCTAAAATCAAAGACTTGAGCAAAGGTTCTTTTCTCCATGTTTCTATCTAATCTGATCATAGTCTCTTCATGCATATTTGAGAAAGAAATTTTCTAGGTCAAAAAAGTAATTTCAAAGCCTATAGTTGCCCTGGTATATTCTGTCATATTAAACAGATCATATGCATCACTTCTCCACGTCAGATTCCTCACCCCTAAAAAAAAGGTTAAAAGTACATACTTCTCAATAATTGAGTTTCAATTTAACCAATTATTTTCTTGTTTACAGAAATCTAAGTAAAGAATACTAAAACCTGAGTTTAAACGACTAACATTCACTTTTATGAGACACTGGCTGGTAAAAAAATCAGTTTAAAATTCTCTAGAAGGTTAGATGTAAAAATACAAATATAAATAAAAAATGGTAATTAATATATCTGACAATATGGATTAAATTATTGTATTTTGAACTGTTGCTCCATGAATAACCATTAGCATGAATAGCTAATTTTAATAGGGTGCTCTATATTATTATCTTATTTAATTTAAACTACCATCAAGTAAGTACTACTAATATTGCCAACTAAAAATGGAAGAAAACTCAGGCATGAAGCAATTTAGTTAATTTGTCCAACATCATGTCACATGGCTGAGTAGCAGGGTAAGGAATTTAATCCAGATCTAAGAAAAAATCTATGCTTTCAACCATCATTCTAAATTATCTCTAAATTAAAGATCGCAGTAGTAGCTTAAAGAACCAACAGCCAATTCAACCCCGAACACAAAGCTATAAAGCAAGATGCCTAAGTTGATTGAAGACAATGATAAACTGAGTCTTCTAAATAATCAGTTACTGTTGTAAATCTTAGTTTGTCCTTTGTTGCAATGAATTAAAAGAATAATATTTATCTTAGAGCAGCTAGAAGTAAAAATCTAAAATTGTGAAATTATAACCCATACCAAATTCTGAAATCTGTTCTACAACTAATTGTTAGACTATACTTTAAATTTATTGCTTTGTATATATGTTATTTTTCAAGTAAAAGAAAAAAAAATTCTTCTAGCTTTCAGTATTTGGAGCAGCTACAAGGAAAAATCTGAAATGGTGGAATGGTAACCCATAACAAACTCTGAAATCTGTTCTGTAACTACTTAATGACATGTACTTGGAAAATCATTGCATTTTCTTTATATATGTTATATTTAACAATAAAAAACATTTTAAAAAACAAACAAACAATGGTTGACTTTAAATCTCAGCAACCAAATCTTTGATCCTTGTCAGAACTCTGTTTGCATTGAAGAAAAAGCTGAGATTTGTTGGACAGATTCGTGTTCTGGGTTATTTGTGGTATGCTTTGGTTTACTTATGGGCTGGCATACTGATAACATTGCAAGGCAATAAAGAAATCCTCACAAGCATTCAAAAAATAATAATAATACTAGAACTGAATTTTCTAAGGCCAAACTTTTGCTAACATTTCAGACTATGTCCTCTATGTAAAATAATAATTCCATCTCAGTCCCAAGTCTGCTTCCCCGATGTAGCATTACATAGAGTACAATGATGTTTCCCATGGCCTAACATCTATCCAATTCTAAACAGACTCATCAGGTATGCAGCAAATTTCTTCACAATTATTACGGATTTTATGCCAAAATTGTACATAAAAATTCCCAAATCTTCTACAATGAATGTCCTTTTATAATAGGAAACATATATCATTTAAAAAATATGCCTTAGACCACCTTAAAAAGTACACAAGGAAAAAGAATTACCATAAACTGAATTTTTAAACTTGTCTGCCACTCAAGCCATAGAAATATCCCCAAAATGATTAAGCAAGTTAGGGATGTAGAACAAAAAGGAAAACATTAAAAATGGTACATTTAATTCCAGAACAAGAAAGGAATTTGGATTTAGATCATTAATTCTATTAAAAAAATCTGTCTACTGAAAACTTTACTGAATAAAGGTAATACAAAATATTTCCTCTTTTGAAATAAACACTACTGCAGTCCTTTAAGCTAATTCTGATTTAATCACATAAGAGACAAACTATGAAAGGTTTATACTTTATTCTTTAAAGAGTCTTTTCAGCATAAAATATTTTATCAATACATAAATTGCTAATTATAGCCAAAGGGTAAAACTGATATAAATTAAATCATAACTGTAGTTGAGTTTTTTTGTGTTGCTATTTAACATGTAATAATCCTGAAGGAAATACTGTAATGACATTTACTGGAGAAGGTCTTAAAAATAGCGTTATTTTCCTGACCCTGAAATTATATGTATTGGTTTTGAGAATGCTAATCCAAGCAATTCAAGTGAAATTCTGATGCAAATAAGTGCAGGACTTAAAAAAAAAAATCATAAATACAACACATATATTACTTCACCTTAGTAAGTAATGTTATCATTTCTGAAATTGCTAAAATTATATTCAACAGTCTAACACAGTTTTACTTCCATTCTTAAGAAAAATAAAAGGTACTATATTTTTAAATATTTTAGGGTACTTTAGGAGGTCTTTCATGTTGAAATTCCACTATGCCCTCAGAAACTAAACATAAGCAAAATCAACTCAAAGAATGTGTCTTTGAGAGAATTTAAATGGTGCTACAAGGTTTTTCTGATTCAGGAAAATGAAAAATGAATTTTTTCTAAACAAAGCTGATACTCTAATGTTGACCAGACAGAAGGAAAGTGAGCCATATCCTTAAACCACTAAGTGTTCCTTTAAATCTCACTCTCCTACCTCTCAAGCGTGAGTAATCCAACTCTTAATAGCAAGTGGGATATAGACTAAACCTGGGTATACAATCTGGGTAAGTATAAATCTGATTTATGCTTCTGTGGGAGTGGGTGGAAGGTTAACTTAATAATGTGATACTGCTCCTAAGATTAGTCATAATCTATTAGCATCAAAGACTCAATCCCTCAAACCCTCTCTTCTTTTTGCTTTCCTTGTTGGTATGTGAAACCCAGATCTTTCAGGCAGAAACCCGGGGAGAAATCCTAGGTGCCTCTTCACCTTCACTCTCCAGCCCCTCAGCCAATATCATCATGTACATTCTAGTTCTTAGGTGACTATTCCTCCCCTTCTCTGTTGACACCTACTTAATTTGGGATTATCATATTTTACCTGGATAACTGTAATATTCTTGTTAGGGGTTCCTCAAGGGCTTATATCCTTGTGACACATCTTCTACACTGCTGCCAGAGTGATCACCCACAATAAAAATCATGTCTCATGTCACTCCCAGATGGAAAGTACCAACAATTTCTCATTGTAGAATCAAGTCCAGACTTTTCAGATGGCACAAGAAGCCTTCCTGAATCTTGCTCCTACCTAGCTTTCCAGCCTTACATCCTGTTGTGCCAACCACAACAGTGTTCTCCAGCTTACTATATGCACTGTTTGAAATACCCTTTCATATATCTGTCTACTGATCACCTTCTCATGTCTCAAGGTCAAGCGCAAGCCTCCCTTATTCAATGAAGCCTTTCTTAACCCCTTTTCTCTGCTTTAAAATTAATCCAAAACTTTTCTTATTTGGGAGAAGTTATTTATAATCAAAGTTGTAGTTTTGCTCCTCCTGGTTTTAAAGAAAGTTTATTTATTTATTTATTTATTTATGTTTCGCATGGGCAGACACCAGGAATTGAACCCGGGTCTCCAGCATGGCAGGCGAGAACTCTGCCTGCTGAGCCACTGTGGCCTGCCCAAGAAAGTTTTTTTTTTTTTTTTAAATCACCTCATCGACCAACAATATGCACTGAAATAATTAAATGAATGTATTTATTCCCATGTATTAAGGGTTAAGCTAGGCGGTAACTTTGTCTAGGCCTATACTGTGTGGGCAGCACTATGAAAGGCAGCAAGTCTGTGTTCTGAGAAAAACAAAACTTGGAAACACAAAGCATTTATGCTGAGGCCACATTGTCAGTATGTATCATCATTTTAAGAAAGACATTATTCTCTTTGCCATTTTCTCCTGTGAGAGCCAGGGGTCCCCACTACAGGATTTATGTGGTCAGAGGTCTTTCACCCCTGTGAATATGCCTATGTGTCCAAGTACCAGGTGCTCCATTACATCAACAAGGTGAGATTTACCTAACCACCGGCCTAATGACTCCATTTCAATACTTCAATACTAAATATTAAATTAAGAGTAACAATGGTCACTGGTATTAACTTCAAAACAGACAGTTTCTAGCTTCAAATGACTTTCTGAATCCAAATGACTTTCAGAGTCATTTAAGCAAGCTAATAAAACATGTAAAATTCCACCTGGCTTCCTAGATTACTATACCTATATAGGTTTTCCTGGGTCTGGGTTTTCTTTCATTATTTACGTTTATAATCATTTGAAATGGCTGATTCTCTTGTCACTTAAGACAGAATTCCAAAATTCATTGTCAGCATTTCTTTATTTTCTTCTACATCCTCTTTTCTTTTTTTTTTTTTAATAGTTGATTCCAAGGACTTGGAAGCTTCCCATTTGTTTTTTGTTTTTTAACCAAAGTGTATATCACATACGTTAGATTGCAGCCCTCATAACATTTTCCCTATTACTGACAAATCTGTTGCAACTTTTGCTCAGACATAAGAATCTTGCTTAAAAAACAGATGAAAGACAAACAAACAAACAGACAGACAAAAAAAAAAAAAAAAAAAACAGATGAGTATCCAAAGCAGTAAAGATTGTTAAAAATATCTTTGAGATGCTGATAAAGTGGATTTTATACTTAAGAGCATATTTCATATTGCATGACTTTAAAATGGATGAGAATTTTTAAAAACAAAATATACAAAACTGAGGCATTTGTAAAGATTTTTTGGTAGCCTTCAAAAAACAAACATGATTTTCTTCCTTAAAGATTTTGTAAATCTTTGGAGACTGTTTTAAACAGTACTCATATTGACTGGAATTTCAGCTGATATCTTTTAAGCTTTTTGTCCATACTGAAACTTACTGCAAAAGTAAGCTGTCCAGCTGATAAACTAATTGTTAAAAGGTACAAAAAGTCTTAAAAACTACTTAAACATTGTTCTCAAGACACACCATAAACCACTGCTTTGCCCTCTGTGATGTTAACCCTTTCTAAAACTTTTCGATATTAAGTGTAACCAGGAAATAAAATCCTTAACGGACCTAAAGGGTGAAATCTTTAGATAGGATAAGACTGCAGCACAGGTCAAGGGCAAGGAAGCACTTTGCTGACCCCTGCTATGTGCATGTCACTTTATGACCCTCTGTCCTACAGATATGCCATAACATCAGGTAGTTATTCATGAAGAATTTCTTCTCATATTTGAGTATTTGTTTTCATTATTTTAATGGTAGAAAAATAAACACTAGTTAAGAAACCACTATATTAAAAACAAAACAGTTTACAGATACGACTCAAATTAACTAACTCCCTTACGGTATCGAGTGAAGAGAATTAAGGGTTTAAAAACCCCTCAATCTTTAGGAAAGGTTCTGGGGGAAAAATCACAGGTAAAGAGAATACAAAGGCCTCAAAGGTACACTAACAGTGGAAATTTCAAATGGATCATAAAATTACCACAAATAACATATACAGCAATGGCCAATAGATTCTACCAAGGATAGAGATAACCATACTAATCATTTTTAACCTTTTCAAGGCAGTTTGCTTTTTTTAGATCCCATATTCATTAAATAAGTGCTGGATGTAAACCTGCTTTCTCATCCAACCTCATCTAACCCAGTAATCCTTAATATTAAAAAAACAACAACAACATTTTATCATATATTTTCTAGATGTCATAGCCTCTTTAACATTAGCTCTTAATGCTAGGATGCCTCTCTACTTTATTTATTATACAATCCTAGAATTATAATCATGCTGCCCTTTAAATTACTGTCAAGAATCACTAAAATTTCTGTAATATTTTAATATATGAACAAAAATTAATAGCTTTAGGAACAGATATGATAAGAGACCTCAGATCTCAAATGTTCTCTTGAGAGGCTTAAAGACAAAGAGCTCTGAGTAAGTACCAGTATCTTTTGAAAAGACACCTCAGGTAGCAGGGGGAAAATATTTTTTCCCCAGTAAGTGATAGAGGGAGAGCTGGGTGGTAGATAAGGATGAAAGGTTTTCAGGAGCTTTAACAGTTTCGAGTATAGATTCTTCCTACCTTGCCCTGACCCTGCCAGCCCCTCCCTGTAACAGTGAGGATGCTGCTGAGATAGTAGTAGATGGGATCTGACCATACCTTCATGGGTAGGCTCTGGGTCAGGTGTAAGTGAGATGTCATCCAGCTCTCGTAGGCAGAGCCATTCTCCATCCATAGATACTCGGAATTTGCAAAGGTAGATGGTCTCCATGGCAGCCTGTGTGATCTTGTCAGTGGTGGGGGTTGGCATATCAGTCGGAGGCGTCAGAGCAGACATGATGACTCAGCTGGGACCACAACTCACACACACCACACACACACACACACCCAAAAAGTAAACAGAACCGCCTCACCAAAAACCCCCAAATCCAAAGCTCCGAAACAAAGCTTTTAAGAAAAGGGGTGGGAGAGGTTTAAAAACAAAAACTAAAATAAAATACAAAGAAAAATACCTTATGGTTTAAGAACTAACTGCTCAAGATAAACAATACTATGCTATTTTTTCTCATATACTGCTCCTACCATACAGCAAAATTAAATGATGCCTGTCTTCTCCCAGCTTCCTCTCCTTTTATCTTCCCTTCCCTACCCTTTTATATCCAGCTGAGTTACAGCCTTTAAATCCTGCACAGTCGATGCTGCTTTAGCTGGCTTCAGAAAATTGTCCTCTGCATGAATAAGTGAAAAATCCTCTTTTGTGCAGAAAAAATTACAAAAGAAAAAATAAATGGAAAATAAATCTATATTTTCAATTTAGCTTAAAAAATTCTTGATCTGCAGAACCACTTCTAGGATCTGCTCAGATAAGCTGGATGCTGAGTTCTAATAGGATTGGTTGTGCGCAGTAAGCAGGGTGTTGACCAAAATGGCTGACTAATGAACTGAACTGAAAATTCAAGCTCATGTGACCAGCTGCTCTGAACCTAGGGCGAGCAATTCCCAGGATGCTTTATAGATGCTGCTGATGCAGGGAGAGCAATTAGGCTGCGCTGTCTCTTATCATGTACAACCCACTTCCAGACTGTGCTAGTCAAACTGTGATCAGACATAACACAATGCACAACTCCTCATCAATTCCCCTCACTTTGGAAGAGAAAAGCTGACTAACAGGAGGACAATAAATATTGAGTTGTACTCCAGAGAAAGACTTTCGGTAAAATATGCAGTTAGATTAATTTAACATACATATAATGCATCTCTATCTTTTTTATCTACAAGCTACTAGAATTCCTTACTCTTTTAAATGTTGTTTCAAGAAGAGCTAAGATAAAATTTTAAAAAAATGTTACTCTCAGGTATTTATAAATTCCTTCTTCAAGGCATAAAGACCTGACTTTTAAGAGAGGACAGAAGTGCAAGAAAAAAAATTGAAATTAAAACAGTAAAATCCTTCCCAATTATTGGCAATTTCCCCCTTTTGATATTTCTGTATTTACCAATTTTCTGCATTTGTGTATTATGTTTCTAATCTGAATATAAAATATGTCATTTTAAAAATGCTCTTCCATCCTGAAGCGTCCTGAGGGCACATTATCACATCCTCTTAAACAAACAAACCAATACATACACACGTATCTATATTATACAAGCAGGCATTTATACCTTGGTAACAAAAGGATGGGCACTTACTTTCTGAGCTACATGAATAATAATGAGATAAGGGTTTTTTTTTTTAAACAAGAGTTTTCTATCTGTGTTCCATTTTTAAGGAGGAATATGCAACTTCAAGAAATACATCCCAAGACTATTTATTCCATCTTACAGACTTCTTATCAGAAGGACCCCTTGATTTACTTAATTTCTGAAAACTTAAAAAAAAAATCCCTTTGAACATTATTAATTTTCATAAGCGTTTCATCCTAATTTGAGATTGAGCTCAAAGCAAAAACGCTAAGCACAGATTCGCTAGGTAAAACGGCATTTTTCCTATTGTTAGAGAGAGGGTAAAAAAACAATAATGTAAGAATGCATAGACATACAAGCTTATTCATAATCAGGGAAACACTCAAGATACTAAGAAAAAATAAATACTACTTGTTTGTTTATTTCTAGCACATCTAACCTCCCAACATCAGCCAACATCTGGCCCCAGCTATTAATTCATTCATTCATTTAGGAAATATTCTCTAAGAGACCTGTCCACATGCTAGGTGGTGATGGCAGCACTGGGCACACAGTAGTGAAGAAGACTGTATTGCCTACTGAAGGATATTGAGCAGGCATTTAAAACAAGCCTTTGTTTAACACATTCACATTTTAATTACAGTTCAATTTCTTTAAGAATGCTTACATTAAAACACAAAGAGGGTGGGCCACAGTGGCTCAGTAGGCAGAGTTCTTGTGTGCCATGCCGGAGACCTGGTTTGATTCCAGGAGCCTGCTCAACCAAAATAAAAGAGAAACTCAAACAGACAACAAAGGAAAAAAATAGATAAAATGCACTTCACCAAAATTAAAAACTTTTATATGTTAAAGAACCCTATCAAAGCGAAAAGAAAACCTACAGATCGGGAAAAAAATCATTGCTAATGATATATCTCATAAGGGGTTAATATCCAGAATATAAATAGAGAACTGCTAAAACTCAACAACAAAAACACAAATAATCCAATTAAAAATGGGCAAAGGACTTGAACAGACATTTCTCCAAAGATAAAAAATGGCCAATAAGCACATGAAAAGATGTTCAACATCATTAACCACCAGGAAAATACAAATTAAAACTACAATGAGGTACGTGTCAGATCTTACAGAATAGCTATTATTAAAAAAACAGAAAATAAGTGTTGATAGGGTTGTGGAGAAACAGGAATCTTTATAAATTGTTGGCTGCATTGTAAAATGTTGCAGCCACCATGGAAACAAGTTTGGCGGTTCCTCAGAAAGTTGTAATAGTTACCATATGACCTGGCAATCTCAGTTTCTAGGTATCTACATGAAAGAATTGAAAGCAGGGACTCGAACAAATATTCATACACCAATGTTTTTAGCAGTATTATTCACAATAACCCAAATATGGAAGCAACTCAAGTATCCATCAACAGATGGGCAGATAAACAAAATGCAGTATGTATACACAATGGAATATTATTCAGTGTAAAAAAAAAAAGGAAGTTCTGATACACACTACAATATGCATTAATCTTGACATTATGCCGGATGCAATAGGACAAAGTATTGTATAATCTTGCTTTTATCAAATAATTAGACAATGCAGATTAATAGTAAATAGCACGACAGATCTAGGTTACAAGTTACCAGGGGATAGGAGTGCAAGAGGAAAAGGGAGTTATTGCTTAATGGGTGCCAAGTCTCTACTTGAGATGAAAAAGTTGGGACAATGAATATTGGTAGCACAATATCGTGAATGTAATTAGTATCACTGAACTGTATACTTAAAGTGGTTAAAATGGGACATTTTGAGTTATATGTTTTATTACAATAAGTTAAAAAAGAAAAAGAAAATCTTTAAAAAGTATAGTTTATAGCTTTATTTTACATCATGCAATATGTCATAACATAGTAAGTGGCCATTATAAACCTTTAAACTAAACTTACATTGAAAAGTTCATGGAGTTACAACTCCAAACAGCCCTGGCTATGTGCCATGTGACCTCAAGGGTACAGGTCATTGACATATTTTGAAATTATACAACCATGAATAAATGAATATATCTGAATGTTCTGTGATTGCCTGGAGTCCACCAATACCCCAATTCAGACTTGTCACAAATCATGAAGCAATCTTTCCACCAAACAATAAGCATTTATTAAGCCTGCATAGGAGATCTGGATTGATTACAACACACCAGACAACCAGGATATTTAGGTTAATAAGCAGAGAAACTTAGTTAACATTCCTTCCAAAGGTCCTTCCCACCCCTTTTTTCTCCAGGTAGTGGACATGGAGAGGGGAGCCCGAAATAGCTAAAGCTTTTAGCAAGAGAAAAACCTGCCTGCAATGGTTAATCAAACCCTTGCATTTTCCACATCTATCAGCTGGAAGAGGCGTTAGCAGCCATTTAAAAAATAAGAACTGCTGGTGAGTAGGAAAACCTGTACCTACACTATGTAAGTTATACTTGTTCTGCAGGTAGAAGTTTTCAGCATAAACAGTCATTGTTCACAAGCAATGGAGTTGCTATGAAAACAAGCACTATTTGTAGACTGTTTTTACATCTCTGTCTTTACTAAGTAAATGTATTAGCCTAGAATAAAAAAATATTAAATCATCAGTAAGCATATAACCTTGGATTTTTTTTTCTCATCTATACACTAATTATAAGCTACACTAAACTAGTTTTTCATTTGATACCACTTGTGAATAATAGCACATATTTGTGAGAAGCACAGGGTGGCATCTGCAGTTCTAAGACAGAATTAACAGGCCTACATAATTTTCCAAATTATGGTAGATTCAAAGTATATGAGATTTACATTTCAAAGTTGGAAGTTAGGTCCTTCTTAAAGTATATTTGTACTCAGTTGCTACTTTTAATTTGCCATGTCCAATGTTCTGTTTATACAATGTGGAAAATTATTAGTTTTAATTAAGTAGTAATTAACATAGCTATCCTTAATTATCTTTCTCAAAAGAACTCTACAAAAGATATCGATTTTTCCCCCTTTACATACAAGGAAATCAAGGTGCAGCAAAGTAACTGGCTCAGGATGACGAATTACAAAGTGGCAGACCTGGAATGCAAACCGCTTCTGTTTTTATGTCCCCCAAAGTCACGTTTTCTTCTACATCCTGCAGCTTCAGCACTCAACCCCAACTCCTTCCCAAAGATTACATTTCTACATTGTTTTTTAAATTGTTTAGAAAAAGGTTGTTTTTTCTAAAAACAGCCTATTTTTCTTAAATTTGAAAAATGACTTTGATAATACAACCTTTTAAAAAATCTGCATTTCACAAATAATGTTCTCCTTTTTATTAATATTGTATTCTATATTCCACTTATTTTTTTTTTCAGTCTTCCTGGAGATTTGTCTCTTTTTATTATTCTCACCAAAGAACCACCGTTTCTTTCCTTAATAATGTCTATGTATTTTTAATAAAACTTCAGAAAACCTACCTGTATCTTTACTATATTCTTTACCTACTACTGTTTTTTTCACCTTATTTTTTCCAGATTGTTCAGCTGAAACAGTATACATGGTTTTATTGTTTTAATTTAGAAATTTTAAGAATAATTTGACCTCCTGTATTTGTTACATAATAATTTTTTGTTCAATTCTAAATATTTTGCAATTTATATTAAACACTTAAGCTACGTATTACTTTGAAGTCCATTGTTTTTTTGTTGTTGTTGGTTTTCAATTAGTTTTATTTTAATTCAAAATTTAATTCGGGCAATGCAACAGTGGCTCAGTGGTAAGAATTCTCGCCTGCCAAGCTGGAGACCCGGGTTTGATTCCCAGAGCCTGCCCATGCAAAAAAAAAAATTAATTTTGAATATTGTTTTAGTTTGCTAGCTGCCAGAATGCAATATACCAGAAACAGAATGGCTTTTGAAAAGGGGAATTTAGTAAGTTGCTAGTTTATAGTTATAAGGCCGAGAAAATGTTTCAATTAAGACAAGTCTATAGAAATGTCCAATTTATTAGGCATCTAGGGAAAGATATCTTGGTTCAAGAAGGCCAGTGAAGTTCAGCATTTCTCTCTCAAGTGAGAAGGCACATGGAGAACACAGTCAGAGTTCCTCTCTCATCTGTAAGGGCACATGGTGAACACGGTCAGGGTTCTTCTCTCATCTGGAAGGGCATATAGCGAAAACGGCATCATCTGCTAGCTTTTTCTCCTGGCTTCCTGTTTCATGAAGCTCCCCGAGAGGTGTTTCCTCCTTCATCTCCAAAGGTCGCTGGCTGGTGAACTCTGCTTCATGGTGCTACAGCATTCTCTGTTCTCTCGGAATCTCCCTCATTCTCCAAACTGTTTCCTCTTTTACAGGATTACAGTAAACAAATCAAGACCCACCCAAATGGGTAGAGATATGCCTCCACCCAATCCAGCTCAACAACCACTCTTGATTAAATCACATCTCCAGGGAGATGATCTAATTACAGTTTCAAATATACAATACTGAATAGGGATTAGAAGAAATGGCTGCCTTTACAAAATGGGATTAGGATTAAAATATGGCTTTTCTAGGGTACATACATCATTTCAAACCAGCAAATACATAATGATTTTTCATTTGGCACTATTTTTTCAGCTTACCTTGTGTTCTAAAACATGGTCAATTCTTAAAAATATACCATGTGGGGTGGGCCACGGTGGCTCAGCAGGCAAGAATGCTCGCCTGCCATGCCAGAGGACCTGGGTTCGATTCCTGGTGCCTGCCCATGTTAAAAATATATATATATATATATATATATATACACCATGTGTTTTTCTTTTAACATTTTTTTAAAATTGTGAAATATAACATGTATACACAAAAGAAATAAATTTCCAATTACATTTTAACAGTAGTTACAGAACAAACTTTAAAGTTTGGTATGGGTTACAGTTCCACAAGTTTATTTTTTTTTTCTAGCTGCTCCAAAGATTAAATTTTGTTTAGAGAAAATAAAAAGAAACAAAAGAAAAGCCAAAAACAAAGTAGGATAGGCAAGATACTCATGAAATTTCCTAAAAACAAGGATGAACAAATTTAAGATATGAAGATGAGGTCAATTTTTATCATCTTGCACACTGTACAACTGAGACTTTGCACAAACCATATCTTCCATTTAGCTCCCCTGACTTACAAGTTTAGCTCAGGTTTTTGGTACACGAGCATCTTCTCTTTAGTGCCCCTTTCAACCGCATTCTGAGAAACTAAGAACTCAGCATGGGTTTTTCCTGTTATATGCTGTAAAGAAGTAAACTTAAATTGCCTTTCCACCCCCCATCATGAAAGATAATATCACTTAGTTTACTATGCAGAGAGAGAGATGAAAACACTACCTCAGACCTCACCAAGTTCCCCCCATATTTACTTACTCAATTGTACACATTAAAAATATTTGAGGCCCAACCCCAATCCAGACAGTGGAGTGAGACATTCAAGATGCCCCCCTTCTACACACACACAGAGAAGTTTTGAACAAGTACAACTGGCAGAAACATCTTTCACAAAGCTCCAAAAAAACAGTGAAAGGATTACAGCAACAGAATAAGCGCCAAATCAAGAAAAAGGCAACTCAAAAATGGGAGGATTTTGTGGTGCCTTTTAAAAAAAAATATTTTAATTGATAAAACAATATACAAACACATTCTTAACATGCAAATATTCCATACATGGAGTAAAATCAATGGCTCACAATATCATCACATAGTTGTATATTCATAGCCATGATCATTTTTTGGAACATTTACATCACTCCAGAAAAAGAAATAAAAGAAAAAAGAAAAAACTCATACATACCATACTCCTTACCCCCCTCTTATTACCATTAGTATTTCCATCTACCCAGAATATTTTAACCTTTGTTCACTCTATTCTTTAACTTTTTTATCCATATTTTTTACTCATCTGTCTATACCCTAGATAAAGGGAGCATCAGACACAAAGTTTTCACAATAACACAGTCACATTGTAAACGTCATATCTTTAAACAATCATCTTCAAGAAACAAGGCTACTGGAACACAGCTCTACAGTTTCAGGAACTTCCCTTTAGCCACTCAAATACACCATAAACTGAAAAGGGATATCTATATAAAGCATAAGAATAACCTCCAGGATAACCTCCTAACTCTGAAATTTCTCAGCCACTGACACTTTTATTTTTTTCCCATGTCGGCTTAGAGAGAGAGGCTACATCTGAGCAACAAAAGAGGTTCCTGGGGACGACTCTTAGGCCTAATTTTAAGTAGGCTTAGCCTATCCTTTGCAGAAATAAATTTCACAGGGGTGAACCCCAAGATCGGGGGCTCAGCCTTCTGATTTGCGCGTCCCCACTGCTTGCGAGAGTATCAGAAATTCTTCAAATGGGGAAGTTGAATCTCTTCCCCTTTCTACCCATTCCCCTAAGGGGACCCTGCAAATATTTCTTTATTCACTGTCCAAATCACTCTGGGATCAGGACATCACATTAATCTGGACAAACCAATAAAATCTCATGCCCTATTCTAGATTCCCTATACTTATGGTGTTCAACTAAACCAATTATACAAGTTAAATTAGGAAATCCACTACCCAAAGTATAAATTTTGGTGGTGCCTTCTTCTGCCCCCTCACCAGTTTGGTGTGGAGCTTTAGTACAGGCTCCTAGTGTTGGCTCCTGGTCCTGGTTAAAAAGGAAGCAGAGTAATCCCTGTGCACAAACTAGAGAATGAGTATTATGCCAGTCTACATGGAGGTAGCCTGAAGGACTGAACCATGATGCTCACTGAAGGCTTGTGATCCCTGAACTTGCCCTCCATGAAGAGGAAGATCACAGAGCTCTTCCACAGAATGCTACAGAAGAGTCAAATGGCAACTGCCTGGGACAAAGGACTGCCAGCTGTAGAACATACAGTGAGGAAACAACATTTTTTAATGGAATGAAAACATTCAGATACATATAAATGGGGTAATTTCTAGGGATACATACTGTATCCCTAGGACAAGATGCATGGGCAGAAAAGACCTGGGAGGACCTTTCGCTTGTGCCTTGGGCTACTCACTAAACTCACAGCATGGTTAAACTCTGAAGGAGAGCATTTTCACAAGACAATCTGCAAATTAGGGGAAAGTGTTTCATTTTTTTTTTTTTATCTCCTGACATTCAAGGAAATCTGTCAAATACAAGCTTAAGGAACAGAACCCTCAAAATCTAAATTATAGATTTAGCATTAAAATGTCAAAATGCAGGCTGAGTCCTCAATCTTTGGGCTCACCCCTATGAATATTATTCCTGCAAAGGAGAAGCTAAATTCACTTAAACTATGCCTTAGAATAACCCTAGAGCACATCTTTTATTGCTCAGATGTGGCTTCTCTCTCTAAGCCAACTTTGGGAAATGACTATGGGACATGACTCAAGGGATGAGCTGGGACTCAGCATCATGGGATTGAGAAAGCCTTCTTGACCAAAAGGGGGAAGAGAGAAAGGACACAAAATAGTTTCAGTGGCTGAGGGATTTCAGAGTTGAGAGGTTATCCTGGAGGCTTACACATCACATAGATATCCCTTTGTAGTTTATGGTGTATTGGAGTGGCTGGAGGGAAGTACCTGAAACTTTTGAACTGTGTTCCAGCAGCCTTGATTCTTGAAGACGACTGTATAACTATATAGCTTTTACAATGTGACCATGTAATTATGAAAAATTTGTGTCTGATGCTCCTCGTATCCAGGGTATGGAAAGATGGGTAAAAAAATAAGGATAATAAATAAATAATAGGGGGGCTAAAGTGTAAAAAATTAGATAGATTGAAATACTGGTGGTCAATGAGAGGGATGGGTAAGGCATATGGGATTTATGAGTTTTTTATCTCTTTTTCTGGAGTGATGCAAATGTTCCAAAAATGATCAGGGTGAAGAATACACAATTATGTGATGATACTGTGAGCCACTGACTGTATACTATGTTGGACTGTATGTATGTAAAGATTTCTCAATAATTGTTTTTTTAATAACAATATTAAAAAAAAGGTCAAAATGTGCAGGTTTTAATAAAAGATCACAAAACATACAAGAGAAAGAAGTGAAGGCCCAAGCAAAACAGAAGATTAAAGCATCAGAAACTACTGACAAGGAGTAGACCTGGGAATTACCAAAGACCTCTAAAAAATGGTCCTAAATGTGTTCAATGAGTTAAATGAAAATATGGACAAAGAACTAAAGAACACTAGGAAAACAACAGATGAACAAAAAGTGAGTATTAAAAAGAGAAAGAAATTATGAAAAGGAACCAAACAGAGCTGAAGATCACACAACAGAAATTAAAAATTCCCTACAGGGGGTCAGTAGCAGATTTGAACTGGCAAAAGAAAGAATGAGTAAACTTGAAGTTAAGACAATTGAAACCATCTAGTCTGAGAAGCAGAAAAAAAAAGAATGAAGAAAAGTGAAAAGAGCCTGGGGAAGCTGTGAGACACCATCAGGAGTACTAATATATACACTGTGGGAGAAAGAGAGAAAGGGGCAAAGAGAAGATTCAAAGAAATAATGCTGACAAGTTTCTAAATTTAATGAAAGACATGAATATACACATCCAAGATACTCAACAAACTCCAAACAGGATAAACCCAAACAAACAGTGTGACAAATAATCAAACTGTTAAGTGCCAGAGGTAAATTAAGAATTCTGAAAGCTGTAAGGAAGAAACAACACATCATGTCAAGGGAATTTCATTAAGATTTAATGCCGATTTCTCATTGCAAACTTGGAGATAAGAAGGCAGCAGATGATATTTAAAGTGCTGAATGGAAAAAAAGTGCCAACCAAGAATTCTATATCTGGCAAAATTTTCTTTCAAAATTAAGGGAGAGGTTAAGACAAACCTCAGATAAACAGAAGCTGAGGGAGCTTATCACCATTAGACTGACTTTATAAAGAGTGCAGGCAGTAAGGAAACGACACAAAACAATAGATAAAAGCTCCCATAAAGAAATATAGATTTTCAGTAAAGGTAACAAAATGAGTAAATATAAATGCCAATACTATTATATTTTGAGGTTTTATTTCTTGTGCTAGTTGGAAAGTATTATGTACCCCAGCAAAGCCATATTTTAATCCTGATCCACTCTTGTTGAGGCAGCTGTTTATTTTAATCCTAACTCAACACTGTAGGTTGGAAATTTTTTATTAGATTATCTCCACAGAGATGTGACACACCCAATTGTGGTTATGACCTTTGGTTAGATGGAGATGTGACCCCACCCATTCCAGGTGGGTCTTGATTAGTTTACTGGAATCCTTTAAAAGAGGAAACATTCTGGAGAGAGAAAGAAATGACAGAACCCTCAGAACTGACAGAGAGCAGAAATAGACGGCTGGAGAACAGATGCTTCAGAGAACGGAGACATGTATATTTGGAGATGCTTGGAGCCCAGCAGAGATCACCATAAGATGTTAAACAAGCCAGAACCTAGTGAAAGCCAAGAGAAGCCAAGAGATGAAAGCCAGCCCCAGAGAAGCAAAGGGAGGAACTCCCATAGGAACTGAGGCTGAAAGCAATGGAGCTCAGGAACAAGGGACTGGTAGATGCCAGCCATGTGACTTCCCAGCAGACAGAGGTTTTCCTGACCCATTAGCCTTTCTTGAGTGAAGGTAACCTCTTGCTGGTGCCTTAATTTGGACACTTTCACTTCCTTTTAACTGTAAACTCGTAACTTATTAAATTCCCTTTTAAAAAGCCATTCTAATTCGGGTATGTGGCATTCCAACAGCTTGCAAACTAGAACATTTCCTTAGGATCTAAAAGGCAAATGCGCAAAAAATAATGAACTACATAAAGGTAGGGGGACAGAGATGTATGGAACACAGGAATATGGAGATATCAAACCAAACAAGATTGTTATAAATTAGGATGTTAAATTTAAGCCCTATGTTACTCACAAAGAAAATATCAGAGAATGTGCAAACTCAGAGACAGAAAATTAAGTACATGGTACCAGGGACAGGGGAGAAGACAAGGTTGGAGAGGAATGGGGAATTAATGCATAATGTATATAGGGCTTTTAGTTGGGGCAATGAGAATGTACTGGTAAAGGATAGTGGCGGGTAGCCCAACATTGTGAATGCGATTAATCCAATTAAATTGTGTGTGTGTGAGAGTGGGTGAGATGCAAAAGTTTATATTATACATATGATTCCACAATTTAAAAAAAGAAGAGAAAGAACGACTAAAGAGATAATGACAATTAAATGCAATACATGATCGTGCTGGATTGAAACTATTCTATACCCCAGAAAAGCTGTTTTTAATCCTGATCCAATCTCATGGGGTCAGACCTATTGTTTAGGGTGGAAACTGTCTGGATTATTTCCAAAGAATTATAACACACCCAGCTTTGGGTGTGATCTTTTGATTAGCTGGAGATGTAACTCTGCCCACTTAAGATGGACTTGGATTAGTTTACTGGAGTACTCTAAAACAGAAACATTTTGTAGAAATCTCAGAAGCAACACTGCTGGGGGAGCCAATGCGAGAGACCCAGACGTTCATAGATGCAGGAAGAAAACGCCCCTGGGGAAGCAATTTGAAAGGAAAAGCCGAAGGACAAGCAGATGCCAGTCACCTACCTTCCCAGCTGACAAGGGTGTTCCATACCCACTGGCCTTTCTTTCTTTTTTCCAATATTTTATTGAGACATCTTCATATACATACAGCCCATCCACAGCATACAACCAACGGCTCACAATATCATCACATAATTATATATTCATTACCATGATCATTTTTAGAACATATGCGTCACTCCAGAAAAAGAAATAAAAAAAACCTCATACAACCCACACCCTTGATCCCTCCCTCTCATTGATCACTATTATTTCAATCAACCCAATTTTTTACCTTTATACCCCCCATTATTTTTTTTTAATCCTTATGTTTTTATTCATCTGTCCATACCCTGGATAAAAAAAGCATAAGACACAAAGTTTTCATAATTACATGGTCACATTGTAATAGTTATATAGTTATACAATTGTCTTAAAAAAATCAAGGCTACTGGAACACAGTTCAACAACTTCATGTACTTCCTTCTAGGCACTCTAATACACCATAACTAAACAGGGATATCTGTAAAATGCATAAGAACAACCTCCAGGATAACCTCTCCATTCTGAAATCTCTCAGTCACTGAAACCTTGTCTCATTTCTCTCTTCCTCTTTTGGTCAAAAAGACTTCCTCAATCCTATGATGCTGGCTCCCAGATCATCCCCAGAGTCAGGTTTCACACTGATTAACCCCCCTAGGAGTCATATCCCATGAAGGGGGTTGGGCAGTAAGTTTACCTGCCAAATTGGGTTAGAGAGAGAGAAGCCATATCTGGGCAGCAACAGAGGTTCTCTGAGGATGACTCTTAGACATAATTATAAATACACTTAGCTTCTCCTTTGCAATAATAAGGTTCCTAGGGCCAAACCCCAAGATCAAGGGCTCAGTCTATTGAATTTGTTGTCCCACTGCTTGTGAGAATATCAGGAATTCCCCAGATGGGGAAGCTGAATATTTCCTCCTTTCTCTCTAGTTCCCCAAGGGACTTTGCAAATACTTTTTTATACTCTGTTCAGACTACTCTGGGATTATCAGGGCATCACACTAACCTGGACAAACCAACAAGATTTCATGCCCTTTTCAAGATTCCATATAATTATGATGTTCAAATAAACTGATCATACAAATTAAATTAGATATTGCACTACCCAAATTATAAATTTTGCACCAAAAAAAATCTTTCCCTT
The DNA here is from genome assembly GCF_023851605.1 of Tamandua tetradactyla. Classification (NCBI taxonomy): domain Eukaryota; kingdom Metazoa; phylum Chordata; class Mammalia; order Pilosa; family Myrmecophagidae; genus Tamandua; species Tamandua tetradactyla. The sequence continues at coordinate 71,580,941 of NC_135345.1, read as the reverse complement.
TAGTCTCACACAGAAGTCGAAGTTTTAACATACAGACCATATCATCCTTTACCCTGTGTGATGGTTTGAAAGGATTTATGAACCCTAGAAAAGCCATGTTTTAATCTTAATCAATCTTGTGAGAGCAACCCTTTCTTGTAATCTCTAGTCAATAAAGTAGGTTGGAAACTTGATTAGGTTATCTCCATGGAGATGTGACTCACTCAATTATGGGTATTAACTTTTGAATAGAAGGAGATATGATGCCACCCATTCCAGGTGGGTCTTGATTAGCTTAATGGTATCATTTAAAACAGGAAGCACTTTGGAGAAAGCTTCAGAATAATGAGAGAACCACAAAGTCCAACAGCCAGTGACCTTTGGAGATGAAGGAGAATACCCCTGAGGAGCTTCATGAAGCAAGAGACCTGGAGAGGACGTCACCATGTTCGCCATGTGCCGTTCCACTTGAGAGAGAAACCCTGAACTTCATCGGCCTTTCTTGAGTGAAGGTAACCTCTTGCTGATACCTTAATTTGAACATTTTTATAGACTTGCTTTAATTGGGACATTTTTTAGGCTTTAGAACTGTAAACTAGCAACCTACTAAATTTCCCTTTTGAAAAGCCATTCCACTTCTGGTATTTTGCATTCTGGCAAATGACAAACTAGAACACCCTATATTCTGGTTTACCTTAGTCCTATCCAGATCAGCTTAATTCATATCTCTAGTCAAAGACTGACCACTTTTTACATTTTTTTTAAACAATTGCTGTATGGGGAAATGCTGACTTTCTTAGCTTCAGTGCTCTAACTCAGGGTCTCAAGTATCATATAAAAACCCGAAATTTCAGGCAACGACCAGGTTATACACAAATAGCTCAATTTCTCAGAATTTAGAAATAACAGTTACAATTCCTAAATATATGTGACTGCTGTAAGAGCTTACAATCTAGGACCCTTTACAATAGGCCCCAACCTGATAACCCATGCTCTCAACTTCAATTCTCTGAGTTTGTACAACATAGTTAGTCCATATGTGGGAGGCATGAAAACATTTGCCATTTTGTTCCTGCCATTTCACTCAACATATTGTCCTTAAGGTTCATTCACCTAGTCGCATGCTTCACAACTTCATTTCTTCTTGTATATATATATATATATACACATACACACACACACACACCCCACAGTTCCCTCTCATATCCCTCAGTCATTGTACCCTTAGGCCACCTCCATCTATTGCCACTGGACTTTCTTGAGACAAGGTATCTTTCTCTGGATGCCTTAATTTGTTCATTTTTATAGCCTCAGAACTGTAAACATGCAACTTAATAAATTCCCCTTTTAATAGCTGCCCCATTTCTGTTATATTGCATTCTAACAGTATTTAGCAAACCAAAACAATGATCCTGGGTGGGATCTAATAATGTAGGAGAAGCGGCTCAAAAGGACATTAGGGCATATGAAAAAAGTGAAATATAGATTATGAGCTTTATAACAATGCTAAATTTCTAGAACTTGATGACTGTACTTAAAGTGGTTACCAAAGTGACTATCCTTGTTTTTTGGAAATGCACATGAAAATATTATGCGCTCAAGAAGGGTGATATATGCAATCTACTCTCAAATGTTCAGAAAACAAATAAATAGGCAGATAAATAGGTAGGTAGGTAGACAGATGGATGATGGATAGATAGAATAATATAACAAATGTGGTAAAATGTTAAAATTGGTGGATCTGGGTATGTGAGGGGGTGGGGGGATGGGTATGTTGGAGTTATGGAGTTTTTATTATTTTTGCAACTGTTCTGTAAGTTTGAAATTATTTCAAAACAAGAAGTTTAAATAAAAGAATATTTGATGCACTCAGAGATATGAAAAAATAAATTAAAAGGGGAATCATCTCCTAAGAACATGCATTGTAAAACTTTTCAAGCAGCAAGCTTCAATATATTTTTTAATTATTAAAAAAAAAAACCATAACCAATATCCATAAAACCAGTGGCTAACTGGAGAAATGGATCAACAGCTTACATTTATTTATGTACTTCTTTCCTCTCTAAACTTCTGCCTCCCCGTCTAAGGCAGCCACTTCTGAATTTTGTGTAAATCATTACCTTATTATCTTTTTTTTTCTTTTACATGGGCAGGCACCGGAAATCAAACCTGGGTCCTCTAGCATGGCAGGCAAGCATTCTTGCCTGCTGAGTCATTGTGGCCCGCCTGATTACCTTATTTTTAAAACTTTATTACCAATATATGGATGACTAAACAATATATATAGTTTTAGTTATTTCTGCATGTGGTATCCCACATTCTATGTCTTACTTATTTCACTCAACATTGCATCTTCTAAGATCTTGCACACTATAGTTAGTAGCTGTAGTTTATCCTTTTTGCTTACAGTATTATGATGCTATATGAATAAACAATTTACTGATGCATTTTCCTGCTGGTGGACATTTGGGTTATTTCCAATTTTTAAATTTAAACAAGATTATTTAGATACTTTTCAGAAACAGATTTCTGGTATGCATGCCAGTTCTTCCTAACAGATTTAGGGGCATAAGACCATGTTGTTTATTTCCTTTACAGTCAATTGCCTCCTATTATCTAGTTCCTATTCTGTATGCAACAGGCACTTCTTAAAATTTGCCAATTTGTGCAACTAAATCAATTTTTAGAGCATACTGGTTCTTTCCCAAGACTGCCAGGATTTCACAACTTAAGAAAAATCCTATTTCCCCCTATTTCACTAGTTGCTGTTAGCACTAAATGGAAAGTCCAGATGTTTCTGCTAAATTATAGGAGTATTTGGTTGAATGATTGTGCTTCTTTTACTTGTTCCAGTCCTCTGCCCCTCCTACCCCCTTTCTCCCTCTCCCAGAACTAAAATCTATTATTTGTACCTCTGATTCTGCAATTTCTGCAATTTTAGGGTTGTACACTTGGCAGGCTCATTACCACTTTGTAGATATTAACCAATGGTGATAATAAGTAACTATAAATTGGATTATACCCAGAAAAGCTGAGTTATCATTATTTTGTTAGACACCAATACCACCAGGATTATTATAATACCTAATCTCGTTTTCACTTGTTAAAATTAACTAGCACAGAAACAGAAATAACTCCTACCTTAATAAGTAAAACTAATTTAATGGCTCAGTGACAGCAGGCAATCACTTAACAGATGTAAAGCTACCAACAATTTAGTGGATAATCTGGGGAAATTTACCTTCCTTGGGTCTCATTTACTCAGCTGCGAAATGAAACAAAATAACTAACTTCACAAAGACCACAGGCTCCATGAGGAGAACTCTGCCTGTTACACACACCACTACACATCTGCTCAGAACAGTGCTAGCAAATACCTGACCCTCAATAGAGATTGTTGATATAATTAACTCAAAAGTTTTCTATATTCTCATAATAGTATATTACCACCCCCGTTTTACTTTTACCACAAAAAACCCAGGTTTAAGAATCAAGATATATTTACGCTCCAACAAACAGGTCATTCTAACACAGGCTTCACTCATGTGTATATAATAGATTCGTTCATTTAACATGTAAGAGGCACCTATGATGGGCTAGGCACCAGGACATCTAGGTTAACAAGCAGAAGAGAACAAGGCAAATGAATAAGGCTACAGACTAAAAACATATAACTGCCAGTGTTTAAGAAATTCACAAGTCCCTGTCACAAAGATGGTCTGTTCATGTGTTGTACCTGCATAACTACTTTCTTCATCACACTAGTGACTTACGAATTTTGCTCATTCATTCATTTTAGTAAACAGAGCTTTAGTGACTTGAACCAATTTATGTATATTCAACTTCTGACCAGGTATAACGCTTTTCTAGTGTACCACCATTAAACAATTTAAAAAGGAGGGGGGGGGAGGAGAATGAATAACAGAGATGTCCGCGGAAGATAAACTAAAACAACAAATAAAAACACACATATAACATATATATATATATATATATATATACACAAACATACACACACATATATTTATTTATATATATTAATGTAATATATGTAAGGCTTTATTCTCTGCACTAGCCAGACTCAACCATGGTACTCACTATTAAGTATTCGACTTTGAAGTGGGTTGTCACAGGTCCCTGCCTGTCCTTCACCAGGCTTTTCTCTTCTTTTTACTTCTCTTCCAGCCCACTTCCCACTTTAAAACAGGTCTTACAGACACAGAAAAAGCTGCTTCTGTGTAATTGGACACTATTTTATAGATTGCAGTAATTCAGAGAGGCAAGGGCGATGATGTTGGCTATTTTCATGGCACTGATCTTAACATAAATATGGGCTGTATCTCTGAGAACTGGAAAAGGAAAAGAAAAACTGGTAACAGTGCAAACAGCACAAGTGCCATTTGCCTTCAAAACAAACAAGAAGCCATCTCTCATCCATCCTACCTATCCACAAGGTGATGTCTAAAGTTAGGATGGAAAAGGAAGGCATTAAAAGAAGTGGACTATGGCATGCAAGGAGTTCCTTCTCACATAGTTGATGGTATACTGGTATGGAAGGTCAGACCAAGTGGGGAAGCACCATAAAATATGAACACATACATGTCTGTGAATGCATGAAAAAGTTCTGAAAGAAAGCTCACTAAAATCGAACATTGGTATCCTCTGAAACAGGGCATAGGATGGAAGGTCCACGAGGAGGAAAATTCACTTCATACTAGATATACTTTATAGCACAAAACATCCAAACAATGAGATGGATTGTTACCAATAACATGAATTACAAGTAATATGTGTTATTTGTAATTTTTAAATTAATTTTTAAAAATTAAGGTAGGCTAGACAGTTTTCTAAAATGTAAAAGTTAGAAGCATAAAAATACAGCAGATTACTAGCATGTAAAAACTCAGAAAGGATTCCAAGAAAAAGCCTTAATCCCCATCAAAAGCCTTCTTTAATTTTGCAGTTAAGCATGCTGAGTTTATGTACATCATAACCTGCATGTATACCTCATGATCCTTGAAAAAGTTAATGCCTGCCTTCTCATTTTGCACATATTTTTACTATTCCTCACCAATGTCACTGAACACAAAGCTTCTGAATTCAAAAGTAAAGATTAATTTTTAAAATCTGTGTACAACTGTATTAGCATTAACCTAAATTAGTACTAGTCTAAATTAAAAGATAATACTAATTTAATGAAGTTTTTCAAAATTGTTTTGTACTATACACATTTGACAATCACAAATTTTACATATATGTTACTATGATTTTAAAAAAAATTGGGTTGCTGAGGGGACAAACTGATCACCATAATATTAACTGGGTTTTCAGGTTGAATCCATGTACTGTCTTGGTAATTCAAATGAACAGACAGGATGCTCAGCATTCTAGTATCCAAGTACATTATGGAAAACAAGATTCCACTGACTCTGCAGGGCAACAATACAAAAGTATTTTTATTAGTATCTAGAATATTCCTTTTCCAATTATGCTTGAGTTCTAAAGTACATATAAGAATAACAAGTGAAAGTAAAAGCTCACAGTCCAAATCAGGAACTATTTTAAGCCAATTTCATATATGAATGCTTCTGTGATTTTGTACTAATATGATATGACCTCAGTGATTGTAGTCTTTTTAAAAGCAGTGCTAGTGAAACAAATATTTTTTTCTGGTACCAATTACATATTACTTAAATGACGATCATGAGGAAATATCAAAATTTTGCAAGCTAACATCTGCTAGCGTTGTAAGGTAGGAAACAAAAGGTCACATTTAATTCTATTCCTCATCTTGATCATTCTTAGGCCCCAATTTTCTAACAATCATTAATAAGTAGGAAGGAATCAAATAACTGAAATTCAGATAATTCCCACAATAGATACTGGGTGATGATTTAAAAATTCTTCTATATCAAGCCTTGTACCACAACTGTTAACACAAAGTTATAAGAACTGTTAGAAGTATATTCTTCATTCTATAATGATATAGTTGATAAGACGATTACACAGGAAATAGACAATTTTAAGGAGGAAAAAAGAGGCTGTGCATAAAGTACAAAGTAGAGAGCAAATTCCTTAGAAAATGAAAAGTAGCATTGAGAATGTTCTTTTTTTTTTTAACCTCTGCTGCTACATAAAAAAACTTATTTCTGTCATAATTAAAAACACTCATCTGGAGATTAGTGCAGATGGCTCCAATACACAAACTAGATTTCTATATGGCTGTTAGTGATCATTGTTGGCCCATTTTCAGGGAAAGTAATCAAAAGAAGCTAGCAATGCACAACCTTCTGTTAAATCCAATGAACCTTTACTGTTAACTTGAGATGAACTTTTCCTAGTTTTTGGACTGGTGTATTGCCTTAAAGAGCATGGATTTGGTAGACAAGCAATCTGGGTCAACTTCATTTCTTCTCTTATGCCAAGTTACCTGGGACAAACCACTTAATCAGACCCAGCTTCCTCGTCTGAAAACTGGCATCATTTTTGGTTCACCGAATAAAATAAAAAATCCTCACTTAGTTGTGAGGATTAACCACGATAATCACAGCACAAACACATAGGAAATATTCAACATGTTACTCTTTTCCTGGGGTATGAACCAGAGGGCAGAAAAGGCGAAGTCAGTACCACTGGTAGTAGTTAATAAGATTTGCTTCAGTGCTTAAAAAGAAAATCTCTATATAGAGAGGGTGATCGAGCCTTCCCTCAACACCTCATACGTGTGTCTTCCTCTCTTTAGAACTCTGACAGCAATGTATTTGGAACTTATATCATGCCTTGAATCGTCAATTGCATTTCACAGTATAAGGTCTTGTCTTTTTAACCAGATGCAACACTCCTCCAAAAGTCTTTTTATATACGTTGCCCAAGTCTAGGCCCCTCTCGCAAGCAGCAATCATTTGTTGACTGATAGAGCACCGAGCGGGTCCGAGGCACACAGAGGGCTCCCGCAGCTGTGGTCCTACAAGGTGGAGAGGCCTATTCTTGCCAAACAATATAATCCCGGCGAAGGGTCCTTCCCGAGCCGTACGCTCCCTTCCCGTCAGGTCACGCACCGTTCCCGACCGACCTTCCTATCTCGGGAGACGGATATTTACGGGTATGGCGCGAGCCCACCGAATGAAATAAGGAGGACTGCGCAGGCCGCCGGGGCAGCGGCACAGCAGCCACACCTACTTGGCTACCGCGACGCCCGCGGCCCGCGGCCCGCAGCAGGCGGGTTCGCAGAGCTGCAGGGTCTCTGGGCGCCGCCCCCTCTTCGACTCCTGGGTGGGGGGCGGCCTCCCAGCGCAGGACGCGGGCGGCGGACCGGTCGCCGGTCGCCCCCGCCGAGCACGTGGGAGGCTGGAGAAGAGCAGCGCCCGCCCGAGAAAGGCAGGGGAGGTCGGCCCGGCGGGAGCCCGCGGCCTGACGTGACTCAGAGGTGATTACTCCGGGGCCCGGACCGCGGCCGCAAATCTGCGACCCCAAGCGCAGGGCCCCAGCCAGGCGCTTCCCGAGAGCCGCCCCCTGTGCCCCCCGACTCCGGACTGGACGGCCGACCCCTGCGACCCAGCGGGAGGCGGAGCTCCGCGGGGGCCGGGCCGGCCCTTCCCGGACCAAAGCCCTCTTCCCCGCCGGCGTCCCCAGTCCCGCGCGGCCACTCACGGTGCTTGCCGCCGCTGGCGCCGCCGCCGGCGCCGCTAGGGTAGCTCAGCAGCAGGAAGGGCAGCGGGGAACCCGGCGACGGCGGCGTCCTCCAGACGCGCTGCTGCGGCGGCGGACGCGCCGCGAAGCCCGCGCCTCCATCGCCCGGGTAGAGCAAGAAGAAGGGGGCGGCCACCGGCGAGCCCGACTCAGACCGCCCCGCGGGGGAGGCAAGCGGCGACCCCGCCTCGCCCTTTGAGTCCGCCGCCCCAGGTGGAGCGCGGGGCGGCTCTTCCGGCCGCCGCGCCCCGCTGCTCGCCTGCTCCTCGTTGCAACTTTCCGCGCCAGATGTGAGCGACGGCGGGGTCTCAGCCATGCTCGGTCCTTCCTTGGTCTCCGACTCGCTACGCCTGGGCGGGGGAGCCCAGGATCCGAGCGGAAAGCCGCTGCTGTGTTCCGTCAGGGAGAAAGGGCCGTCACCCTTCTCTTCAGCCGCGGCCGGCGCCTGGGTTTCGCCGCTCGGCCCACAGCCAGCCCCACCGGGCCCGAGTCAGCCGGAGGGCCCGCCCCGCCCGACGGCGCGGCCTCCTTACCGGCCGCCTCCTCTCCACTGCCCCTCCCGCCCCAGCGCCCAGCTTGCGACTGGGCTCCCCTAGGGGGCAGCGTCCTCCTTTTCCCGCTTCCCCACCTTCCGCTTCCCTCCAGCGGGCCGATGCCCTCCGGCCCTAGGGGGGGAGACGGTGTCCGGTGCGGGGTCCTTATCCGCTCCCGGTACGGCCTTCTTAAGTGGTCAGCTGTGTTTGTCCTCGTGGTCCTTGAACGGTGGGAGACCTGGCGAAATATCCAGAGGTGTTTTTGTGTGTAATCGCAAAAGCGGATTTTAAAGAGGAACCCCCCCACCCCCACACCCCCACACCCCCGCCGGGTATTAAACTGTATAGTTTGCCTCTCGTACATTGGAACTTAAACCGTTGGTTCACGGTTTTGATTCATGAGCCTTATAAGTGAGAAACCAGAGGTGGGTGTCTTCCGCAGCCTCTTTTGTTCCCTGTTAGGTGTGCGGTATATTGAAATCTTGTATTTCTTTGACTTTCACTCCCTGGTTTTCTAGTACTCTGAACATGCTTGAGTGCATTTTAAGGCAAACAGCTTAAATTTATATGACAGTGTCTATTACAATTCGACAGTTTTCACTTTAACCGTACCTGTGTCTTGCTAGTAATTGGCTATACTGTTGCTTTATTTTGAATATTTTAATCAGTGATGACCTATCGAACAATTGCTTTAAATATGTATATAAATATATATCTATTTCTAGTAAAGACAACTTCGTTACTATCATTATTCTTTGTCCTGGTTTCTGTGAGCGTGTCCCTGTACTTACTAGCTAGATTAGCTTTGTGATCAGGTCAGAATGCTGGCATAGAATCCATGTTGACTCATAATTAAGTATCTGTGTTGGGCTTGGTACTATTTTGCCCGCCTGCTTTTCCCTCTTTCTCTGTTACTCTTCCCGTCTGTAAAAGAAGTTATACTTCTTTGAAAGGAAAAGAAAACATTTTTATTGTTATTATTCTCTGTAAGCCTCTCTTGAAATTACCACCAGAAATTACCATGACTTTAAATATTTTTACCAAAAACTTTTAAACAAGAGGTATTAAAATAGATGTTTACAAGAGGCTAACTTCAGGCAGTTTTTGAGGATTTCTTAGTTGCCTTTCAGCTTCTAACATTTCACCTGTTGATTGTAGCCCTACTGCTTGAGTTATCTCTTAGAGCCTTGTTTCCTCTTCTGTAAAATGAGAATCACATCACAGAGATGACTCGAGGGTTAAGTAAGAAATGTAAGTGAAGCTTTTAAAGAAGGGCCTGGCATAGAATTAAATAATTATTATTAGCTGTTTTATTATTTTGGCAAAACGCTAGTGTATAACTTAATTTTTTAAAAACTTAAGCTTTTTCCTTATCTTCAGCATTCTAGAGATTTGTTGGGCTTTTTTGGTTCCATCTTGGTGAGGGTGCAAGGGTGTTGGTAAAAACCATATTTGCTTTTTAGGAATAGCAAATTGTAAAATACCTTGAAGAGAAAAATTTTTTAATTCCAGATGAATTACATGGCTATGGCACCTGTCCTTAAATGAGTCTTTGTTTTGCATTTAGAAATCTGTAAGGATTATTATATTCTAAATTTTTTTAGAGAAGTTGTTGGTTATATAATTATGCAGAAGTAGAGTTCTCTTATACCTCTCTCTCTCACACACACACACACACACACACACACGCGGTTTTCCCTATTAACATTTTGCATCAGTGTGGTAACTTCGTTATATTCATGTAACATTATTATAATTATGCTATTACCTTTAGCACCGTTTGTACATTAGGGTTTACTTGAGTCGCACAGTTCTATGGGTATTTGTGTGTGTGTGTGTGTGTGTGTGTGTGGTAACATATACAACCTAAAATTTCCTTTTTTAACATACAGTTCAGTGAGGACCAATATATTTTTACCCGGTTCTTTCAAAGAGATGTTTACAATGCTCCAGGAAAGAATTTGAGGAGAATACTTGTCCCACTGTAGGGAGAGGAGTCTAAGTTGCCCGCTTTCTCCTTTTTTATTAGTTGAGATACCCTATAGGTGTAGAAATATTGATGTTCTGTGGACCAAGTAGTGTACTGATACCTTTGTGCCTCTCCACCTTGAAACAATTCTATTTATGCTATCATTAATTAGCAGTATAATGAATACAGAAAATCAGCTGTATTATACTGCTGATTTTATTCATACAGAAATACGAATCCTTTAAAATTTACAGGCAAGGCTTTTTATGAGCTTTTTCTTTAAAGATGGATGGTACTCCAAGTTCTTAGTTTTTTTATGCTTTTAGCTTTTGAATCAATAAAATAACCACAGTTGTGCATCAACTATAGTGACATAAAGGGCTGATTCAGCTGCTATAAAGTTTTAGGAAAGCCAAGATTATGCAAACAAGCCTAAACATGTTATTCCTTCTTGAAACTGCATGGAATATTTTCCTATACTGTTTTTTTTTTTTTTTTTTTTTGCACAGGCAGGCACCAGGAATCGAACCTGGGTCTCTGTCATGGCAGGCAAGAACTCTGCCTGCTGAGCCATGGTGGCCCGCCCCCTATAGTGTTTTAAAGCGACAAAATCCAAGCCACTATATATTAAGAATCAAGATCCATTAATTTTCTTGTGAAATAAAACAATTGATGCTTTTCAACTTTAATTGCATTTTATTTTTATTATCCACACTTGCGTTTTTGAAACACTTTGGTGATCCTAAGGTTGGATACTTAAATATATTATAAAACTTTTTAGAGATCAATGACACAAATGATAATGTACTTTTAGCATAAGCTTCTTGGGTTTGTGATTTAGTAAAAGATATCACTTTGAGAAGGGTTATTCTTTTTCTAGTTTAGTACATGTTCACTGTGATTCTAAAGTAATGGTTTTTTAAATGTCCTTTGGTTTAGTGTGTGGTACTTAGGAAAAATTATTTGAAAAATAAGACATTCAGTTTCTTAAGATTTCATGTTAAACTTCTAATTTTAATAAATGCTGAGAATTATATTAATATGTTAATATAAAGCTTCAAAGCTCTCTTAAGAGTCCTCCTGAATTACTAGGCTTTGATGACTATTGCCAATGACAACTTATTTTTCCAAGCCATTAATTACCAAAAATATTTAGTCAATTTATACCTCCTCTCCATGTTTATTGTACTCTTCAGAAATATAAGCAATATATTTAGTCCAGATCAAATTATTATTGGGCGTTTTCCTTTGGAACAAATATAGATGTAATTTTCCATTTTTCTACTTTTCTGTTTCCAAATAGTCTATGAGTGTTACTTTCATAATAGAAAATACAACACAAAGGGCTATTTTGATAGTTTATTTTGATAATTATATCTTTTTTAAAATGAAGATCTATCAGCAAAATTGTGTTCCTCGTGTATACTGTGGGGAAGTAGAATTCACAATTTGTATGTCTGTTTAGAGATATCTTAATAATATTGAAGGTATCTGACTGTTTGCTATTACTTAGCTTCTATAACTCTATGCAGTTTTTCTCAATTCTGTTCTCTTCAGATTGCTGCACTGTACTTCCAAAATGTCTCTCATATCTGTCACTTAATTAGTCCTGTCTGCTTTAATTTAAACCTTCATCTTTTTTGCCTGTATTATTGCAAAGGATTCCTATCTGGTTTCACTGCCTTTTCAATTCAATTGTTCTATAGCAGGTAGAACAAGTAGTTTACTTTTCTGAAAGGTTGATCTAATTGTATCACACACCCATAAAAATTTTGTTTGGCTGTCTACGTCTGGGATAAAATCTAAATTCCTTAAATACCCAGAACCCATCCTACCTTTCCAGTATCATCTTCCTCCCCTCACTCCCTGTAAGTGATAACCAAGTTTACCTTTAATATTTTTTGGCCTTCCTCACCTTGCTGCTCATAACCTTTTCTCCTGAGATTCTACTCAAACTGAACTTCTGTGAGATCTTTTCTGTCCTCCCTACAAGAGAGCTACATCCTGAAGTCCCATAACATACTGATTAAGTAGTTTATCATTCCAATCGTAATGTGTCTACCTCCACAACTTCAAAGGCAAGCAATATATTCTAATAATTTTAATCTTCCTAGTGAATGCCCATGTTACATTGTTTGATAAATGTGTTAAATGAATAAATAAATGATTACATTTTCTGATTTTATTCCCCAAGTTATCTCTGGGTCCCTCTTTTTTACAATGCACAACAGATTTATGCCTCTAATAGTTCTCCAGCCCCTTCTCCATGCCTTTTCTCCTTTTGGGATCCTGTCAGAAATCTTTGATTCTGTAGACAATCGTGGGTCTTAAATAGAAGTGATTCAGAAAAGTTGAATGGCATATTAAGATGTTTTAAGAAAACTTTATTCTGTATGTTTTTTTTGTGTATATTTAGGTGTGGTGTGATTAAAAATCTAATTCCAAAAGAACTCATTCAGTAGATATTTAAAAAAAATTAAGTACAATAAAATTCTTCAGTATTGCTCAGTCATCTATTTACTTTGAATAATAATCCTCTTCCCCACCTGATAAAAATAATTTCCTAGTAGTTATGTTAGCAGAAGCTATATAAAGCAATGCCTAAGGCTAAAAGGAACATTCTCCTAGTATAAGGTTTCCGATTACAGGTCTATGGACTCCTGCTTTCAGAGAGCTAGGAACCCACTGAAGTGATGTACAATATGTGATGAACCTGGAATATAGAAAGGTTGTAACCTAAGTAGACTTGGTAAATGGTGGAAGTGGAGCCTCAGTTTGGCTCCAGAGGCCCAGCTGCTAATCATTATCCTCTATTGCCTTTTTAGGCAGAACATTTTATGGGTTATGTGACTTTCCTGCAGGGTTTTTGTTTTGTGGTTTAACCAATATTTACTCTTAATATTATCATGTAAAGATTCACTATGAAGCAAATGTAAAAGCATTTTTTTCCTTTTCAAGAATGAATAGTTGAAAAAAATCAGGAAAATATATTATCTGGAATACATAGCTAAACTTAACTACATCAAAATTTAAAACATCAATATAGGAAAATACACTTCAAAAAAAGTTAGAAAAACATACATAGGAAAGCATTAACCTGATTAAACACAAAAACATCCCTACAATCAGTAAGACAAACAACCCACTAGAGAACTGGACAAAAGAAATCCAAGCACCAATACAAATTTAAAGACCTACTCAAACTCACTATGTAACTGGAGAAGTGAAAATAAAGTACAATTTTAAAAAATTAAAACTGTTGTTAGCAATATGATAATTGGTGAAAGATTTAATTCTGCATAGACTGGAACTCAGCAATTCTACTTTGAGAGTTGTTATTTGTTATACAAACTCTTGTACATGTGCAGAGATACAGTCAAAAGTACATTGAAGTAGTGCTTATAAAAGTGAAAAACTGTTCACTAGGGATCATGGTATATTCATTATCGTGTACTACCATGTATCATAGAGCAGCTAAACTGAACTAGATCTTTACTGATATGGAATAATCTTAAAATTGTGATGTTTCTACTCAAGGAAGGCTGCAAAATAAGTACAAAAAATTATTTTTATGTGCATCATAATGTACAAAAACACTGGCTGGAATGATACATACTTCATGTAAACACTGTACCTCCTGGAAATGGGAAAACGTGGTGCTAGATAGAGGGTAAACGAAAGGAATTTTGCATTTATCTGTAACATTTTATAATATTAAAGCATGTTTGAAGTAGAAGTCACAAAATGTTAACATCTGTTAATTGGGGTGGTAGTAAAATTTTCTATACTGCCTGGCAAAATATAATGCTTTTAAAATATCTGAGAAAATATAATCTGGTTTCCTTACCTGAAATATTTTTCTGTCTGACCACTTTGAAATTCTATTTGAATCTAACCAGGTTTTTCTGGATCATCTACTATTGAGTCAGTAGTATTTATTCATTGTGACTACTGAGATGTATATTACACTGATTTTTATATTTCCTTAATTATTTTAATAATGTTACTTTAACACATTAATTTAAAATTCTTTTACTTCACTCCCCCACCAAGGAAAAATGAGCAACTCCAGCCATTCCTCTCCTGTATATCAAATATTTTCTCTCAGATATGTGAATAGTCATTCAAATTATCAAGGCTAGTTTTTATCCTTAAAATCAAATAAGTAATTTTCTAGAGTATGCCGAAAACTTTGTTCATTAAGTAGTTTGAATCTGATAAACAGATAAAATTTATACATACACAAAAATAAAAAAACACATATTTATCTTAACTCTCATTTAATAGATAAGAAACTGTGGCTTAGAGAAATTGACTAATCCAAAAAAGTCAACCAGCTAGTGGGAGGGTTAAGTCATTGGATCAGTATCTGATATTTTCTTCTACTTTATAATTTTCCATAGCTGTCAACAGCCTAAATACGGCCATAAAATTAGCTTTATATTGATGGCTAATACCAGTAATCTATTATATTGGAACTCTTATCCATGAAGGTCTTCAAAATTCAAAGTGAATCTATGAGAACTGTTCATAACACTATGTAATAATTTATTATTCATAAGTATAGTATCCAGCACATCTCAGTGCTTTTTAAAGGTTTGTTAAGTACAAAATTTTGGAGGCTTTACCTATTAAATCCAGCAACTTGTTAGTTCTTTCACTATTAACTCACATCAGACGCAACTTTCATTTTTAATTTTATAAAATAGGATAGTACCAGCTACACAATGAATTAGTATTTAAAGTGTGAGATCTCTGAAGGAATATAAAACAGGCTTAATTTTTTCCAATTTACCAAATGGAAGATTTTTCTTTTTCTTAAACTTTTTTTCCTCACATTATATATATGGCAGCAATGACACACACCACCACTACCTTCAACCTAATTTCATTGTTTTTACCCTGTCCCAGGTTGTCTTCATTTTTTCATGTGCTCAACCAATGCTTCCCTGGTTTCTACTGCCAAATTTAGGATTCTAATTTCTCAAGTATTTTTACGAACATGCCTTGACTTTATTCTCTGTGTTCTTGTAAAACTAACATTAGCTACAATTTACTGAATATCTTAAAAAAAAAAACAAAACTGAGGAACAGAAAGATCAGGTAAATTGCCCAAAGTAAAGGCTACAAAGTTATGGAACTGTGTTAGGAACTGTTAATATAACTAGACTCTGCTCTTAACCACTGTTACATTACTTCTTCAAAGTAGATACAAACAGATGAAGAAAATGAAACTCACAGGCCAAGTAATTAACTCAGAATCACTGGTAAATTAACTACATAGCATAGTTCTTTCCCTACTGTATCAGAAAAGTATAGGATAGGGGTCTGAAGACAGAATGGCTGGGTTGAAGCCCTAATTAACTACTTAATAGGTATATTACTTAGGGAAAGTTACTTTTTTACCACAGTTTCCACATCTTTAACATGGGATAATAATAGAATTTACCAGAGTTCTTGTGAGGAATAAAGAAAAAGTACAGATAAAGGGCTTATAAAAGTACCTTAGCACATACGGTTAGTGTTTTTTTCCAGACTACTTTTTTTTAATACTGTAGGGTGGGGATCACATTTCATTCTTTTTCCATGTGGCTATCCCCCTTATTGCAACACCATTTGTTGATTTTGGGGGGCGGGGGGGGGGGGTAGTTGCACGGGTCGGGAATTGAACCAGGGTCTCCTGCATGGCAGGCAAAAATTTTACCACTGAACTACTCTTGTACCCTGCCCCCCAGACTACTTCTTTTATTTATAAGAATAAGAAAACAAGATGAAATAATTTAGTAAGTATGGTAATCTGAGGAAGCATCTGTAGCTCAGAGGTTGTGAATCAATGGTTTGTATTAAACCACTTTGGGTTCAAATTCTCCTTTAAAAAATTAACATTTCTGTGCTGCAGCTTCCTTATCTGTGAAAGAGAATAGTATCACCTCACAAAGTTATTGTAAGGATTAAATAGAGGTGACATAACTGGCAAGTGTTTGATAAGTATTAACTATTGCTCATCTCAGCATCTTCAGCAGCTAAACAACAGTTTAATGAATAAACGGTGACAGAGACAATATACTTCTTTTATGCTCCCTTTCACTCATTTTCTTCCCTGGCATCTTACTGGTTAGATTCTAAGTATTTTTAAGTTCACCATCTCAACATCCTTCCCCTACTATAAACACTAGAGTAACTATAAGGATAAAATTAACTTTATCACTACTCGAAATTTCCACTTACCTAGTTTTGTAATCATACCATTTTTTCAGCAAACGGAGTATGCAAACCAATAGCAATCACTGCAAGTTATCAGTGCAGAAGGGAAAATGAAATTTTTACCCTATTAGAAAATACATACAATTGATGTGATTAAGGCACATAGCTTCCTTTTTCTTTTAATCAAAGTTCTTCATTGTTTAACTTTCACCACACAAAATGTCTAAAATTCCGGCCCAAGAATTACAAAGGTAAGTAAAAAGAACTACTTTATAGGCTATCTCATAAATAGGATTATTGCCTAAGGTGCATTTTCTTCACCTTATGTGAAAAGTTCAAAAGTGTTTTAAGTTCAATTACCACTCCATAATTAGCTGTGGAATTTTTCTACTTTTACTACTTGCCAGAATATTGGGGGAACTTTTCAATGCCACCTTTCCCCAAGTACCTTTATATCATTCCCCTCAGGACACATAAATTAAGTCATAAACTGAACAAGCTTCCCTGCTAAGAATTTTTAAAATGTAAGATTAAATATTATATTAACACAATCACTTAATAAGTTAAAAAAAATTTATTGACCCACGACTATTGCCAAAAACACTTCAACTAAGCAAAAACTTTATTTAAGCTTAATACTCTTTTTAACTCCTGCTCGAATGCCAGACAATTCACCACTATAACGCTGTTCTTCTCTACGAACTTCACGAACCTGACCTCTTCTGCGAATTTTAGCTCTTCTGAACTTCTCCCGGTGTTTCACTCTGGGATTGCGATCAATCTTCTTTCTCCTAGGTGTAAGTCCTCTATTTTTAGCAATCTGATAGGTAATGGCTCTCTTTGCATTTTGATCTTCAAGAGCTTGTTCTTCAGTGCTATTTTCTTCTTTCTTTCTCTTCAACTTTTCCCTATCTTCTACTTCTTTATAGTATTTCAGTGCCTTCGCTTCATCAAAATCGGAATCATCAGAAAGCTCTGTAGCAGTAGAGACATAAGAAGCCTGTGAAACAGACTTTGGCTTGGCCTTAGTGGGTTTTCCTTTTGGATTCAGTTCTTTCTTTCCCGCATCACCATCAAGTGTGAGCAGATAACGAATCTCGGAGGACAGTTTCTGATCCACAACTGATAGTTCGTTGATCAAATTTCTGTAGGTAACAAGCCTCTCTATGACAGGATGTCCATGAGCAGGGACTCTCCTAGCTTTCAGGATCAAATAAAAGCTAATGTTGGAGCAGTAGTTCAAATACAGATTGTACTTGGTCCTCAGGTATTGACTCCCTTTTCCAGGTGGAATAATTCCCTGCTCTGCCAATTGTAGCAATGGCTCCAGCTCATCCTTCAACTCCGTCAACTTGACTTTCAGGTCGTCTATCAACTCCAAGAGCTCCGGTGATTCCTTCCGCAGCATCTTCAGCTTCTCCTTCACTGAAACTTTCGCCAAATCCTTCACGACTCGTGTCTCGGCCTCATCTATTCGTGGCGCCGGCTTTGCAAAGGCCTCCACCCAGGAGACCCCAAAATCATCCTCTTGCAGGGCTTGCGCGAGGCGCCGCTGGATGAGCTGTGCCTCCTCCTCCTCCTCTCTTTCCTCCTCCTCTACCTCTTGTTGTGTCTGCCGGCCTCGAGACTTGGGACCATAGTCCGTGTCATAGTATAGTTTTTTCCTCTGACCCCATGACAAACTGGGATCCACAGAGATCTCAGTCTCGCTCTGCACGGAACTCCCACCATCATCACCATCATCACCATCGCTATCTTCCTCATCCTCCATACTAGCTCCATCTTCATCATCATCCTCAGCGATATCTAGGCCTAGTACTTCCTCCTCTTCGTCACCATTCTCCTCATCCCCACTCTCTACTTCGCTCCAGCCTTTAGTCAACGCGGCCCGGAATCGTGCCTCATGGAAATCATCTACCTTATCTTGATAGTAGCTGGAGTCTCCTGGTGACGGTGGCAATTCAAAACCATCTTCATTTTCATCCGCCGGGTTGCGTTCTGCTTTGGCTCGCAATGCTGCCCATTTGGACGCTCCGCGCCGCCGGGATCTCCCCACCATGGCTCCTACGCGATCTCAAGATTCTACACCGAAGCTGAGTTTCAGCCACTTCTGCCCTTGACGCAGGTACCGCGCACTCTCGAACCACTCGGCTTTAAACAGCAAGACGCTCGCCAACCACGCGAGTTCGCAACGCTCGGGTAGGGAACAGGAGTTTCCGTTTCCTTCCGGCTCCCAAGATGCTCTCGGCGAGGGGTGTGAACAAAGACTTCCGTTCGATCTCGTAGGCCTAATGACGTTAATGACCCCTCCCTTTTTGGTGTGCCCTTTAACCCCAATTGCTTCCGGTGAATAAAAATCTTCCCGTGTAGAAACAATCGGTGTAGGAAGTTCTGTTCCGTGTATCCCTTTCCGGAGATGTTTGTTCTTACTCTCGCGAGCTTGGAATGGCTGGGGTGGTGGGATGGTGACCGAACGGCGAGTCTAGATCCGGACGCCATTAGGGGGCGCTCTACCTCTATGCCTGAGAGGCCCTGGGTCGCCCTGCTGGGCCGGCGAACTATTACTGCGCACGTAGTGGGCGGTTCTGAACGTCAGCTGTGTGCTGTGGCGTATAATTCCCCTCTTTACTGAATTTGTTGTATTTCCTGTCTGTTAGTCTTGAAGTTTAACACCGTTTTTCTGTTTCCCCTCCTACATCCCCACATCCCCACGACTTACATGTTTCTGAGCGTCATGGCCGGAGGCGGCGTCTGCCTTTGGGCGGTTAGCGCAGCTCCATCTCCCTGCGTGCAGGGCACGGTGACTCCACAGGACTTGGAATTCCTAGGTGTCCCCGAAGGGTAGCGGCGTGGTGGGCTGCTTGTGTCGATTCCTTACAAGAGAAACCGCCGTGTTTCTCTTTGTTCAGCGGAAATCATTCTTGAAGATGTTTGGTAAATAACACATCTTAATCTTAGAGACGAGTCCTCTCTTCTTAAGCATTTGTTAAACACCAACCACAGACGCCAGGCAGCGTATTAGACTCCGAGAGAACACTGGTGAACAAAAGCAGACGCTCTTCCCGCCCTCCTGGAACTTGCTATCAAATGCGGGAGACACATTAGTCAAGTAATCACACCTAAGGTCAAATTATGTTTGGGGTAAGTACTGTAGATGCACGCACACACCTGTCGTGCGTTAACCAGCCTTGAGTAGCTGAAAACACCCCACACCGCTGGATTGTGCAAGCCATCTCCCTTATCTAGAAAGGATTTAGTGCTCCACCCCAACCTAGAGGAACTTCCACTGTATTCAAGAAACAGTAAGCAGCTCCTCTTTGAGTTCTTCCTTAACCCCCTTAATTGACTTTTCCTTAGTTCTTGCACCTGAGTGCCTGGAACAGAGTATTAAATGAGTTAGTATTAAAATTACACTATTTCATCACCTATCTCAGGTGCTACATAAAACTGAGTGAGTTAATGATGCACAAGGCGGTAAACATCCCTACTGGACATAACCTCAGAGGAATGGATTTCAAGAATCATTAATTCCAACTACTTTCGATTTATGTTTCTGGAAACAGACTTGGGGGGATCACATTAACGAATCTGGTACTGAAATCATGGAAATGGATCACCAGACTTCCACATTCAGCCCTTATCAGCCCTTTGCCTCTAATGTGACAGTTTCCAGAGGGAAGGTTTTGCTGGGTGGATGAAGAAAGTCAGGAATAAAGATTAAGCATTTGAGGAAGTTGAGGGGAAGAGGAGCAGAATGGTAGAAGTAAGGAAAAAATTAGTCAAAGGTGTGTTTAGAAGTATAACTCGTGCTGGAAGTATGAAATGACTGCCCTATAATAAAAGAGTAATTTAAGGTAAAAGTTTTCAGACATTATACATGATAGGTTCATAGAATTTTGACAAATGTAGGTAATCGGAAGCTGAATTTTTGGTATTTTGCTAAAATTGGTGACAATTTCTTTGCAGAAAGTATAGCATCATTAGATTAAGAAAATAATGAAAAATCTTAGAAAAAATTATATATGTGAACTTAATATTTTCAGAGTGCTTAAGCTAAGCATTTTTAAAGGCTTCACAAGATATTTAGAAAATACAGTTAATGAATAAAAACAGTGTGGGCAAATTTTATGTTCTGATGCTAAGCAAGAAATTAATTTTGAATGTAATTTTAATTGATTTCTTCATTGAGCAGAATTAGCTGCTTACCCTCTGTAGCAGAGTGATGTATGCTGTGGTAGATCCAAAGGTGAATTAGCCTAAGTGTCTCCGCTCTTGAAGCATATAACCAGACAGAAAAGAGAAGATATGTATACAGATTACTATAATACAAGGAGATATGTGACATAAACCTGGTGCTGTGAGAGGTCAGAGGGATTAGAGATTACTTCTGTAATGTTATGCTGGGAATATTTCTGGAAGAATATTACATTTAAACTGGGAATGTAATTATCTTTGCTTTAAATGTATTAAATTTTCTTTAAATATAAATAGTAGTTCTTATTTAGGGATAAAACAAGTACCAATTGTTCTGTTCATTTAATTGCAAGTAACTTGAGAATTTATAGTCATACATCAGGACCAATATGTATATATTATAGGTAAATTAGAATAATATTTTAGATATTTAAATGTGAATAATCACATTACTCAAACTCTATTTTATTAGTTTATACTAAACACTGCATTTCCTATCTGTTCAGAATAGAGTTACAAATCCAGTGCATTTCAGAGAATGTTGTATTCTAACATTCTGAGATCTTGATGAAGAACACAACAATTCAGAAGTCAATTCTTCAGTTCCAGCAACTACCATATATCCTTTCATAACAATGTTAGAATTGTTTACCACATAGGTAAGGAAAATTCTTTTCTTGAAACTTTATATTGCTGAAAAGATACTAGATTGACAGCTTTATGCCAATTAAAAAGAAAAACACTTAATCTGCAAAGAAAATGAACAAATATTGAATAATACTTTACATTTAACTATTATATTTAACTATTATATTTAACTATTATAATTTATTCATCAACTTGATTCTTTATTACTTTATTGTTATGCCTGACTCAGGAATTAGTAATCTAAACATAGTGACAACCACCAGGTTCTTTTTTAGAATACCTTTTTTTATTCCCTCACTCTAAACCATTTAGGGGATTTTCTTAATGTGGAAGGTGGGACTGTAGGTGATATTAGGATGCTTCCTTCGGGACATGTGTTGTGAAATGTTTAAAGTATTCAACCGCTAGATAGCTTACTCTGATCTGTATTGCTTCCTGGACTATTGCAGCAATAATAATAAGCACTTGACATTCAACCCTATGAAAAAGGAACTATATTAATCTCCTATTTAGAGATGAGGAAACAGTGATACAGAGAATTAAATGAGATCATAAGACTAGTCGGGTAGAACTGGATTTGAGCCCAGACAGTCTGGCTCCAAAGCCCATGCAGTACAATAACTTAACTGCTGTACAATACTGGCTTTCAGTATTCTCTTAGTAGCATTTCTCATTCCCAGTCTCTGTGGTATATTTGATCCAGCTGAAGCAGATACATTTTATTAGAATACCATTTCCATCTCTCCATTCCCTGGTTCACAAACTTCCAGTGATTCTGTTACTGTCAACATAAAGTTCACAACAAACATGGCTGACCCATAGTCTTGCCCCAATCTTTCCAGCCATACTTTCATTGCTCCCCTACTAAAACCTTCCATTCTAGTCCAAGTTACTCCCTTTGTTTACAATAGAAAAATATTGTTTACTGGTTTATTTTTCCAAATGAGCAATAGGCTACTTATAAATAAGCAGATCTCCAATCAAAACAGTAATCCTATCCTTGACATCTAAATGAAAAAAAAAATCATTAAGGCTCATTTGATCTGTTAGTTTAAAACAAACTTTCTGAAATAGGGACAGGTTCATTTTACTTTTGTCCTCCCCAAACAGGAGCGCCAAATTGTCAAAGAATACTTAATATTTAGTAAAATGGTAAGGAATGTAAAAATTAAGGAGGGGAATGTTTTTAAAAGGAAATCTTTGGAAATTAGTTTACTGCAAGTAAAACATACTAAACAGTGAGTGCACACTCCTGATAGACATAAATACTAATAGCTAATAGTTACTCCAGAAATAGCAGAGCTCTAAATAATGGATAGTAAATAAATTAAAGGTTCTTCAGATACAAAGAAGAAAACAAAACCAATTAAAGAATGAAATAACCATCTCAATCAACATAACACAAACAGGAGGGATGAAGTCAACAAAACCAGGCACAAGTTTTTCCCTAATGTTTTCATCAGGGTTTTTTTTTTTTAAGCTTGCATACATAGATTTATTACAATAATTCTTCGCCATTTTAAATATTAATATTTTACCCTTTAAAAAGAGGGATTGGGAAGAGAGATAATGACAAATACTTTTTGGAATTTACTGCCAGGTCCATTTACACCAAACCAATGACAACCCATCTGTACAACTAGAAGAGGCACCCACATTTGCTTTCCTCAATTCCCTCCCTTTAATACCTACGCAACCGCAGGAAGTACAGTTTGGGGGAAATGATCAACTTTGTGAAAGCTCTCCTAGTTTTACATTCCTTATTTTACATCTGAAACACGAAATGGCCTTTTTTAAAAAAATAAAAATCATTGTGAAAAAGACAAAAGGTAAGATCTGTACAATGGTTAACAGTCAACAATGGAATATTTGCCAGAGTGACAGTGTTCTGTTACGGTAATGTTTTGCAGGTGTGTCCATATTTTCTGCCATGGGACTGTAGCAAAGGAAATTTGAAAAGGAAATGTAAAAAAAAAAGTTCTGTTCATCAGGTATGTTTCAAGTCATGATTGAGCAGAAGATGTGCTCAAAGGCAAAGGCAAACACTGATCACATTATTTGTTCGAAAACTTCAATGTTAAAGGAGTCCTTTGTAAGAAAATCATGTATAAAATATATCACTGTATGAACTTCAAAAACTGGTTGTACAAAAAGTTTTTAAAATGTAAATTAGATAACTTAAAGTGCCTTTTCCAGCAGGGCTGGGCATTACACTGTCCTCAGTGAGTTGTTATTATTGCAAATTTTACTGTAACTTGGATTGTTTTTTCCTTGGTCACATTTTAGCCAGCTGTTGTGTGGACCCATATGTGGCTTCTTTGGACCCCAAGCACATTTTGTACGGCTTGGGTCAAGATTAGGGTCACAGAAGGCAAGGTGGTGGACGTGGACTGCTCTGACTTCTTGGCTTCTGAACCCCTTCAAGCCTGCCTGAACAACTTTGTTGAAAGGTCCACATCCTTGAGCCCCCAGCCTTGGGTGGAAACATCCAAGCCACCTACTTGGACAAGATCACCTTTTTAAATACAAGTGATGCCAAACACATAAGTTTCTCCAGAAGCCAGGGTTTTTGTTTGTTTGGCTTTTAAGATCCCACTTTCAGACACAGGCAAAATCTGCTAGTTTGCTTAGGTTACTTAATATGATAATTTCATTAGTTCAACTTGCTTACCCTTGTCAGGGTTGGAGTAGGAATTGAAAAGCAGAACAACAAGCTTGACATGTCTTTTCAAAGTTTCCCATGAATCTCAGAAACATATCAAAACGTCCAGATAAAGGAATATATTTATCTTTTCATCGTTGGATGATTCAGAAAGTGAATCGTTTTTGATCCAGGAAGCTGAAAGGAAACAAGCTTCTTCATGGAATTCAAGAGAAAGGACAAGGATCCAGATTCTCAGTTAATTTTGATGGCCAGCTCCTTGGCATCCAATTCCTAGTACCCCATAAACTGGATCTTGCTGAGCGTCTGCTGTATATAAGCATGCCTCCGTATGGAATCCTCCTCTGGCCTTTGTGCTTTTTATAGAGGTGCAACAGGTCTAGTACTAGTCAACCCAGTAGGTGGGGTTGACTAGATGATAGCTGCAATATATCTCCTTAAAATCAGTGATGCGCCCTCTAGCCTTGGCGTTGGCTATGACAACCTCATTCAGGGCTTCTCTGGGCAGAGTCCATCCCTCTTCCAGGGGCCTGCCCATCAGCAGCTGAATCCAAATATTTTGCAGTAAGAAACTCCCATTCCAAAACTTTCTCTAGCGGGGCTGAAACCTAAAAGAAGGAGGAATTTCCAGCTGAAGACCTTCTTTATGAATCTCAGTATTATTACTGTATTTGCTCATCAGGACAATTTCTCGGTGGAGCTGTATTGTGCGATGGCAAACTTCAGATATTTTACCGCTAAGCATAACTGAGAAATCGATACTGGTAGGGTGGGGTTTTGGTGACATGTAATGTGATGGCTCAGTGAATCTTACTGTTGGAGATCTCTAATGTAACCCTTTTTGTTTTTTCATAATTCTCATTAAAAAGCTACTGCATCTATAGGCGGCCACGGTGCATGTCTGCACGATTTTCTGGGCAGTCATGACTCCCAGGCAGAGAAAGTTCCGGTCGTGCGGCCAGAGGGCGCCGCGGGCCGGCTTGTTTCAGCTCTGAGGCGCGCGCGGGCAGGACGAGCCGCGAGCCCAGCACGAAGTCCAGCATGAGCCTAGTAGCACGCTGAGCCAGGCGCATCCACCGGGCGCGGCCCCTCCACCCGCTGGGCCGCCGCACCCTCTGCAACTGTGCGTGCCCTCAGCCTGCTGCCCCCAGTCTGTAGAGGCCAGCCGGCCCAAGCACAGAGCCCACTGCGGACCGGTAGCCACACACAGGCTGCGTGCCGGCGCTTTGTTTCTCGCGCCGGTGCCGAAGTCCGTATCTTTAAGAGGGAACCATGCCTTGCGCTGCCATGCTCTGCTCCCGCCCTGGTCCTGGTCCTCTTCGGGGCCGCAGCCGCCACTGCGGTTGCACATTCTCCGGCTTTGTTCGCCAGTGCAACAACTCTATTACTCTTTATTCTCCAAACATTGCTTTGCAATTTCTTCCTCCATCTCTTTGCTCATCTTTTCAGTACACAAGTACCTATGCCAGAAATCTACAAATCATTATAGATATCATCTTGGCTAACAAGTCTTGTCATTTCTACAAATTTGATTTTAATCTATCCCTTTCTCTTCATTCTCCCTGCCCTTCATCAAATTCTCTCCTGGACCATTGCACAAGACTCCTAAATAGTTATTTCCTTCTCTCTAGTCTTCCCCAACTTTTCCTTAAACCAATCTACATTTTGCAAAAAAGAAATGCAAACATGATAATGTTGGATAATGCCAAGTGTTGGGGGTATGTGAAGAAATGGGAACCATTGTGTCTAGCTAGTAACCGTCATTACTAATGAGAGTATAGTTTTGTGCAACCATTTGGTATAGGCAAATTAAGCATAATTCTGGACACAGGCAAATTAAGAACGTCCTGGTATAGGAAAGTTAAGCATAATCAATAACTCAGCAGTTTTGCTCCCGGCTATGTATCCCAAAGAAATTCTCACATGGTGCCTGTATGAGAATGCTTGGGAGAGTTATTTTTGGTCATAGGAAATTGCACACAACTTGGATGCCCATCCCTGGAGGAGCACATTAATAAAATGTAAGGGATGAACAGCATGGAATGTAGGAGCATGTGGTAAATATACATCTTGATTTGTCCAGGACAGTCTGGCGTTATTCTAAATGTAATTATTAATAGCATCCCCTTTTGCTCTGGAGTCCTGAATTAGATGATAAATTATATGGTCGTTTTAATTATGTAGTAATTAGAAACAGCAGATTATATATCCACATAGCCACATGCATAGATCTGAAGAACATTGTGCTGAAGGAAAAGATTAAGAAGTATAATGAGATATGTAATGCAGTACCATTCACATAAATTAAAAACTTATGCATATAATACAACAACATGCATTTTGGAACATTTACAAAGTAAGATATATTAAATATGAAAGACCAGTTGCTGGTGGAGAGGAGAGGGGAATGGGTTAAAGTTAGTTGTTTGGAAGGAATAAGAGAGAAGGCTTGCATGGACGGATAATGATCATGTTCCAGGAACTAGGTTGCTTCCCAACATCTAGAGGATCAAGCTCTTATTCCTAATGAATTATTTATTAGGTCCATCATGACTTGACCCCTGCATATATCTCAAATTTCATCTCTTAACACATTCTCACTCCCACTATCTGAAGTAGCCAGGCCAAAAAATATAGTTACTTGTACAAACAGTACTCTTGCCTGCCTCCTTTCCTTCACGCATGTTGTTTCTTCTATGCTTTCTCTTTCAAAATAACTCATTCGTCCTTTAAGACTAATTTTAAATGTCTCTCATATATAACTTCTTTTGCATTCCCATAATGTTTCATGCACATCTCTTTTACACTTACTACTTCCCCTCCACTGAGTCACTGTCCCCTCCCCACAATAAGGCCTGGTCCACATAGTCACTTTTTAAATCCAGATCAGTACTTTAGTGAAGATTATAAAGTATATACATCTTATCTCTTCAACTGGGCGGTATTCTTTTTAAATATAGAGACAAAGTTATGTTATTCGTAAATCCCCACATTACTTAGTGTTCTGTTATATAGGGAAAAGGTATTCAATAACAATTTGTTTATTGAAGGCTCCTTTTCAGACTATCCATTCATTTCTTGTATGGGTGAGAATGAAGGGTTTGCAAAAGAGCCCAAGTCTCAGACTATCCATTCATTTCTTGTATGGGTGAGAATGAAGGGTTTGCAAAAGAGCCCAAGTCTTTTGATTGCTGGAACAATAACAAACTGGAAATCTCATTATAAATTGATATCAGTTTTAAAACATTTTCCTGAAATTTCTGTTTAAGGGACATCAATCCTAGCTGGTTATATTTAAACATCAAAAACATGGAAAAATTAGTTTATTAATTTATGCCATTTTAAGAGATTACATTTGAATAGCTGTGTGTAGATTATCTGGTTTGTTAGCCAGAGACCATCAAAATGTTGATTCTGTTAATTGTGCAAAAATAGTATATCTATGAATATGTACATCACTTCATTCCTTCCTGAATTGTACTGATCTAGTGGACAGTGACCTTTTCATACAGGGTCTTTCTCAAATTAAAGATGAGTCCACAGGCACGTTCAAACGGAAAGTCCAAGAGTTATGACTTCCAACATAGCCACTAGATTATATAATAGTCTTTTCTGGGGCAGGCAGGGTGGAAGGAACAAAGATGTAGCCAATCTAGATAAACACTGTGTCTGCACTCCGTGTCAGCATTGTGAACAGCAGCCTTTAACAATGTGCAGTGTCTTTGTACTAGTGTCATCAACACAAGTTTTTAAAAAGTAAATCAACCTTAAAACATTTTTTTATTGTATAATATAACATATATACAAAGCAAAGAAAGAAAAAAGCAATAATTTTCAAAGCACTCTTTAACAAGTAGTTAAGGACAGATCCCAGAGTTTGTCATGGGCTACTGTACCATCCACTCAGATTTTTCCTTCTAGCTGCTCCAGAATATAGAAAGCTAGAAGGAATAAATATTTTTTTTTATCGTCACAATCGACATTTTTTTTCTTTTTTGTGAAAATTAACATACGTATATATAAAAAGCCATAAATTTCAAAGCACACAGCACAATCTGTTGTAGAACAGATTTCAAAGTTTGGTATGGGTTACAATTAAAGTAACCAATTTTTAAAAGATGGAATATTTAATATGTGGTTTTTGTAAGCTTATGTTAATAGTTGAATGCATATTTACTTTTTATCCCGGAAATTACAGACGATGTTGGAATAACTGAAGATGTCAAATAGAAATAGCTTTATTTATGCTCAGAGAAGTAATAGTAAATTTAGTAATTTGATATGAGTAAAAATGGGGAAATGTATTCTTGGTGTTAATAGCTATCAATTTATTATGATGATTTAATATAACTTCAGAAACTCCCTGAACTATTTTGAAGAGCAAAAAATAGAGAAGGATTATTTTTAGGTATAAGAAAGAAAAATGGAATAGTTGAGGTATAGTTGCCATCTGCTTTCATTTCTTTCAGAAACCACTTACTCTGAGGCCATGTTATAGTTTCTTTTTGCAAATAAAGTCTATATCCATTTAAAGTAACAGAAGTCCTAAAAGTGATTCGAAAGTAAAATATGTAACTTTTATTGGAATATGGGATAAATATATGAACCTTTCTAAGCTTTTAATAATAAAAGATTTGATGGTAGCCTTAACTGCAAAATGAAGATTTTACTCTGATGAAATTGTGACACTGCTTTCCCTTCCAAACTTGATCCAACTAAAAACTGTGTAATAATTTTTAAACACTATTTTAATCACTTTTTATTTTTTTGTCATGAGGAACCTTGTAGATATAATTATTTATATAGTAACTATTGATATATTTGATCAAATGATAATTGTATTTTTTGATAGTAAAGGTCTTTTGAAACACAGCTCATATAGAATTTTTCTTTGGTTATTCTTCATTCTCTGTAGAATAAAGTCTTGATCTCTTAATCTGATATTCAGAGCTTGCCTTAACTGGCCCTAATTTATTATTTTTTTTATTTTTCCTAATTTATTTTTTATAACTGCTTTCCTACTACTTTCTTCCATATATTCTACATTCTGGCCAAACTGAAATACTCACTTTCTTAGTATCTTTTTGTAATTTCTTTCCCTGGACCTTTTCTTAGATTGTCCCACATCTCAATTCTTACATGTCCTTCAAGGCCCAACTGAAATTATATCTTCTCTAGGCTCTCCGCTCTGTTACACTTCCTTCCATTAATGTCTAATAGCCCTTTAACTCTTCCTATCTTGGTACTTCTAAATATTTTCTTCATTGTGTTAAGACTGTTTATGAACCTCTTAACTTTTCTGCAAAGTAAATGACCGTATTTTACCATATATCATTCATTGTTGTAACTCTTACAATGTCTAATGCAGTTACTTATACATAATAAAATTTTGATAAATAGTTGATCAAAGATTGAGATCTATATGAATTCCTTTAGATTTCAATAAGGTTTTAGAAGTTATTTAAAACAACCTAAATATTTAATAAGCTATTGCAAATGTGACATTAAGCTTTTTCTATTTTTGGCATTAAGAAATAATTTAGATTTTATGCTAAGAGCAAAAGGGAGCCAATGGAGGAATTTAAACAGGGAAAGATTGGAAAATTGATGGAAGGAAGCAAGACTACTGGTAGAGATCAGGTGTAAGGATGTTACTGTTATCTAGGTGATAAATTTTAGTGCCTAAGGTAGGGTCCTGGGAGTAAGGATATAACAAGTAGACAGATTCAAGAGCTGTTCAGGATTAAGACATGATATTAAAGTGATTTAGTATGAGCAGTTAAGCATTCTGATTAAGTATGAGGGATGAGGAATTTCCATGGCTTCCAGGTTTTCTTGGACAACCGAGTAGATAATGGTACCTGCTAGTAAAATAGAAGACTCCAGAGGAAAGGTTTTGCAGAGGGCAGGAAACAGGGGAAGATAATTTTTGGACATTTTGCATTTGAAGTGTCTGTGAAGATGCTTAAGAGTCTAGATGTCTTTGAGATGGTCAGTCATGTAGGTCTGAAGCTTGGAAGAAAAATTTGAACTAGAGAGAGGGCTCTGGGGTCTTCCAAATTATGTTGGAACATCAGACCACATGTGATATTTAACTAAAAACAAAGTATCAAAATAAAGTTCAGGATTTTTTTTTTTACGTAAGTAAACCAGAAACAGGCCAGAAGTGTGTACTTCTTGCTTGCCACTCAATTTAGGACTATCTCCAAGTGTCCAGTTAAAAAGGCATGTATCAATAAATGTAAGCTTTAGGTGATTAAATATGTAATTTAAACCTTTTATATTTCAGACCTGTACAATTACTTGATGAAACTAAACCATGAAAAATTACTGACAAAAAATAGGTCTGAATAATGCCTCCATGTATACTTGTCTCACATTTTTTATCATGTCTGATAGTTTTAAAACTTGTTTGGACTTTCTCTACTTGTTATTGTTAACGTTTAATATTTTGAGAGGTACTTCTTATGTACCTCTTAAATTACTGTTATTTAAGTGATAAATTTTAGTGCCTAAGGTAGGGTCCTAGGAATAAGGATATAACAAGCACTGTACTAGGTGGTTTAAATTATTAATTTATTTAATTCTCACAATATATCTATGAGAAAGGTGCCATTATTATTTTCTTTTCACAGATGAGGCTCAGAAATATAAAGTAATTTGTCCAAGATTATATAACTAGTGATTAAACCCATGTCTATCTCATTCTGAAGTTGGCTCTCTGAAACATTGTCTTCTACTATTTCCTAGTCTATATTTTATCATCAATGTGAAACTTCTAAGGCCCAGAGGCATGCATTTCTGCTTCAATGTCAACAAACATACTTGAACTCTCAGGTTTATAGATAAGGTTTTTCCGAGACATAGTACCAATATAATGACAGAACAATAAGAGAATGAGGGGGCATCAGCAATACAGCATCTTTTCAGTTTTGTTCCGGTACCTGGGAAAGCATGAATGTAGTAGGGACATTCAGAGTAGGAACTAAACATGAGATTGGTATGTTGTTCCTTCACTGATACATTTTGGACAAATTTATTCTTTATTTTCTTCTATGATTTTGAGAAAATTGTTAATTCACTATAAATTACTTATTTCCTTTCAGTTTAGTTTTGTCTACACTAATTGCCATTACAGTATTCACACTATAATTGTAAACTACCACAATTAATAGTTCTATTATACAATATTTGAAATAACAGTGAACACATTACTTTCATGTTTTCCTTTAGAAAAATGTAAACCACTAATAATATTCTGATATTATGTTTGAAAACTTTTTTCCTGTTGCTAAAGATCTGGACTGGATGAAGGGATTCATTAATCAAATATAATATTGCCTAACTATCTATGTAAAATCACTACTCTATAACCACATTATATAATAATGACAAACTTATTAGCTATGTAAAATGTGTTAATTTTGCACAATATACAGCACTTTGTAATATGCTTAAGGTCTTAAGGTTTTGAAACATACAAAATATATCGTCTCTATTCTCATACTGCCATACTGAACTTTCATTTCGAATGGTCCTGTTTTCTTTCAACTCCAAATTGTCAGTGGTGTTCTTTTCTCTGCCCAGGCCACATTTACCCCTTCTATGCCTGACTTCTACTCATTTTCAGTCTCAGTTTAGATATTTTAGTTCCTCTGGGTATCTTTCTTGGACGCCGTCCTGCCTCGTGCTCCTATGGCACACTCTACTTACTCATCTTATATCATCATTCTCCACGAGACTGTGAATCCATCTGGTCAAAGGTCATACCTATGTCGTTCGCTTGTATCACTGCCATGTAGAGTAAATGCCAAGAGGTATTTGTGAAAAAAAAAGAATCAGTGAGTGAACAATAAGTGCCAGGTAAGCAGCATTACTTAGCCTCACAGGCCACATATATATATATTTGCTATGATGGGACTTTTATTTAAGTGGGTCTTAAAGAGAATTTGTTTTAAAGTAAAAATACATAGTTGTCCTAATTATATAAAGAAATTATGAACCAAAAAGAAAACTGTATTAGTTTCCTACTTCTGCTGAAACAAATTAACACAAACTTTGTTACTCTAGTAAATGATTGCCACAAACCACAAAATGACATAAATTTACTATCTTACATTTCTATAAGGTTAGAAGCCCTCTGCTTCCAGAGGCTGCCAGTATTTCTTACTTGTGGACTCTTTCCCCTTCATCTTCAAAGCCAGCAGAACAACATCTTCAAAACTCTGCCTGACTCTGACAATGACTCTCTTGCTTTCCTCTTTTACTGAAAAAGACCTTTGTGATCACATTGGGCCCACCCAATACTCCAAAATAACCTCCCCAACCCAAAGTCAGATGATTAGCAACCTTAATTCCCCCTTGCCATGTAACATAACGTATTTACAAATTCCAGGGATTGGGTCATGGATATCTCTAGGGACCCTTTATTCTACCTGCTGTAATAGCTTAGCATTTATATAAATTTAAAAGAGGATGCTATCTTTTCAAACTTTTCTCAATATAAAATAATGATAATAGTAAATGCTAAAAATAATTTAGTGTTTATATTTGCAGCCATGTTCTAGGTGACTTACATTTATTAATTTAATCCTCAATAATCCTATGAATTATGTACTAAAATCATCTCCCATTTACAGATGAGGAAACTGAGGCAGAGAGAGGTTAAATAACTTGCTAACGTCTCAGGAAATGTGACTCTAGTGCCCTTGTTCTTTTTTCTTTACAGAATATTATGCCTAAGGTATTATAAATTAATATGTTATGATACATTTGTACCTATTATGTTGCAAAGTTAGTTTAGAAATAAGCTATTATTGGACACCTTTTGGGGCAAAAGAATTTATTTGAAACTCTGAGAAGCATACCATAGAATTACTAAGCTTGCTTGAAAGAATGCATCACCCATTTTTAAAAACTGACCATGAATTTAGGGTTTCTCCTTGCTTATTAGAGAATATACACTTAATATGGCACTAAATATGATTTGCAAACTAAATAGAAGAGTTAGAACCAAAAAAAATTATTTTCCCACCAATTCTCTCAACTGTCTTTATGCTCCCCTTTTGGTATCTCCTCATACCTTATTAATGGGTGCCACTGGTACTGCTCTTCATGAAACCCTTTCTACACTGAAGAAGCATTAATTTAGTATAGGGGATGAATTATACACCAATGAAGAAGAGTGATAAAAATGTAAAGTAATATGTCAACCAGCATGAAATGATATGCGGCAACATAAGATGCATTTATTAGCAATGAACAGTCAAGGACTGAACGGAATGTATGAAATTAAGCAGGGAAGGCATCCTAGAATTAGTTTTAAAGATAAGAGTTTTGACAAGGAGTGACAGAAAATAGAAAGAAATATATGGTGAGGAAAAGGATAGAATAAAAAAGATTCTGAAACAGAAATTAGCAAATTATATACAGGAAAAGGAAAGCAGACGTATTTGACTAGAGCAGAACCTTCCTCTCAAAAATAGATTAGGAGTCTTTTTTTAAAGCAGAAACAGACCAGATCCCTGGAGTTCATGAATTGAAAGGAGCATATTGTTATTAAAGGGGTTTCCTGGGAACCTTTTCTGTTATTGCATCTGTAGCAAAATTATCATGAAATCTAAACAACTGTTTTTCAAATGAACTTTCGAAATAGGCTGTTTGTAGATTAGAACCTGTCCAGAAGACAGTGTGGTGAGGGGAAAGAGTTCAACATAATGGTCAAACAACCAACATGTAGTATCCCAAATAGCATTTCTATGA
The DNA here is from genome assembly GCF_023851605.1 of Tamandua tetradactyla. Taxonomy (NCBI): domain Eukaryota; kingdom Metazoa; phylum Chordata; class Mammalia; order Pilosa; family Myrmecophagidae; genus Tamandua; species Tamandua tetradactyla. The sequence continues at coordinate 71,547,301 of NC_135345.1, read as the reverse complement.
AAAACCCCTGCAGGTGCAAGTTTATTTAAAAACAGACCACAACACAGGTGCAATTCTCCTTATAAACATTTAACCACAAAACACTACCCTAAAAGACTATGTGGAAAGCTGTTGAAAAAATATTAGTTTTTAGTTTGCCTTAATTTTTAATTTTTAAAAAAGAATTGGGATGAAGTTTCTTCCTCATGTTTTGATTTTTTAATTTAGTTCTTGTCTCCCAATATTAAATTTTACGTATACTGTGCCTAGATGGAGATCAATATTTGAAGAAATTCTGTATGCAAGGACCATAAAGTTTAAAGTTAAACAATGTCAATTAGAAGAAGTTTCTCCATATAGATGTGAAAAATAATATTAATGGCTCTTTGGTATAGGGAGAGGTGTAATAGACTGGAAGTTAGGAGGTTTATGGCCCATGTTTAGCTTTAGAATGAGTAGGATTGATTCTAGAATTCAAAACAGATTCTAAACTTCTATGATTCACATGGAAAAGAACCTATTGTTATAAAAGAAGTGAACAGTGTAACCTGCTCTGGTCTCCCCCCGCCCACTCAGCCCCCATCTTATTCTACTGGCACAGTGAACGTCTTCTGTGCTCCTTGTCTTGTGCAGGCCAAGCTCTTTCCCATTTTGGGAAAATAGCTGTTGTACTTGCTATTTTCTTTCTGCTACAAACAGTCTTTGTCTGACTCTGTGGTAGGGAGAATAACACCCCTCGAACCCATGTAGATGTTACCAATAGACCACAAAAGGGAATTTGCAGATGTGATTAAATGTATAGGTTTTAAGATAGGGAGATTATCCTAGATTGTCTGGACAGGCCCTGTGTCATCACAATAAGCCTTTAAAAGCAGAGATCCCTCTCTGGCTAGAAGCAGAAGAGATGGGGCCACAGGGGAGGTCAGAGATTTGAAACAGACAAGGACTTGATATTGCCAACTTTGAAGATCCTAGCTAGGATACTCTCAACCTCTAAAAACTGAAATCACTCCCTTAGCTGACAGCAATGAAATGGAGACCTGAGCTCTACAAAGGAAGGAACCTCGAATTCTTCCAACAACCTGAATGAGGCTGGAAGTGGATTCTCACTGAGACTTTCAAGATAAGAGCCCAGGCTGATGGACATTTTGTTTCAGCCTTGTGAAACAGAACAGAGGAATTAGCCTAGGCAACCAGAACTTCTGACTTACAGAACTGTGAGATAATAAAATTGTGTTGTTGTAAACCATTAAATTTGGGGCTCTTTCTCATTTCTTCTTATCTCAGTGTAGCTGTTATTTCCTCAGAGAGGACTTTCCCGAGTATGTCTCCTAAAGTAGATTATTCCCATCCTATCCCAGATGCTCTCTGTCATATTGCTTTATTTCATTGCATGTATCACAAACTATATATTTTTTTTTAGTTTATTTACCTCATCTTCCCCGCTAGAATATAAGCTCTGGAAAGACAAGGCCTGGTTAGTCATGCTTAACACTGTATCTTAGCATCAAGGGTACAAAATAGCAGAGACATATTAGGTATTCAATAAATAGTTGGTGAAAATTAATTTTTGAAATAACGGTAAAAAGTTGGAAAAAACATAGTCTCCAAATGGGGTGTTAGAGAGAGCTCTCTAGCTCTCATGTAACCTGATGGACTGTTACATGACCAGTTCAAAGGTTAACTTGTATTCTTTATCAAGTTTTGGAAATTGGTATAAAAAATATAAAAGTGACAAAAAGAATACAAAATAATTTTGCACAAAAGTGCAATTGTGTAAAATTTATTATGTGCACTTTTAAAAATCAGAAGTTAATTTTTGAAGATAAAGTTTCGTATTAATTTTTTTAAATGTCATTTATGATTTTTTTGGGGGGGAGGTGCATGGTCAGGGAATCAAACTCTGGTCTCCTGCATGGAAGGCGAGCATTCTACCTCTGAACCACCCATGCACCCTAATTTTGAATATGAATCTATAATAATGTACAAATGCTGTCATATATTCTATACATCTATAATAATATGCAGAATGCTGGTTCATTATTTAACTATTAATCTACAAAATAGTTTAAGGCTTAAGATTCTGAAAGAGAAAGGCTAGGCATGCATTTATTTGTAGCGATAATTGGGCTTTTTTTTGATAGTGACTCAGTTGCTTTTAATTTGTTATCAATATACAAGTCATAAAGGATAACATAAATACCCATATATTACTATCAGTTTAAGAAATAAAACATTACAAATATAGTTGTAGGTTTACATAATCATGCAGAAAATACAGGGTCCTATACTACTGCCTGCCACACACACAATTTTCCATACTATTAACACTTTGCATTAGAGTGGTACCTTTGTTTCAAGTGATGAAGCAATATTATTATAATCATACTATTAACTATATAGTTCATAATTTACTTTGAGGTTCATAGTTTGTATTGTACAGTCCTATGATTAAAAAAAAATCATTCCAAAATAAACAAAAGCTTAAGAAAAAACTAAAACAAAAAAAATATTCTAGTAACATATAAGCAAGTTTTAATTTCTTGTGTACTCCTTAACATATTAGTAAACATACTTTACACTTTTATTGATATGATTCTCAATAAACTCTGTGTGCTCTTGTGGGTTTGGAGAGAGTGCTCTTCAGGAGTTGGGAGAGGCCCGGAGCAACCCAGCAAGGATCCTGGTGGGGAACAGATTGGCAGTCAGATCAACAGCTTTAGCTCAGTTTTATCATAGAAAAACTCTCTTTTTATCCTTCTTGGGAACTTCATGTACAATCAGTTTGTGGAACTTTGAATGACATGGGATATTTTGGGATTTTAGGAGGTTTAATATTAATAAAGGATAACAGTTTATAATACACACAGCCACATAATATAATGAATTTTCCACTTTTGAATGTTTTGTCTTGCTTCACTTCTTTTGGAGATTTTTTTTTTTGCAGTTGACTTCTCTTGGCAGAAGAGCGTTCCTCCAATGCTAATTATATCTTTGTTTATTTTTCTGAGTTGATTCAAAGTTAGTTTTGTATTGTCTAGTGCCTCCAAGGTACTGAAGGTAGAGACATGATATTTATGGGGAAAGTATAAAGACTGTGCTTCTAATGACCCTATAACATTTTTTCAACAGCTATGTTTTTGAAAGAGGAATACCTGATATCAAGTTTTTTCCACCTATATTACTTCCTTGTAAAAGTGTCAATTGATTATGGATTTCTGAGGTTGTTATATGCACTTAGTTGCATAAGCAAACAAAGAATTCTTACATAAGAGATTTTGTGAATTTGCCAGATACAAAACCCTTATCTCAAAAATACATTTTACTTAATGCCAATTCTAAATCTCATACCCAAATCCCAATTGTTTACATATTAAACTGGTGGAAATTATTATTTTATAAAAACACTTATGTAAAAAGGGGTATTTTAATTGACTGTACACTTCATAGGAGCCAACAGCATAGCACAGTTGCCAAAAAGAGATACTATAATTTTAAGTACCACTTACTGAAAAATATACAGTTCCACTGTATTTTGTGCTGGTCAGATAACACTTGAACAATTGTGTATATTTGGATATAATACTGAATAAAGGGACAATAACAATATGGAGCCTATCTAATAAAGAGACTAATGTTCGAGGATTTAAACTTGGAGACAGAGTTCAACTCCCTGTAAAAATATTCTCCATTGATTCATCCTTCATTCAATCATTAGGTAGTAAGCATTCCTATGTCAGTTTCTTGAAACAGGGGTGAGCCACAAGGCAATGCTGCACTCAAGGAGCTTTTATTCAAATGAGGAGGAAACAGATACTAAATAAAGTAAATGAGAATTTCAAACAATGATAAGTACTATGACAGTGACTGTGCTTGCTTCGGATGATTAGCAACAGAGAAGTTCTATCTGAGGCAATGACAGACCCGAGACTTGAATTATGTAAAGAGGCTAGCCATGCAAGGATGTGGAAAGTTTCAGGCAGAGGAACTAGAAAGTGCAAAAGCCCTGAGCAGAAATAGTAAGAAAGTGATAGGTGAAATGGAGAGTGGTGGGAAATCAGGCAGGATAATGAGTTTGAATTTATTCTAAGTATAATGAGAAAGCAGAGAGGGTTTTAAATTAGGTATGATCTGATTTATGCTTTAAAAAAGCTTTATCAGCCATGAAACAACATAAATGAATCTTAAAGATAGCATCTTCTGTGAAATAAGCAAGACACAAAAGGACAAATACTGTATGATCTTATTAATAGGAAGTAATTAGTATAAACAAATTCACAGATTCAGAATCTAGAATATAGGTTACCAGGGGCTGGTGTTGGGGTATGGAATTTGTTGCTGTTCTAGTTTGCTAGCTGCCAGAATGCAATATACCAGAAATGGAATGGCTTTTAAAAGGGGGAATTTAATGAGTTGCTAGTTTATAGTTCTAAGGCCGAGAAAATGTCCCAATTAAAACAAGTCTATAGAAATGTCCAATCAAAGGTATCCAGGGAAAGATACCTTGGTTCAAGATGGCCAATGAAGTTCACGGTTTCTCTCTCAAGTGGAAGGGCACATGGTAAACATAGTCAGAGTTTCTCTCTCATCTGGAAAGGCACATGGCGAACACAGCGTCATCTGCTAGCGTTTTCTCCTGGTTTCCTGTTTCATGAAGCTCCCCGGGAGGCATTTTCCTTCTTCATGCGCAAAAGTCGCTGGCTTGTGGACTCTCTACCTCGCGGTGCTACAGCATTCTCTGCTCTCTCCAAATCTCCCATTCTCCAAAATGTTTCCTCTTTTATAGGACTCCAGTAAACCAATCAAGACCCACCCAAATGGGTGGAGACATGTCACCTAATCCAGTTTAACAACCACTCTTGACTAAATCACATCATCCAAGGAGATGATCTGATTACAGTTTCAAACATACAGTATTGAATAGGAATTATTCTACCTTTATAAAATGGGATTTTGTTTAAAACATGGCTTTTCTAGGGGGCATACTTCCTTTCAAACCAGCACAGTTGCCTATGCTTAAATTGTACAGTTTCTATTTGGGTTGATAGAACAGTTTTGATAATGGATGGTGGTGGTGGTAGGAAACATTGTGAATGTAATTAATAGCACTGAATTATATGCTTGAATGTGGTTAATAGGGGAAATTTTAGATTGTGTATGTTAGCTAGAATAAAAATTAAAGGAACAAAAAACTTCGGGCTTAACAACATAGTGAAATCAATTGTTAACAATGAACTGTGGTTAATAGTACAGTTATAAAAATGTTTTCTTCATGAATTGTAACAAATGTACCAAAGTAATGCAAAGATGCAAGGTGTGAATAATTGGGTGGTATATAGGAATTCCGAATTTCATGCATGATTTTTCAGTAAACTTACAACTTTTATTTTAAAAATGATGTTTGACTTGAGACTTGAATGGTAAGGGGCTTGCCATGCAAGGATATGGAAACTGTTTCAGGTGGAGAAATTAAGTAAGTACAAAGGCCCTACATAGAAAAATCAGGAGAGTAATGAATGAAAGGGAGAGTACTGGGAAATCAGGCAGGGTAATGAGTCTGAATTTATTCTAAACGCACAGAGAAGCCAGTGGTGTTTTGTTTGTTTGTTTGTTTAACTTTTTTATTATGTATGCAAAGCAAACAAATAAAAAAGCAAAAGTTTTCAAAGTACTCTTCAATAAGTAGTTACAGGACAGATCCCAGAGTTTGTCGTGGCCTACTATACGATCCTCTCATATTTTTCCTTCTAGCTGCTCCAGGATATAGGAGGCTAGAATACTTAAATTTTTTTTTGTCATCACAATTGAATTTTTTTCCTTCTTTTTTTGTGAAAAATAACATATATATATATATAAAAGCTATAGATTTCAAAGCACAGCACCATAATTAGGTGTAGAACATATTTCAGACTTTGACATGGGTTACAATATCACAATCTTGGGTTTTTACTTCTAGCTGCTCCAAAATACTGGAGACTAAAAGAGATATCAATTTAATGATTCAGCATTCATATTCATTTGTTAAATCCTATCTTCTCTGTATAACTCCACCATCACCTTTGATCTTTCCATCCCTCTCTTTAGGAGTGTTCAGGCTATGGTGATTCTAAATTTCTCATATTGGAAGGGTCTGTCAGTAATATGGGGTAGGGAGATGGAACTATTGGATGTTCTGGAGAGGCTGGGCTGGGTTTTAGGGGTTATCTGGACCAGGGACCCATCTGGAGATTATAGGTTTCTGGAAAATTACTCTAGTGCATGGAACCCTTGTGGAATATTATATATTGCCCTAGGTGTTCTTTAGAATTGGCTGGAATGGTCCTGGTTGGGGGTTGGGAGGTTATGATCGGTAGCAAAGTCTAACTGAAGCTTGTGTAAGAGCAACCTCCAGAATAGCTTCTCGACTCTATTTGAACTCTCTGCCACTGATACTTTATTAATTACACTTCTTTTCCCCATTTTGGTCAGGATGGAATTGTTGATCCCATGGTGCCAGGTCTGGATTCATCCCTGGGAGTTATCTCAGGGATGTCACCAGGAAGACTTTCACCCCTGGATGTCATGTTCCATGTAGTGGTGAGGGCAATGATTTCACTTGCAGAGTTGGGCTTAGAGAGACAGGCCACATTTGAGCAACAAAAGAGGTCCTCCAGAAGTAACTCTTAGGTATGCCTATAGGTAGGCTAAGTTTCTCCACTACCTACATAAGCTTCACAAGAGTAAGTCTCCTGATCGAGGGCATGGACTATTGATTTAGGTATCAGGGGATTCCCTGATGGTAAGGTTTAATAGTTCTACGTTTTTCTCCCATTCCTCAGGGGGCTTTGCCAATACTTTTTGATTATCTGCTTAATATACTTTAGGATGTATCCAGAACATTACAATAATCTATACAGGATTAAGGGACCTCTTTCTTATTCTGTGCTCCCTGTGTTTCAGTTGTTCAAATGAGCTATACAGATAGGTTGAATTAGAATATGCACTATAGCAAATTTCAGTTCCAGACCAAACAAACGTTTCTTCTGTTGATCTCAAAGAGTATATGTGGTTCTAAAATATAGACTCTGTCTTCCTTATCCCTATGTTCTGAATTACTTTAACCCCAACCTGCTCGGCTTCGTTCTTATCTCCAGATATCAGGTTATATATATATAACAGCCTTTCAAAATCCAGAAATAATAATCACCACTCCAGACTTAATGTGTCTGCTCTAGAAACTTACAATCTAGGCCCCTGTTTTCTTATACGTATTTTCTAAAGGTGACCATACCATTCTCATTCTTTTGTTTCTGACTTACTTTGTCTCACCAAATGTCCCACATGTTCATTCACATTGTTGCATGCCTCATGACTTTGTTCCTTTTTGTAGCAGTACATGCTTCATTCATAAGTATAGACCATCACTTGCCAATCTACTTCTCTGTCAGTGCGTCCTTCCAGTGGTGGGTTTTAAATCAGATCTGATTTCATTTGCCTTTTAAAAAAATACTATTCAGCCATCAAAAGCAATAAAGTTCTGATACATATGACAACATGGATGAACTTGAACACTTCATGTTGAATGAAATAAGCCAGACACAAAAGCACAAATATTGTATGGTCTCACTGATACGAAATAATTAAAAGTAGTAAATTCATGGAGTCAGAAACTAGAATATAGGTTACCAGGGGCTGAGGTAGGGGTAGGGCATGAGGAGTTTTAATTGAAAGCTTAAATTGTACAGTTTCTTTTTGGGGTGATGAAAAATTTTTGATAGTGGATGATAGCTATGGTAGCACAACATTGTGAATGTAATTAATGCCTCTGAATTGTATAATTGAATGTGGTTAAAAGGGGAAACTGGAGATTGAAGAGATGTTACTAGAATAAAAATTCTTGCTATAGTTAATAATACAATTATAATATATCCATTCTTTCATCAATTGTAACCAATATACCATGCTAATGCAAGATGATAATAAAAGGAGCATGTATATGGCAACTCTGTATTTTCTTCATTTCCTTATTTCCTGCCCCAGGATTTCCTGACTCTAGACCTTAGCTTCCACAGTTCTGCCTTTGAAGTAATTCTTTCTTCAATCTATCCCTTTTTTGTCCCTTTTAACCCAAACTGGCAGTAGTTTCATTTATACAGATCTTGCAAAAGAAATTATTGACTTGACAGGCAACACGCGGGGGTCAAATCCATCAGACAATAGGACAGTCCTTTCTGGATAATCCCATCTCTAGTCCTCGCTTGTTCTGTAATGGCTGACTGCTTCCATGTTTGGGTAAATCCTCATGTGGGACAATAGTCTCTGGGGTCTCATTTTCCAAAGCTCAAAATTTTCCAAACTATCAGTTTCTGATTTCTTTGTATTTGATAGTTCAGTTCTCAGATTATCACTTTCCTGTCACATTTTAGTATAAGCTATAATAAGAAGCAAGACTGCATTTTCCACATTTAGTCTGGAAATTTCTTCAGTAGATATCCAAACTTGTGCTTTCAAATTCTACCTTCTATCCAACATTAAGACTCAATTTTTGCCAAATCCTCCTTAAAAACAAGGATCGTCTTCCTTCCCCAGTTTGCAATGACACATTTGTCAATTGTCTAAGGTCTTATCGAAGTGTCTTAAGAGTCCATATTTCTCCCAACAATCTCTTCAAAGGAATCCAAGTCTCTCCTATTTGCTCCCTCAAAATTCTTCCAGAATCTTCATCTTATCCATTTAAAAAGTCATTCCAACTTGTTTGGTATTTGCAAACTGCGGCACCCCACCTCTCTGGTACCAAAAATCAGTTTCAGTTTGCTAATGCTGCTGGAAAGCAATATACCAGAAATGAATTGGCTTTTTTTGTTTGTTTTTTGAATGAGCAGGCACCAGGAGTTGAACTCAGGTGTCCAGCATGGCAGGCGAGAGCTGTGGCCTGCCCTGTATTGGCTTTTATAAAGATGTTTTAGTTTGTAAACTGCTGGAATGCAATATAACAGAAATGGAACAGCTTTTAAAAAGGGGAATTTATTACATTGCAAGTTTACAGTTCTAAGGCTGTGAAAATGTCCAAACTAAGACATCCAGGGAAAGATACCTTGATTCAAGAAAGGCTTATCGGTCCAGAACATCTCTGTAAGCTGGAAAGGCACATACTAACATCTGCTAACTTTCTCTGCTGGCTTCTCATTTCATAAGGACTCCCTGGGGGTGTTCTCCTTCTGCATCTTCAGAGGTCTCTGGCTGTTTCAGCTCTCTCGGCTTTGTGGCTTTTTCCAAAACAGTTCCCTCTTAAAGGACTCCAGTAAGCAACCCCACCTTGAATGGAGACACATATTCATGGAAACTAATTAATCAAAAGTTACTACCCACAATTGGGTGGGTCATATCTCCATGGAAACAATAAAAAAGAGCAATGTTAAATGAGGATTAAAGGACATGGCTTTTCTGGGATACATAATAGCTTCAAATCAGAACAAAAGGGAATTTATTAAGTACAAATTATAATTCTGAGGCCATGGAAATGTCCAAATTAATGACAATAAAAAGTACTTCACTCAGAGAAATCCCATCTGGGCTTTCTCTATCACATAGAAAGGCATATGATGATGTCTGCTGGCCCTTTGCTTACAGGTTTTATTGCTTTAAACTCCTGGTTCCAGTGGCCTCCTCTCTGAGCTTCTATCTGTTTCCAAGCATCTCCAAACATCTGTGTCTAGGCATCTGCTCTCTGTGTTGGCTCTGAATCCTTTCTGTTTCTGTGAGCTCTTTTAAGGACTCCAATAAACTAATTAAGATCCACCTTGAATGGGCAGGGTCTCATCTCCATCTAATCAAAAGTACCACGCACCATTGGGTAGGATGCTCCATGAAAATAACCTAATCAAAAGGCCCCACTCAACCCATAGGTCTGCCCTCACAAGGATTAGATGAAGATGAAAAGAACATGGTTTTTCTGGGGTACATAATAGTTTCAAACCAGCATGGATGGAATTAATGGAAGATTAGACATTGTGAAAATGAAAAAGATAGCTTATTGTGAAGACCTAGCATTAGAAACTATCCAAAAAGAAAATCAGAGGAAAAAAATACAAACAGAACATTAGTAAGATATGAAAGCAAAAGCTGACAGAATTGCAAAGATAAATCCACAACATTAGTTGGAGATTTCAATACCTCTCTCTCGACATTTGATAAAATAAGTAGAAAGAATTCAGTAATGATATAGAAGATCTGAAAAACATTATCAAACACTAGAACTTAGGCGATATTTTTCAAAACCCTCCACTCAACAACAATATGATATACATTATTTTCAAGGGCACACAAAACATATACCAAGATAGACAACATTCTGGACATAAACAAATTGTAATAAATTCTTAAGGATTCAAGTCATACAAAGTATGATCTCTCACCAAATGGAATCGAATTAAATATCAACAGGAATATATTTGGAAAATCCCCAATATTATAAATTAGATAACACACTTCTAAACAACCCATAGGTCAAAGAAGAAATTAAAATTAAAATTGAAAAGTATTTTTAAATAAATGAAAACAGAAACAAAGCATATAAAAATTGCCAACTATTTGGAAACTGAAGAAGACACTTCTAAATAGTGTGAACAACTTTACGCTAATAAATTTTTGCAATTTAGATTAAACAGGCACATTCCTTGATAGATATAAACTAATAAAACTCACTTAAGAAGAAATGCATAATCTCAATAGCACTATATGTATTAAACAAATTGAATTTATAGTTAAAAATTTTATCACAAAGAAACTCCATCATCATATGGCTTACTGGTGAATTCTACCAAACAGTTAAGGACGAAAACAATAGTAATTCTACACAAACTGTTCCAAAAAAAATTGGAAAGGAGGAAATACTTCCATACTCACAGTATTAGGACCACATTTCCCTGCTATCAAAACTAGGCAGAGACATTATAAGAAAAGAACATTTCAGAACAATATCCTTCATGAACATAAAGGCACAAATTCTGAGAAAACTGTTAGCAAATTGAATCCAACAATTTATAAAGAAGATATTATGTCATGTTAAGTGGGCTTATCCCAAGAATACCAGGCTTGTGCAACATTTCAAAATGAATGTAGGGCGGGCAATGGTGGCTCAGTGGCAGAGTTCTTGCATGGCAGAGTTCTCGCCTGCCATGCTGGAAACCCAGGTTCACTTCCTGGTGCCTGCCCATGAAAAAAAAATCAGTGTAATTCACTGTATTAATAAAGTAAGAAAGAAAAACTGTGTGGTCATTTCAAAAGACACAGAAAAAGCATTTGAAAAATATCTAACATCTATTCCTCATAAAGATTCTCAGCAAACTAGGAAAGGAAGGAAACTTCCTCAACTTAATTAAAGGCATCTAAGAAATACCTAACATCATGCTTAAAAACTGAATGCTGAGGATGTGAAATTTCTAAGAGCCTTATTGAGGTGCAGTTGACCTACAATGAATGAAAGATTCAAATTACACAATTCAACAGGTTTTGACACATGTATACACCTATGAATTCATTATCACTATCAAAATAATGAACACATCTACCACCCCAAAAAGTTTTCTTATAACCCTTTGTAATCCTTTGCTTTTGCCTTTCCCCAGCTCCACCTTTCCAGCAAAATACTGCTTCCTGTCACTATAGATTTCTTGCATTTCCTGGAATTTTATATTTATTTATAATCATTCAGTTCATTCTCTTTTATCTGGCTTCTTCCACTCAGAATAATTTTGAGATTTATCTACATTGTGTGTTTCAATAGTTCATTCATTTATACTGTTGAGTAATGGATATACCCCAATTTTCTTATCCAATTTGTTGATGGACATTTGAGTTGTATCTAGTTTTAGGCTATTAAAAATAAAGCTAACCCATCCCAAGCCAGAAAACCCTTGGATATTTTCAATCAAACTTAAAAAGGGTAAAATATCATGAGCAGGTATCAGTTACTGTGCCCCCACAAACCTGCACAAAAATTCAAGGGGATATGTCAAGCTCTCCCAGGAATGCATTCCCTGTGTATAGCTCTAGGTTGTGCTTGCATTTTCTGCAGCTCAACAAGGAGCGATAGTGATGCTCTGATGAGGGTGAGGCTCATGAAAATTATGATGACAATAATAGTAAATAATGTTTATGTAGCACTTACCACATGCATCTCTTCCAATCTTTTTACATGTAGTAATGCATTTTAGGCACCACCACAATTCTATGAAGTATGTATATATTGTTATTATCCCCATCTTATAGGTAGGGAAACTGAAATGTAGAGGTTATGTAATTTGTCCAAGTTATGCCCAATGTTACACAGCTGGAAAATGGTGGCATTGGTTGATAAACTCAAGAAATCAGGCTTGAGTCCTTTCTTTTAAACATTATGCTATACTTTTGATCAATTTCTCCTTCTTTCAGGGTCCCCTGATCTCTTTGAATGATTCTTTTGGACCTCTACCTCACTTGACCTTGAGGAAAATAAATTTTCCTGCTCTTCCTTTCTCATGAGTAAAGGGATCGGTGGGGAGAGGAGTCTCATCACAAACACTACCAGTTTTACAAGGCCAGCAAACTACAGTGACACCCTCTTTTCCCACCCTCATCTTCTAAAGACTGGAGGAGGAAGCATGGAGTGGTGGGTGGTCGTTGATGGCAGGAAGTTGAATTCTGTTGCTGCTTGTTAAACCTTGGAGGAAATGTCTCTTTTTTGGAATCTGGGGTATGTAGCCATTCTTGTTTGTCAGCTGTGAGCCCTAGTTGCCAATGCTGGATCAAAGCAAACGTTTCATTTAATTGCAGAGGCTATTGCAATCATCCATGAGAGAATAGGAGCTTGGACTAGGGTGGTAGTGAAAATAAGAAAATCAGATAAATTTGGGCTATAGCTTAGGGATAAAACCAATAGGACATGGTGTTAGATTAGATACGGAGAAGAGGAAAAGAAAGGGATGGAAGAGTTTGAGCTTGAGCAACCAGATGGATGGAGGTACCATTTACTGAGATGGGGAAGGCTGAGGACAGAGAGATTAGAATGGAAGTTTGAGGGTGGATTGGTCCTCAAGAGTATTGCTTTCCCTTTTGGCCTGAATCACCATCTCGCACTAATTTGCCAAAGTAATGAACATAAAGACGAAGAGGAGAGGAGCCCACTATATGTTCTCTAGGCCTTTTAGAATACATGGAGCTGTTCCTCAGGCCACATATATGTGAATCTACAAGAAAGGCAATGCCATATACATCAAGGGAATGGGCACTATTCAAAAAGGAATGCCCCAGAAATATTAGTGTGGCAAAATAGAGGAGTCTGTAATGTTACCTAGCATGCTGTTGTTTCACTGTAAGCAAACAAGTGAAGGCAAGATTTTTGCCAAGAGAATTAATGTGCATACTGAGTGTATTAAACACTCTAAGAGGTGAGATAGCTTCCTGAAATGTGTAAAGGAAAATCATCAGAACAAAAGGAAGCTAAAGAGAAAGGTAACTGAGTTCAACTGAAGCGTCAGGCTGCTCTATCCAGAGAAGCACACTTTTTGAGAACCAATGGAAAGGGCCCGAGCTTCTGGAGCATATTCATGACATAAGAGGTGAAAAAGTGAAATACATGTGGATTGTAAAAAATAATAATAATAAAAGAGTACTGCTTTGCATGGTTAAGTTTTAGATACTCACTAAACAGCTAAGTGGAGGTGAAAAATAGAATATTTGATACAGGAGTTTGAAGCTCATTGGGCAAGTTAAAAGCTAGAGCTATTTGAGACTCCTCATCACGTCCATGTTGAAAGCCATGGGATCAGATAAAATTAATTAGGAAGAGGATGAGAGGAAGGAGAAGGCTGCGGATCAAGCCTTCGTGAATATTCAGAAGAAAATTCAGCAAAAGATTGAGAAGGGGTTGAAAGTGACATAGGAGCAAGACAAGGAGAGGGTATTTTCTGTCTCAAGCGAATAAAATGTTTGTCATGATTTGAGTATACCAAAATATAATAAGCTGTCTCTAAACAGAGTGAAGCTCCAACCTGTTTCAGATGATTTTCAAACAAATGCTGAATTTAGACTGTTGTACAAGAAGCTGAAACATAACGAGCAGGAGTGAGGAAGGCAAGACTCAATTACCTTTAAGTTTCTTTCAGCTATATGATTCTATTGCTGAACTCTTACTACATGAATCCTAAATATGAATATAGAAAAATAACCTTTTTTTGGTGAATAGTTTAGAACACGTGGCTAAGCTCTCAGGCACTTAACTAGCTGCCATGTAAAAGGCTCTATACTCACATTTTTCTCTTTTCAGTGGGAAGAACATAACTAAAGCTGGAAAAATGGTTTAAATATTAAAGAAGGACCAATTATTTATATTTGGTTATGTAAAAAAGAATATGAAACATTTCTCCTATAGCACAGAATTATAAAAATAAATAGAAACCACACACAAGCTTTTTTTTTCCTCCAGTGTAGATCTATTTGTTTAAAATAATTACCTGTAGTAAGTACTCACTCTTCCATAAATAGTTTTTCCCAAAGGCTTCCAGTTTACCAGTTTTCAAACTTTAGGGTACATCAGAGTTAGCTGGGATGCTTTTTCATTTTTTCTCTCTAAGATGTGCACTTTTATTGAACTGTTCTCAAGTCAGTGTACACATGAGCCCTGGTTGCCTCCGCAACACAACCAACTCCCAGGGAGACTAAAGGCCGTTATACATCCAAAGTTAGGGAACAAAAAGTGGGGACCACAATGGCTGATCATTCAAAATAAAAAGAATAAGAACAATTAAGGCAGAACATTCAAAAAAAATTGGGGTGACATAATTTACACAAATGCAATGCTGTCATCCTTCCCTGTGTGAATGTGGGTGAGGACTGGACTGTTCTCGGGAAGAAGAGGGCAGTTTTTGGGACGGCAAGGAACTTCCTGTATCAATGCCTCTCATGGTATTTGGAATGGCTATTTAAGAAAAAGAAATAAGAACAAGAAAAATACACAAAGTCCTCCGCCACATTTGTAGGACATTGGGTATGCTTGTACTAACAAACTGCTGTCACCTTCACCATTCCAGTTTTTAAATCCCGAATCAAACAACAAAAACAATTACAGCCATGCCAATCTCATCCTGTTTTCTGCACAAAATTTTTCAAGAATGTGTGAACACAACTAAGTAGCAGTTGGCCTAAACTGGAGGGGCTGGATCTGTCATACTCCTGCCTGCTGATCCACATCTGCTGGAAGTTGGTCAGCGAGACCAAGATGGAGCCACAGACCCACACAGATTACTCACACCCAGGGTGGGCGATGATCTTGATCTTCATCTTCCTTTGCACCAGAACTGTGATCTCCTGCATCTTGTCAATGATGCCCAGATACGCGGTGGTTCCACCAGACAGTGCTGTGTTGGTGTAGAGGTCCTTGCAGATGTCCACATCACATTTAATTATGGAGTTGAAGGATGCTGCAGGATATCATGCCCAGAAAAAAGGACTGGAAGAGGGTCTTGGGGCAACAGAACCACTCATCGCTGATGGTGATGACCTGCCTGTGGAGCTGCTCATAGCTCTTCTTTAGGATAGAGGACGGCACAGTGTTGGCCATTTCCTACCTGGAGTCCAGGGCAACATAGCAGAGATTCTCTCTGACATTGCACACCATCTCCCAACTGGCAGTTGGGGTGAAGGTGAAGTCCCTCTTTGTGAGGATCTTCCTGAGGATGGTCCTGGCTGGCCAGGAGATGGGCACTCGTAGATGGGCGCAATGTCAGTGACTGTATAGCTGGAGTCCATGACGATGCCCGTGGTCTGGCTGAAGGCATGCAGGGACAGCATGACCTCGATGGCCATGTACATGGTGAGAGTGTTGAAGATCTCTAACATGATCTGTGCCCTCTTCTCACAGTTGGCCTTGGGGTTCAGGGGATCTCAGTCAGCAGCTCAGAGTGCTCCTCCTGGGCCATGTGCTGGTATCTTGATTAGGTACTTGAAGTCAAATACTTCTCTTGCTCTGGGCCTCGTCGCCACTTAGGAGTCCTTCCGTCCCATGCCTACCATCACGCCTTGGTGTGGGGGCTCCTCACGATGGGAAGATGACCCACCAGGAGTATTGTAGCTCCGGAAGATGGCTTAGCACATTTGGGAGCCATTGTCAACCACAAGCGCAACAATGTCATCATTCCTGGTGTGCCAGTGTGAATCTATTATGTACCCCCCAAAAGCTATGTTTTAATCCTGATTCAATCTTGTGGAAGCAGCTATTTCTTTTAATCCTAATTCAATAATGTAAGGCAGAAACTTTTGATTAGATTATATCCATGGAGATGTGACATGACCAATTGTGGGTGTGACCCCTTGATTAGATGGAACTGTGACTCCACCCATTCCAGGTAGGTCTTGATTAGTTTACTGGAATCCTTTAAAAGAGGAAATATTCTGGAGAGAGTCAGAAACAACAGATGCCTCAGGGCTGACAGAAACAACAGAGCTGACACAGAGAGAGCTGACAGATGCTGACACTTGCATTACAGGGACACAGATGTTTGGAGATGCTTGGAGCCCAGGAGATGTCGCCCTGAGATGTTAAGCAAGCCAGAACGTGGAGAGAGCCAAGGGAAGCCAAGAGATGAAGGCTAGCCCCAGAGAAGCAAAGTGAGGAACTCCCACAGGAACAGAGGCTGAAAGAAATGGAGCCCAGGGGCAGGGGGACCAGCAGATGCCAGCCATTTGAATAGCTAGCTGACAGAACTGTTCCTGACCCATTGACTTTCCTTGAATTAAGGTATCTTTCCCTGGGTGCCTTCATTTGGACATTTTTTCTAGTTTTAGAACTGTAAACTTCAACTTATTAAACTCCCTTCTAAAAAGTCCTTCCAGTTTTGGTATATCATATTCTGGCAACTTGCAAACTAAAAACCCATGGTGAGCTTGGGGGTGATGGGTATAAACCGGTGGCAGCGGGGTGTTGAGAGACTTGATCTCACCAGATGGAGGTGGTCTTGGCCGAACTAGGATGCTCTTGAAAATGTAGATTCCAAGGCCCCATCTCTAGATATCCTGTCTGGGAGCATCCAGAAAATCCATATTTTAACTAGTCCTCCAAGTGATTCTAGGTCTGATGATCCCTAGACCACACTTGACAAAGCATTGGTCCTGACCCTATACTGCAGGTAAAGGTAACTCCTTGAGGCAAAAGTGGCTACTGGATTGTCACACTTTACTTTTATTAAAATAATCAATTTTAAATACATAGTGTAAATAAAAGAAATACAAAACTGCAAGTTTGAAAGAATGGAAACACCAAATATAGAGTTTTTCTTTAGGTGAGTAATTACTGCCATCTGTGTTTTCATAAAAAAGCTTGTTGGGAATGATTTGGCCAGTGAATAAAGAAGTATTTGTAAAGGCCCCATGGGGGATATGGAGAGAGAGGAGGAAATATTCAGCTTCCTCATTTGGAGAATTTCTGATATCTTGAAAGCAGTGGGGACAACCAAATCAAAGGCTGAACCCTCAATCTTTGGGTTCATTCTTATGAAACATATTCCTGCAAAGGACAGGCTAAGCCTACTTAAAATTATGCCTAAGAGTCACCCCCAGAGAACCTCTTTTGATGCACAGATTGTGGCCTCTCTCTCTCTCTCTCTAAGCCAACTCATCAGGTGAACTCACTGCCTTCCCTCTATATGGGACATAACTCCCAGGGGTGTAAATTTCCTTGGCAATGTGGGACAGAAACCCCGGGATAAGCCAGGATCCAGCATCAAGGGGTTGAGAAAGACTTCTTGACCAAAGAGGGGAGGAGAGAAATGAGACAAAATAAAGTTTCAGTGGCTGAGAGATTTTAAACAGAGTCCAGAAGTTATCCTGGAGGTTATTCTTATGCATTTTACAGATATCTGTTTTTAGTTTATGGTGTATTGGAGTGGCTAGAGGGAAGTACCTGAAGCTGTTGAGCTGTGTTCCAGTATCCTAGATTCTTGAAGACGATTGTATAAAGATATAATGTTTACAATGTGACTGTGTGATTGTGAGAATCTTGTGTCTGATGCTCCTTATATCCAGGGTATGGACAGATGAGTAAAAAAATATGGATAATAAATAAATGAATAAACAAACAAACAAATAAATAAATAATGAGGGGACAAAGGGTAAAATAAAGTAGATGGAAACACTAGTGGGCAATGAAAAGGAGGGGTAAGTTATATGGTATATTTGAGTTTTTCCCTTTTTATTTCTTTTTCTGGAGTGATGCAAATGTTCTAGAGTTTTTTTTGGGGGGGGGTGCATGGTCTGGGAATTGAACCCAGGTCTCCCGCATGACAGGCAAGCTTTCTACCACTGAACCACCTGTGCCCCCAGCAAATGTTCCAAAAAATGATCATGGTAATGAATATGCAACTACGTGATGAGATTGTGAGCCATCAAGTGTATACCATGTAATAATAATAATAATAATAAACATGTTGGGAAGCTTTAAATTTGCTCCTAGGGATTTATCCAACTTACTTTGAGGAGATAGTCAAGCTTAAGTTTATTTTCAAGGTTATAATGACTTTAAAAGTATTCAACTAACCTTCAACTATTCTTTTTTTGGAGTGATAGAATAAACCAGTAATCAAGAAGTTAAGTTAGAGGTGAGGAGTTCTTTAAGTGGTTCATACTAGTTTTGAAATCCTGGCCATAAACTTAAATAACATGCTTTCAGATCTGCTTCTTTTTCTAATAGATATAACTGTTCAGGTGAATCCAGTATATTTTTCAAGTAGTTTCCAGGTCCTATTGATAGTGGAAAATAAAATGAGTGAAGTTTGACAGTACAGTAATACTGAATGTTTTAGTGCCTGGTCCTTAGTTCTTGCTAGACATTGGATACCTATTTATTTGAGGAATGAAATTATGTGTTGGACTTGTTATCTCTTTCACTGTGCCATTTCCTACTACTAGCTAAGACATCTGCTTGCTTATGATCCTGAAGTATTTTCTTAGTACCGATCATGGTCAGATTCATGTGTCAACTTGGCCAAGTGGTGGTACCTGTTTGTCTGGTTGGGCAAGTGCTAGCCTGTCTGTTGCTGTGGGACATTTCATAGAATTAAATCATGATCACATCGGCTGCATCCACAGCTGATTCCATTTGTAATCAGCCAAGGGGCGTGTCTTCTGCAATGAGTGTTGCTTAATCTAATCCCTGGAAGCCTTTTAAGGAGAATTCAGAAGAGACAAGCTCTCTTCCTGCTTCGGCCGGCAAGACTCTCCTGTGGAGTTCGTCCAGACCCTTACTCAGAATCATCGGCTTCACAGCCTGCCCTGTGGATTTTGGACTGTATGTTCCCATGGTTATGTGACACACTGTGTTAGTTAGATTCAGTTGTCAACTTGGCCAGGTGAGCATACCTAGTCTTGTTGCTGAGGACATAAACCAATGGTGTGTGAACCTCATCTGTTGCCAATTACATCTGCAGTCAGCTAGGAGGCGTGTCTGCTGCAATGAGTGACGTCTGACTTAATTGGCTGGTGCTTAAATGGGAGATTGCAACGTAGCACTGCTAGCAGCTCAGCATTCCTCATCTCAGCACTAGCAGCTCAGCCCAGGCCTTGGGAGATGCAGAAAGAAGTCACCCTGGGGAAAGTTGTTGGAACCCAGGGGCCTGGAGAGAAGACCAGCAGAGACCATCTTGTGCCTTCCACATAAGAAAGAACCTCAGTGGAAAGTTAGCTGCCTTTCCTCTGACAAACCGACAAAATAAATCCCCTTTTATTAAAAGCCAATCTGTCTCTGGTGTGTTGCATTCCAGCAGCTAGCAAACTAGAACACACACTTTTATAAATTTTATATTTACAAATATTTTCATTGATTCTGTTTCTCTAGAGAACCCTAACTAATATAGTACCTCTTCCTAAAATTCTAGATACCCTTCAAAAATTAGAGATCTGAGATGCAAAAGTAACATAGGATAGATGTTGTTGCATATAAATGTAACTGATGTATTCTTAGAATCAACCTTGCCTAAGAGACAGGAAATTCTAGCAGGTTGGGGAGAGGGGAGAAGAATACTGTATCCCAAACCCAGTTTTTTTTTAAATTGACAGTAAGTTAAAAAAGTTACCAGGTTGTTCATATGAAACTTAACCCCACAAAGGATATGTCAAGTCTACTTAAAATTTAGGCCTAAGAATCACCCCCAAGAGAGTCTCTTGTGTTGCTCAGATGTGGCCTCTCTCTCCAGCCAACATGACGAGCAGTCTCACCACCCTCCCCTTCTCTGCGTGGGACATGACTCCCAGGGGTGTGGACCTTCCTGGCAACGTGGGACAGAGATCCTGGAATGAGCTGAGACTCAGCATCAAAGGACTGAGAAAAACCCTAGAATGAGCTGAGAATTAACATCAAGGGATTGAGAGAACCTTCTCGACCAAAGGGGGAAGAGTGAAATGAGACTAAGTGTCAATGGCTGAGAGATTCCAAACAGAGTCGAGAGGTTATCCTGGAGGTTATTCTTATGCATTAAGTAGACATCACCTTGTTATTCAAGATGTAATGGAGAGGCTGGAGGGAACTGCCTGAAAATGTAGAGCTGTGTTCCAGTAACCATGTTTCTTGATGATGATTGAACAATGATATAGCTTTCACAATGAGACTCTGTGAATGTGAAAACCTTTGTGTCTGATGCTCCTTTTAGCTACTATATCAACAGAAGAGTAGAATATATGGAATAAAAATAAATAATAGGGGGAACAAATGTTAAAATAAATTCAGTTTGAAATGCTAGTGGTAAATGAAAGCGAGGGGTAAGGGGTATGGTATGTATAATCTTTTTTTTTCTCTGTTATTGTTTTATTTCTTTTTCTGTTGTCTTTTTATTTCTTTTTCTAAATCGATGCAAATGTTCTAAGAAATGATGAATATGCAACTATGTGATGATATTAAGAATTACTGATTGTATATGTAGAATGGAATGATATCTTAATGTTTTGTTTGTTAATTTTTTTAATTAATAAAAAAAGTTAAAAAAAAAAAAAGTTACCAGAAGTACTATAGTGATTTCGGTTCTCTGCTGAGACATCTCAAATAAAAATCAATTTATCGGTTTACAATTCTGAAAGGAGTTACTAGATTGGCAAACACAGGGTCTACCATATGCTATCAAATTAAAACATGGCAACTGATAGAGTTTATTATCCATTAGTTTCTAATTCTAATTCCACAAAATAACTGAAAATTATTGTGTGTATATATATATTTTCTGTGTATGTGTATATGTATATGTATGTATATGTGTATAGGTATGTATATATATACACATACACAGACATATATTCATTCATCTGGAAGCTTGGTTAATTAAGGATTAGTAGAAGAAATTGACATAAAATGAAATTGGGACATTACAAAGCTTTCATTTGTTCTTCCTCCTTCCATTCCCTTCATTTATTTTCCAGGCACAACAAATGTCAGATATTTAATTTGAAGTAGGAAATTCAGAATACTGAAGTAGGACTCAGAATATTGAGTCTGAGTAGGAAATAAAGTTGAGAACCCTTATTTCAACATTCTTAAAGGACTCCTGTCTTGCAATTATTACTAGTCTTCAGTGTAATTATATAGTGTAAATGCAAAATAAAAAGGATCACATTAAAGCTTGGCTTTTTGGTTTTGCTTTGGAAGAAAATACTTAAGTGTGAGCAATGCATTTCTTTCCAAAAGCAGTATTTAAATTTCAGACTTCAACCGCAGTTGTGATCATTTTTAGTTTGTTAGCTGCCTGGAGCGTTATTTTAAGAAAGCAGAAGCAACGTCATTTGCACGCACCTTATAGATCGCACACCTTAACCCTGACCTTTCAGCTCCAATTTTTCAAAAGAAGTGTAGGCATGATGAAGAACCATTTACTTTTCTGGGGAGCCCTGGTCGTTTTTGTTAATGCTGTTCTTGTGACAGGTATGTGATATTTAGAAAATGAACTGAGATAAAAGGAAAAAATGCAGTACAAACGTGTGGTTCAGGTTTAAACATTTATGTTTGTGCTTTGGTTGGCCAGATAGCCAGCTACTTTTTTCAAGAGTGCCTGAATCTTATATTTTTACCTCTTAATCTTTATATCTTCAGTCTTAGTCTTTACACAGCTAAAATTCAGTATGACTATTTTTATTTTCTTGCTACAACCTAGAGAATAAGAAAATAGATATTTCTGGACAAGAATAGATAGCCATACGTAAAGCATGTAAGTCTCTATATTAAGTCTTGAAAGTCAGTAATTTTTCCCTTGAGTCTCTTTAGATACTAGAGAAATGGAGTAATAATTAGAAGTACAATACAGAATGATAAGAGATTTTTATCTTCCCAGAGAGATCGTAACTTTCCTGGATCTGAGCCTAAAGATTTATTATGACTCTTTAACAATGTTTAATGTTATATGGGTTGCTTATAATTTGATGGCTGAAACTTGATCATCTTGTTTATAGACCTTTCAAACAAGTGTAGAAAATGGAATGTGTTCTGGATATAAGAAGTACAGTATTAAATAATTTCAACTAGAAGTTTACATAAGTGGTATAATTTTGCTGAATTGTTTCTAATCCTTACTGCGCTTATTCCTATTTCAAGACAAGCGATGATAGAAATGTAACTGAGAATAGTCATTATATATATATATGGTTTATATTAACAGCATTGAAATTCATAATTCTTAAATAAGACAGATAAAAAATGTTACAATAAAATATGTAAGTTATATAAACATATATATCATATATATGTATAAATAGATGGATGGATAGATGGTTCTCCTTCTCCCTCTCTACACACATACGTATCTACTATGTAATTTATGTAATATATATATATATATATATATATATATATATTACATAGCACATTGTAAGCATTGAGCTAAGTGCTTTACATATGCTATTCCATTTAATTCTCATAATAACCATGGAAGGATAGATATTATTATTATCACCAACCTATCTTTGAGCCAATTGAGACTTAGCTAAAATAACTTAGACAAGGTCACATAGCATGCAAATGGGAGCTAGGACCCAGGCAGTCTAATCCTAGCATCTACACTCCTAACTGTTATTCTATTCTACCTGCATAAAGGAAGCTCCTTTCAATAAACTCAATGTGTCATATTTAGTATGAATTGTTAAGTATATTTTCTTGTTTGGTTGAACTGAATTAAATTACCCAAATATTTATTGAGTGCCTACTGTCTCAGGTTCTCTGGGGACAGAGTAAGGCACAGTCCATAGTAACAGGTTTATTAGAAAAACTGTAGCCTGTGCAAGGGAATGTTAGAATCTTGTAAGTCTTGTTGAACTGTAAATATTTGTACATTTTTTAGGAGACACATTAGGCTGCCTAATATTTATTTATTTATTATTTTATTATTACTATTATTTTTGCATGGGCAGGCACCGGGATACCAACCTGAGTCTCCAGAATGGCAGGCGAGAACTTTGCCTGCTGAGCCACCGTGGCCCACTGTAATATTTTTATATAATAAGAGTAATGATAGTATCTTCCTAGGGTCCTGCTAAGGAAATGTATTTCATTTTATAATATAAATATAAACATTTTCTATTTAAGACTTAATAGGTCAATTATTGACTATTGAACTATATTTTGGGTTAGGCATTACATGCTCATTTGTATTTTATTGAGAAAAGCATTTAACAGTTATGGATACAGAAGAGGTAAGAGGATGCCATTTAAGACATCTCATTGTTTTCAGAATGTTAGTAAGAGTTATATTATCTTGAATTGACTTCATAATGTTTCTTTTCCAATACATATAGGTCTTTGAAATAAGATTAAGAAATTATGAATAATGGCATAAAATGCATTACAAAGTACTTCAACCAATTATAGGTACAATAACAACGGTATTAAAATGTCCTTATAATGGCTGAGATCATTAAGACTGAAATACTGCAATTAGGTCCTTTCTGCTCTGGAATCATCTCAGAAATAATAAAACTTCCAGTTACAATTAACCTTTATAACTTGAATTCTTGAGCTAAATCTTTATTTTATTAGTGGAGGCTTGAAGGAAGGAGTCTTTTTAAATGTCACTTGGCTAAAATTACAGAAATAAAAAAGACATTTGACATTGTTATATGTTTAAATAGCACTATTAAATAAAGCTATTATTAACTGTTCGACTATCTAGGTTAAACTGATCTAAGCCAGAGAATAAGACATTTTCTTTATTTATTCTTTGCAGCATTTACACAGAACTGTTAAGCTGATATTCAGATTTGATAATAAATGTTGACATTTGAAATGAAGGCTTTCCCAGTCATCTATGAATTTATTTATTATTAATTTTGGTATACAGGCATACTATATTAAATAGAGTTTTGTACCTAAAGAATATTCTAAACTGATTTTATAGAAAAAAAAGAGAATTATAATTCTGCTCAGGAAAACTGGTGGGGACTATGTAAAAGTCTTATACAATAAGGTTATCTTGGGGGGAAACATGCTGGTTCTTAGTGCTAATACAATTTAAGCAAAAAATTAAAAGGAAAAAGAAAAGAAAAACATAAACATGGGTGTTCAGGAAGGATGTGATATTTCAAACCGGGTTTATAAAGGCTAATGCTATTCTTTGTTCCCTTTCTAATGAATTGCTTTTCTCTGGGAGAAATCCAATCTAAATATTTGTTTTTTCTCTCACTTTGGCATTTGGCACCGATTTTTGCAAGGCTGCGCCTTCAGAAAGCTATGCCTCTATTCAGAGCATTAGATGAAAACCAGAATTCTCTCAGCCCAGGTTTCCATAGTCCAAGGAAGAAAGGAGAAAATTCTTTTTAGAATATATTTGGAATTCCTTCACTTAGATGTGAGATTCCACTTTTAGCTATTTTAGATTAGGAAGAACAAATTCGGCTTGGGAAAGCTGATTCTGAACAACCTATAACTTTATTTTTCTTCAGGCAAGAAAGAAAATTAACTCACTGTAAATAATATAAATATAAATGCATTTTTGTTTCTCTTTCTTCTTCATATATTTTACCTTTTAAGCCAAAGATGAAGATGAACAGAAGGTTCTCGTAGACAACAAATGTAAATGTGCCCGGATTACTTCCAGGATCATCCGTTCTAAAGAAGATCCCAGTCAGGACATTGTGGAGAGAAACATCCGAATTGTGTACGTGGCATTCCATTTTTCCTTTTTGCATGTTGTGAGCTTAAGATGCTTTCTCATGTTAAGTATAGTTTGAATGCAATACCTATATTTTTACTCCCCTTTTTGGGTTGTTGCACGTTACATGAACTTAAATCTGGTTAATGGGATTGAGCCAATTTTGCAGAAGTTGGGGGCAGGACATAGATTTTGAGTCCAGGGCTTTCAAGGCACTCTAGAACCAGGCAGCTGGATCAAATTCTGACTGAAGGTTCCAATCGAGTCATCAACATGCCCTGTTTATACAACATTATTTCAAATTTGAATCAAAACTTTCAGTTGCTCTTGATTAGTTCAAACTGAAACTTCAGATAACACGGTTTTGTACCATATATAGGCTACTGAGTATTCTATCCTGCACTCAAGTGTCTGCGTAAGGCAGACTGATCAAATTGACTAATTCGATTCAGTAATCACTTGCTCATTTCATTTCACACATAGACCAGAATTATAAACTGTGATTCATAGTTAATATTGTACAAATAGAATAGTATTTGAGCCATGAGATTCCTAATGGATCCCATCAATGTCTTCCTCGTAAACCATTCCTACTGTGAGTAGATTTTTCCTAGTCAAGCATCTCTTATAGAAAGAGAACATAGCATTCAATCCTGTTCAACCAATAGGAGAAGTATAATGTGTTTAAGAATCTTGTTTCAAGTCCTGGTTTTGCCATTTGATAGTGTGTACTCCTTTCTGCAAGTTACTTATCCAATCTAAAGCTCATCTTTCTCATTTTTAGGCAGGGGAAAGTAGTGCTTATCTCATAGTGTTTTTATAAAGATAGCTGTCTATTTCTTTTAGAACTTGGTATAGTTCTTGGTACATAGTTAACAAAAAGTTTTGCTATTATTTATTCATCTAACCTATGTGACAGCTATCATTATGTCACTGTCCTGCTTAAAATCCTTTGGATAGGTTTTCCAATATTATTCTTATGATAAATTACAAATGCCTCAGGTAATCTGCAAAGCTCAGGGTGACATTCAAGCTCTCCCATGACCACTTTTCCTTCACTTTATGTTTGAAAATCCAGCAACATTGTAGTACTTCTATTTCCTCAAAATAAATTTCCTCAAGCACAGTGGTCTCTTCCTCTTCTGTTTTTGCACATGCTTATCCTCTGCTGGAAGAAATATTTTCCCCACCCTTCCAGCCTGGTTAACTCTTTCTCAGCCTGCAGGTCTTAGCTTAGACATCACTGCTTCTGGCACGTTTTCTCTGACCACTCAGTCCTTCATCCCAAATAGCTCCCGTTAGGGATAGAACAATCAGAGAATATGTCACTTGAAGGGATAGCACCCATGATATTGGCATCTAAACCATATTAAGGAGGCTTGGCTATCTTATGTTTAAGTCTGGCGATGAGGGAAGGGGGAGGATTTTTTAAAATGGCTATTCATGATTCTCTAATTCATCTTTTTTTTTCAATGACAGGACTCTTATGATAGTATATTGTTTGTGCATCAGATAATTCAGTCACTTCATGTGCCTTTACATGATATAAAAATGCTTCTCTAATGTCACTTCTTAAAGTTCTGTTATCGTTGAGGTTAACATCTGCTGCTATGTCATTAAGTATCATTCCTGACTCCGTCACTTATTAATCATGGAACTTTAGGAAAATTAATTAACTCACTTGAGCCTGTTTCCTAAACTCTAAAAAGGGGATAGTTACATGTGTCTGTATATATATACATATCCTTTACAGAATTTTAGGAATTAAACATGAAAATGTATTAAAACATCTAGATCAGTGTTTGTCCACAATAGACACTCATAAATGTTATTCCTTTACTCATTAATTAAAGTCTTTTTTGATATTATTAGTGTTACTAGAGCCTTCAGCATCTACTAAAGAAGGGATTAATTCCATTTATTCAATAAATATTTATTGAATGCTGCTGAATGCCAAACAATGAGGTTGAAGCAGGGGATACAAGAATTTATATAAAATACAGTCTATACTCTCAGAAAGCTTATAATTTCTTAGGGAACTTTAAACAATTACAAAGGGCAAATACAATGCAGTAGTGTAAGTGCTATGGTAGGAAGAGGCATGGGATGTTACAGGAACACTGAGGAAGGGCACCCAATCCTGACTAGGGTGGGGCAACAGGAGTAGACAGCAAGTATGTTTGGAGTAAGTGGTGGCCTTGAGGGATTGCAGCTCTTAGCTGTGTGAATGGGAATTAACTGGTAGATGAATGTGTGAGTGACAGGGTTGATACTTGGGGCCGATCGTTCCAGGAAAAGAGAAAGGGTTGCTGTGAGAATGCAATGAGATTATCACATAACCTGCTTAGCATAGTACCAGGCACATTGTAAGTAGTTAGTAAATGTTAACATTCTTACTGTTTTTGTTATTGTTAAGACTAGGAGATGAGAAAATCATAGTAAGGTTGTAGCCTTGCAAGCAGTTGTTTACAGCTGGCATGTAGTGTGAAGACAGGGATGTAAAGAGAGAAGAGGCTTCTCTCTACAACAGTAGAGTTGAGGGCCTGTCAAAAGTACCTTCTATGCCATCCTAAGGACATGCTGTTATTTGTGTGGAGACACTGTAGCTTTTAAGCAGAGGAGGAAATTAAGTTTGCATTTCAGAAAGGTTATTTTGGCTATAATGTGGCTTTGGAAGGGTCAAGACTGAAGGAGGATATTGCCACAATTTAGAAGAGGAATGGAGACAAGTGGATGGATTTCACAGATGCAAAGAATTAGAATCAACAGATTGCGAGACTGTTTAGCTATAAATCACGGCAGAAAGAAATAGGGATGATAGCTGGGATACCTACGGATGATGTTGCTGTATATAAGTTATGTAGCACACGTTTTTCTTTCTTTCTTTTGGTAGGAAAGAGTACACGTAGGGAGGAAAGATGACAAATAACATAGCCTGAACTCATTGATAAGCATGATGTAATTTTTCATGAGATATCACTAAATCAAGAGATCTGGATTCTAGTTCTGGTTTTGTTGCTTCCTAGCTGTATGAAGTTGAGTTGGTCAGTTAACCTATATGACTTATAACTTCAGCATCTCTAAAATGTGAATACTAACATGTGTCTGTCCATTCATTCAACAAATACTGAACAAATTTCATGTCACACATCTAGATGGAGAATAGGAATGAAGAGATGCGTGTTTTCCCCAAGGAACTTATAGTCTAGAGAAGCAATCTCTCTATAGACAAGCAACTGTGATATGGCATTTATTATAATAAGATATATAAGCTTTAACAAGACTACAGAGGAAGGAGTTGACTCTGGGTTGGGGACTGAGATCAAGAATATCATCCCAGAGAAGGTAAAATTTATGCTAATATTAAAGGATAAGTAGGGATTTTCCAAGTAAGCAAGTACAGTTGACAGAGGACTTGCTGTGATGTTTATTTTGAAAGGGAAATATTTAAAATATAACAATTTACTGTGAAAATTGAGTAACAGTATTATTATCAGGTGATTATGGAATTCTAAATGTAATGGTAAGCACTGTTCTGATGAAATAGTAAGCACTGTTCTAGCAAATACCTATTATGACAAAATAACAACAGCCAGTTTCATTGCTTTGCTTTATTTTTCTTTATCTCTTCTTTTTTTTTTTTAGTGTTCCTGTGAACAACAGGGAGAATATCTCTGATCCAACCTCACCACTGAGAACCAAATTTGTGTACCATTTGTCTGACCTGTAAGAGATTTTCTTTTATATTAGTATAGATGTGGAAGTTAATAATTTTAATTAACTTTGTTAGTAAGAATGTTTTTGAGAATATGTTGGGGTATATACATTACAAATATAGTTTGGAACTTTTAAATACTTTAATTCCTATGTTAATTTTTATGTATCATAAATTCATCAGTCTTTACCATGGATGAATAATCTATAAATTTATTCGAAAAAAGATATTACTGCTATTAGTATAGGAAGGACAATTTTGTCTTAATAGCTCAACAAGTAGATTTTAGACACATAAACCTTCATATGCTTCTTTGGAAATTATAGACTCCAACACTAAACAATTTCATTTTTAAAATGATTCTGCTTCCTTGTCATTACAAGTAAGTCATTTAAATCAAGTACACACTTGGAAATAAAATCAAGTACACATTTGGAAATAAACTTAATACATCAGAAGTGTTGTATGATGTAGACAAAACAATCATAGCATTAGTTATATTGCTTACTTTTAAACTCAGTTTGATATATTAAAGGTTGAAAAATCTTACAAATTATTCCGTAATTGTAAAGCTGCTGAGGTCTGACAGGAGTCAGGTCAGAGCTTCAAGAACTAATTGATTTTGGATAGAAATGTGCCATCACTCAGATTTGAGCCAGCATTTAATAGGGTTATCTAATGCATATATTTATTTTTCAGCTGTAAAAAATGTGATCCTACAGAAGTGGAGCTGGATAATCAGGTAGTCATTGCCTCCCAGAGCAATTTCTGTGATGAAGACACTGAGACCTGCTACACTTATGACAGAAACAAGTGCTACACAAATAGAGTCCCACTTACCTATGGTGGTAAGATCAAAATGGTGGAAACCTCCCTGACACCCGATTCCTGCTATCCAGACTAAGTTAAATTTTTGCTGATAGTACAGCTCTTTATGTTGAAAGGCTCTCCATTTTAATCCAGAAAGATAATATGTTTACTACCAATATAATGTAAAACTAACTTTCTCCCCAAAAGAACTGAAATTGTAATATTATTGTTATGTTTATTAGATAATGATTTCTTAACTATATGTGTTTAAACTCTAAGTGTCTCACTTATGCTTGCCTCAACAACATGATTTCTTAACAATATGATTTCAACCATTAAAAAAACAATAGGGGGTGAACGTGTCATTCAGTGGTAGAATGCTCATCTTCCATGCGGGAGACTCAGATAAAAAGTTCAAGACCTTGCACCCCTCACCCCCAAAATATAGAGGAGAAAATAAAGCTCAAGGAATGAATATCAGGAGCCCTAATTAAGCTTATAAATTTGGCCTTTTTTTTTCTTTTTTTTTCTTTGCTTTGGAGAGCCTGAGCTTTTGCACATTCCCTACTGTCCTTTTAAAAATATATCATTGTGCTGAGAAATGTATGTATAAACTAAGGTCAATCATATGTCTTCATTAGAAAAATAATAATTGGAAAGCATGTTTTGGAGCTATTTACAAAAATAAAGTGGGCGCTCTAATACTTATGAAACTGATTAACTGGAAGTAACAGTTAAATGCAAAAGTGAAAAGTTTTGATATAGCACACAAACTTGGCATCAGGTGATACAGATTTTTCGGTTTTTGGTAAAAAACTTCTTTGATACTTAGGTTAGAGTAAGAAATTCCCATCAGAATTATTCATTTTGTAACTGGATCTAATGAAGTTTGTATTCCAAAATATGTATTCTCTAGCACAGTCTGAATAATTAAATAGATTCCTAAGCATACACCTGTGTGAAATAATTTATTGGGAAAAAGTACTGCATTAATTTTCATATATGTAAGTTAAAATATAATTTGTTATTCATGAACAGTTTGTAAGACATAATGATGCATTATGCACTGTACATATTTGAGGTGATTCGCCGTTTTAGATTTAAAATAAAATAAAAATGCAAGGTCCCTCCTAATAAAAACAGTATTTATCACAGCAGATAAAACTTCTTATGGCCAAAAGCCAGCATTAACACCAGTGACATCTACTCTAAGGGTACTATTGAAAGTAAATGCTGACTCTGGATTTAAAATAGAGTAAAAGTCAATTTCTTGAAGATGCGTTCTTCTGTTTCCTTTTTTTTTTTTAATTTGGCAATAGTAATTGTTAGTAACTTCCATTGTGTTTTAGAAATTAATTCAGTGTCTTCTTAGGGATTAGGATAGTACACTCTAGTGCTTCAGTAAGAATCATAGTTTTGATGTCACAAATATTCATCCATTCTTGACTAATCTGGCATGTGACTCTGGCCAAATCTTTGAATTTCATTTAATTAGTAAACATTTACTGCATATTTACCATGTGCAAGAAACTGTACTAGATTCTTTGGAAACTAAGCTGTGGTAAGGACTTTCAATAAAGTTATCCTCAGGGCTCCCTCCCTGTGATTCTATTCAGTTGTCGTCTTCTCTGTGAGACTCCGGCCACTTTTTAAAAACCGCAAACACCCTTTCCTTGTTTTTCCATCCACTCCATACTTACCACTCTCTAGCAGGCTGTTGAATGTACTTACTTATCATGTTTATGGTCTGTCTGCCCCCGTTGGAGTGTAAGTTCCACAAGGGCAGGCACTTTAATTTGTCCACAGATATATCCCCAGCAGAGAGAAGAGTGCCTGTTCTCAATAAACATTTGTTAGAATAATGAACATGAGTATGACTTAGATAAAAAGACAAGAGTTATGCAAAAATAATTACAGCTATTTGGTAGAATCTGATCAAGGCAAAGAAAGACATTCCCAATCGATGAGAATTTATAGAAGACTGCTTCTGAAGACATCCCTCTATTTCCCATCTTTGCCCTAGTTTCTCTTAGTGCCCAATAGAGAAAATTTTTGTTACCATGTTGCAGATCCTTGTATAAAAGACCCACATTCCAGCATTACTGCCACATTAAATGCTAGTTGAAAGAGCAATGCAAACTTAAAAGCATGCAGGTCTTCTTAGAGAAGTTCAGTTAAATCAGACGACAGACAATACTTATTTTGTGCTAGGCACCTAAGTAAGTATTAACTCATTAAATATAAATCCGGAGTAGATGGTAGCTCTTCATATTTTTTTTTTTCACATGGGCAGGCACCGGGAATCGAACCCGGGTCCTTTGGCATGGCAGGCAAGCGTCCTTGCCTGCTGAGCCACCATGGCCCACCCAGATGGTAGCTCTTAAAGAAGATTCTTGAAGGAAGATGAAAGCCTTTGCATTTGTTTTATTCATACATTAGTGGAAATTTAGCTGGTAAATTTAAACCTGGGATAGCCTTAACAAATATCAATAGATGCTCTTTAACACTCATTTATGTCAACAGCAACATTTTCTACAGCTCATATGGCATTTTTGAGATTAATGTGACCAATCCATTGACCTGTCATTAAAATATTATATTTGTTGTTGTCCTCCTTTTTAAATTCGAATTAAATTAATTACTTTTTTTTTTTTTTTTGGCATGGGCGGGCTCTGGGCATCGAACCAAAGTCTTTGGCATGGTAGGCAAGAATTCTGTCACTGGGCCACTGTTGCCTGCCCAAATGAATTACATTTTTTAAAGACAGGCATAGTTGGGTACTATTGGTGGTGAAATATTTCCCTTCTACATAATTCTTGGTAACTTAGTCATTTGCCTAACTATGCATATCCAGTCCCAGCTAGAAAAATTATATTAATTAGCAATAGGAGTAATGCTTGTTTGTGCCAGGCCTTTAGAAAACAGTAGACCCAAGCTAGGAGTACAGTTGAAGAGTTTTGCCTTTAAAACTATTGCCATTTTTATTGGTTTCATAAATTTGGTATTCAAAATGAACCATGATTACACTTCTGCAGTTATGAATACACAGATGACATGTGCATACCCCATGGCCTGGGAGAAGTGGGGTAGGGTAATTACCCTTTGATGGTCTTCGTAGGTCTTGGCTTGGAGGTGGATGTGCAGCATGGTGGGTAACTTCATGGCTGAGGTTGGAATAGAGACTCTATATTTAGTAACTAAATAACACTGGGCAAGTTAAATTCTCTAAGATTGTTTCTTCAGTTTAAAGATGGGAGTAAAAATACCTATCTTATAGGTTTTCATAAAAATGAGGATACACAGCATATTGTAAGTCTATCACTTAGAACAGCTGCGTAGCATTCAATAACACTCAGTAAATTCTAGTTGTGTTAAATGTGATTGGATCACTGCCCATGCAACAAATCAGAGAAAAAGTGTAAACATATATTAATTAGATCATGATTCTGAATGTTAGTGTGTGTTAGAATTACCTGGAGGACTCATTAAAACAGATTGCCAAAATGTTCTAAATATAATCATAGTGATGAATATGGAACTTATGTGATGATATTGTGAGCCATTGATTGTATTCTTTGGATGGATTGTATGGTGCATGAAGATATCTCAATAAAAACATTAACAAAGAAATAGATTGCCAAGCGCCCCCACCAGAGATGCTGATTAAATAATTCTGGTGGTGTGACTGGAGAAATTGCATTTCTCATAAAGTCCCAGGTGCTGTTCTGGGACTTGACTGAGAACCCCTGCTCTAGAATTATAACCACCTCGTGATTGACTTATGAAAAACAATGAAAAATAATCTTACATACATCGCTTTATTTAATCTCATAATAGCTCTGGGAAATAAATACTATCTTCATTTTACAGATTATGAAACTGAGATAGGAAGAGGCAAAGTAACCTGCTCATGGTTGTTGTTTTTTTAAAATTTTTTTTATTGTTTGGTATAACATATATACAAAGCAAAGAAATAAAAAAGCAATAGTTTTCAAAGCACTCTTCAACAATTAGTTACAGGACAGATCCCAGAGTTAGTCATTGGGCTACCATACCATTCTCTCATATTTTTCCTTCTAGTAGCTCCAGAATATAAGAGGCTAGGGGCGTAAATATTTTTTCATCACCACAATTGACTTTTTCTTTTTTTGTGTGAAAAATAACATACATACAAAAAAGCATGCCACCACAGTTAGTTGTAGACCATATTTCTGAGTTTGATATGGGTTACAATTCCACAATTTTAGGTTTTTGCTTCTAGCTGATCTAAGATACTGGAGACTGAAAGAGATACCAATTTAATGGTTCAGCATTCACATTTGTTAAATCCTATCTTCTCTGTTATAACTTCACCAACAACTTTGATCTTTTCACCCATCTCTTTAGGGGTGTTTGGGCTATGGCCATTCTTTTTCATGTTGGAAGGGTCTGTCACTAATATGGTATAGGGAGATGGAACTATCTGATGTTCTGGAAAGGTTGGGCTAGGTTTCAGGACTCATCTGGACCAGGGACCCATCTGGAGGTTATAGGTTTCTGGAAGGTTATTCTAGTGCAGGGTACCCTTGTGGAATCTTATATATTAAAGGTGTTCTTTAGGATTGGCTGGAATGGTCCTGGTAGGGATTTGGCAGGTTATGATAGGGAGCAATGTCTAACTGAAGCTTGCGTAACAGCAACCTCCAGAGTAGCCTCTTGACTCTATTTGAACTCTCTCTGCCACTGATACTTATTAGTTACACTTCTTTTCCCCCTTTTGGCCAGGATGGAATTGTTGATCTCACGGTGCCAGATCTGGATTCATCTCTGGGAGTCATCTTCCATGTCGCCAAGGAGACTTTCACCCCTAGATGTCATGTCCCACATAGTGGGGAGGGCAATGATTTCACTTGCAAAGCTGGGTTTAGAGAGAGTAGGCCGCATATAACCTGCTCAAGATTTTGCAAGTAATACTTGTAGAACTGATAATTGAATCCAAGACTGTTAAGCTCCAAAACCAACGCTTTCATTCAGTGTGTTATCCTGGCTAAAACACATTTGCAGGCCATTTCCCTCAGTAATTCCACTTCTCAGGAAATAAGCACACAGTCAGGCAAAAAGATATTTATCACATTATTTATGACAGTGAAAATTCAGAAGACTTAAGTCTATCATCTAAGGGAATGATGAGATACCTATACCTCAGCAGCATTTACAGACAATGAAAATAAAGTTACTAAATATTTTTATATTTATAGAAATTGATTATATAATGTGAAGAGGAAAACAGACCACTGCATAAAATAATAACTTTAAGGACCTTCTCCCTACACATACACACAAGAGAAAGACTTAAGGGAATAGATCAAAATGCTAATATTGAGTGGTGGTGATGTTGGAGAGCCCCGGGAGTTCTCAGAGAGGTTGAGACCTCAACCAGGGGCTGGCCCCATGAGATTTCTTGACTTGGTCACAGGATAGATTTCAAGGACTAGTCAGTGTGTACAGCCAAAAATTTTAATACCTAGTGAAAGTACACGCTTGAGGGGGGTGAGTCTGGATGCACAGGCATTCTCTAAGGGAGGAGAAGCTCCTTGAGGTTGGGATTCCTGCATTATGAGGACTTGAAGGGACTTCCTCTTCTGTTTATGCTTATAAGGGATTGGTGAGCTGCCCTTTGCAGATTTCTTTTCAAGCCCTGAGTGAGGGCCTGCTGTGTATGCATCAAAAGGAACTTCTTGTTATGGGTCTTAGAGTCACTTCCCCTCCCTCCTTCCCTATCTAACTGTGTCATTATGTGTTATTTTTATTCGCATCCTTACTCTTCAGTATTTGCCAGATATTCTACAATAAGCATGTATTTTATATTTAGCAAAATGTTAATTTTTTTTTTTAAAGGAAAGGAACTAGGCCTTCTAATTTTCAGGAAAATTCCTTACATTTTTTTTGGGGGGGTGATTCTAAATTTCTATCCATTTACAATATATATTTAAAGAGAAAGTGATATTTATCGAGCACCTATACTGTGCTCAGCCTGTGAGAGTTGCTTTGAGGGATATATATGAAAAATAAAAACTAGGTCTCATTTTTTCAATGAGTTTTCTCTCCCCTTCTGTGGGAAGAACTAACAAAGGTGAAAAAAAATAGCACACCATATAAGTAGGACATGGTGTGAGCACATGTAAAAGACCTTGTGTGATTAAATGTAAAAGCCAGGAATGTGATGGCTGGAGTCATCTTGGAGACCTGAGAAGATAGAGTAGAATCCAAGCAAAGACATAACAAAATAATAGGAAGAGACACGGGATCTTCCTGCTCTTATTTCTCTTTGTGCTTTCTATAGAATCTTTCATTTACATACACTTATGTGCTTTATGTGCTTCATTTACACATATGCCTCAAAATGGTATTATCCATTTCCTTCAGTGGTCAAGACCTTTCTGTTTTTCCTTTGTCCCTTATTTACTCGGAAAAAACCTAGTAAGCTGGCTCCAAGTTGGGCCCACCAACTGGCTGCATCGTCATCAGCTGGGAGCTTGTTCACAATATAGAATTGCATGCACACTCCAGATCCACTGAATCAAAATCTGCATCTTAAGAAGTTGCACATGCACATTCAAGTTTGTGAAACACCAGCATAGCATGCAGCACTGTCAGAATCAGCCCGAATTTTAGGTGAAGAAGGCAGCTGCCAGTGCAGCTTAACAATTGATGCATTGACGAAGCCCTCCCCACCCCCCAAAACATTCTATTTTCTCTCCCTAAAAATGCCATGCTTAGACTAGTTTCTGTGGGAATGGTGGGTGATCTGGGAGGACTGCATACTAGCCTGCCCTTGAGAAGGAGTATTTTTACCAGGTTAACTAGAGTAAACACCTGTTTCGTTTAGTGCAGAAGGGAATGAGATGTGGTTATCTGGAATAGCTCGGAAGTATATACTGTTGAAGCTCTGGTGAAGCAGCAAAGTGGATGGTGCTGCCTCCTTGGGCTGGTGAAATGGGATACCAGGAAAGCAAAGGACCCTGGATTGGGGAGGAGACGGAGCATTGAGGACTGCTTCATCCATCTCACAATTATGTCTGTGTCAATTTATAGCTCGGCCTCTTCCTTGCTTCTTCATTTGAAGAATTCTCGGCCAGTGTGGAATTTTGCCAGTTACCGGTCTTTTTCTAAATCTTGTTGGCTATAAATTCAAAGAGAGAGAAAGAGGGCCAGTGACTCATGTCATTGGGCTAGGGGTGAGATAGGCAAGGAAGAACAGGTGGACAAAATCAAATGCTATAAAGTGTTAAAATTGGTGGATTTGATTATCCATACACACACACACACACACACCAATGTACTTGTAGTAGTTAGGTTCAGGTGTCAACTTGGCTACACCTTGGTGCCTAGTTGTTCTGTTGCTGTGAACTTAAGTCATCAGTGTGTGGAATTCATCTATGGCTGATTACATCTTCGGTGGGCTAAGGTGAGTGCCTTCTGCAATGAGTGATGTTTAATTTAATTAGCTGGAGGCTTAAAAGAGAGTGGTTAGAAGCGAGCTCAGCAGCTCAGACTCAGACATTTGGAGATGCAGAAAGGAATTACCCTGGGGCAAGCTATTTGAACCTGAAGGGAAGGTCAGCACCCAGGCTGTGTGCCTTCCCATGTGACAGAGAAAGCCAATGGGAAGCCAGCTGTCTTTCCTCCAAGGAACTGTTAATTTATAACTAAATAAATCTCCATTATAAAAGCTGATCCATTTCTGGTATATTGTATTCTGGCAGCATTAGCAAACTAAAACAATACCCGAAGGGGGTATGCTGGAGTTCTGTTTGGGATATTAATTATTTCTGCAACTGTGCTGTAAGTTTGAAATTACTTCAAAATAAAAAGTTAAAAAAAATCAAATGTTATATTCTGTTGTGAAATGACAGTCATCTATTTTCCATTCATTGTGGCTTTCTTCTGAGTTTGTATTGGCAGTTGCCTTAAGTCATAGCGAAATCTTTGAGGTTTTGTGAAGGAGGGACAGAGCTGTTTATTTTAAATCCAACATATCTGGTTCCCTTTTTTGGGTTTTAGAAATGAAATTTGGTTTACTGAGGGCAAAATGAATCTTCAGGTTCCTCAAGGACATGACTGCAGGAGACTGGGGTAAGTGAAGAAAGCGGAAACAAGTGGACAGAGATGTCTAAGTAATAAACTAACTCAAAGGTCATGTATTTTGAGTTTTCTTTAAAGATGTACAATGCATTAGGACCGTACTAATGTGTAGACTTCCATACATAAAATGGAAAGGTCATTTGTCTTTCAGTTTTGCAAAACCAGGCAATTTTGCAAGTATGGAACTTTGAGAGAAAAAGTAAGAATCAGCAAGCAAGGGGAAACTAACCCAGACAAGTAGTTTCCAAGTTTTAAGGCAGTGGTGATCATGGGTTTCCTGCTGCTTCTTAGGTCTGCACTAATTTGTGATAGTACAGGATCCAGCAGCTGCCAGAGAACCCAATCTCATCAGCACAACCTGGACCATTACTCCTATTGCTGGGCTGGGGAAAAGCTTAAGGATCACAAACAGTGTCAGAAACTTAACGGAATCCTAGGAAGAAAAGTTTGGGAACCACCAGTGTAGAAGACTAATTTTTTTTTTCCTGTTCGCCAAAGAATGCTTAGTTGAGATAATCCCTAGACCTGAAGTAGTAAACAGTTTTGTACCTGGTCCTGTGGATCAGTCCCTCTTTTAAAGAATTCAGATGGAGTGTATTCACCAGCACTAAGTGGGTCTACATTTCCACTCTTAAACTGTGCCCTCGTAGCTAACCCAGCAAATGTGTTAGGATTTTCAGCAGACATAATCTGATCCCTACTGAATGAGTCTTGCTTTTCATTGCTAGATGGAGTTGGAGTGCTGGAGGAATGATGCTTTGTTACTTTGAAGCCAGAACATGGTATTGGATGGTATTTGTTGTTGCCTCTCACCTTCATTTCCTCCAACTTCACTTTGGATTCCTTTTGGCTTGGAGCCTTCATCAGGGGAACCGAACAAGCTGCTTAGGAGAGTAAATTCAACGTTCTTTCATTGAGCTGATTGTCTTCAAAAATTTGTTCCAGAACGTTGTTCCAATCTCACTTTTGAGACAAAGTGTATTTTTAGATTGAAGGGAACTGGTTTCAGCAAAAAGCATAATTCCCCTTTGGCCCAGTTGATTCTTTATAGAACTAAAGATGAGACCCCCCTGAAAATCTGGGTTCACTGCTTAGCGTGGCTTAATGCACAGACATACTGAATGCGCCTGTGGAGGAAAAGGGGGTTTTTATTTACATAGGCAGAGGGGAAGGGAAATTTCCAAATCTATCTCAGTAGTGATTTTTCTCTTGGTTTTTATATACTTTAGAGACAAAGTTAATCATCTTGGGTCACATGTAACATTTAGCAAGGGTCTGAAGAACTTTGTTAGTGTCTTAACATCTGTTATGATTACATTATTTAAGCTATGTGCTGTATGGTCCCACCAAGTCTGGGGCAACAGATGAGAGAACACAAACAATAGTAATTGATGTATAGTTTAATACGTGCCTGGGTGCACGTCCCATATTTTTGCTTCTCTGTGATACTAAAATTAAGTATATAGCCTGCTTATAGTTTCAGAGTTGCATTTAAAATGCTAACACCACAGAATCTGGTATGTTCCACCTCAAAGTGGACACGGCATTCCTAAAGGGGCTTGGATTTTGTCTTCCCCAGGCAGTCTCTTTTCTGAGCTGTTTCTTTGGTCAGGTAGGATGCTGGGAGGTGATATGTCTTGCATGCTTAGTTAATGACATACAGGGGACTGGTGTCTTGGTTCTCTTCTGGTACAACACCGAAGGATGGAATGTGCTCTTGTAAAGCAAGTTGGTTGCCCTTAGACCCTGTGGTAACACAGTAGGGACCTCTTTGACTTAGATGAAATAAATTTGCTTCTTTTTCACCTATTGGGTAACTTTGAGGAATTAAGTCTGGAAAAGCCAAATGCTCCCCCTCTGGTGAATTTTCTGGTAATTTGTATGCTATAGTTCAAATTCTCACCTTCATACCATTTGGATTTTTCTGAAGCCCTGCTGGGGAGTTACTAGAATAGTGCTGGTTGTCTTTCCAGTCTGATGGATTAGCTGGGCTTTCTGTAAATTTGTATCTCATCCCAGAAGTTTCTGTTAAATATAGCCCTCTTTCTTTCTGTCCTGGGGCGTGGATCCTGTTGTCCAAGGCAAGCCAGGAAACTGTACTTTCTTTTTGTCAATAGCATTATTAACGAAACAGCCCCTGTTCTCCAAAGGTAGTGATGCACTGAGAGCTGTATTATATGATGGAAAATTCTCATTTAGGGGTAAAATTCACCATAAGAAATATCCTCCCTGGGTCTGACAGATTATCTAGGGAGTAGTGAAAATATTCCTTCAGTTGATTTGAGGTATATTGCTGGCCAACATGGCGTCTAGCAGTTGGGTCTCCTTTAAAGTTGGATTCTTCCTCCCCCCATATACTTTGTCCTGGGAAAGTTTCATCTCCAGTTGGATCAATTGGGTCCTTTTCATTATAAGGGACTTTCCTTTTTTGGACTGGAGTATTCATGGGGTGCAATGGATGTTCTGGTTACTATTGGGAGAATCATCTCTCTCATCCTATGTATTGCTTCTAAGGCATGGGGAGCTTTCCCTGGGATCATAGGGAGTATATTCAGGCTAGAAAACACTTCCTATAGAGCCATGGGAAGGCTGAAGTAAGTGTCCTTCTTATTTTCCAGGAGGTAAGTGTCCTTTCTGCCTCCCAGGATCTTCCTCAAAAGTTGTAGTGATTTATTGGTAGTTGCTTGTTTCTTCCAGCAGGAAAATGTTCTCTTGCAGGTAAAGAGATATCCTCTGGGTACATGGGATAAAATGTACCATGCTTCAATTTTGTCTGATTAGTTTCTGATTCATATAGGATTGTTCTCAACTCTAAAACAATCCCTTTGGCCAAATACTAGCTTTGAGTTTGTCCATCAGAATGTGGGATTCTCCTGGAATTCTCGTGCAATTGGGTAATAGTTTTCCTGTTGATCTACAGCATTAAATTTGGGACTTGCCTGTTGTGCTTAGGGTGAAGTCATTTGTAATTTGATATATTAACGCTGTGATCTTGAGAGTTTCTCCAGGGGCCAGTTAGATCCCTTGAAGGACCATGTGGGGTAACTTTGGTTCCCCGGGGAGTTTATTTAGCCCCTGAGGCTTTCTTCTGAAATTTGCTGAATTTCCTGCATGTTCAGGAGAATTACCTTGTGAATAGAAGGGTAAATTTTGTGATAAGTTGCATTTTCTAGATAAGCTGCTTGTTTGCTTTCCAGGGTAAAAGAATTCTACGGAGAACCCCTTTGAACTGCTGATTTAGGTAATAAGGCTGTTCTATCTGTGTCCCACAGTGGTACCAGTGGAACATCATTGTCTTCTTGCAGAATAAAACCTCAAATGTTAGGATTTGGATAGTTTTCATGAATATTTGGTTGACTTGGCCCCCATGGGACTTGACTTATTGGCATTCCCTCTGCTGAAACACTAATAGCAGGTGATGGGATAGCCCTTTTTGAGATGTAAGATTGCTCCCATGGACACTGTTTCTTGTTGGGCTAGTTTCATTTCCATCCTAACTCCCTCTGGGACTGAGTGTATTTGTTTGGGTAGAGTTAGTTTCAGGGACTGGTGAATTAATGGTGGTCTCTGTGCCTGGGCTCTCTGCTTTAGGGGGAATCTTTTCCTTTAGGTTTTTCATAATCTTGTTCAAACATTCTTCTGAGTAATAAGGAGAGTGAACCCCCAACCCCTGATATCCAAAATATCCAAAGTAAGGATTCTGGAAGAAAAAAGATGGAAATTGATAATTTCTCTGTTTCCCACTATAGTGTCTGCAATTTTTTAGTATGACAAGGAAATCCCATCAGCCACATGCTTCTTTTAATACAATTGACTATGTTTATTTGTGGTTGAAATTCGATTTCTCTCTAGTTTCCATGGCTCTATTGCATTTTAATATCTGGTTCTCTAACTAATTTTCTGACCACCACTTTTCAGTCTTTTCTTTCTAGACCTGGCCGGTAAATCTGAGTTTTTGTAAGGGTTCTATCCTCTGTCCTACTCATTTTTCTATTTTCATTTTACACATCTACCTTGAGAAATCTTTTGCCTGCTCTGCTGGTTTGAAGCTGCTGTGTGCCCTGGAAAAGGTCAGGTTTTTTTAAATCCATCCCTGTGGGGCAGACCTATTGTGGGTAGGAACTTTTGATTAGTTTTTTTTCCATTGAGATGTGACTGACCCAATTCAAGGTGGGTTTTAATCCGTTACTGGAATCTTTTAGGAGGATAAAAGACAGAAAAAGCCCAGTGAACTGAGAGGGAGAAAAACCTGGAGAGAGCTCACAGAGAGAGAAATACCCAGAGAGATTGGAGACAAAAGCCCCGAAGAAGCAAGCAAGGACCCACAGAAACTGAAAGAGGCAGAACCTGAAAGCAGTGAAACCTGGGAGAGAAGCATCATTAGACACTGCCTACGTGCTTTCCCACGTGACAGAAGAATCCTGGATGCCATCGGCCTTTCTTCAGAGATGTTATAGTCCTGTTGATGCCTTAATTTATATATTTTCATGGCCTTAGAACTGTAAATTCATAAACTAATAAGTCCCCATTATAAAAGCCAACCCATTTCTGGTATACTGGACACTGGCAACTTCAGCCAACTGAAATACAATATGGGTACATGTCTTAACTCCCAATACTGTAACTCTGGCCCAGGACACTTTCTCCTGGGGTTAAGGTAGCAAGACTGCTCCACCAAAGACCTCATAAATAGCTCTAACTAAATGTACCCAGTTCATTTCCCCCCAAACCTCCTTCTCCAATATTCTTTATGTAAGCAACGTTTACCACCATCTATCCAGTTTCTCAAGTTCCTGATCTCTCCTTTACTTCCCCCCATATAATTAACAACCAAGTCTTATAAAATCTAAACTTTCCACTTTGTCGCTTCCTCTTTTATCCCTAGTTCCCTGAAACTATTGCAATAGTTTTCCTACTGGTTGCTCTATATGTAGTCTTAACTGTTCTCTGATCTTGCC
This sequence comes from Tamandua tetradactyla, assembly GCF_023851605.1. NCBI lineage: Eukaryota > Metazoa > Chordata > Mammalia > Pilosa > Myrmecophagidae > Tamandua > Tamandua tetradactyla. The sequence goes on along the minus strand of NC_135345.1, from coordinate 71,504,588 downwards.
TTCACATGATCATCAGAATAATGGAGGTTGGGGGTAGGGGTAGAAGAAATGCTGTCACCTTCCTCTTTAAATATGACTTAAGGGTGGTGCAACTGTGGCTCAGTAGCAGAATTCTTGCCAGCCATGCCGGGGACCCAGCATTGATTCCCGGAGCCTGCCCATGCCAAAAAAAAAAAAAAAACAAACCTTACACGATAAACTTTAAACCACTTAGCATAACATGCAAAGTAGTACAGCATCGTGCTAAAGAGTGGGGCTCTAAACAGACTGAGATTAAAATTTCTGTTTCACCTGTATTAGTAGTATGAGTCTGGGTCACCCCCAACTTATTTATTTGTAAAATGGAGATAATAATAAAATAATATCTACTTCATAAGTTGTCATGTGGGTCAATTGTCAAATGAGGTGGCATATGTAAAGGGCTTAGCTTAATACCTAATACTTAGTAAGTGCCTAAAATATTACATTGTCATAATCATCATCATCATTATTATAACAATCATCTGTCAATGACTATTACATCCAGTCTCATTTTCTTCACCTTGTATTTTATGAAGTTGCAAATCACAACTGATTCTAGTTCTTGAGTACTCTATTTTCTTTATATGTCAGTGCTTTTGTCTATGGCCTCTCTATACTGAACCTCCTCTCCAGCTACACATTTATCCTTCCTGGAAAACTTGACTCATCTTTCAGGACTCAGCTTGAATGTTTTCTTCTCTGTGAAGTTTTCCTGACTTCCACAGGTAGAATTAGGTTCTACCTTCTGGTGTCCATAGTAATATAGACTTTTGTTATAACAGTTATTGTACTGAATGTCAACAGCCTATTTTCTAGGCATTTTCCCATTTGATTGTGAAGTTCTTTGAGTGAAAACCCTATACTTCTCATCCATGTTTTCCTGGTATCTAGTAGAGTGCAAAGTCCTGAATAAATTGTTTTTAAATGAATGATTCAATCATTATGAATACAGTCAGAACATTTGTTAGACATTTGTGTGGCATTTCAGTCATTTAGTTTTTCAAAACACATATAATCTAGAGAAAAGTCTTTTATCCCCACTTGCAGACGGAGATGATAAGACAGATAAGGTGATGGCTCCAACAACCTGCAGGAAATTGGGCAGTGTGCCCAGAGGTAGAATGTGATTTCCTAATGCCTACATCAAGTCCCTGGGTCATTCTGCTTTACTTTCCCATGTTAGGTTTGTGAAAATTTTTAATTCCTTGATTTTTTTTTTATTTATTAAAAAAATTAACACAACATTTAGAAATCATTCCATTCTACATATGCAATTAGTGATTCTTAATATCATCACATAGATGTATGATCATCATTTCTTAGTACATTTTGATCGATTTAGAAAAAGAAATAGCAAGACAACAGAAAAAGAAATAAAATGATAATATAGAGAAAAATAAAAATAAAAAATACAAAAAATATATTAAAAAAACAAAAACAAACAAACAAACAAACAAAAACTATAGCTCAGATGCAGCTTCATTCAGTGCTTTAACATAATTACATTACAATTAGGTAGTATTGTGCTGTCCATTTTTGAGTTTTTGTATTCAGTCCTGTTGCAAGTCTGTATCCCTTCAGCTCCAATTACCCATTATCTTACCCTATTTCTAACTCCTGATGGTCTCTGTTACCAATGACATATTTCAAGTTTATTCTCTAATGTCGGTTCACATCAGTGGGACCATAGAGTATTTGTCCTTTAGTTTTTGGCTAGTCTCACTCAGCATAATGTTCTCTAGGTCCATCCATGTTATTACATGCTTCATAAGTTTATCCTGTCTTAAAGCTGCATAATATTCCATCGTATGTACATACCACAGTTTGTTTAGCCACTCGTCTGTTGATGGACATTTTGGCTATTTCCATCTCTTTGCAATTGTAAATAATGCTGCTATACACATTGGTGTGCAAATGTCCGTTTGTGTCTTTGCCCTTAAGTCCTTTGAGTAGATACCTAGCAATGGTATTGCTGGGTCGTACGGCAATTCTATATTCAGCTTTTTGAGGAACCGCCAAACTGTCTTCCACAGTGGTTGCACCATTTGACATTCCCACCAACAGTGGATAAGTGTGCCTCTTTCTCCACATCCTCTCCAGCACTTGTCATTTTTTGTTTTGTTGATAATGGCCATTCTGGTGGGTGTGAGATGATATCTCATTGTGGTTTTGATTTGCATTTCTCTAATGGCCAGGGATGTTGAGCATCTCTTCATGTGCCTTTTGGCCATTTGTATTTCCTCTTCTGAGAGGTGTCTGTTCAAGTCTTTTTCCCATTTGTAATTGGATTGGCTGTCTTTTTGTTGTTGAGTTGAACAATCTCTTTATAAATTCTGGATACTAGACCTTTATCTGATATGTCATTTCCAAATATTGTCTCCCATTGTGTAGGCTGTCTTTCTACTTTCTTGATGAAGTTCTTTGATGCACACAAGTGTTTAATTTTGAGGAGCTCCCATTTATTTATTTCCTTCTTCAGTGCTCTTGCTTTAGGTTTAAGGTCCATAAAACCGCCTCCAATTGTAAGATTCATAAGATTTCTCCCTACATTTTCCTCTAACTGTTTTATGGTCTTAGACCTAATGTTTAGATCTTTGATCCATTTTGTGTTAACTTTTGTATAGGGTATGAGATATGGGTCCTCTTTCATTCTTTTGCATATGGATATCCAGTTCTCTAGGCACCATTTATTGAAGAGACTGCTCTGTCCCAGGTGAGTTGGCTTGACTGCCTTATCAAAGATCAAATGTCCATAGATGAGAGGGTCTATATCTGAGCACTCTATTCGATTCCATTGGTTGCTATATCTATCTTTATGCCAATACCATGCTCTTTTGATCAGTGTGGCTTCATAATATGCCTTAAAGTCTGGCAGCGTGAGACCTCCAGCTTTGTTTTTTTTTCCTCAAGATACTTTTAGCAATTCGGGGCACCCTGCCCTTCCAGATAAATTTGCTTATTGGTTTTTCTATTTCTTGAAAAATAAGTTGTTGGGATTTTGATTGGTACTGCATTGAATCTGTAAATCAATTTAGGTAGAAATGACATCTTAACTATATTTAGTCTTCCAATCCATGAACACGGTATGCCCTTCCATCTATTTAGGTATTCTTCGATTTCTTTTAACAGTTTTTTTGTAGTTTTCTTTGTATAGGTCTTTTGTCTCTTTAGTTAAATTTATTCCTAAGTATTTTATTCTTTTAGTTGCAATTGTAAATGGGATTCATTTCTTGATTTTCCCCTCAGCTTGTTCATTGCTAGTGTATAGAAACGCTACAGATTTTTGAATGTTGATCATGTAACCTGCTACTTTGCTGTACTCATTTATTAGCTCTAGTAGTTTTGTTGTGGATTTTTCTGGGTTTTCGATGTATAGTATCATATCATCTGCAAACAGTGATAGTTTTACTTCTTCCTTTCCAATTTTGATGCCTTGTATTTCTTTTTCTTGTCTAATTGCTCTGGCTAGAACCTCCAACACAATGTTGAATAATAGTGGTGATAATGGACATCCTTGTCTTGTTCCTGATCTTAGGGGGAAAGTTTTCAATTTTTCCCCATTGAGGATGATATTAGCTTTGGGTTTTTCATATATTCCCTCTATCATTTTAAGGAAGTTCCCTTGTATTCCTATCCTTTGAAGTGTTTTCAACAGGAAAGGATGTTGAATCTTGTCAAATGCCTTCTCTGCATCGAGATGATCATGTGATTTTTCTGCTTTGATTTGTTGATATGGTGTATTACATTAATTGATTTTCTTATGTTGAACCATTCTTGCATACCTGGGATGAATCCTACTTGGTCGTGATATATAATTCTTTTAATGTGTTGCTGGATTCGATTTGCTAGAATTTTGTTGAGGATTTTTGCATCTATATTCATTAGAGAGATTGGTCTGTAGTTTTCTTTTTTTGTAATATCTTTGCCTGGTTTTGGTATGAGGGTGATGTTGGCTTCATAGAATGAATTAGGTAGCTTTCCCTGCACTTCAATTTTTTTGAAGAGTTTGAGCAGAGTTGGTACTAATTCTTTCTGGAATGTTTAGTAAAATTCACATGTGAAGCCGTCTGGTCCTGGACTTTTCTTTTTGGGAAGCTTTTGAATGACTGATTCAATTTCTTTACTTGTGATTGGTTTGTTGAGGTCATCTATTTCTTCTTGAGTTAAAGTTGGTTGTTCATACCTTTCCAGGAACTTGTTCATTTCATCTACATTGTTGTATTTATTAGTGTAAAGTCGTTCATAGTATCCTGTTATTACCTCCTTTATTTCTGTGAGGTCAGTGGTTATGTCTCCTCTTCCATTTCTGATCTTATTTATTTGCATCCTCTCTCTTCTTCTTTTTGTCAATCTTGCTAAGGGCCCATCAATCTTATTGATTTTCTCATAGAACCAACTTCTGGTCTTATTGATTTTCTCTATTGTTTTCATGTTCTCAATTTTATTAATTTCTGCTCTAATCTTTGTTATTTCTTTCCTTTTGCTTGCTTTGGGGTTAGTTTGCTGTTCTTTCTCCAGTTCTTTCAAGTGGACGGTTAATTCCCGAATTTTTGCCCTTTCTTCTTTTCGGATATAGGCATTTAGGGCTATAAATTTCCCTCTTAGCACTGCCAATTGCTTGGTTTAATAAAACTATTTTAATCATTTTTATTTTGAACTATGTTACAATGATATTTTTAAGAGCACCTGAACAGTACTCCTCAACATCAGTGTTTTAAGCACAATACTCCCAGAGCTGCTGAGTTTCCTAATTCTACTGAGGATATGTCACATATTTAGGAAAAAAGAGGAAGTAAATTCCAAGGGTGGGGTGCTGGGCCACAATCATGACAGTGACTCTTTTTGATGACACAGTGCTAGGATATTTTAAAAATATATCACTTTGTGACATTTGCATATGATTCTTCTCTTAGAGTGATGCAGTAAAACAGCCATTGGACAGGAGTCAGGAGACTCAGATTCTGGGTCCGGTTTAGTCACTAACTCAGTAGGCAAAACTGAATAGTAATTTATCTTCTTTGGTCTTCAATTTTTTTGTACAACAAGGTAGTTAGATGATCACTGCGATTCCTTCCAGGGATAAAATTCTCGGATGCTCTTCCATCTCTATTTACTAGTTGTTTCATCATTAGGGTCCAACATCAACCTGGAACAAAGCTTAAAAGCTTTCTTTGGGAAAGAGATTTCCATACATGTAGAATGAAACTTTTATACATGTAGAGCGAGAAACAATATATCACATTTTTAGGTTTCTGGATTGTTTTTTTTTTTAATTTTTCAAATTTTTTTATCTTGGTGCTTGAGCTACAGCTTCATGCATTGGATTTTTACTTTCTTACAAGATGGGGATAATAAAAGCAAAGACTTTAGAATGGTAATTACTAATGGGAGAATGCAGTTTTACTTGTACTTACTCTGGCTTCTTTGTTACTAATTGGTGGGTGTCCACAACCTGGCTATATCCTCTGGAAGGTGAAAAACACAATGAACATAGGAGTAAACCACTTACTCTGCTATCATTTGTTTGTAAGACTCAAGGTGCCTTAAGATAGGCAGAATCGGAGACTGGGTTTTAGCAATGTTAGCTTTTAGCTTCTGAGTCAATAGCTCCTACAATCTAGCTATTAATAACTGTTATGTAATCCATTAGTGAATACTGATAAATAAAGAGGTTTCAGCTGAATCTTCCACACCACATGCACGTACACATATGCACACACACACACATACATACAAACACACACACTAGGGTGCAACATACACAGATGGATTTGAGTGCTATTGGGATCCAACCATCCATTTTAGAATGTCTAATATGGAGATTAAATATTGATACTATTTTTAGACTGCCTACTTCACGTTTTGGATGACGAATGGACCATCCTTCCTGGATTATTGCTATAATATTTTTATTTGACCAAGGTTAAGTTTGACCAAATCAAACTTGGGGACTGAGTTTCTGCTCAGGGACTGCTACAGAGTGGGGGGCTTAGAAAAGCAGTTCCAGCTCTCAATCAAGAAGTTTTATGTAGATGAGATTAACAGCTACTTCAACATGAAACTCATGCTCATCTTCTTTTAAAATTTACTTGATATTATCTTAGTTTCCTTAGTTCAAGTATAGTCAGTAAAAGGAAGTCATTATTTTAAGGAAAAGAGAAGTTAAGGAACTTTGATTCCTTGAAGCAAACCGTTGCCTGTTAACAAGAAGTCTTCTTGGTTGCAAAGTTAAAGACAAGAAAAAGCAATGCCATAGCTGACTGAACGGTCTTCAAATATTTTTTGTTTATGTTAATTTAACAGAAATTGCCTTTAATATTTCTTTAATTCAAATAGTTTATTTTACTATTCATAGCTTTAGTACCTGTGATACAATCTCAAAATTAATTTTTATCTTATTGATTTTAAGCTGAAGAGTCTTGCAAATATTATTTTGCAACACCATTTTGTGCCAATTTCCCCACTATATTAAATGAGGATAATCTTTGTGTTTTTTAAGCTCTTAGGGAAGTAGGGACTAGTAATGAGATCTTAAGCACAATCTTTTAAAGTTAATTAATTAATTAAATATGTTATTAAAATTTATTGATATTTATTGGTGTTCCTGTCACCAATCTGTCTGAGTGAAAAATTCATTCAAAAAAGTTCTTTATTTTTATCCTACATGACTGCTGATGTGATGATTTTATTTCTTACTCTCTGCTGATTGGGATATGGCATTCTATTAGAGTGCACAAACTCATATTAGTTTCATATAACTTGAAAATATAATTTTCCCTTCTAGTGAAAATAAAAAAAATCTCACCTGTGGCATTTGCAGTGATGGCTGTGGACAAGGAAATTACACATTGGCAAATTCTGGGAACACCTAGACAGAAAGAAAAATCCGAATGAGATGAAAGTGAGAAGAGTAGATGAAAAATGGAGCAAACCAGCCAAACATAACTATTTGAAACTTGGGAGTCTACATTTCTCTCCACATTAAAAAAAAAAACTGTTTTTTTTTTTTTTAATGGCAGAGACAATAATAATAGAACTATTCATAGTAAACGCATGTTCTTGGTATTGCACTGAGTATCTTATATTGGTAAACTTATTTAATCCTCACAGAACCCTAGAAGATATATTCTAGCATTATTCCCATTTTCTTAAGAAACAGCTTCAGAAAAGTTAAGTCACTTGCCCAAAGTCTCATAGCTAGTAAATGATTGAAGGCAGGATTCAAATTCGAAAGTATCTTTTTATTCCATTTTGTATTCCCTACACCTATAATAGTGTCTGATAATAAATTTTAACTAACTGAAAGCCAGTGTCCTGAAGCTCCGCACTGGATGGGATCTTGAGAAATCATTTGTGTATCCCCTTGCCTTATGTTACGACTACACTGATGTCATCCTAAAGTATTTTTTGGTGTTAGTGTTCAGGGCAAGGTTATCAAAGTATGCACCTGAAGGGACTTAGAGACTAATAAGTTATTCACGGAGAAACAAGTCTAGAAAGTGAAGTGAGTTGTTTGAGGTCATATAACTAATAAAGCCTGGGAATGGAACTTGAATCTTTATCCCCTGACTCAAATTAATGCTCATGTAACAATACCACGCTGCCTTTATTTTATTTTATTTTTTTTATTAATTAAAAAAAGAATTAACAAAACAATTAGAAATCATTCCAATCTACATGTACAATCAGTAATTCTTAATAACATCACATAGTTGCATATTCATCATTTCTTAGTACATTTGCATCGATTTAGAAAAAGAAATAAAAAGACAACAGAATAAGAATTAAAACAATAATAGAAAGAAAAAAAACAAAAAAAACAAAAACAAAAAACCTATACCTCACATGCAGCTTCATTCAGTGTTTTAACATAATTGCATTACAATTGGGTAGTATTGTGCTGTCCATTTCTGAGTTTTTATATCCAGTCCCGTTGTACAGTCTGTATCCCTTCATCTCCAATTATCCCTTCTCTTTTTTTTTTTTTTTTTTAATTAACGGAAAAAAAGAAATTAACCCAACATTTAGAGATCATACCATTCTACACATGCAATCATTAATTCTTAACATCATCACATAGATGCATGATCATCATTTCTTAGTACATTTGCATTGGTTTAGAAGAACTAGCAACATAACCGAAAAAGATATAGAATGTTAATATAGAGAAAAAAATAAAAGTAATAATAGTAAACTCAAAACAAAACAACACAAAACAAAACAAAAACCTATAGCTCAGATGCAGCTTCATTCAGTGTTTTAACATGATTACTTTACAATTAGGTATTATTGTGCTGTCCATTTTTGAGTTTTTGTATCTAGTCCTGTTGCACAGTCTGTATCCCTTCAGCTTCAATTACCCATTGTCTTACCCTGTTTCTAACTCCTGCTGAACTCTGTTACCAATGACATATTTCAAGTTTATTCTCGAATGTCCGTTCACATCAGTGGGACCATACAGTATTTGTCCTTTAGTTTTTGGCTGGATTCACTCAGCATAATATTCTCTAGGTCCATCCATGTTATTACATGGTTCATAAGTTTATCTTGTCTTAAAGCTGCATAATATTCCATCGTATGTATATACCACAGTGTGTTTAGCCACTCTTCTGTTGATGGAGATTTTGGCTGTTTCCATCTCTTTGCAATTGTAAATAATGCTGCTATAAACATTGGTGTGCAAATGTCCGTTTGTGTCTTTGCCCTTAAGTCCTTTGAGTAGATACCTAGCAATGGTATTGCTGGGTCGTAGGCAATTCTATATTCAGCTTTTTGAGGAACCGCCAAACTGCCTTCCACAGTGGTTGCACCATTTGACATTCCCACCAACAGTGGATAAGTGTGCCTCTTTCTCCGCATCCTCTCCAGCACTTGTCATTTTCTGTTTTGTTGATAATGGCCATTCTGGTGGGTGTGAGATGATATCTCATTGTGGTTTTGATTTGCATTTCTCTAATGGCCAGGGACATTGAGCATCTCTTCATGTGCCTCTTGGCCATCCGTATTTCCTCTTCTGAGAGGTGTCTGTTCAAGTCTTTTTCCCATTTTGTAATTGGGTTGGCTGTCTTTTTGTTGTTGAGATGAACAATCTCTTTATAAATTCTGGATACTAGACCTTTATCTGATATATCATTTCCAAATATTGTCTCCCATTGTGAAGGCTGTCTTTCTACTTTCTTGATGAAGTTCTTTGATGCAAAAGTGTTTAATTTTGAGGAGTTCCCATTTATTTATTTCCTTCTTCAGTGCTCTTGCTTTAGGTTTAAGGTCCATAAAACCGCCTCCAGTTGTAAGATCCATAAGATATCTCCCAACATTTTCCTCTAACTGTTTTATGGTCTTAGACCTAATGTTTAGATCTTTGATCCATTTTGAGTTAACTTTTGTATAGGGTGTGAGAGATGGGTCTTCTTTCATTCTTTTGCATATGGATATCCAGTTCTCTAGGCACCATTTATTGAAGAGACTGCTCTGTCCCAGGTGAGTTGGCTTGACTGCCTTATCAAAGATCAAATGTCCATAGATGAGAGGGTCTATATCTGAGCACTCTATTCGATTCCATTGGTCGATATATCTATCTTTATGCCAATACCATGCTGTTTTGACCACTGTGGCTTCATAATATGCCTTAAAGTCAGGCAGCGCAAGACCTCCAGCTTCGTTTTTTTTCCTCAAGATGTTTTTAGCAATTCGGGGCACCCTGCCCTTCCAGATAAATTTGCTTATTGGTTTTTCTATTTCTGAAAAATACGTTGTTGGGATTTTGATTGGTATTGCATTGAATCTGTAAATCAATTTAGGTAGGATTGACATCTTAACTATATTTAGTCTTCCAATCCATGAACACGGTATGCCCTTCCATCTGTTTAGGTCTTCTGTGATTTCTTTTAGCAGTTTTTTGTAGTTTTCTTTATATAGGTTTTTTGTCTCTTTAGTTAAATTTATTCCTAGGTATTTTATTCTTTTAGTTGCAATTGTAAATGGGATTCGTTTCTTGATTTCCCCCTCCGCTTGTTCATTGCTAGTGTATAGAAATGCTACAGATTTTTGAATGTTGATCTTGTAACCTGCTACTTTGCTGTACTCATTTATTAGCTCTAGTAGTTTTGTTGTGGATTTTTCCGCGTTTTCGACGTATAGTATCATATCATCTGCAAACAGTGATAGTTTTACTTCTTCCTTTCCAATTTTGATGCCGTGTATTTCTTTTTCTTGTCTAATTGCTCTGGCTAGAACCTCCAACACAATGTTGAATAATAGTGGTGATAGTGGACATCCTTGTCTTGTTCCTGATCTTAGGGGGAACGTTTTCAATTTTTCCCCATTAAGGATGATATTAGCTGTGGGTTTTTCATATATTCCCTCTATCATTTTAAGGAAGTTCCCTTGTATTCCTATCCTTTGAAGTGTTTTCAACAGGAAAGGATGTTGAATCTTGTCAAATGCCTTCTCTGCATCAATTGAGATGATCATGTGATTTTTCTGCTTTGATTTGTTGATATGGTGTATTACATTAATTGATTTTCTTATGTTGAACCATCCTTGCATACCTGGGATGAATCCTACTTGGTCATGATGTATAATTCTTTTAATGTGCTGTTGGATACGATTTGCTAGAATTTTATTGAGGATTTTTGCATCTGTTTTCATTAGAGAGATTGGTCTGTAGTTTTCTTTTTTTGTAATATCTTTGCCTGGTTTTGGTATGAGGGTGATGTTGGCTTCATAGAATGAATTAGGTAGTTTTCCCTCCACTTCGATTTTTTTGAAGAGTTTGAAGAGAATTGGTACTAATTCTTTCTGGAACGTTTGGTAGAATTCACATGTGAAGCCATCTGGTCCTGGACTTTTCTTTTTAGGAAGCTTTTGAATGACTAATTCAATTTCTTTACTTGTGATTGGTTTGTTGAGGTCATCTATGTCTTCTTGAGTCAAAGTTGGTTGTTCATGTCTTTCCAGGAACCCATCCATTTCCTCTAAATTGTTGTATTTATTAGCGTAAAGTTGTTCATAGTATCCTGTTATTACCTCCTTTATTTCTGTGAGGTCAGTAGTTATGTCTCCTCTTCCATTTCTGATCTTATTTATTTGCATCCTCTCTCTTCTTCTTTTTGTCAATCTTCCTAAGGGCCCATCAATCTTATTGATTTTCTCATAGAACCAACTTCTGGCCTTATTGATTTTCTCTATTGTTTTCATGTTTTCAATTTCATTTATTTCTGCTCTAATCTTTGTTATTTCTTTCCTTTTGCTTGCTTTGGGGTTAGCTTGCTGTTCTTTCTCCAGTTCTTCCAAATGGATAGTTAATTCCTGAATTTTTGCCTTTTCTTCTTTTCTGATATAGGCATTTAGAGCAATAAATTTCCCTCTTAGCACTGCCTTTGCTGTGTCCCATAAGTTTTGATATGTTGTGTTTTCATTTTCATTCGCCTCGAGGTATTTGCTAATTTCCCTTGCAATTTCTTCTTTGACCCAGTCGTTGTTTAGGAGTGTGTTGTTGAGCCTCCACGTATTTGTGAATTTTCTGGCACTCTGCCTATTATTGATTTCCAACATCATTCCTTTATGGTCCGAGAAAGTGTTGTGTAAGATTTCAATCTTTTTAAATTTGTTAAGACTTGCTTTGTGACCCAGCATATGGTCTATCTTTGAGAATGATCCATGAGCACTTGAGAAAAAGGTGTATCCTGCTGTTGTGGGATGTAATGTCCTATAAATGTCTATTAAGTCTAGTTCATTTATAGTAATATTCAGATTCTCTATTTCTTTGTTGATCCTCTGTCTAGATGTTCTGTCCCTTGATGAGAGTGGTGAGTTGAAGTCTCCAACTATTATGGTATATGAGTCTATTTCCCTTTTCAGTGTTTGCAGTATATTCCTCACGTATTTTGGGGCATTCTGATTCGGTGCGTAAATATTTATGATTGTTATGTCTTCTTGTTTAATTGTTCCTTTTATTAGTATATAGTGTCCTTCTTTGTCTCTTTTAACTGTTTTACATTTGAAGTCTAATTTGTTGGATATTAGTATAGCCACTCCTGCTCTTTTCTGGTTGTTATTTGCATGAAATATCTTTTCCCAACCTTTCACTTTCAACCTATGTTTATCTTTGGGTCTAAGATGTGTTTCCTGTAGACAGCATATAGAAGGATCCTGTTTTTTAATCCATTCTGCCAATCTATGTCTTTTGATTGGGGAATTCAGTCCATTGACATTTAGTGTTATTACTGTTTGGATAATATTTTCCTCTAACATTTTGCCTTTTGTATTATATATATCATATCTGATTTTCCTTCTTTCTACACTCTTTTCCATATCTCTCTCTTCTGTCTTTTTGTATCTGACTCTAGTGCTCCCTTTAGTATTTCTTGCAGAGCTGGTCTCTTGGTCACAAATTCTTTCAGTGACTTTTTGTCTGAGAATGTTTTAATTTCTCCCTCATTTTTGAAGGATAATTTTGCTGGATATAGGAGTCTTGGTTGGCAGTTTTTCTCTTTTAGTATTTTAAATATATCATCCCACTGTCTTCTAGCTTCCATGGTTTCTGCTGAGAAATCTACACAAAGTCTTATTGGGTTTCCCTTGTATGTAATGGATTGTTTTTCTCTTGCTGCTTTCAAGATCTTCTCTTTCTCTTTGACCTCTGACATTCTAACTAGTAAGTGTCTTGGAGAACGCCTATTTGGGTCTAATCTCTTTGGGGTGCGCTGCACTTCTTGGATCTGTAATTTTAGGTCTTTCATAAGAGTTGGGAAATTTTCAGTGATAATTTCTTCCATTAGTTTTTCTCCTCCTTTTCCCTTCTCTTCTCCTTCTGGGACACCCACAACACGTATATTTGTGCGGTTCATATTGTCCTTGAGTTCCCTGATACCCTGTTCAAATTTTTCCATTCTTTTCCCTATAGTTTCTGTTTCTTTTTGGAATTCAGATGTTCCATCCTCCAAATCACTAATTCTATCTTCTGTCTCTTTAAATCTATCATTGTAGCTATCCATTATTTTTTCTATGTTTGCTACTTTATCCTTCACTTCCATAAGTTCTGCGATTTGTTTTTTCAGTTTTTCTATTTCTTCTTTATGTTCAGCCCATGTCCTCTTCATGTCCTCCCTCAATTTATCGATTTCATTTTTGAAGAGGTTTTCCATTTCTGTTCGTATATTCAGCATTAGTTGTCTCAGCTCTTGTGTCTCATTTGAGCTATTGGTTTGTTCCTTTGACTGAGCCATATTCTCAATCTTTTGAGCGTGGACAGTTATCTTCTGCTGCTGGCGTCTGGGCATTTATTCAGATTTCTCTTGGTGTTGGACCCAGCAAGGTTGCAATATTTTTCTGTGAAATCTCTGGGTTCTGTTTTTCTTATCCTGCCCAGTAGGTGGCGCTCGTGGCACCCGTTTGTCTGCGGGTCCCACCAGTAAAAGGTGCTGTGGGACCTTAAACTTTGGAAAACTCTCGCCGTCCTGGGGGTTCGCTAGCCGAAACGGCTTGAGCCGGCCCGGGGTCCGAACGCAGGGGGGGTTGCTGGTCGCCGCAGCCAGGGAAAGAGCCCGTCCGAATTTCCTAGTCGGCCCTGGGCAACAAGCGTGGCGGGAGGGCGCCAGCGGCAGCGGCCCGCCCGAGAGAGTGCACGTTCCCCGGGAGTCACGGGGTCACCGTTCTCCGCGGCCTGGGGGTTTCCGATCCAATTCTCTCAGTTGTTCCGGGGGCTGCGCGTGGTGTGGGCGCCAGCCGTCTTTGTTTCAGGGGACCGCCTCTCCAATTCTCCCAGCCGGCCCGGGAAGGGGGAAGGGAGTAACTCCGGCCGCTTGCCACCCCGCCCGGTAAGGCCCGCGCACCTCGGCGATCTCACCCGAGCTGCTTCTCTCAGCCAGCCAGCCGTTCCAGGATGGGGTACGCTGTCTTTTTTATCTCTGTTGTGGCTTTGGGCGCTTTCTGTATCGTTTCTACTCCCCTAGTAGGTGTCCTGGAGAAGAAACTAAGATCCGCGCGTCTTACTAAGCCGCCATCTTCCAGGAAGTCCTGCCTTTATTTTTAAAAGCAGTTTCTTTAAAACAATAGTACGTGGGGAATTTTGAATCAAATTGAGGCCGAATCAACTCACCAGGCAGTTTTGGATAGGTGGTTATTGCATCACCTTGGGAGAAAGTGTCAAAACTAAAGCTTGTATTATGTACACAGCAGTGCCTGTACAGAGGAGCATGGGAGGAACTGTGTATCAAGGAGTGGCACGGCCCTTTGCGTCTTAAGGAGCCGTTATTACTCTGATTTGGAGCTTCACTGGGCAAGCCTCCCTGAGGTGGTGAAGCTTCCTCTTGGGGCTGAGTTGGCACACGTGGTGGGTGCTTTGAGGGGTGCTTTGGTGGTGGCTTCTTTGGCTGAGATCGGTTGGGTTTCTGAGTCTCTTAAGCTTGGTCAGTCTTACTGTGGCATCTGGGTGCTGAGTGAGATGAGGGTTTCTCTGGGTGCTATGTGTTGAATGGTAACTGAGGCCACATGGACATCTGGCACTGCAGGAAGATCTGAGGTAGCTGCATGCCATTTCTGTACATAGGACCCAGCTGTCCCATCTGAAAAGGAAGCAAATAGCAGAGAACTCAAATCAGGGCCTGAGATTCAGAGTGTCCTCACTTTCTAACCTCTGCCATCAAAATTTAGCTAAAGCCCTTGAAAATCCTGTGGAACTTGATCCAACAATGGAACCTTAATGATCTTTAGCCAGAATTTCTTTCTTTCTTTCTTTTTTTATTAAAGCATACAATCCACCCAAGGTGTAAAACCAATAATTCTCAGTATAACCACAGAGTTGTGCTTTTATCATCACAATCAATTTTATAACATTTTCATTGCTCCAAAAAGAAAACCCCCAAACCCCTTATATCCCCTGTGCTGGTTTGAAAGTATCATGTGCCCTAGAAATGCCATGTTTTAATCCTGATTCCATTTCATGGAGACAGTCATTTCTTTTAATCCCTAGTCAACACTATAGGCTGGAAACTTGATTAGATTATCTCCATGGAGAGTGATTCACCCAATGGGGTATTAACCTTGAATTAGAGGGAGATGTGACTCTACCCATTCCAGGTGAGTTTTGATTAGTTTACTGGAATCCTTTAAAAGAGGAAGCATTTTGGTGAGAGCAATGAGAGTCACAATAAGCACGAGAGCCCATGCAGCCAGAGACCTTTGGAAATGAAGCAGGTAAACGCCCCTGGGGAGCTTCATGAAACTAGAAGCCTGGAGAGAAAGCTAGCAGTCATCTCCATGTTTGCCATGTTCCTTTCCAGTTGAGAGAGAAATCCTGAACTTCGTTGCCTTTCTTGAGTGAAGGTAACCTCTTGCTGGTGCCTTAATTTGGACATTTTTATAAACTTGATTTAACTGGGACATTTTCAAGGCCATAAAACTGTAAACTGGCAACTTACTAAATTCCTCCTTTTAAAAAGCCAGTCTGTGATTTGTATATCGCATTCCGCAGCTAGCAAACTAGAACCCCCATTAATGACACTTAGCATTGGTGTGGTACTTTTGTTACAGTTGATGGAAGAATATTAATATTCCTGTTAACTCTAGTCATAGTTTGCATTAAGTGTATTTTTCCATACATAACACCCTCTTATTAATGCTTTGTAATAGTGGCATACGTTTTTATAGTTCATGGAAGAACATTTTTATATTTGTACTATTAACCACCTTTGTCATCTACCACAAGATTCACTATGTTATAAAGTCCCATGTTTCATCCTCTAGCTTTCCTTCTAGTAACATATACATCCCTAATCTTCCCCTTTTGACCACAATCACATCCATGATGCAGTGCTGTTATTTTCTTACAATAATGTGCTACCATCACCTCTATCCATTTCCAGACATTTACATTCAACCTTATTAAAAATTCTGCACAAATTAAGCATCAACTCTCTATTCTCTTCCTTCATTCTATCTTCTGGTAACCTATATTTTAGATATGAACTTTGTGAGTGATGATATAGATTGGTGTTAAACCAGAGAAGAAATGTTTGAATGGGGACAGATTTTGTAGTAGGTTGATTTATAAATTGGCATTTTCAGATTATAACTATTTTTACTTCTCTGTCTAACCTTGCAATTTGGAGACTTTGAAATGAAACTGAATTAATGAGGATCCACCTATACCCAAGAAGGACAGCATTGAGCAAGAGCATTTAGGCAGACAGAATTTTTATTCATCTGCTTTTTTCATTTTGTTCCTTATAAGGGCCTCTGCTACCATTTTTATTTTATGTGAAAAGATATTGATAGGGTGGGTCACGGTGGCTCAGTGGCAGAGTTCTTGCCTGCCATGCCATAGACCCGGGTTCGATTCCCGGTGCCTGCCCATGTAAAAACAAACAAACAAACACTATTGATAGCTAGCATGTGCTCAGCTGTCAAAAGAATCAGATTAAAATGAAAACTTAAGAGCAATTGAAAGAAAGAAACAGAGAGAGCGAGAGAGAGAGCACTATCATTGATACTTGTGGCCCCTAGCACTGGAATACCAAAACTAGAAGTGAGGTTAAGCAAATGATAGGAATGTTGATAATTTTGAGTTTTTAGATGCCAGACTGGTTTAGAAAGGCACAGTAATGCTCAACTACATTCATTGTAAAGAGTAATCTCAGTTATAATAAGGGCACATGCCAAAATCAGGATGTGGTGTTAAATTCTAAGATGGTGTAAACAACATCCCATTATATAGAAGCTAGTCAAATAAACTGGAATATTCCTGAATACTATTATTTTCTCTTTCTTCTTTTGTTGTTGCTGTTGTCATTATCATTATTATTGTTATTTTACCTTTAAAAATCATTTCTGGGGCGGGCCACGGTGACGCAGCAGGTAAGAGTGCTGGCCTCCCATGCCCGAGGACCCGGGTTCGATTCCCGGTGCCTGCCCATGTTAAAAAAAAAAAAAAAAATCATTTCTGTTGAAGGGATGATCAGGGAAATAGGAAGAAGCAAGCAGAAATGTAAATTTATCTCCTTTGTTAGATACTTTGATTAAACACATGGAGGAAAAGGTTTGAAACAATAGGCTTTTATATGAAGTTTGGAGATTGCTTTTATGGATTTAATTTATTTCACTCTAGTTAATTATACAAGTCTTGCATTTATAGATTTGATCAAAGTTTACTTAGAAGCATTTGCTTGGATAATTCTTTGAGAAAAATCTGCTTCTGTTTGTATTTATAATAGAGAAAACTAAAAGTTTTGATCAGAATGATTTATTTTCATGGTATAGCAGATACAACCCAGTTCTTAGCACAGTAACCAACATGTAGATACCAAGTGATTGTTCATTCTTTTTATTCCTTCTTCCTTTTACTGGGTATGAAATATATCTAGTAGGGATTTGAGCCTTCTGCTTGTTTCCCAGAGGAGGACACTTAAGCATTTTATAATCTACTATTACCTAAATTATTTTCAGAATAATTTAAATATTTTCTGAATAATGTAATCAATAGTCTGTCGTATATCAGAGAAATTGGAAGAGTGTAACTGAACAAAGGGATCAGTAATATGTTGATACATTTCCTGCTAAGTATTTTTCAGAATCACAAGTTTCTAGAGAATTAAAATTAACAGCTGAAACTTGTGTGTTTAGCAGAGGCTCTAAAAAAACATAAGGAAATTAATAAAGAGAAGAGTAATTCTACTTTTCAAGATTATGGTCAGAGACTTTTGGAAAGTTTTGGAAATTTAATTTCCTTCTCACTTAATGTTAGCTGTAACCATGAATCTAAATAAAGTTTCTGTTATAGTACACAATCATGTAGGAATATATAGCCTTTTATTTTGCAAATACAAAATGTCAATTATTTTATCTTTTTATTCAACATAATATTATATATGGTTAAGATCCCTTCCATCTCTAAATACCCATGAATGAAAGTTAATGATTAACTTTTTGGGGGGACTGAAAATAGCACTCACAATATTAATGAATCAAATTGGTGATTTGATTTGGTTTGTATTATGTAAGACTACTAAAACATAGTGTTCTTTTTGAAATTCAGAAACTTGGATTTCAGAGTCTTGGAAGAGCTGGGCAAAATGCCAAGTGAACTCTCAGTTATTCATGCTAGGTCAACCTTGAGAAAATATGAGTTGAGAAATTAACTGAAGGGATCATGTTATAGATTTTTTCCTAAAATCTGATCTTCCATAATAAATGTTTTCACATCTAGATAAATGGGATAATTATCCTTTTCATTGACTGGGGCAAGCTTTGCTATTTTTGTTGAACTTGGATTCTCCTGTTCCCTTATGCCTTATGAGAGAAAAGATTTGTAGTGGTAATGTTTGCTTATTTTAATGCTAGCATTTAAAAAGTAAGAATGTTTGAATTTTAATGCTAAAAGTTGAATCCTACTTGGTTTCTATACATCAGTTCAATCCGGTGGTTGCACAATTGCTTTCCTTCCAAGGCAATGAAAGGTACCATGTCCTTCCTTTGTCTTGGACCAAATTACACTGCATTTTTAAGCTCCCACCCTCAACCCCACCCCATTTCGTGCCACTAAGAATAAAAGTACACCAGAATATTTGACTTTAATTTAAGCTAGAGATACGTTTTAAGTTTGATGTATCCAAGATGTGCAATGCTATATCTACTCAAAATGTCTGGCTGTCTTTATCTGATTTTGTAGAAAATGAGTAACAATAATAACACTGTATGTAGTTATACTGTGTGAATGTTGAAATGAATTTGCAAGTGATAGGAAAGCTAGGGGGGACAGTGTATACTTAGGGGTGAAATGAGTGTTATGATGTTAGATGACCTGGTCTCTGCCTGTGCTATTTCACCAAGAGCTAGATTTTTTATTTTAGCCTTAACCATATAGGTTATTGGGAGTTGCCACTAAACCACACTTTTGACTGCTTTATCTATTTACCCTGATCCCTCTGCCATAAGAGCAGTTACTGGTCACAAAATAATCTATGTTTCTAAATTCCAGCTAAGCTATTGAATAAATAAACTCTTAATAAATAAACTTAAATAAAACTCTTGGATCAAGAAAGAAAACTTTTTTTCTTTAAAGCAGAAAAAATGTGTTTAATTTCATAAAATATTTTGAAATCGGCCCCTCCTGACTTTCCTCCTTTACTTCAACATTTCTACTTATTTCGACAATTCTTTTTTCCTGCAGTTACAATTGTTTCTGAGCATGTTTGCGATTTTTTTTATTGTATCTCTTTTTTTTTTTAATTTTTCCCTCTATATCCCTCTTCTAGTCCCTAAAACATGGCATCTTAATCTGGGAGTCTATAAATCCATAAAATTGGATATAAGAATTTGTGTATTTGTGTGTAAGTACATTTTTTTTCCTTGAAAGAGAACCCATATCATGATATCTGTGACCTTCTCCTTCATGCTCCAATTGTGAAGATCCTCTCACTGCCATAGATTTTAAGCTGCTGGCAGCAAAAAGATCTTTTAACTTCTTACACTAGATACGATAGAAAGAGGCTGGGCTTTGGGAGTTGCCAGACCTGATTAAAACCTTGCACAACTTATTCAACCATTCAGTTTCCTATTCTGCAAAATGGGAGTAATTTTCCCTGCCCTGTAAAGTTACTCTAAGAAGTAAGTCAAATATTTCAGTTTAAGTCAAATACAGTCAATGTCTATTGATCAATCAGTCAGTAATTGACTTTTACTGACTGATGAAAGTAATTTTATGGGTCCACATTCCACTTTAAAGTGATTTACGAAGGACTTAAGAGTAATAAAGGTACTCATTGTTCCCAGAGCAAATAGATCCTCTTCTCAGAATAGCAACTGAGCTGCAGCTCTGTGAATTACTAGGAGAGCACTCCAACACTACAGGGTCATTAAATGAAGTGCTTGAGATTAAGTAGTGTCCAAGAGATCAGTTGTTCGTGGCAGAATAGTATCCAAGACTCTACAACCTTGACTTCTCTCTGAAATTGTTGCATATTCTCAGGCCCTAAATATGACAGACTTTTCTACCCCAAGAGAAGAGGAGGTACAAGTCAATCTCCCACAGGTTAAATGGTTAATAACGTTCCATTCCACTAACATTTCCTGAGTGGCTTCTTCATACCAAACCTAGTTGAGGTGCCCATGATCCTGAACAAGATATTAGGGGACAGGAAATTTTCTGAGTTAGAAATCAGCAGTATATTCAAATCTTAACTTCCACAATTTACTTTATCAAAGGTAATAGTCAAACAAACTTCTCTTTAAGCCCCACTTTCCTTATTTGAAAATGGGGGTTGATAGTAGTATTTCCTTTGTGGGTTTATTGAAAAAGTAATGAGATACATTTATTTAAAGTTCTTAGCGCATAGCTCAGCATTAAATAAATGTTCAGCTGCTTTATTATTGAACACTAATACATTTTCTAAATATTTCTGAAGAATGTTTTACCTCATTGTGCTCATTCATTAAAAAAAAAAACAGAAAAAGGACAACCAATAACAAACAATAAACAACAATGAAGCCCGAGGTACAACCAAACATCTAAATAAAATATAAGAAAAGGAAACTGGCTTATAAAGCATATCAGATTTTATTCAGTTTAAACCCATTCTTTGTTCCACAAATATGAAATTTACTTTGTGAAATCATGAGTAATTCTGACGGATAGTTATTTTTTTGGATCACACTCAGAGGTGGTTACTTCTCGGAGTTCCGAGCATTAAGAACTGCCATAAATACACAAGACGAGTTCAAAAGTGATTTTGAGTCGGCAGCGTGCGGTGGCGACAGGTGCCCTGCTGGCCTTCTCGGCCCCCGCGCACGCCCGGAGCCAGCTCCGCGCCAAGCCCGAGCTCCTGCACTTGACTGTCGAGGGGCAGCAGACCCGCGCGACTTTGCGAACCACCCGGCCGTGCTGCCGGCGGCCAGCTCCTACTTCCGTGCCATGTTCGCTGGGTAGCTGCGTGAGAGCCGCGCCGAGCGGGTGCGCCTGCAGGGAAAGCAGCCCCACACCCTACATCAGCCGCTCGACTTCGGCTGCAGGGGCCGCGTGGCGGCGAGTAGCTACAATGTCTACCCGCTGTTGCGTGCCGCCGACCCGCTGCAGTTCCGGGCTGTGAAGGAGGCCTGTGGCGTCTTCCTGCAGTAGCAACTCAACCGGGCCAGCTGCCTGGAAAGGGAGGCGACTTCCCCGAGTCCTTTGGCAGAAGAGCGTAGGGCCTCCCGCCACGTGGGGTGAGGCGCTCCCCGCGCGACGACGCGCTCTGCGTGTCCAAGGAGGACACGGTCTACCAGCTGGCGCTGCGCTGGGTGCGCACCGTCTGGCAGCCTCGGCCGCGCACTGGCTGCAGCTGCTGGAGGACGTTCGCCTCGCTTCGTGCGCCGTGTACCTACCTGCCGGCGCAGGCACGCCCAGCCTGCGAGGCGCGCGACCTCCGGGAGGCGCGTTGACGCCTCCAGGAGAGCCGGATCTGCCCCGTGTGCGGCCGCACGTCCACCCGCCTCGCGGAGAGTCTCCAGCTTGTGGGCGGCTCCGACCAGAACTGTGACGACCTTACTCTCGACTGCTACAACCTGCAGACAGGTCAGTGGTGCTGCCTGGCCTAGTTCCCGGAACACCTGGGGCCAAGGCTACAGCATTGCGGTGCTGCATGACATCTATGTGATGGGTGGCAACAACTGTGTGTGGTGGTACAAGAGTGTGAATGAGTGTGGACTGAGGTGGCGTACATACTGAAGGCCCGCGAGTACCCAAGCTCCTCCGTACTGAACAGGTTGCCCTACGTGATGGTCGCCGACAGCACGGAGTGCTACCACCGTACTTCCGACTTCTGGGAGGCCCTGTGGCCCATAGTATGACCTTCCCCGTGGACAGCTGCTCTACAACTCCTTACTGCTGCCAGCTTTATGCCATCGGCTCGCTGGCCGGCAAGGAGGCCAGGGTGATGCGGTGCTACTAACTACCCGGACACGGACCTGTGGTCCCTGGTGGCCAGTGGCCAGCACCCATCGTTGTTCCTCCCCTCCCCTCCCCCCCCAAGACCGGAACTCCTAACTGAGTACTTCAGGGAAGACTTTGCTGAGGTGAACATGTATAACCCAATGAAGAATGAGTGGGACAAGATCCCTTCTATGAATCAGGTGCATATTGGGGGCAGCCTGGCTGTCTGGGAGGGAAGCTCTGTGTGTTTGGCTGGCACAACAACACGTTTGAACTCCTGGGTGGTGGAGGTGTGTGAACTCTCGGGTGGTGTAGGTATATGACCCTGAGATGCAGGCATGGAGAGTGGCGACATCCAGAGTTCATCTTCTGGCATGGCAGCATCAGCATCTTCCGCCAGTTTATGTCCCAGACACACCTGGACTGGTGCAGCTTTGAATTAGACAGCAGTGGCAGTGATGTGGACTCAAGCTGGTGGCAGCAGCAGCAGCAACACCATATGGATGAACTGCATTAGCTCAGGCCTGGCCCAGGGCAGGCCTTCATTCAGATAACCTGGTACTTCTTGCCTCAGGGAGGCAGTGACCTTGCCAGGTAGAGCATGGAGTCTTGGACTCTGTGGCCTGGAAAGTTTCTGTGCATTTGGAGCTGGAAGCCCCAAATGCTGGAGCCCAAACCCACTGGGAGTGGCCCTCCCTTGGCAGTGGAAAGGGATGGTCCCCCCCAGCTGGCTGATGTAGCACATCTCCCTGTTGCTGCTGCCGCCTGCTCCCATCTGTAGCAGAACAGGAGGAGTGGAAGAATCCCCAGCGAGAGGCCTGGGAATATCCTGGGCCTGCCTTCCTGCAGGTTCTTAGCCATCTGCTCCCCTATCTGGGCCTGTAGCATCGGGGTTTAGGTGAAGCTGACTATTGTGGGGTTCCAAACTCCACGTTCTATGCAGACCTGGCAGCCAGCAGCCTTCCAAGACTTTTTTTTTTTGGCGTGGGGGTGGATGGGTGATCTACCTGTCTAGTTCCTTGCCCCTGCTGGGGTCTCGCACCAAAGCATCTCTCAGGGGTGGGGCCGACTGGGGGTGAGCTCAGGCCCAAGGCTGCATGAAGCAGGACTTTTTTATTTTTTAATTTTTATTAAAACCAGTTTTATTCACATACTATACAATCCAACCTAAGTGTACAATCAGTGACTCCTGGTATAGTCACCACCACAATTAATATGAGAACATTCCCATTTCTCCTGGATAAAAAAAATCTCATATTCCTTATATCTCCATTTAGGTTTGCTAAATGCTGGAATGCATTATACCAGAAATGGATTGGGTTTTACAGAGGGGATTAATTAGGTTGCAAATTTAGAGTTTTAAGGCCATGCAAATGTCTGAATTAAAGCATCAACAAGATGATACCTGGACTCGGAAAAAGGCTGCTGACATCTGGAACACCTCTGTCAGCTGGGAAGGCACCTGACTGGCATCTGCTAGTCCTTGCTCCCAGGTTGTTACTTTCAGCTTCTGATTCCAGGGTCCTTTCTTAGTTTCTCCGGGCCAAACTCTGGATTTTATCTCTTAGCTTAGCATCTCCTGTTTCCAGAGTCATTTTCTGTTTCCAAGAGTCTGTACTTTTTTAAAGGACTCAAGTAAGCAGATTAATAGGCGTGTGACCTCAAAAGAGTCTCCAGGACCCTGCTGAGTGTCCTGTGTCTTGAGGATGCTGGGCCATGTTGGATACTGGGTCTCCTTGTCCCCACTAGTCACCCAGCTTGGGAGACCTCTTTTTGGGCTGATGGAGGAGCAAGTGGAGGCCTCCAGTGGCAGTGGAAGGCTGTAGCCTGATGGTAAGGCCCTGGGAGTCTGGTTGAAGCCCAGCCCAAGCAAACACTGAAGACGTTTGCTCGTGGGTAGCAGTGGTTCTACACTTGCATCTTTGCTGTGTTTGCAAGTGAAGAATCCTGATGCTTACCCTGAAAGCCCTGGGCAGGAGTGTCTTAGGGAAGCTCCAGGGTTTGGGATGTCTACAGTTTGACCCTTTAGAAAAGTGAGGGAAAGCTAAAAACGGGTGGGTTTGTTTGACTTTTAAGTCTATTTAAAAAGTGCCCATTGCCAAAGCTTTCTACAGGGTGGGGGGATTTACAGTTCCTTGGAAGCTCTG
This sequence comes from Tamandua tetradactyla, assembly GCF_023851605.1. Classification (NCBI taxonomy): domain Eukaryota; kingdom Metazoa; phylum Chordata; class Mammalia; order Pilosa; family Myrmecophagidae; genus Tamandua; species Tamandua tetradactyla. The sequence goes on along the minus strand of NC_135345.1, from coordinate 71,480,516 downwards.
GGCCAGCTTGAGAAGCAGGAGTTCCAGAGAATACCCCAGCTCCAGGACCTATGAGGTTCCCGTGGAAGCCTTTTCCCAGTGACCTAACTTTTAGAGGTATGTTCTCACCAGGAAAAAAAAAAAAGAAGTTGTAGGACCATCACTTAAGAAATTGTACTTGAAACTCTTTATGACAAGATGGCACACCCTGTCCTCTGGAAAAAGCCTCGCTGCCTTCATTAAATGCAGCCCCAGCTATCGAGTGGGGGTGGGGCCTACCCTTCCCCTCCCCACCGCTGTCTTGGTCTGTGTCGGTGTTTCATTGCCATTTTGTTGCCATTGGGTCAGACCATCTTGTTCCAGGAGACCCTGGCTGATCTGGAACAGTGGCTGCTCACCATGAACTCCTCTCCTTCCCTTGGGGTTATACTGCCTCCCGGTCATTAAAGAGCACCTACTGTGTACTGTCCACTGGTGGGAGGGCTGGTGGGGGGTGGTATGAGGAGGAAGGCCTATCCTCAGCTTTGGGGGTTCCTGACTGGGGGAGCTGTAAGGGGATCCCAGCTGGCCAGTCCTGGGATGTGCACTTGTGAGCAGTGGAGAAACATGGACCTGGCTTGTTGGACTTGGGGGTGCCCCTGGTGGTTGGTTTGTTTGGGTCCCCAGGGCTTTGCCCACTTGCTGGGAGCAGACCCCTGGCTGGAGATAGTCCTCTGATTTTTTGGAGCTCTTCTGCCTGGGGCTGGCGGAGGGGCTTCCCAAGGCTTTCTTTCATCCCTTTACTCCCAGTGTGAGCTCCTGAGATGATGAAGTGCCCCTGCCCCCCACTGTCCCTACCCCCTTGGCTCGGCTCTCAGCCCTAGATGGCTCCCTGCAGCTCCTACTTACCTGTGGAGTGGGCGGCTGCTGGGCTCTGCAGGCAAATGCCTGAACCATCTGCCTGTTGATGACTTATCTCCTCCCAGCATCAGGGGGTGCTGCAGGACTGGGAGGGGCCCATGCCTGGTCTCACTCCCTTCTGCTCTTCTGGGGCAAGGAGGGATGTGTGTGCACAGAGTTGATTAAGCCCTGGCTGTATACCAGGTACAGAGCTAGGTGCCAACGGCCCTACCCCTCCCATCTCAGAAGGTGCTTCTCGTGCCCTTTCTTGGGGCTCCACCGCATGGATACTGGACTTTGTCCATGTCCCCAGGCCTGTCCCCTTGGAGGGCCCTTAGCAGCCTGAGGAAGTAGGGTAGGGGCTGTCAGCATGTAGTGACAAAGCAGCCCTCACAGCAGTTCTTCCTGCAACCCATGAGCCCAGGCTATGGCTGTCTGGGTCATGGATGATCCAAGGGCAGTCACTTACAGGGAGAGGCATGAAGTAGAACTCTTTGGTTGGGACTGGATACTTTTTTGTTCCCTTGTTTTCCTGTCTAGATCACCATTTCTGGTTCTCGCTCGCCCAAGCAATGGCATCCAGGCTCCAGGGTTTGGGGCATAGGCGTACTCACTGCCTGTACTCACTGTAGGGCCTTTGCTTGGCCTCCTCTTTGGAAGCTCATCATGGGCTGGGCTGCTGTGTAGAATAGCCGGTGTCCTGGTTCCTTCTCCTTTTCTTCTTCTTACCCCTTCACCGTGACTGACAGCTATGCTGCCCCACTCTGTGGCTCCTCAGTTAACAGTTGGTTTGGGTGTGACCTAGCAAAGGAGGAAGAGAAGGTTGAGGCTGTATCCCTCTTCTGTCAACTCTCCAGAACTACCCATGCCCCACCTACCAGGACACTGTCTGTGGTTTGAAAGACCAAGGATGGAGAAGGGGGAGGAGGCAGCAGCCTCAGGAACAGCCTGTCCTGCCAGCCAACAGACCCTGTGAGTGGTCCAGGGTCAGGGGTGACCTTAGAAATTTGCTTCTAACCCTTGCCTCCTTACTTCCCCTTGCTGATGTCTTCACACTGACTTTGGGACAGATTCTGGCTAGATTACAAGTTAAGTTATGAAAATTCAGTGGCTAGCATTTAAAGCTGATCTATAAAGTAGCTTATATTTTATGATTTCAGAAGTTCTCCTACTTAATAAAAGCCCTCTTTTTATGGCTTTCTTGTTGTATGCATTCCCCTTTCCAGCAAGACACCGTTCACTTTTATCGATCCATTCCTAGGAATAAGCCTACCCATAGGATGTCAGACTAATGTGTCCTGGGGTTCCAGGGTGCTGCCAACCGTTCGTTCAGCGTGTATTCTAGGGATGGAGTTGCATACTTCAGGTATGTTTTCTTCACAATTTTGAATAATAGGTATTTAATGCATGGGGAAACCTGAGGTCAGGGCTTTTAAGTAACAAACATAGATTCAGGATATGCTGACAGAATCTGGTTTTGCATAGAGGACTGTCTGACTCCATTTTCCACCAGCCATAATTCTTCGTCATAGGGCTAGGCAGTGTAAAACACCAGAAAAAGGAATGCTGATTGACTGGCACCACCAGAGTTAGTAAATGAGAGTCTCAGCTCAGGCAGTTTCTCTGTTTCTGCACCTGGGACCATCTTGGTTCTTCTGCTTTCCTCTGGCAATGAGATCATTTCTGAGTCACTGGCAATTCAATATAGGCTTTATCTACAAGAAATGTAGATATTTAACATAATTTAGGTTCCAAAAGATAAGTAACCACAGTGGATTTCTTTTTTTAAATAATATATATTTAAAAAATTTCTAAGTTATTGTGCATGATAGAATACTGAAACACACAGGAAGCAAAGAACATAAAACAAATCATGCAGAATCACAAGCAGTTTGCAGTTTGACATATCTTTCTAGGCAGGTATGTGTATATACACAACTGCGCATATATTTTCATGTGATTGAGATCAAACAGAATGTATCCTACTTTTTCATGGATATTTACCAATTCAAAGTCCCAAAGCTGTGAGTATTGTGGTAATGAGGAACATGTGACACCAATTCAGTCAGGGGGAAAAATGTATTCCTGCCTTTCTTGGGGATAGAAATTTCACAAAAGACAAAAATGGCAAAAAGCCTCTATAGATATCGGCAGAGTTGCAAATTCTACATACTCTTAATGCCTAATTTAAAAATGAGACATAAAGCAAGAGTGCATTAAGTGTAATGTGCCTAAGAGAATTCATTATTAGATCTATACTGAATATTAGCAAAAAGGTATGTTTCCATTGAGTTATTTAACTATTTTCGTAAGGTGCAGCCAAGAGATGTGCACATACAATGGCACATCAAATGGAGAGGTGAACACATCTGCATACATCCTTCCGCCTGCACTTCTTTCTACCCCACTGCAGCCAACTTAATGAACAAGTCCTGATTCATACTTCTCAGGGGTGGTTTAACAATTTGATGTTAAATATACTTCTTTTCTATTAATTGAACAAAAAGGTATCTATAAAGTCATTAATTCATTGGCTTTACTTTTTATCATACGTTGTCATTTCAGGATATTTAAAAAGCTTATATGTGGAATAAAGAATGAACCTTATTTGCAATAAACAGGTTATTTTATTGAAAAAATGCCTGTTGAGCTATGATTATCATCTAAAGCTTTCTTCTAGGTATAGAGATACTAGCAAAGAGCCCCTCCCTTTGCCCTTCCTCTTTCACCGTTTAAATGACTAATAAAAATAAGTTTAGCTCCAAAAAAATGGATTAGTAAAGGTCACCACCAGATACAGTCCTTCCTATAAACTAGCTTTCCTTTATTGTAAAATTTCAAAAGAGAGAAAAGAATTTAAAAGAGATAGCATAGACTTACAGTCTTCAGACATAGTTTAAAAATAGTTTGTAAATAAGTGGAAATTTCCACCACGAAGAGGAAAAAGCTTCTCCAGGTTACTGCACCTCAGAGTTAGGAGAGACCTTGAGGATCATCTAAAGGGAAATGGCTCACTCAGTGCTTCCAGTTCCACAGATACAACACCCTGGAGTCATCCTTCCCCTGTCTTTTCCTGTACCTGGGCAAATCCTGCCAGCTCTATCCTCAAGAGAGATCCAGAATCGGACCACTTCGTACCACTTCCATCTACTGGGTCCAAGCCACCTACACAATTTTGCCTCCTGTATCAGTCAGGGTCTTCTCCAGTGAAACAGCCATGTGTGTGTGTGTGCGTGTGTGTGTGTGTGTAAAGAGGTTTATTATTAGGAATTGGCTCATGCTATTGTGGGGACTTGACAGGTCCAAATTTGGACAGTCAAGAGACTGGGAATTCCAGGGAGGGTGCCATTGAATTCTTGAGTCTGAATTCCTCAGACTCGAAATTCAGGAAGGGGTAGAGGGTGCAGCCTTGAGGCAGAATTCCTTTTGTTTCTGGCATGGCTAGTTATTTGCATTTAAGATCCGTAACTGGTCAGATGAGGCTTGCCCATATTATTGGGGAAAATCAGCTGACTGTAATGTAGATGCTGAGCCCATCTACAAAATATCTTATGCAACATCTAGGCCACATTTGGCCAAACAACTGGACAACCATACCTTAGCCAAGTTGGCTCATGGAATTAACCATCACACCTTCTTACTTGTCCTTTGCGTCTTAACCTCTTCAGTTTATTCTCAGTCAGCAACTAGAATAACATTTTAAAAAACTAAGTTAGATCATGCTCCTCATCTCGGTCTGAGTTAAAGCAGTCCTTACACTGCCACAGGGCCCTGTGTGATCTGATCCCATCTCTCTGATGTTCATCTCCTACCTCTTCCTTACTCTCCCTGCTCCAGGCATACCAGACTCATTACTTTATTTTTTATGTTAGATTTTGATATGGTCACATATGTACATCATAGCATTTCCAGTTTAACCACTTTCAAGAATATTTTCAGTGGTGTTAATTACATTCACAATATTGTGCTACCATCTCCTTACTTTATCTTGATCATTTCAGACATGTGTCTGCCTCATGACCTTTGCACTGTCTGTGCCCTTTGCCTGGAATGTTTTTTCCTGGAGTCTACTTGTCTCACTCCTTTGCCCTCTTGGTCTTCACTCAAATACTACTATGTCTATGAGATCTTCCTAAGGTAAGATTGAACCCCCACCTCCTGCTCTAAACTCCTCTCCTGCTCTGTTTTTCTCCATTGCACTCATCACCAATTAACTCATTGAATATTTTACTGACTTAAGTTGTTGTTCTCCACACCAATGTAAGCTCTTTAAAGGCAGGGGGTTTTGTCTGTTTTATTCATTACTGTGTTCCTAGCACCCAGAACAAGGTAGGTGCTTCATCACTATTTGTAGAACTAAATAAAATCTGATAATTCAACACACTCATTGTGAAAATAAAGGAACTAAGGCCTAAATTTAGTGTCCATTTTGCCTCATGGGATCTTGTTCTTGAACAATTCCAAGCAACTTATATCCGTGTTTGAGACTTAGTACAACAAAGAATCGTAAGAGGGAGAAGCAGAGAGACAACAGGAGAAGGGAAGACCAAGGGTGAAAGTGAAAGTGAGACATGTACGCATGCACACACACATACACACACATGCACACTTCGGGGAGACAGAGGACAGACAGGAAGATAGACACAGCCTTAACTGGATTCAGGCCTCCAGTTTCTCCCTATTCAAGGACATCCTCCACACGACTGAGTTAATTTTCCCCAAAGAGATTAAATAGCACCCTTGGTGGTTCCCCACGATCAACACAACCAGTTGTAAACTTGGCATTCAAAGCTTGTTACCATTTGCCTCTTCCTATTTTTCCCAACGTAACATCCCATAATTTTCCCTGACATCTGACATTGTTACCATGTTATTCTATTCTACCACCACCCCACCCCCTGATTTCTCAGGTCTCTCCACATATTTGTCCCTCTGCACGGGCTTTTTATTTGCTCTAGAATTCCCTCTTTACTTTTCCCACCTCCATACCTTTTAGGAGCCAGCTCAAAAATCCTCTCCTCTGTGAAACTTTCCCCTTTTCTTCCAGCAGAGTCAGGTTTCCTGTTCTTTGCATGTCAAGAGCCTTTGAGTCCTTACCGTGGTGGTGCCATTTACCACAGCACTTAGTTTCTTGTTTGTCTTGCTTCATTATGTCTCTGGTGACTAGCAAACTGCAACGAAAAGGAGGCATAAGCTCTGTCTTTTAGAATTTGCTGTTAAAGGTAAAACTATGGTTCATAAACTTGACTTACAAGTATTTGACTTGGGGGCAGTGCGATGGTGACTCAGTGACAGAATTCTCGCCTGACATGCTGGAGACCCGGGTTTGATTCCCAGTGCCTGCCCACGCAAAAAAGAAAAAAGTACTTGATTTGGCATTTTTGGGCAGTGGGTAGATACTGAAAGAAAGCCTGAAAGAGAGAATCTTTACCAGAATTTCTTTCTTTGTTTCCATTTTATTTTTCCTTAAGGTGAGGAAGATTAAGAGTAGCTTCCAACACATGGAAATGTATCTGCTGTCATCTGGGTTATCTTTCTTCCTTTAGGTAGCACAGCTTTAGATAGTCACATTGTAATACTGTTCAAAGTGTGCTAGACGTAACTCCAGGGTGGACCTTTTTAATGTTAGTTTCCCCAAAACACATCTTTAAATAACATCCACACATTTCTAGCTTGTGAATAAATTAGAATGAAAATTCCCATCCGCTCTGAAAAACTTGCAGTCATTTCCTTTGCTGTGCATGTCTGTAAGTCAATGTCAAACTAGTTGTTAGGTCTGTCTCTGGGTAGAAAGCTGCTGATTCCTGGGGAAAGATGAAAGTACAGGGAGTGAGCTGAAGGCATCAGCAAAACGGATGATGACAAATAGCTACATAATGATCATTTCTCAAAACTGGGGAATTTTGCTTCTCATTTCTGGCTTCTTTGGTGTGTGGTTGCTGCTGCTTCTACTTTCTCCTCAATCTCTAATGTTTGTGGAAGAAGGACTCGTCTACACTTCTAGTTTGTTCTCCCTCTTTGCAAAGTGTAGCACAGTCGGTCCACTGACATCATTTGACTAGTTGCCACATGTTGAACTTTTTAGTTCTGAGTAATTTTGAATAGAAGAGAAACATCAAACAAAATAAGTCTATGGCTTATTATCCCAAAGATTGTATATTCAATTTCTTAAAAAATCCAGACACTGAGTATGGATCAATTTGAACATTTGCTTCAACTTGTATAATACTATACATCAGCAGATATTTAAATGATAGGATTAGGGTTATTTAAACTTAGGTCCATCAATGTACTTCAGGCTGTCTGAGTGGTCATTGAAACTTTAGACAACATTTTGTGCATTCTTCTTATTCATTTTTTTGGGGGGGAGGAAATAAGATTTACAGTTTCCGTTAGGTGCTCAAGGCAATGCTTGGCTCCTGTGGAGGGTCCTAATGGGGAAGTATAAATGGGAAATCTGAAGGCCTAGTTTCTGCAGCGTCCAATAGCAACTAGAACTTGAAAAAGATTTTATTTTAAATAGTGATTCTGAACCTAAAAAGGCATCATAATTTAACAATTAAAATTTATAGAAATCAGATAAGAGATGGAGTCTTGGTCCAAACACATCTAATAGTTTGTCAGAAAGGACCAGGGATCTGTCTTATAGCTATTTTCCTAGTCCTGGAATGTACAGTGGGAATAGACTTACCTAATCAATAGAATCCCACATGGATTCTTTTCTAAAAAAGTTTTTCTTAGAGAAGTTGTGGCTTTGCAGATCATTCATGTGTAAAATACATGATTCCTAAACACAACCCCACCACCGAGACTGCTTTAGTGTGAAACATTTGTTACAATTGATAGCATTTTTTTTGTAATGGTACTAATTTTTTTTTTAGCAGTAGTTAACTTTGTTAACAATTGATGAAAAATTATTAAAATAGCACTATTAATTATCATCTTTAGTTTACATTAGGTGTATTTTTTTCCGTATACCACCTGTATTATTTGCTAATGCTGCTGGAAAGCAGTATCTCAGAAATGAAATGGCTTTTAAAAAGGGAATTTAATAAGTTAGAAATTTACAGTTCTAGTACTGAGAAAATGTCCAAACTAAGGCGCCAACAAAAGGTTACCTTTACTCAAGAAAGGCTGATGCCACCTGGAATACCTCTGTCTTCTGGGAAGGCATGTGGCTGGCATCTGCTGGTCCCTTGCTGTTGGGCTCCATTGCTTTCAGCCTCTGTTTCCTGTGGAGGTTCCTCACTTGGCATCTGTAGGACTTCACTTAGCTCCTCTGGGATACAATTCTTGGGTCTGGCTTGCTTAGCTAAATCATGGGAAAACACATGGCAATGTCTGCTGGGCCCTGCCTCTCCAAATGTCAGGGTCTGTGTTAGCTCTGTCAGCTCTGAAGCAACTGTTCTCCAAATGTCTGCATCTGGTCTGAAGTTTCTTCAAAATTTTTCCCTTTTTAAAGGACTCCAGTAAACTAATCAAGACCCACCTTGAATAGGTGGAGTCACATCTCCATCTAATCAAAAGGGCACACCCACAGTTAGGAATGTCAGATCTCCATGGAGATAATCTAATCAAAAGTTTACACCTTACAAGTTAAATCAGGATTAAAAGTAATGGCTGCCCCCACAAGATTAGATCAGGATTAAAACATTGCTTTTCTGGGGTACATTGTAGCTTCAAACCAGCATACCACCCTATTATTAACACTTTGTGTGTATTTGTTATGATTCATGAAAGAATATTCTTATACTATAAACTCTAATTGGTCATCTACAATAGGGTTCACTGTGTTCTGTGGTCCCATGCTTTATCTTTTAATTTTTATTCTAGTAACACATACAACCCCTTTTAAGCACTTTACCTATATAATTCAGTACTGTTAATTACACTCACAATAACATGCCACCATCACCACTGTTTTAGTTTGTTTAGCTGCTGGAATGGAATACACCAGAAATGGAATGGCTTTTAAAAAGGAAATTTACTAACTTGCAAGTTTACAGTTCTAAGGCTGTGAAAATGTCCAAATGAAGGCACAAAAAGAGGTTACCTTCACTCAAGAAAGGCTGATGCCATCCAGAGCACCTCTATCAGCTGGGAAGGCACGTGACTGACAAATACTGGGGCCTTTGGCTTCTGGACACCTCTGTCAGCTGGGTAGGCACATGGTGACATCTGCTAGCTTTCTCTCCTGGCTTCTCCTTTCATAAGGATTCCCCAGGGATGTTTTTCCTCTGCATCTCCAAAGGTCTCAAGCTTTTTCCAAAATGGTTCCCTCTTAAAGGACTCCAGTAAGAAACCCCACCTTGAATGGGTGGAGACACATCCTCATGGGAACCACCTAGTCAAAAGGTCCCACCCACAATTGGGTGGGTCACATCTTCATGGAAACCACTTAGTCAAGAGATCCCATCCAGCAATACTGAATCAGGGTTAAAGAACTTCGCTTTTCTTGTGTATGCAACCATTTCAAACCAGTACAATCACAATCCATTTCCAAGCATTTACAGCCAACCTAAATAGAACTTCTGTACAAATTATGCATCAACTCCCCATTCTCTAACCCCAATCTATTCCCTGGTAGTCTACATTCTAGATTTTAACTCAATGAGTTCACTTATAATTAGTTCATATCAGTGAGATAATACAATATTTGCCCTTTTGTGTCTGGCTTATTTCACTCAGCATAATGTCCTCAAGGTTCATCCATGTTGTCACATGCATCAGGACTTCATTCCTTTTTACAGATGATTAATATTCCATTGTATGTATATACCACATTTTTAAAATCAATTCAACTGTTGATGGGCACTGGGGTTGCTTCCATCTTTTGGCAATTGTGAATAATGCTGCTTTGAACATCGGTTCCATTCAAGTATCTGCTTTCAGTTCTTCTTGGCATATATCTGGTAGCAGGACTGCAGGGTCATATGGTGGTTCTATATCTAGCTTCCTGAGGAACTGCCAAACTGCCTTCCACAGTGGTTACATCATTTTACATTCCTACCAGTAATGAATGAGAGTTCCTATTTCTCTATATCCTCTCCAACACTTTAGTATTGTTTTTTGTTAAATAGTGGTCATTCTTGTGGGTGTGAAATGATAACTCCTTTTTTTTTTTTTTTTAGTGCATAGACCAGGAATCAAACCCAGGTCTCCCACATGGCAGGCGAACCTTTTACCATTGAACAACCTGTGCACACTTCCTTCTGGCTTTGAGTTGTATTTCCCTAATAGCTAGTGAAGTTGAGCATCTTTTCATATGCTTTTTAGCTATTTGTATTTCCTGTTTGGTTAATTGTAAAGGTTTGGAGAAATGTCTGTTCAAATTTTTTTTCCCATTTTTCAATTGGGTTGTTTGTCTTTTTATGTTGAGTTGTAGGATTTATGTATTCTGGCTATTAAGCCTTTATCTAATATGTGGTTTCCAAATATTTTCTCCCATTCAGTAGATGTCTTTTCACTTTTGTGACAAAGTCCTTTGATTTGCAAAAGTTCTTAATTTTGAAGAGGTCTCATATATCTATTTTTTTTTTCTTTCATTGCTTGTGCTTTGGGTATCAACTCTAAGAAGCCATTGTTTAACATAAGATCCTGAAGATGCTTCCACATATTTTCTTCTAGGACTTTTATAGTCCAGTTATTATGTTTAGGTCTTTGACCCATTTTGAGTTACGTTTTGTATATGGTGTGAATTAGGGTCCCCTTTCATTCTTTTATATGTGGATATCCAATTTTCCCAAAACAATTTGTTGAAGAGAATATTCTTTCTCATTGGGTGGAATTGGCAGCCTTGTCAAATTTGAATTGGCCATAGATGTGAGGATCCTTTGCTGAACTCTCAGTTAAATTCCATTGGCCAATAAATGTATCTTTGTGCCTGTACCATGCTGTTTGACCATTGTAGTTTGTATTATGCTTTAAAGTCATGAAGTGTGAGTCATCCAACTTCAGCCTTCTTTTTCAAGATGTTTTTGGATATTCGGGGATTATCACCTTCCAAATAAATTTGATCATTAGCTATTCCATTTCTACAAAGTAGAAGTGTTGGAATTTTGGTTGGGATTACATTGAATCCATAAATAATTTTGGGTAGAATTGAAATCTTAATGATATTTAGTTTCCAATTCATGAGCACACAATCTCCTTCCAATAATTTAGGCCTTTGATTTCTTTTAGAAATTTTTTGTAGTTTTCTGTGTAGAAGCCCTGTACATCCTAGATATTTGATTCTTTTAGTTGCTATGGTAAACAGATTTTTTCCCTTGATTTCCTCCCCCAGATTGCTCAATACTAGTGTGTAGAAACACTAGTGATTTTTTAAAAAACATAGTATTATTTATTTCAAGAAAATTAAATTCTTAGGTATAAACATAACATATACAGGATCGTCATGCTGAAAATTACAAAATGCTGATGATAGAAATTAAAGAACTAAATAAATGGGGATAAGTACCATGTTCCTGGATCAGAAGACTCAAAATAGTAAACATGTCAATTCTCTCCAAACTGACACTCTCAAACCTGATACAGTTTCAATACCGTTTCCATCAGAATTCTAGCAAGGTTTTTGTACATGTAGATGAGCTTATTCTAAAAATTATAAGGAAAAACACAGGTCCTAGAATAACTAAAACAATCCCCAAAAAAAGAATAAGTGGGAGAAACCACCTGAGGTCAAGGTTTAACAATAGGTAAGGCAATTAAGACAATATAGTGTCCACCCAAGGACAGACACAGATCTATGAAATGAAATAGAGAACCCATACATAGACCCAAGCAAGTATGCGAATGAATTTTTGACAAAGGTGCAGAATTAACCCAATGAAGGAAGGATAGCCTTTTCAACCACCAGTGTTGGACATCCATTGGCCAAAAATTGAGCCTCCAGCTAAACTTCACAACTTATACACAAACTAAATGGTCATGGGCTTACATGTAAAATAAAGCTATAAAAGTTTTAGAAAAATAGAAATAAATCTTCATAATCAAATGTGAGGCAAAAATTTTTTAGACTTAACACCAAAGCACAATCCATAAAAGGAAAAATTAATAAATTGGACTTAATCAAAATTAAAAACTTTCACTCTGCAATGTGAAGGCCAGGTGAAGAGAATGAAAAGACAAGGAAAAGATATTTGCAAATCACATATCTGACAAAGGACTAGAATCCAGAATGCATAAAGAACTTTCAAAATTTGACCGTAAAAAAACCAACCCAATTAGAAAGTGGGCAAAATACACGAAGAGACACTGCACTGAAGAAGACATACAGATGGAAAATAATCACATGAATAGATGTTCAACATCATCAGCCATCAGGAAAGTGCAAATCAAAACCACAACGTGGGTGGTGGCGGCGGCGGTGGTGAGAGGCGGCAACGCACTGGCTGCGAGAGGTGCCTGTGATCACCACTTTGGTTCCTCTTCAGCTGCTGCCCTGCCACTCCTCCCAGACAAAAGGAGATTTAACCAAGTGGGGAGGGAGGGAAGGCGCCCGGAGGGGAGAGGGAAGGAGACGGCCCACCTAAAAATGTGAAGAAAGAGAAAGCTGAAAATCCAGAAACCCCCCTCCCCTCCCCCCCCAAAAAATCTGAGAAAGATAAAGAAATTAGTTCTAATGTTACCAAGAATATATCATCATGTAAACAAAACCACAGTCGGATATTCTGAAAGACCCTTCTAGCGACGCAAACAGCTTTCAGTCTGCAAATGCTACAACAAAGACGAGTGAAATAAAAGACATCTCAAGGCTCCATTTGAAAAATGCGGACAGGAGCATTGCACAGCAGTTGGCAGTAACTGTGGGCAACGTCACAGTCACTATCACAGACCTTAAGGAAACCCGCTCCTCCTTGATATCCTCAGCGACCTCCAGTGCAGCATCAGAACAGTAGAACCAGAGCAGCTCGGGGTCAGAGAGCACAGACCAGGGCTCCTCCGGTTCCTGGATGCCAAAGGGCAACATGTCAGCAGTAAATGATGAATCTTTTTGAAGTCGCACATGGAATTGTTAAAAACTACGAATCAAATGATATTTTGCATATCTCTCTTGCCAGCTCACTCCATGGACTGTCAGTGCCATCTTGATTATAGGAAACAGAGTCATTAGTGCCTTTGAGTCTAATTAGAGTAGAAAACCAATCGTAAAAACCCATTTTTAAGATTCTGTTTCTCCAGAACCGCTCCTGGTGCCAACCTGTATTACTCAGGGTTCTCTAGAGAAACAGAACCAACAGGAGATATCGTAAATATGAGATTTATAAAGGTGTCTCACAACCGTGGGAATGGAGGAGTCCAAAATACATAGGGTGGGCTGTGAAGTTGACAGTTCTGATGAAGGTTCTGGATAAACTCCACAGGAGAGCCCCAGACTGAAGAAGTGAAAAAGTCTTTCTCCCTTAATAGTCTCCAGCTGATTGGATTTTCTCATTTGTGGGGAGATGCACCCTTGGTTGATTGCAGATGTAATCAGCCACAGCTGCAATAAACTGACTGATGGTTTATTAAACCAGCCTTCCAGTTAATCAACCAGGCATGAAATATCCTTGAAGCAGCAGTCAGGCCAGTGCTTGCCTGACCAGGCAAGTGGATGCATCATCTGGCCAAGTTGACACCAGAACTGAACCATCACACCTTTGAAGTAGTTCATGCAAGAACTTATTTATATTTGTACTGTTACTCAGTGGGATACATGGCTCTGTACAACCACCTTCAATCATGTTCACCTTCAATATGGCAATAGTACTTATAGACCCACTAATGAACTGCCTTCATGTTTATCCATTTCACTTACATTTAAGTTCAACCTCATTAGCTAACTGTTCACCCATCTCTAGTTTCTGTGAATCTCTAGGTCCCTATATTCAGTATTATAAGCCTCTGAGTTTACCTTCACCAAGGTCATAAAAGTGAAATCATACAATAAAAACAAAACAAAGCAAAACAAAAACTATGAATCAGGTAATGAAATTGAAATCCTTCACCTGCCCATGCTGCTTGCACCCCTGGGGGATCTTCTGTGGACACTGACCTCTTAGTGACCCTACCAGGATAATTTCTGCTTGCCATGGGCATCTGGCCATCAAGGATTTCGCACCCTGATGATCACTCTTGACACTTTCATGTATTCCAATGCTTTATATGATTTTCCTAGCAATCATTTATAATTGGATGTGCTCCTGAATCTATATTTCATTGCAAAAAAAACAAAAACAAAATCCCACAGTGATACATTAATAAATACCTATCAGATTGGCTGAAATAAAAAATAGTGACAGCATCAAATGCAGGTGAGGTTGTAGAAAATTTGGACCACTCCTACACTACTGCTGGGAATGTAAAACAGCACAGCCACTCTGGAAAAGCTTGGTACTTTCTCAAAAAACTAAACATGAAACCATCATACCATCCGCCAACTGCACTCTTAGGTGTCTATCTTAGAGAAATGGAGACTTATGTTCACACAAAGATCTCTAAACAAATGTTATAACAACATTATTCACAACAGAAAAAAACTAGAAACAGCCCAGATGCCTTTCAGTGGGTGAATGGCTAAACTAATTGTGGCATATCCATGCCATGGAACACTACTGAACGACAAAAAGGAACAAATTATTGATGAGTGTAAAAAGTTGGTTGAATCTCGAGGGCATCATGGTGACTGAAAAAAGCCATTTCCAAAAATTTACATGTTGCATAAGTCCGTTCATATAATATTTTTAAAATGAGGACATTTCAGACAGAGAATAGACCCCTATCTGCCAGGAGTCAGGCGTGAATGAGAGGGGTATAAGAGGAAGGTGTGTGGTGGTCATGAAATGGCAGCACGCGGAATCCTTGGGGGGAATGAAACAGTTCTGTTTTTGACTGTGGGGTGGATAAACAAATTTATACATGATAAGGTTGTGTTGAACGAACCACACACATACATAAAGGAGTAAGGTGAAATTAGGGAAATGTGAACATGATTGGTGTGTTGCATCAAGGTCATCCTGTTTATGATATTGTACTACAGTTTTTGCAAGATGTTATCATTGGGGAAAACTGAGTAAAGAATACACGGAATCTCTGTTATTTCTTACAACTGCATCTTACAGTCTAACATTATCTCAATATCCATTAAAACAAGCAAGCAAAAAAAATCACAGATGTTATGTATGGGAAACCTTATACATTTCATAATAGCTCTTAAGCAAATAATAGTATATTTCCTACTATAATGTTGGCTTCCACAAGGCAGACGTAACACATGAAATTTCTCTTATATGGCATACTCATATGTACCCTACAAAAGAAAGTAAATCCTCATATTTTTGTTTAGTATCACTGATTATTCAATTCAGTACATTTAAAAAAGAGTCCTCTTCCACAGTGAGCACGTCTATAACTGAATACTTTCAAGAAAAATACCGGTGTCATATCTGTAGCAGGAATTCTAGTGTAATACTATAAGGTAAATGTTTTAATTCCTAAATCCCAAGCTGATAGAGTTCCACTCAGTACAAACTCACTAATACAAGATGTAGTTTAAACTTTGGCTGACAGTGTAACATCTTAAAAATATTAATGTTCCCAAATATCAATTATTTGTTGTTCAATAGAATGCTGCTTCTGGGCAAAAGATTTCCCATGTGTACTGGGTTTTCCTGGCAGGTTGTTTCTGCTATGCAATGAGTCTGACAAGAGGGTGAAGGTTCCTGAGCCTTCAGGATGTTAACAAGAATTTCTTCTCAGTGTTGTTCCTTTCAGGTTTAGTCAAGTCAGAATTCTGGTGAAAGGTTTCATTATATACTCATAGGCCTTCTCCCTAGTGTTTGTTCTCTGATGTGCTGTGAGGGATGATTTCTGGTAGAAGGTTTTCCCAAATTCATTACATTCATAGGATTTCTTCCTTGTGTGGGTTGTCTGATGTACTGTGAGGGATGACTTTTGGTAGAAAGTTTTCCACAATGATTACATTTATGAGGCTTCTCTCTTTGTGTTCTCTGATGTTCTCTAAGTTTTAACTTCACAGAAAAAGATTTTCCACATTGTTGCATTCATAGTATTTCTCTCCTGTGTGAATTTGTTGATGAATAATAAAGTTTGGCTTCTGGGAGAAATTTTTCCCACATACAATATGTTCAAAGGGTTTCTCCCTGTGTATTAGTTTGTTCATGCTGCTGTAATGCAACATAACAGAAATGGAATGGCTTTTAAAGAGGAAATTTATTAGATTACAAGTTTATAGTTATAAGGCCATAACAATGTATAAAATAAAGCATCCAGAGAAAGATACCTTGACTCAAGGAAGGTTGATGTCTGTTACCTGGGAAGCACGTGGCTGGCATCTGCTGGTCCTTGGTGTGTCTGCTGGGGACTTCGGCTGGTTTCAAACAGCTTTCCCAAGGGTGTTTTCTTTCTGCATCTCCAAATGTCTGGGTCTTGTGTAGCTCTTTCAGCTCTATCTTCTCTCCAAAATGTTTTCCCTTTTCAAGGACTCCGGTAAACTAATTAAAACACACCTTAAAATGGGCAGAGTCATGGCTCCCTCTACTCAAAAGGCCATACCCATGATTGAGTGGATTATATCTTCATGGAAATCATCTAATCAAAGTGTCCCACCCTACAATATTGAATCAGGATTAGAAGAACAAGGTTTTCTAGGGTACATAAAGTATCAAACCAGCACAACCCAGCACATATACTCTGATGTACTGTGAGAGCTGACCTATCATGAAAAGTTTCTTACATTCTTTAACTCATAGGGTTTCTTCCCTGTGTGAGTTCTTGGATGTACCTGGACATTTATTTCTCAGAGAATTTTTTCCCCCATTTATTACATTCATAGGATTCCCCTGTGTGTTCTCTGATGTACTGCAAGGCCTGACTTATATCTGAAAGTTTTCCCACAATCAGTACATTTGCTGTGCTTTTCCCCAGTGTCTATCCTCTGATGTAAGTAAGATAAGAGGATTTGTGGCTGAAAGCTTTCTAACATTCACTACATTCATAAAGTTTTTCTCCTATATCTCCCATATCTTACAACTGCATCTTACAATCTAAAATGATCTCAGTATCCATTAAAACAAACAAACAAACAAATCACAGATGTTAAGTAAGGGAAACCTTATGTATTTCATAATAGTTTTTAAGCAGATAATAGTATATTTCCTACTATAATGTTGGCTTCCACCAGGCAGACATAACACATGAAACTTCTGGCTGCTCCATCTGTGGCTTCCTTTCTGACTTTCTGTGTGTTTCTCTCTTAGCTTCTCTGTGGTTGTCTTTTAGCTTCTGTGTCTTCCTTTATTTTGATATAAAGGACTCTAGTAAAACAATTAAGACCCACCTTGAATGAAGTTGGTCACATCACAAGATCCTACTCACCAAAAGATCCAACTTACAATGGGTTCACAACTGCAGGAATGAATTAAATTTAAGAACATATCTTTTCTGGAATACATTACAGCTTCAAACTGTCATAGTTATCGTCAATTTTTTGAAAGAGTTTGAGTAGGACAGGTATTATTTCTCCTTGGAATGATTGGTAGAATTCACCCATGAAGCCATCTGCTCCTGGGCTTTTATTTGTTGGGAGGTTTTCAATGACTGTTTCAATCTCTTTATTTGTGATTGGTTTGTTGAGGTCTTCCATTTCTTCTAGAGTTGGAAGAAATTGTTCATGTATGTTGTTCTAGTTTGCTGGCTGCTGGAATGCAACACACCAGAAACGGATTGGCTTTTTAAAAAAGGGGATTTATTTTGTTAGTTTTTCAGAGGAAAGACAGCAAACTTTCAACTGAGGTTCTTTCTTATGTGGGAAGGCACAGGATGGTCTCTGCTGGCCTACTCTCCAGACTTCTGGATTCCTACGACTTTCCCCAGGGTGATTTCTTTCTGCATCTCCAAAGGCTTGGACTGAGCTGCAAGTGCTGAGATGAGGTATGCTGAGCTGCTTGGGCTGTGCCACGTTGAGCTCTCTCATTTAAGCACCAGCCAATTAAGTCAAAGCTCATTCATTGCAGCAGGCACACCGCCTAGCCGACTGCAGATGTAATCAGCAACAGATGAGGTTCATGTACCATTGGCTCATGTCCACAGCAACAGATCTAGGTGCCTTCACCTGGCCAACTTGACAACTGAATCTAACTACCACATGTGTCTAGGATGTTGTTCATTTCATCTAAGTTGTCTAGTTTGTTGATATACAGTTGCTCATAGTATCCCCTTATGATCTTTTTTTTTTATTTCTGTGGGGTCAGTAGTAATGTCCTCTTCTCATTTCTGTTTTTATTTGCATCTTTTCTTTCTTTATTTGTCAGTCCAGCTAAGGGTTTTTCAATTTAATTAATCTTCTCAAAGAACCGACGTTTGGTTTTGTTGCATCTCTCCATAGTTTTTTTTTTTTTTTTTGGTCTCAATTTCATTTATCTCTGTTCTAATCTTTGTTATTTCTTTCCTCCTACTTGCTTTAGGATTAGTTTTCCTTTCTTTTTTTTTTTTTTAGTTCCTCCAGTGGTGCAATTGGGTCTTTTTCTTCTTTTTTTTTCATAGGCAGGCACCAGGAACCAAACCCAGGTCTCTGACATGGCAGATGAGAACTCTGCTTGCTGAGCCACCATGGCCCGCCCTCTTTTTTCTTTTTTTAGGGCATTTAGGGCTAAAAAATTCCCTCTCAGCCATGCCTTTATTGCATACCATAAGTTATTTTTTTTCACTTTAATAACTTTATTATGTTTACCATGTTATCACTATGGAGTGTAAAATCAGTTAGATAAGAGAATTTCACAAATGCAGCAAAGTATTCTGTAGTATGTATATTTTGTGCATAATATCTGGCCAAACCAACTTGCTCATAAATCACTAATCACCTTTAATAAAGGTAATGTGTTCTCTGCAACATTTGTGACTCTTACAGAGAAAATAAACATACTATCCACACTTTAAAGTCCTCGTTTGGTTTTTGGTTAGGACTTTAAATGTATAGTTCTATTTTAAGATGAGATTTAATAATTATTCTAATAGCAGCAGCAAAGATATAATTCTGCAGTTATAAAAGAGCTAAACTGTAATCCATAATTAAATTATTCTCGTGTTTATTTATAAGTATGATTCTAAAATAAATACTGCTTCAAAGCAGCTCTGTTACCTGGTTTTTAGGTTTAGTTTAAACACACACGCATTTGTGGGAGGCATTATTCCAATCAGTTCTCTGAAAGAATTCTTTCAGAGTCCAACAGCCCTAGAAACCAAAATACTAGACCAGTTCATAAGGTAGGAAGAAAAAAATTAAATTAGCTGGGGTAAATAGCACTCCCACATAAGAACTAAACGATGTAATATTCTGCAGCAACTTGAAGTACTTGAGAGTTGATCTGCTGTCCTTTTTATTAATTTATTTATAAATTTATTAAATTTACTAATTTCATCATAAGAGTTTAAGAATGTGGATATTTTGCCATTATCAAGAGAATTTGGGTGACATGTTTCTTTTGTGCTAACTTGACTTCTTTGAATGACTTAGCTAGTGAACTAGTCACTAGTAATTTGGTCGCCAGGCAAATCAAGCCTGAAAGAATGGACATGAATATTCAAAATACTGTGCTATTATCTGAACCTACTCAAATGACTTATTTTCAGCATAGATATGTAACCTCAACTTAAGGTATCTAAATCAAATACCACCAACAAGACCATGATAGCATCTCTTCTAAAGTTTAGGTTTTGTCCATGTTATAGCCCTTGCCAGGTTACTGCTCCCACAGCAAAGCCTTGGGCTGCAACACACAGCCAATTCAGGTAAATGGACATTTTAGTATTTTTCCTGCTTTTCAGTTTGTATAATCCGTATGCGACAATTGTGGTAAAACCTGCCATCCCAGTGAGGGCAAATGGAGCCTCTAGCTTTTCAGAGAAGTTTAGCTACCTACCTGAACTTCAGCATTTGAAGATAGGTAAGTATTTGTGTTGGTTGATGTATATGATTGGTTGAAGGATCTTCTACTAGTAATGACAACCTTTAAGCTTCCACTGGCTTCTGCTCCCTGACCACACATCTTGTCTGGCTGGCCTCTCACTGTCCCTTTCATAAGTTTTCATATGTTGTATTCTAGTTTTCATTTGTCTGAAGACATTTACTATTTTGCCTTGCAATTTCTTCTTTTATACACTGATGGCTTAAGAGACTGTTATTTAACTTCATGTATTTGTGGATTTTCCGGTTTTCTGCCTGTTATTGATTTCCAGTTTCATTCCATTATGATCAGAGAAGATGTTTTGTATATTTTCAATCTTTTAAAGTTTGTTGAGACTTGTTTGGCGACCCAACATGTGGTCTATCCTGGAGAATAATACATGTGCACTTGAGAAGAAGGTATGTCCTAATGTTTAGGGGTGCAGTGTTCTATCTATGTCTGTTAGGTCTAGTTCATTTATTGTATTACACAAGTTCTCTGCTTCTTTATTGATGTTCTGTCTATTGACAAGAGTAATGTATTGAAGTCTCCAACTGTTATTATAGAGGTGTCTGTTTATCCCTTCAGTTTTGCCAGTGTTTGCCTCATATATTTTTGGATACTTTGGTTGGGTGCATGTCAAATTTTTATGATATTTCTTTTTGGTGGATTGCCCTTTTATTAATATATAGTGTTCTTCTTTGTCTCTTATAATAGCTTTTGACTTAAAGTCTGTTTTGTCTGATATACGTATAGCTACCCCATCACTTTTTTGGTTACTATTTGCATGGCGTGTTTTTTTCCAACCTTTCACTTTCAGCCTATTTGTGTCCTTGGGTCTAAGATGAGTCTCTTGTAAAGAACATATAGTTGCATCATGCTTTTTTTTTTTTTTTAACTCATTCTGCCAATCTGTCTTTTGATTGGTGAATTTAATCCATTGACATTCAATCTTATTACTGTAAAGGCAGAACTCCAGTCATTTTGTCCTTTGGTTTTTCTATGTCATATCTTTATTTGGTCTCCCTTTCCTTTATTGCAATCTCTTTTTTCTGTGTAGTTGATCTTTTGTGCTATATCTGACTGCTCTCTTCCTCATTTCTGTTTCTGTGTGTCTTAAAAATACTTTCTTTGTGATTACCTAAGGTTTATATTATACACAAGCTGCATCTATAACCTAAAAATTTGAAAAGATACCAACCTACCTTTAATAGCACACATATTCTCTTGTCCCATTTCCTCTGTTTCCTCTCTTTATGTTGTTTTTGTTGCATATTACATCTTCATATTTTGCATGTCCATTATCAGAAAATACGCCTTTTTCTTGTTCAATTGTTTTCTGACTTTTATAGGAATTAATGAACTCTTATAAAATTGAAGATAGAGTACTATTGGGTTTTGTATTTTATCCTTTTAGTTACCCTTCCTGATAATCTTCATTTCTTCAGCGTACTCCAAGCCACTCTCGCTTGTCTTCTCTTTTCAACTTGCAGTATTCCCTATAATAATTCTTGGAGGGTACGTCTCCTGTTGATGAACTCTCACAGTTTTGGTTTATCTGTGAATATCGTAAACACTCCTTCATTTCTGAAGAACAATTTTGCTGGATAAAGCACTCTTGGCTAGCAGTTTTTCTCTTTCAGTATCTTAAATATATCGTACCACTGCCTTCTTGCTTCCATGGTTTCAGATGAGAAATTGGCACTTAGTCTTATTGAGGATCCCTTGTATGTAATAATTGCTCATATCTTTTTGCTGTCAAAATTCTCTCTTTATCTTCATCATTTGACATTCTCATTAGTATATACCTCAGAGAAAGTCTACTTGGATTTATTCTGTTTGGAGTATGTTGTGTTTCTTCAGCATGTATATTTATGAAAACTTAAGAGTTGGGAGATTCTTGGCCATTATTTCCTTAACTATTCTTCCTGCCCCCTTTTCCTTCTCTACTTCTTCTGGGATACCCATTATGTGGATGTTTGCGTGCTTTATGCTGTCACTCAAATACCTTAGATATTTTTCAATTTTTCCCATTCTTTTCTCTCTCTGTTCTTTTGACCAATGATTTCAACTGTTCTGTCTTCAAATTAGTCAATTCACTAAATTTTCTTCTACCTGTTCAAATCTCGTTTTTTTTTTTTTTAAATGCACTGGCTAACCGAAAATTTTAATGTTTGTCATATTTTTTCAGTATGGCATTCTCATAAATATGTTTCCCACTTTTATGGCACTTCACATACATTATCTTTTTAATTTTCATATTACCACCAAAAATATAGATATTTTCCCCCATTTTATAGGTGAGAAAATGGAGACTCAGAAAAGATAAGTGATTTGCTCAAGGTTAACATAATTGTTAAAAGGTAGAGCCAAGATGCCATTACAGATCTGTTTAGTTTCAAATGCCATGTGTGTCAAAGAGATGTGTCTGGCACGGGAGTTACATTTTAATGATAAGGGAAAAAATTCAATCAGTAAGTAAATACAAGGCTAATAAAACTTAGAGGAAACAGCTCAGTGTCAAATTTGTTGTGTGCCTCTAGTATATTTTTAATCTCTACTATTGTGCCTTTCATCTCCATAATTTCTTTTGTTTCTTTTTATAGTTTAAATTCTTCTTTATACTTACACATTGTCTTCTTAATATTCTTGATCTCTTTGTGCATAGTTTCATTCATTTTCTTGAACTGATTTTGGAGATTTGTTTGAACATCTTTTATTAGTTGTTTCAAATTCTGTGCCTTCTCTAAATTTTTTTTTTTTTTTTTTTTTTTTTTTTTTTTTAAAGGAAAGACAGAGAGAAGGAAGGAAGGATAGAAGGAAGGAAGGAAGGAAGAAAGGGAAACATTTTTAAACATTTTCTTGTTTTATTGTATTCTGTTTCTCCGTTTTTGTTACATGGGCTAGGGCCGGGGATCGAACCGAGGTCCTCCGGCATAGCAGGCAAGCACTTTGCCCGCTGAGCCACCGCGGCCCGCCTTCTCTAAAGTTTTAATGTGCTCCCTTGTCTGAGCCATATCTTTTTTTTTTTTAGTATGGCTTGTAATTTTTTTCTGATATCTACCCATCTGATTATCTTGATGAGTAAACTCTGAGGTCAGTTTCTCTCTCATTTCTAGGGTTTTATTGTTGATTGACTTTGTGTTAAGGCTCTTCTTTTTGACACTTGGTCCACCTTATTCTAGACCTTTAGAATAATCCATGTTTGATAGATTTTCTCAGCTTTTCTTCATCTGATTCCTGCCCTGTACATATGGTACAATTTCTAAGATTGTACTTTTTGTGTATTTGTTTCTTCTCACAGGAGAAAATTTCCTTTCCTTTGTTCCTTCTTTGGGACTCTTGATCTGTTCTGTTTCTTCTTCTTCTTCTTTTTTTTGCAGAATTTTTTCCCCAGCTGCTATGATTTGTTTAAATTCTCTCCTTAACTCAGTATCCAATTTTCCTTACTCTTCTTAGTTCTGGGACTCTTCTGTCTTACAGTTCAATTTAAATCCCTGCCCCCGCCCCCTTCCTTATCCAGAAAGGTGAGTCAGTTGCATGTTTTGCATTTAGGTGGCCCAGTCAATAGAAACTGGACTGAAAACAACACTTTTCAGCTGCAGTTTTACCATGACTTCTCTTTTTTTTTTTCCTTCTCCTGTGGGCCCTTTTGTATGCAGCACTCCTTGGCAACTTTTGTTCCACCCTGATTCACTGTGGACCTGGGTCCCTGTGTCTTGATAAGCATGGGGTTCTATTGCTGCTGTCCCCAGTGAGAGGTTGAAGGGATCTTGGCTGTTGCCTCTGAGCACCTCCCAAGCTGCATCAGACTGAATGACAGGGAGGGAGTGGACCAGTGTATCCAGTACAGAAGTTTCCTACCTGATATTTTGTTTCTTTGATTAAGCCTCTGTGGAGTCCTTCTCTAATCTCTGCTGTCCTCCAGGACTCTATGAAAGTGAGATTTGTCTTTTTATTTGTTGAATCTCTGGGGTGGTTCTTTTCAGGGGATGTCTTACAGCACCATATTGATGATCTACATGACCTAGTTAATCTCCCATTGATCTTACACCAGTGGATCAGAGCTATTATGGTATCAAGAACCAAGTGGAAGGAATCTTCTGGAATGTATTCTTCACTGAACCCTCAATGAAATAATACGTCCTCTAAGGGGAGTTGCAGAGGTTAGCATTACCACAAAGACTTGAGAAATACGGAGAAGGTGTCATTAGCACATTTCCTTTTAACTCATGTGTTTGGCTAATGCCAAAGCTGTCATGGGAAATGACAGTGAATTATTGAAGACTAAGTGATGATGCTCATTGCAGTTGTAATTCTAGTATGCTTACTTTATTGGAGCAAGTCACCATAGCCCCTGACACCTAGTATGCAGCTATTGAGTTGGCAGAAACTTTTTTCCATTCCAATCAATAAAGAAAATCAGAAGCAGTTTGTGTTTAAAAAGCTGGGACATTGCCAACTTTTACTATTCTTTCCCAGGCTTATGCCAACTCTCCTGCAGTCTGTCACGATATAGTTCCAAGGGTCCTTGATCATCTTTATAGTCCACAGAACACCATCCTGCTCCATTACACTGAAGACATTAATGGAATAGGAAATGATTAGCATGAAGTAACAAGCCAGAGAGTGGAAGATAAATTCAGCAGTGGGACTGCTGACATTTCTAGGGCTCCAGTAGTCTGGGGTATGTCAAGATATCTAAAGTGAAAGACAAGTTGCTGCAGCTTGCACTAGCCTGCAAGAATACAGAAGCACAATGCTTGATGGGTTGTTTTGTGTTCTGAAGGTGCATACCATATATTGGATAACTTGAAAGGCTACCAGTATTGGGTGTGGCTTAGAACAAGAAAGGAGTCCATGCTGTGGTGTGAGCTTCTCTAACACTTGTGCATTAGATCCATCAGACCCAAAGGTATTGGTAGTATGTGTGGCGGACAGAGAAGCTGTATAAGGCTTCTGCAAGCCCTGACAGGAGAACATAGGAGAGAACGTTCTTTGTGAAAGATTCCTCCACCTTGCTACTAGACCCGGATAGAGACAATATGCTTATCTATGGGATGCCAAATGATTATGCTATTTGAGTTGCCTCTTTTGAATAGGGTGATATATGATGCATTGGACCGTAAAATTGGACATACACAGCAGCGCTCCTTTGTAAATGTGATGGTATAAATGATGCTGAGCTTCAGTAGGTCTAGAGGATTTATGTAAATTGCACAAACAGGTGGTTCAGATTCCCATGTACTTGATTTTGTACAACTTTGATGCCCCTCCCTTAATCTACACATTTGGCTTCTTGGGGAATTTTATATGACTAGAATAACAATACGTCCAGGTTTGCCCAAGAGAAGACTAGTTTAAACCCATTGTCCAACAGCAGCTTTTTTCACACTTTCAGTTAAAAGTGTCCCAGCTTTGAGGATCAATTATATGAGCAACCTACCTATGACCAATTAATGAAGTGGAAAAAATGTTGGCTTGGTTCATGGATTCTGTTAGGTAATTTGGCATCAATTGAAAGTGGACGATCAGTGCACTACATGGCATGACTTTGGTATGTTTGGTTTTCTACTCTGTGTGGGAGGAGCTATGGCCTGAGATGTATATCTACATGACTTGGGATCAGTACCAGATTAGCCAGTTGGTCAGGGATTTGGAAACAATAAAATTGGAAGATGGATGATAAGGAAGTTTGGAAGACAGGCTATTTGGATGAACCTTTCTGAATGGGACATAGTGTGAAGATGTCTGTTTCTCCTATAACTACTACCTTTATGCTCTTTCCCCAGGCACTTTGGTGTTTACTCAGGAGGCCAGTGCTCAAAGTTTCTATGGTGGCAGAGATAGAGATTTCTCAAGGGCTTGACAACATGCCTTTGTCCTCACCAAAGCTGATCTAGTTATTATTTCAGTCAAGCACCCAGCTGGTCATTAACAGGGACCAACTTCAGACTCCTGATATGACAACACTGACCAAGGAACCAGTGTATGTGGTCTCACAAATGCATGCCCTGAATTACAAAGAAGGGCCAGAGGTACAGTACATGGAGTATGAATGGAAAAGCACAAATTAATCAGTTAACTGGAACAATTCCATTCCTTGATTGTTAGTTTCCATTCTGCTAAATTCTCTTTATGAGAAGAATCGGTTGATAAGGAAGGAAATTGTTATGGTTCACAATTTCATCATACTTTATCTCATTTAGTTCTCATAACATCCTTGTGAGATAGGACTTAACCCCATTACAGGAATGAAAGCACAGACCTACATAAAGTCTCAGATCCTAAGTCTCATAGATGATAAGATGTGATGTCAGGGTTTGATCTTAGATCTGACTGTATATCTTTCATTTTGCTGCTTTTTAGGAGACTGTCTGGAATGCTAAGGTGGGTCTCAGTCTATATCTGCTGCCTACTTTGGAGGACATTCTCCTACTTTCCTCTCATTGCCAGAACCACCAGAGGAGGCAAACTGAATTTTTATCTTGTATCTCTCCTTCAGCTCTAGTCTCTGGGGTGGGATGAGCTGAAGCCATGCCTGAAGAGAGGGAGGGAATAAATGGTGGATACATGTTCCTACTAAGCCTCTTGAAGTTTCTTTGGTTCTGTTCCCAGTCCTCTTCCCCAGAATCTCCATGAGAGTAAGGAGAGAGTCTAAGACCTGGACTGCATAGCTTAGGAGAAGGTGGAGAGAGTTGGGTGGAAGACAGAGAGGGGTGATCAGATCTGTGCTTGAAACTTCATAAATTAGGTGTATAGCGCTGGCTGATATTTACCAAACTTTGGTGATAAGCAAGGATCATTTTCTGAGTCCCTCTTTTGAATGTTATTTTTCGCAGTGATGAGCTAATTCTCATGTTACCTAAATGATTTCTTGTGTTTCTTCTTCTTGGAGGCTCTTTTGTACCACCTAGATAATTTTGATATTTTTCTGAGAAAACTTTCCTGATCCCTCTCAGCACTTCCAATGCCCACTAGCTGTGTTATGTGCCTTTTCTCTGTAGTTCTGGGGGACCCTCTGCTTGGACTTTTTGTGACACTTGTCACATTTGGTGTAGGGGTGAAAATGTCTATTTTGCAGTGTTTTTGTGAGATAATATATGTTAAAGTACTTGAGGCTGACCTGCAGTGGCTGTTTTTGTAATTATTGTGACTGTCTGTATACTTGTCAATTTATCCCCATTGTAAACTCTTTTGTGTTTAGCACAGTGCCTAGGACATTGATAGATACCCAATAAACTTTCGATGAAAGAATGAAATAATTTAATAAAATGTGTTGAAGAGCAACAAAAGTAGGTGATGAGTATGCTTTCTGTACATATATATATATATAAAAATAGTAAGTGTAAAATTCCTGATGTTCTTAATGAGAAAAAATTCTTTATCTAAAATAAGCTTGATGCTTTTTTTGGGATTAAATAAAATACAAATGAGAACTTTAAATAAAATACCCTACGATTGAGAATTTTCAGTCCAATATACCAAACCCAGTAATACCAACCAGAAGTTCTCCTCCAATCCCCATTCAATAAAGTTTAAATGAAATGGCTTATGATTTCTGTGAATATGTGTTTCTTTGCTTAGAAAGAAATTTCCAAAGCAGTGTCACATTTCCTGGGTATAACAGTGTCATGCAAGTAGCAGAAATTCTATGATGTCTGGGAACATTATCAAGTACAGAGATGCTTAGACATGCTCTGATGTGATTAATGGTGTCTCTAAATCACAGAGACAAGCAAAAAATTTATTTCAATAAGAGAATGAAAGCAAGAAGGGGTCCTACGTTATTTCAAACCATCTTTGTTTATTAAAACATCCTTGGTGCTGTTAATACCTTTGCTACAGAAGGTTAAGAAGTATTGTAGCATAAGGATATACTATGGGGACAAAGCTGAGTAGTTTGTGCATATAAAAATAACTGATATCTCAAGGCTGTCACGATGCTTGGAGATGCCATGCACAATGCATAACCCCAGGTTGCTGGACCTTGTTTCCTGGTATTGATGTTCACTCAGTGTCAGGGTTCACCGTGGTATCTGTGGTCACCTTTTCTTGGATACCCAATGTTGTGGTCATGTCAGCAACGTAGGTCCCATAAGCATCAGCTAATCTTGGGGCCATTGGTGGGTCCCTCCAAAGCCAGGTCTTATGCCTCCAAACCCTGGATATGTGGCTCCATAGGCCATGGGGCCTCCTCTCCCTCTCTTGAAAAAAAGTAATTCACCAAAAACACCATTATTGCTTACTGTAACCATACTCTGAAGTTGTACCTGGGATTCACCAAGACACGATAAAAACTGTTAAAGAATAAGGAGTTGGCTGACAGCTTTGTGCAAACACATTTCTCACTAAACTTTGAAAAATAGTGAGATTCTTCACTTTTCTGGGTAGGGGGAGGCTACTTCTGTGAAAGGGAGATGGAGAACCTCCCCTTAACTCTTATCCCTCTCCCCATTATTTATCCCTGCTGTTGCTGTGGTACTGCTGATGCTTTCCTGTTAAATAGCCCATAGCATGCAATAGCAGTTTTCCCCCTATACTTAAGCACTCTTTGTACAAGAATCATACCTTTGAAGTAGTTCATGCAAGAACTTATTTATATTTGTAGTGTTAATCAGTGGGACACATAGGTCTATACAACTCCTTTTAATCATGCTCACCTTCAACGTGGTAACATTACTTATGTGATACTGCTGCTAGTGAACTGCCTTCGTGTCTATCTATTCCCTTACATTTGAGTTCAACCTCATTAGCTAACCATTCCTCCATCTCTAGCTTCTATATATCTCTAAGTCCCCTATATTCTGTATTATAAGTCTAGAATTTTACCTTTACCCCTGGAATATTTTTCTGTCTCCTGCATACAGAAGACACTGAAAATATTGAGATATGATTTTTCATTAAATGATAGCATATTTCTTAATTTGGTAGACTCTGTGGCTGATAATAGTTTGTTAATCTGGTGTGTTTTTTGTTTGGTTTGGTTTTGCACTCTAACAGATGTATCAGGCAGAAATTTCTGAGGGATAAAGTCAGATTGTTTTGAGTCTGTTAACTTCAAATTTGAAACTTGCAATAATGAAATAATGCATGGATGATGATAACAATAAGAATATATTATCATTGCCTTATATATTTTGCATGTTACAAGAATCAAATATTAAAATTGGTTAATTTATTGTTCCCTTTTGGATTCTAAATTTTGAAGTCTGAATTACTGGCAATATTGTTGGATTTATTGTTTTGAAGGGTTGAATGTCTAAAAAGGAATAGGAATTATGTGTGAATTACATGTATCTGTTTTTGGTTTGAAGTGTTTACGGTTCAGTGTCACTGACCATTATGAAGAGGATTATCTATACCAGAGATAGGGCAAAATCATTGGGCTATGTGTTATACAAGGGAACATTTTAATTATAAAGAAAGACAAAGGTTTGTCTACTGTCTTAACCTAATAGGTTTATGAGAGAGTAGTTTTAAAGGAAAAACTGGAAGGACTTTCACCTTATTTCTATTATCCAATGTATGAATTCTGACATTCTGTGGGAGTCTTCTCAAATTAACTTTATGCTCAAGAATGGCTGTCACTCAGAAATAACCTTACAGGAAACGATGAAATCTCTGGATGCTACTTCAGAATCAAGCTTCTGCTTTTGGAGTGGAAAATCTGAGTCTTGTGCTCTCTTTGCGGCTATATTCATTTGCCAATGTCTTTTGCAGCCAACAATCTGTGACTTTTATCTCCTGGCCACTATTCTAAGAAGAAAGGGTTGAAAGCATTACTCACCACTATTTCTTCTGAGCTCATGATGTCAAGCCTGGCAGGGGCATTCTGTCCAAAAAGGAATGTTGGATCATATTATGAACTAGCTGCCTTCTCTTACCTTCTTAGCTTCTCAAGACAAAGTTAAAAGACATTCAGTTTTCCCTTAATATTAATGCTGTGTCCATAGACAAAATGGAGAGGTGAGTGGTTATTGAGTAATGTAGCCATTCAGGCAGAGAGTTTTTTGTTTTAATTGTGAAAAATAACGTGTATATATATATATATATATATATATATATATATATATAAAAGTAATAAATTTCAAAGCACATCACAACACTTGTTATAGAACAGATTTCAAAGTTTGGTATGAATTACAGTTCCACAATTTTAAGCTTTTTCTTCTAACTGTGGCTTCAAGACGTGGAGACTAAAAGAGATATCAATATAATGATTCAGCACTCAATCTTATTCCTAGATCCTATCATCTTTGTAATAACTCCACCTTCTCCTTTGATCTTTCTCCCAGTCTTTAGGAGTATTTAGGCTATTCCCATTTTAACTTTTTCATGTTGGAAGGGGTCGATAATATAGAATAGGGGGATAGAGCTAATTGATGTTCTGGAGAGGCTGGCCACTGTGGGTTTCAGGATTTATCTGGCCTAGGAATCCATCTGGAGGTTGTAGGTTTCTGGAAACTAATTCTAGTGCATGGGGCCCTTGCAGAACCTCACATAAAGCCCCAGGTGTTCTTCAGAGTTGTCAGGATGGTTGTGGTTGTGGTTGGACAAACCATGGTAAATGGCAATGTCTAGCTGAAACTTGCATAACAGTAGCCTCCAGCATAGCCTCTTGACTCTATTAGAATTCTCTCAGCATTGATACCTTATTTGTTATAATTATTTCCCGCAGTTTGGTCAGGAAGGCATTGTCAATCCCACGGTGCCAGGGCCAAGTGCATTCCTAGCAGTCATATCCCACATTGCCAGGGAGAGTTTCATCCCTGGATGTCATGCCCCACGTAGGAGTCAGGCAGAGAGTTAATAATACAAAATATAACTTGCTGTGATGTGGTATCATTCACTCTTTTTGGTCCTTCCAATAATGAAAGAGATTATGATTGAAAGGCTGGACTTCTCTGGCCTATCATTTTCTCAGTAAGTTTTTACAGGCACAGTATACTTTAGAATACATACCCTTGTTTTTGATGCAAAAGACAGTAGTGGATATTTATGTTCTAACCTAAAAAAAAAAAAAGTCCTAGATATGCCAGATTGATTAAGAACACATTTGTATTTTTGGGCATTTTGCTGGACAGTTTTGACTATTTAAATATGCCCTGCAAATTGCTTTTCTTTTATTAAGTTAGCAGATGAGCCTGGTTTGACTTTGGAGACAGTAATTACCTTAGGCTTTGGTGGCTTTTCTGATGGTGCCACCTACAGCTGAATTGCTGGCATCTCTTCTTACTGTAAGGGTGGCTGTTCCTGATGAACTGGAGGGTGAAATCCTCCCTTTTGGGCTGTGTCCTGGATGCTGGTTGCAGGTGGGCTGAGGGAAAGGTCTCCATCCTGGCTGCTGGGGCTGCAGGGACTGCTGTGATTGTAGAAGTGGGGGATGCACAGGCAAAGAATATTCATACTGCAGAGAAATATAGAAAGAGGATCAGGAAGGATGGCTCATTGAACTGTGGTGCCTAGAATTTCTAAATAGAAAGCACATGGGGACTTTGGGGTTGGGGAAGGGGCTTAGGGGAGGTGTCTTAAAGCTGTCTTTTTATATGAAGCACGGGTTTACTTAGTCTTGTTATTTCGGGCAACTCTAATATGTGTCTACCTCCTTTGGGACCATTGCTGAATTAATTTCCTGGCAGGGTGAGTCATTTCTTACTCTAGACTTCTAAAGGGGCCTGTTTCTCTATGTAATCACTTTTTTTTAACTGGATTATAATTATTTGTTTTAAGTCTTTGTTTCCAGACAACTGAGAGAAAATAATAAGTCTTATTTGTGTTTATAAATGCATGACCTTATTAGTACATGGTAGGTACTTACTATATTTTTAAAAGAATAAAGGGTAATTAAATAGAATATCAATTAAATTCCTATATCATGGAGCTCATTTTGGAAGCAATTAACCAAGTGGAGAAACAATTATCATTAATTTAATTTACTGTCCTACTAACTGTGGCTTAGTGGGTAAGCCACCTGTTCTGGACGGCCACCCAGAATAAAAAATTCCTGTTAAATCAACAATGTTTTATTGCTGTTGTTTGAAGTTAACGATAATGAATGATTTCCTCTTGCTTTTAGGTCAGTTGCAAGTTCCTCAAAATGGTGTACAAGCCTCATAATAATCTAGCTCTGCTTTGCCTCTTCTATCTTCTCTAAAGCCTTATGGCTTTATACATATTACTTGTATGTCAAAAGTTAGCACCTTGTAAAATACTGGCTTCTTGTATCTTCCATCGAGCTTTGAAATTTCATTAGTGTTGGAACATTTCTTAAATGTCTTCATCTTCACTCTCAATCTACATTTGGTTTATGTGTTTTTTAGGCATCTAACAAATAATAGTTAGCGGATGGTTACATTTATTGACTTCTGTAGGGTTCATGCTTTTTTGGGGGAGGAGGGTTCTTGTATTTTTTAAAACTTTTTTTTTATTGTGAAAGATAACATATATGGAAAAAAACAATAAATTTCCAAGTATTTTAAAATAAGTAGTTATACAATAGATTTTAAAGTTTTGTATGGGTTACAATTCCACGATTTTTCGTTTTGTCTTCTTGCTGCTCCAAGACACTGGAGACCAAAAGAAATATCTATATAATGATTCAGTATTCATACTCATTTGTTAAACCCAATCTTCTCTTTCATACTCCTCCTTCAATTTTTTTTTGTTTTTTGTGAAAAATAACATATACACACGCAAAAAAAGCAATAAATTTCAAAGCACATTGCAACAATTAGTTATAAGATAGATTTCAGCATTTGGTATGGGTTATAATTCCACAATTTTAGGTTTTTACTTCTAGCTGATCTAAGATATTGGAGACTAAAATAAATATCAGTATAATGATTCAGCAATCATTTGTTAAACCCTACCTTCTCTGTACAACTCCACCATCAGCTTCGATTTTTCTCCCATTCTTTAGGAGTATTTGGGCTATGCCCATTCTAACTTTCTCATGTTGGAAAGGGTTGTTGATAATATGGGATAGGAGGATGGAACTAGTTGATATTCTGGGGAGACTGGCCCCTCTGCATTTCAGGGCTTGTCTAGTTTAGGGACTCATCTGGAGGTTGTAGGTTTCTGGAAAGTTACCCTAGTGCAGAGAACTTTTGTTATAATGACTTAGGTATTCTTTTGGATGGGTAGGATTGGTTTTGGTTGGGGTTTGGCAAGTTATGACAGATAGCAGTGTCTAACTGAAGCATGTATAAGAGTGACCTCCTTCTCAACTCTATTTGAACTCTCTCAGCAACTGAGACTTTATTTGTTATACTTCTTTTCCCCCTTTTTGTCAGGATGGCATTGTTGATCCCATGATGCCAGGGCCAGGCTCATCCCTGAGAGTCATCTCCTATGCCACCAGGGAGACTTTCACCTCTAGATTTCAAGGTTCATGCATTTTAATCAGGATGTTTGGCATCATTTGAAATATTAGCTCAAGTAACTTTGCTGCAGATTTATCAGGATCTTCCAAGTATAATATCATATCATCTGCAAATAATGAAAGTTTTATTTCTTCCTTTCCAATTTGGATGTATTTTATTTCTTTGTCCTGCCTGATTGCTCTAGCTAGAACTTCTAGCATAATATTGAATAATAGTGGTGACAATGGGCATCCTTGTCTTGTTCCTGATCTTAGGGGGAAAACTTTCAGTCTCTCCACTGAGTAAGATGCTGGCTATCAGTTTTTCATGTATTCCTTTTATCATATTGAGATAGTTACCTTTGATTCCTATCTTTTGGAGTGTTTTTATCAGAAAAGGATGTTGAATTCTGTTGAATGCTTTTTCAGCATTTATTGAAATGATCATGTGATTTTTCCCTTTTGATTTGTTAATGCGTTGTATTATATTAATTGATTTTCTTGTGTGAATCATCCTTGCATTCTTGGTATAAATCCCACTTTGTTATGGTGTATGATTCTTTTAATGTGTTGTTCAATTTGGATTCTCAATAAAACTAATATTTTATTGAGAATTTTTGCATCTGTGTTTATTAGGGAGATTGGCCTGTAGTTTTCCTTTCTTATAGCATCTTTACCTGGTTTTGGTATTAAAATGATACTAGCTTCATACAGTAAGTTAGGTAGAGTTCTTTTTTCTTCAATTTTTGGGAAAAAATTGAGCAGTATTGGTGTTAGTTCTTTTTGGAATGTTTGATGAAATTCCCCTGTGAAGCCATCTGGACCTGGGCTTTTCTTTGTAGGAAGATTTTTGATGACTGATTGAATCTCTTTATTTGTGACTGGTTTGTTGAAATCATCTATTTCTTCCTGAGTCAGTGTAGATTGTTTGTGTGTCTCCAGGAATTTGTCCATTTCATCTAAATTGTCTAGTTTGTTGGCATACAGTTGTTCATAGGATCCCCTTATGATTTCTTTTATTTCTTCATGGTCTGCGGTAACACACCCCTTCTCATTTCTGATTTTGTTTATTTCCATCCTCTCTCTTTTTTCTTTGCCAGTCTTTCTAGTGGCCCATCAATTTTATTGATCTTCTCAAAGAACCAACTTTTGGTTTTATTGATTCTTTGTATTGTTCTTTTGTTCTCTCATTCATTTATCTTTGTTATTTCTTCTTTAATCTTTGTTATTTCTTCTTCTATTTTATTTGGGGTTAGTTTTCTGTTCTTTCTCAAGTTCCTTTGGATGTGCTGTTAAGTCCTCAATTTTTGCTCTTTCTTATTTTTTAATTAGGCATTTAGGGCAATAATTTTCCCTCTCAGCACAGCCTTTGTCCCATCCCATAAGTTCTGATAAGTTGTATTCTCATTTTCATTCATCTCCAGATAACTACTGATTTCTCTAGCAATTTCTTCTTTGACCCACTGGTTGTTTAAGAGTGTGTTATTTAATCTTCATATATTTGTGAATTTTCTCATTCTTTCGTGGTTTTTGAGATCCAGCTTCATCCCTTTGTGATCAGAGAAAGTGCTTTGAATAATTTCAATGTTTTTAAATTATAAAGACCTGTTTTGTGTCCCAGTATATGATCTATCCTGGAGAGTGTTCCATGAACACTAGAGAAGAATGTATATCCTTGTGCTTTGGGGCACAATGACCTATATGTGTCTGTTAGGTCTAATTCATTTGTCAAGTTATTTAACTTCTCTATTTCCTTGTTTATTTTGTCTGGTTGTTCTATCTATAGAGGATAGTGGTGTATTGAAATCTCCTACTATTATTGTCGGAACATTTATTGCTCCCTTCAGTTTTGCCAATGTCTGTTTCATGTACTTTAGAGCTCCTTGATTGGGAGCATAAACATTTATGATTGTTATATCTTCTTGGTGAATTGACTCTTTAATTAGTATATAGTGTCCTTCTTTGTCTCTTATGATGTCTTTACATTTAAGTCTATTTTGTCTGATATTAGTATAGCTACTCTTGCTTTCTTTTGATTACAGCTTGTGTGGAAATTTTTTTTTCTATCTTTTTACTTTCAATCTATTTGTATCCTTGTGTCTAAAATGAGTCTCTTGTAAGCAGCCTATGGCTGGATTATGTTTCTTAATCCATTCTGCCAATCTGTATCTTTTAATTGGTAAGTTTAGTCCATTAACATTCAAAGTTGTTACTGAAAAGGTGTTTCTTGAATCCACCATCTTATCTTTTTTATTTTATTTGTCAGATCTATATATTCTTTTCCCTCTTTCTCTGTATTCTTTAAATTACCCTTATTGGTACTCTTCAATTCCATGCCCTCCTCCAGACTTCCTTCTCCTTTTATTTTTTTCAGCTGGCAGAATTCGTTTAGTATTTCTTGTAGGGCCAGTCTCTTGTTGACAAAGTCTTTCAGAACTTCTTTGTCTGTGAAAACTTTAATCTCTC
Source organism: Tamandua tetradactyla (assembly GCF_023851605.1). NCBI lineage: Eukaryota > Metazoa > Chordata > Mammalia > Pilosa > Myrmecophagidae > Tamandua > Tamandua tetradactyla. Next base: position 71,444,885 of record NC_135345.1, on the reverse strand, counting down.
CCTCAATTTTGAAGGACAATTTGGTTGGGTACAGAGTTCTTGGCTAGAAGTCTTTCTCTTTCAGGATCTTGAATGTATTATACCACTGCCTTCTCACCTCCAGGGTGCTAGTTGAGTAGTCTGAACTCAGACTTATTTGTTTTTCCTTGTATATAGTAGAACGTTTTTCTCTTGCCACTTTCAGGATTTTCTGCCTCTCTTCAGCACTTGACAGACTGATTAGTATGTGTCTTGGGGAAAGCCTATTTGGATTTACTCTGTTGAAGTTCGTTGGGCTTCTCTGACTTGTGTATATTTATGTTCTTTCTGAGGGTTTAGAAGTTTTCCCCTATTATATCCTCAACTACTCTTCCTAGCCCTTTACTCCTCTCTTCTCCTTCTGGGACACTAGTGATTCTTATATTTACATGCTTTGTTTTGTCTATCATTACTCTGAGTTCCCATTCATTTTTCCCCATCTTTTCTGCCATTTGCTGTTTTCAGTCTTTGAAGTCAATTATCTTGTCCTCTATGTCACTTATTCTTTCTTCTGTATCTTCAAATCTGGTGTTATATGCTTCAAGTATGTTCTTTATTTGGACAACAGAGTCTTTAATCTCTATGATATCCACTATTTTTCAATTTATTCTTTTAAATTCCTCTTTATGCTCTTCTACTCTCTTCTTGATCTCCTTTATGTCATTTGTTATCCCACTTATTTTATTTAGTAGAGCTGTTTGAATAACTTTGATTAGTTATTCCAATGTTTGTGTCTCCTCTTGTGTTTTAATTTGGTCATCAGGCAGGACTATATCTGTCTGAATTGTGATATGCTTAGTGATCTTCTGCTGTCTTCATCGCATGTAAATATCTTGATTGATTTACTTTGGGAGTTGATTTCTTTTAGTAGTCTAAGGCCTTGTGCTTGCGGGATGGTTGTACAGCAGGGAGCAGGGAATGGGGTGGGGCACTCAGTGAGGGGATTTGTTTCAGGGCAGGTATAGGCACAGGTAAGGGATGTGATGCTGATGCTTGTGAATGTGTGTGCCCAGCAGCCAGGGAGGATGCAGCTCTGCGGGTGCACTGGTCTGGGGGCATAACTCTGGTGTGCACTGTTCTAAAGCACAGGGCCCTTTATGCACATGCACAGAGCTGTGGCAGCAGATCGGCATTATGCCTTCATGAATTGGGGGTGAATGCTACCTGGCTATGCAGGTCAGCACTTTCTCAGAGCTGGGAAGTGTGGCTGAGGGCCATGCACATGTATCTTTCTAGAACTGCTGTAAAATGTGGTTCCCAGAGCTGAATGATGTGATTGGGGGCCCGTGCACATGTGTGGGTCTGTCTAGGAGTACAATAAACTGATGCACAGAGCTCAGGAGGTGTGGGGTGGGGCCGTGCGACACTGTGGGTAGGGGGGCAGGGGTAGCCTGGATATGGAGGTTAGTGACCACAGCCTTTATGTGTTGGCAACAGCCTGCAGGGAACAGGGAGGGGGAGTAGGGCTCGGGAGGGGTGCAGGAGAGGTGGGTTGGGCTGCACTTGGTCTGTTGGCCGCAGCTATGACCCTAAGGAATGTTAAAGTAAAAACGAGAGAGAGACTGGGATCAGGGGATCCGGGGACATCAGTCTTCAGACAAGTTTATTTTCAGCCAAGTACAAAATTATATACTAGAAAGAAAGGTAATAAAGGTTGTTTGCATGCAAAAGCTATATAATGCAAAAATAAGTTCCAGGAAGTAAATACTTTTAACGCTAGGATGTTGATTTCCCTTAAGCAAGTCTCTTCCACACCTCATTGTGCTTTATGTGCATATCTCAGCTTCTATTGAATTCCAGATCCTGAAAGCTCAAGCCTGCATTTCCTCACAGACTTGTGTTTGCAAGCTTTAGGTTAAAACAATAACCTTTTTAACTCCTACACTTGGGGTGGGGGTGTGGGGCAGGTATGTGCACTGGGGGCTGGTGGGGTGGGGGCGCCTGGAGCACAGGGAATGGGAGTGGGTCGGGGTTTGGGTGCATAGGGTGTGGGGTGAGTTGCTGGTTACAGGGCTGTGCTGGTGAGGGTAATATGCCCAAGGAACGCTGCCTGGCTTACTTTCTAGTCCTGGGCTCCTGTCTGTGCACTCCCGTAGGCTCCACACCTCCATGCCAGGTTCCAGGCTTTTGCCCTTCAGTTCCTAGGCTCTTGAAATTAGGGTCCCTATGAGATGCAGAAGGCTCTCCCAGGTCAGCTGCACTCCTGAACCGTAGCCTCAGTTGCCCTCCTGTCTCTTCTCTAACTTTTCCATGGAGTGGGGCTAATTTTGAGCTACTCTATTTGGCCATCTTTCTGGAAGCCCTCTGGCACATTTGAAATATACCTTTGAATAATTATTTAAGAAATACTAATTAAAGTGAGACTTGCTCAGGATATAGCCAGCTTCCATTTTGGAAATTTCTATTGGTATTGCTGATAATGAAGATATGGCCTCCAAAATGTAAGGGATTAAAAAAAAAATCAGTTCAAGATGGGATTTGTTTTTTTAAACCAAATTTATATGGTTTTATTTCCCCCGCCACACTTTCCCAGTATCTTATTTTGTTCTAGGCTGTCTTGATTACTTATTTGTTCTTCCCATACTTATGATATTGTCTATTCACAAACAAATTTTATGACTCACAGTGCTGACTGCTGATGTCACTACCACTGCTGCCACTACTCATATTTGTGATAAGAAATATTTGAAACTCTGATTACCTGAGGAAGCATGTTCAGTCTCTGCAAACTTTCCAACTGTCTCATTGTCTATCAGGAAAAATAAGTGGGTTTAACATTTGCCATGTATGTTCCTTTTCTGTAATGACTCAACTGATTTCTCAGCATATGGCATTATCAGCACAAGTTTGGGATAGATCAATTTGAATAAAACAAAAGTAGATACAATCATCACTGAAAAGTAGTGATGTTAAATGTTAAGGTAACAGTTCTGCTGTTGTTGTTATTGCTATTAAAATAGTTAGCTTGACTTTTATCATTAGTTAAAACAGAGAAAAAGTACTGTGTAAGTGAGGGTCATACTGAAACATGGAAAAATAGTTCACTCAACTGAAATACAATATGTGAGTGAGTCTGTTACTTTACTAAGCCTTTATTATCCCATTAACTTTTTTTGCCTTTTACAAATTCATTCCGAGGAGGATTTTGGAAAGACAAAGAAATGAAGCAAAATAACCTACTTCCTTCCCAAACACAAAGGCCCTCAAAATAAAAATAAATATAAAAAATGGGGAAAATAGGAAAGCATCTGGTTAGTTTGTGAAAATTTTAATCTCTCCCTCACTTTTGAAGGACAATTTGGCTGGGTGCAGAATTCTTGGCTAGAAGTCTTTCTCTTTCAGGATCTTTTTTTTTGTATGCTGTATGGTGGAGTCACATTTCATTCAGTCTTTTTCCATGTGACTATCCCATTATTGCAGTACCGTTTGTTGAATTTGTTTTTGCTGGTTTCTTTGTGTGGAAAGTGCATGAGCTGGCCTCAGGATCTTTACTATATCATACCACTGCCTGCTTGCCTCCATGATGCCTGTTGAGTAGTCCAAACTTAGTCTTAGGTGGTTTCCTTTGTATGCAGCAGATCACTTTTCTCTTGCTGCTTTCAGGATTTTCTGCTTCTCTTCAACATTTGACAGACTGATTAGTATGTGTCTTGGGGAAGGCATATTTGGATTTATTCTATTTGGGGTTAGCTGGGCTTCTTTGATTTGCATATTTATGTCTTTTATAAGGGTTGGGATGGTTTCCTCCATTGTCTCCTTAACTAATCTTCCTAGCCCTTTACTCTTCTACTTCTGGGACACCGATGGTTCTTGCATTTGTGTACTTCATGTTGTCATCATTTCTGTGAGATCCAATATAAATTTTTCCATCTTTTTTACCATTTGTTCTTTTGTGTATTTGAAGTCAATTGCCTTGTTGTCTAATTTGCTTATTCTTTCTTCTGCCTCTTCAAATCTACTGTTGTGTGTCTCTAGTATATATTTTTATTTGGTCTACAGTATCTTTTATCTCTATGATACCTGTTATTTTTCTATTCTTTCAAATTATTTATGCTTTTCTAGTGTCTTCTTGATCTTGTTTATGTCATTAACTAACCCATTGAATTTATTTAGTAGAGTTGTATGAACATCTTTGATTAGTTGTTCCAAAATCTGTGTCTCCTTCATTGTTTAATTTGGCCATTAAGCTGGGCTATATCTGTTTGCATCTTCATATATTTTGTGATTTTTGTTGCCTTCAGTGTATTTAATTATCTTGATAAGATTCCTTTGAAAGCTGATTTTCCTCCATCATCTATGGCTTTGTATTTGCAGGATGGGCATGGGGCAAGGTATGGGGTATGGGGTGGGGCATAGTAGTGTAGTGGTGGGCTGTGGTATAAGGCTAGTAATGGGGCAGGGGCGCTGCATGTCCAGAGTCATGTTGTGCAGGGCATGGGGTTGTGAGGGGCCAACACAGGAATGGTGGGGGAAGGTTGAAGCTCCAAGAGGCCTTAAACTGGAGGCTCAGGGCACAGCATAGGGAAAACTGAGGCAGAATGTGGTAGGAAGCGGATCACATGTGTACAGGAGGGTTGTGGTGTGGGGAAGGGAGGGTCGGGCATGGGTGCATGGAGGTGGATGTGTGGGTGTGTCTGTGAAGCATGGGGTCATGGGAATTGGAGGGTGAGGTTCAAGGCACAGGGGGCAAGGGTACAGATGTGCATGTGTGCTGGGAGGGGGATGATGGGATGCATGCATGCAGAAGGAAGCAGCATGCAGGGGTTGGGGGGTCAAGATGCAGGTTGCTGATGGGGTGTGTGTTGTGAGTCAGGGCTGGGGCACAGGTGCGTGTATATGTGGGGTCAGGGGGTTCAGGGCACAAATGTATTGGGAGTGGGTGGGCGTAGTGTGTGTGCATGCTTGGGGCAAGGGTGTGGGGTGCAGATGTGCATGTGAGTGGGGCAGTGGGGGGAGGTCACTTGTCATGGGGTGGGGTGGGATAGGAGTTCTTGAGGTACCGGGAATGGGGCTTGGGTGTGTGGGGGGCAAGTTGTGGGTCACTGGGGCATGGGGGGGTGCTTGGGGCACAGGTGCGGGCAGTGCTCAGGTGCGAGCAGCATGGGTCATGGTGGGTGTGGTGTGTTCTAGGAACGTGACTTGTCTTACTTCCTCCTCCCTGCCTCTCTGTCCATGCACTCCTGAGGGCTCTGAGTCTCCATTTGGAAAGCAGTATGTTAGGCTCTTTGCACTAGCTGGGTGGTCTCCAGTTCTCTGCATCTTAGTTCCTCAGCTTCTTCATCCAGGACCTCCCTACGTAATGAAGATGTTTCAGGTCATTTGCACCCTGGAATTGCTCTTCTGGTTGTTTTTCTGTCACTTTTCTGGCTTTTCCTTGGAGCAGGGGTGAACTCAGCCTATTCTATTCTGCCATCTTCCCATTAGTTCTATAGCTTTTTTCTAGTTAGCAATGACTATAAACAAAACTTACTTTTAAAAAGTTTTCCCAAACTTTCCATATCCATCTAGGGCTTAAACCTTCTATAACTTTTTATATTCATTTAGGGCTTGTTGTCAGTAAGGACTATAAAATTTACTTTCTTAACCCTTTTTACAACTTTCCATATTCATTCATTTAGCAATGATATTAGGAATATGTTAGCTTACAGAGTTAAAATATTGCAACTGTACTTTGAGGCAGTTGGAGGCAAGTAAATTCTGCTGCTGAGGTGTTTTTTTTAAAGATATAGGGATTTTGAAACCTTTAGAGCAGCACTGTTTGAGAAGAGTGGGAATTTTATTTAAATTTTCGCCATTCAAAAGCAAATAGGTATTGAGAATTAGTGTGAATAGGCATACAAAAGTGAGTTTTTAAGATTTAGGACTGAAAATTTGAATGCATTTAGGGTTATTCTTAGGTTAACCTTGGGAAACCTTTATTTTATTCAAATAGGTTTATTTGCTTAAGGATTTTCTCTTGGATGCCAAGAGGTCTTGATTTAGTAGTGGCCTCTGGGCAAGCGAGGGGGTAAACAACTAGTTGGGTTTACTTATCTAAAGGTGGCCCTGAGGGAGACAGTGAAAAATTGATGGGACACTAGAATGTTCTGGAGTGGCAGTTCAGGACAGAGTGGCTCCAGTGTTAAGAAATTAATACCTGTCCTGTCAAGGGTCACCTGGGGTCTGCTAAGTTGGTCAGATGTGAAGTCAGCAGAGCCCATATGGGGTTTTGGACACCCTTGTTCTTCATCACTTGCCACAAGCAGGACTCAAGGGGCTCCTGCCCTCCCTTCCGGAGACGGTGCAGTCCCTGGCCCTGAAGTCCACGTTGGGGCAAGGCCCTGGTGGGTCCCAAGATGCAGGGTTGTCTTGAGATTTCTGCATCTTCTGTGCCAGTGGCTGTCTGACCCACAGTTAAAGCAAGGCCTTTGAGGCTTGGAGTCATGATTCAGTGGCCCTCAAGAGACAGGGGGCTTTTAATAGCGACTGCAATAAGCTGAGCCTGTTCTCTGGTCTTTTAATTACCTCATTTTTTTGATTGTTAAAAATGGAAAAGGCAGTTTTTTTTTTTTAATAATTTGTTAAGGGGACTTTGTGGGCCTGTGAAGAGATTTTGCAGCTTTCTCTCAATGTCAGGGGCAGATTGGCTGATGAAATGGGTGCCTGTTCTAGTTTGCTAGCTGCCGGAATGAACACACCAGAGATGGATTGGCTTTTAATAAAAGGGGATTTATTTTGTTAGTTCTTCAGAGGAAAGGCAGCTAACTTTCCACTGAGGTTCTTTCTTATGTGGGAAGGCACAGGGTGATCTCTGCTGGTCTTCTCTCCAGGCCTCTGGGTTCCAACAACTTTCCCCGGGATGATTTCTTTCTGCATCTCCAAAGGCCTGGGCTGAGCTGCAAGTGCTGAGATGAGGAATGCTGAGCTGCTTGGGCTGTGCTACGTTGAGCTCTCTCATTTAAGCACCAGCCAATTAAATCAAACATCATTCATTGCAGCAGGCACGCCTCCTAGCCAACTGCAGATGTAATCAGCAACAGATGAGGCTCAGGTACCACTGGCTCATGTTCGCAGTAACAGAACTAGGTGCCTTCACCTGGCCAAGTTGACAACTGAATCTAACTACCACAGTGCCCAACAAAACCTGACTTTGCCGGGAATTTGAGCTTATTGAGTATGCTTTTTGGGGACTTCCACTAACCTCCCCCGGAACAAGGCCAAATTTTCCTCTTTCTCCTGAGTAATTTCCCTTAGCTTATTATAGTTAACCAGCTTGCTTGGTGGTACCTCTTCTCATGCCTTTAAGGAAACAAGTATTTTCCTTTAATGGAAATTGATACAGGGGTATAATATAAGCTATAATTCTTTTTGGGTCCTTGTGTTAATAGAGAGCCACAAACATCTGGGCATAGGGAATTTCTTACTACTTTCCCTGTCTTTTTTGGACTGAAGGGCGGTATTGTATTTGAGAGTCCCATTGGAGGGCTCTGCTTCCCATATCTTTTAAAAAAGAGGACGATCTAAAATATCTGCCTCCTCCCGCATGAAGAGTCATGAGGAAGAAGACTTTGAGAGACCTCAGGACCATCCTGAAGCGGCTGAGCTAACCCACTTGTCCTCCTAGAGGTGTTCGCGCATTTAACTTTTACTGCCTGACTTAGATGCAGTTAGGCAGTATGCTGTACAAGCACTACCCATTTCTAAGGAAAAGAGCTTCCTGGGTGTCTGTGCTCGTAAACTTACTGCCTAGAGTACTGCCTAAAAGGAAAGAATTTGCCTCAAATAAAGAAACTCTAGGGAGAGAATTTTCCGGGTGCCAGCCCTGGGTATTGCCGTGATTCAGCTAGCGGAAAGAACATGCTGCAAAGAAATTGGGCTCCCCCTAGGGGAAGTGTGCCGGGATAGGCTAGTCACACAATAAAATGTGGTTTAGTACACTTTTAACATCAGCAGTTTCCCTATGAGAAAGGCCCACCAAGGTAATAACTGCACTGGAGAGAAATGGTGGGGAGGAGAAACTGCGGCCTAGGCTGGCATTGTGCGGTTGGGGACTAGAGAGCAAACACCATGAAAGAGCAGAAGGCTGGAAGGCCTGTATGCTCATTTTAAGAAAAATGGGGAGCTTACTGGCTCACACAGTTCAATTTAATTTAATTAGGATAGCTGGGGCTTTTGCTTCCTTGCAGACCTCACTTCTGGCTTTCAGGGGTCGACACTCTCAATGGAAAGCATCCAGTTCTCTTGGGCCAAAGCCAGAGGTGACTTCTTAGAATGTAGAGGACAGCATCTTGTTTGGTACAAGAATTATTAGCCCAGAAACCTGTGTTATGAAAGAAGGCATAGAAAGCCAGACAGAGGAAAAAGGAGCTTCTTTTGGAGGCAGGGGACAGAACCTTAGCCAAAGAGGTGAAAAGAAGGACAGATTCAGCAGGAAGGTCTGGGGCCTCAGAGAGGAGGAAAAGAGAGAGTGTGGGAAATCTTGGAAAGCTGAAGAGAGAAGGAGAGAGAGACAGACAGAGACAGAGGGACTTGATTTGGCTCCCACTGGACTTGGGCATGATATGGGGAGAAACCCCCAATCAGGCCCCAGAGGGAAGTATCACCCACCACCTGAGTCTCCTTGAATCTGCATGGCATGGAGATGGAGACCCTGCCACCTCCAGAGTGGGAGCCAGAGGCTCAGGGTGAGCCGAGGTTATGTTCTGGAGGAGCTGCATCAGATACCCTAAATTCCTAGAAAGAACAGTGAAAGTGAGGACATAGGAGAGGAGAGTAGTGTGACCCAAGTGAGAAGAAAAAGCGGCAGCACATGGCTGGCCAAGCTTCCCCGTATTCATCAGTCCAGACCATTGGAGAAAAATGGCTTCTGGCTTAGCCTCGCCAAAATATGTTACTGGATTTTGGTTTTCTAGGTTCTTGTCTGCCCCATGAGAAAGAATTCAGGGGCACAGCACAGATAAAGCAAGTAGATAAGAAATTTATTAAGTGCATGCAGAGAAAGGAGCATGTGGGCACTCTTGCAAATAAAGAAAGATGGAGGGCATGAGGCCTTTTAATGTGTATTTGACAAACCTGTATGCTCTTGGTTTATGGACTGCATTGTAGTGGAATCATGGCATTCAGCAAAATCATGTGCAGAAAACTAATTGCCTCCCATCCAAGGGGCTTTAAAAAATCCACTATCATCTTTAGTGTAAGATTATTTTATGTATACACATGTTTATGTATGTTTATGTTTTTGGGATCAAAGGTATTTTCCTTAAATGAAAAACATCCCAGCATCAAGTACTATTATTTTTAGTGTGTTAATTAAAAATTGTTAAACAATTTATCTATATTTACAATTAGCTTTTGCAAATGTAAACTATTTTCCTTTATAAATGATTTTATTAATATGCACAAATACCAGTGAAAAAGAAATGGAAAATGAAAGAGTAGAAATTAGAGTAAGCTAGATATTGAGGCTTTCTGATTCTTTGAGTATTCTCACTATGTATGGTCAAGAAGTTGTAATGTCTTTCTCCTCATTTATGCCACACATGCATTGGGATTCTTTTTCTTCCATATGTGAAAAGTTCAGGGATAGTCTCCTGAGCATATGTTATCCTCACCCTCTCCCTGACCCCCCTTTCATATAAGTAAAATCCCACCGTTTGAGTCATGGTGCAAATTTCTCAAAATTATTGGTTTTGGAAATGGATAGAATGAAAGAGGCTATAAATGTATAGCAGAAACTCTAGGGTAGAGAAAATGTCAGCTGTGTAGATGGAGAGAGTGAATGTGTGAATGTGTGAGGTGGGCAGATTGTTTAGGATTTCAGGGGACCCCAGGAGCAGAGCCCTCTTTCCATGGGTTGATGAGTACACAGATAATGCATCTTAGGCAAATTCAACTACTGAGCAAAGCATACTTTGCTTTCCATGTGCTCCAGCTCATGAACTAATGAGCAATATTTACTCGGATGTAAATAGACAGGGATACAGCTTCCATTCTGGAGAAAAAAGAGAGATATCGGATTTGGAGGGCAGTCATTGGCAATCAGAGACAATTGTCCTGTTCATCAGAATGGGACTGACTGACTCAGGGGTAGACCATTAGAGGTGCATGGAGGAGCATCAGGGGATTAGACTGAGGGTGGATGGGTGAGGCAGACCCCAGGGTCATATAAAGGTCAGCTAGGGTGGCAGTCTCAATTTTTCCTTCATTGACAATTCATGAGTGACGGAACAGAAATACTATTTTTATTCATGGAATTAAAATTTCATCCATGTAACCAGTTTTTATTCTCTTTCTACAAAACATTTAACTTTAAGAAACCAAGTAGCTAATCTTTTCCCGCAATGAGTCAAAATATACTAAAGATTATTTGAGGTTGACTAAGCTCCTCAAGACCAGAGACCATGTCTTATTTACCTTACCTAATGTCTTAGCACATTGCAGAATACATGTCTGTTGCTCAATAAACATATAACAGCTGAGTAAAGTTTTTGTGAAAATAGAATTGCATGTTATTGGCCAGAGTAGCTCACTGCTCAGAAGATTGTTTAAGTATTGGCATGAGGTCATTTCAATATGTGATGGAGTGGATCAGGTGTGGGACTATAACATACAATTAGCCCCACTGCAGTGACATATTTTAATTTAGGGAACATTGGTTTCCCGTCACACAATTTTGCCCTTCTAAAGTAAATTTCTTGGTTAATTAAAAGCTTCAAAGGATATTGCCTAGTCAGTTCTATAGTCATAGTAATTTGGCTAATATCATTCTTTCAAAAATGAAGAAAGAGAAATTTTCTTTCCCCATATTAATTTCATGATGGTAGCCAGTAGTTGATAATTAAACTGTGCCATGGCATTGTGGGGTCTTACATATGTCTTTTAAATTTGAGTGAGTGACATAAGGCTCAGAAATGGTCTTTGGACAATTTAAAATATCTTTTTGAGTAGAAAAATTTTGTTTTTTGTTTGGCTTATTTCTCACTGCAGATAAAGCTGAAGTCTGGGTACTTATGTGGAAAATGGTTTCAAGTAGCCACATAGTGACTTTTGACTCACTAGAAGCTTGCCACTGGATTGATTCAGATAAGTCTGTGCATGGACTCTCAGTCTACTTTCCTTCAGTGTTATTTGGTGACCTATAATCAGAAGTATCTTCTAGGGTATACTCTAGAAGACTCTGACTTACCGGCACTGCAACACTCACTCTCAAGAGGCACAGCATTGGTATGAGGTCCTTCTGTTCTAAAACAGAATTGGGCTGGAGGATTATAATCAGATGAATTTTTGTTTCAGTATAGTTAAAAGATAATATTTTAAATGAGCTTATCTGCTTTTCCAAAATAACCATGTTAAAAAAAAATCCAAGTGCTGCCAAATAACTGATTTGAATTTTTATTTCTGGGTATGTTAGTTTTTTAAGCTGGATTGAAATAAAAAAAAAATCAGCTGACTACTTTGCTATGGAGCTACAACCTAAAAGAACACATAAGAACATCATGCATATTCTTTAAATACTGTGTTCCATTCGATAAAATGAATTATGAATTTTTAAATCTATTCAGTAAGTGAAATATTTCTATTGAGTATCATTCACAGGAGTTTATACTTTGCTTATCTTCCAGAGACAATTTTAAAACGCATTATGTAACACAAACAATAATCATTTTATAACAGACCTTTATTTGTTATAAGCTATATCATTCTACATTTAGATTGTTCAGATAACCATGTCAAAAGTTCATCTTTTCAAATAAGAATGAATTGAATATTGTTATCTTCTTTGATTCTAGTGTAAAATACATCTCAAAATGGAGTTTTCTTCACATTTCCAGAAAGGTTTTACTTCTTAAATTTATTCTATGAGTTCAAAGGCTCTTTTCTCCTACATCAATGGAGATTTGAGTAGCCAAGAGATTTGTTTGTCTCCTAGTAATTTTCCAAATAATCATATATAGTCAAAACAGAAAGTCACTAATAATCACATTACTTCCAAATAATCACATATAATCAAAACAGAAAGTCTCCAAATGAGTCTTTTTTGCTGAGCCAGATGACTATTAGCTGTGTCCACTCTACAACATGCTCTAGGCTTACAATAAGTTATTATGCAGCTTCTGGTGATAAATGAAGATAAATCCTCTTTATAAAAGGTGCCTGGACATAGGAAAAAAGAACTTACAGGAAGCACATGTAAATCATAAAATCACATTTTACCTTCAATGCTGATATACATTGAACAGTCGGGTCTGGTGATACCAACCAAGACAGTACTAAGTAAAGATGTTTCATACTTTTTTCTAGACTGTGCCTGAGATTCGCTCTGTTCCTCTTATTCTGGGAAGATCTGAAACCTTTATTTGATTCGCTCTGTTCCTCTTATTCAGGAAAGATCTGAAACCTTTATTTACGAATCAAAGTGAAGCAAAATGGAGAAAATGCTGGGCGCGCATGAGACAGAGGTCACGTGCTCGCTGCAGAGCTACAGCAAAGCTGTCTTTGGGAATAGGCACCTGATGTGCCTTAAGAAAAAACTTAAGTCTTGCAAAGCTGCTGGAGTCTGGGGCAGAAGAAGGCCTTGGGAAACTTGTGTAACTTTTCAACTCATCCAGAAACAGGGAAGCAGATGGTTCAGTGATGCTTCCTCCTACCCTGCTCTTTAGTTGCGTATTTTACTTTCTTTACCTTGCAGCCCTGTAACATAAACAGTGCTGAGCCTCCTGGGGTCTTTGGTCTCCATCAAATTGCAGAGTCCCACCTGGTTCCAGCTTTAGCTATATCTTTATCTCTTGTCTTTCTTTCTTAATTCCCAGTCACCTCCCTTCAGTACTGACACTGAGCTGTGCTGGTTGTGGCAGGAAAAACCCTCTGCTCCTGCCATTAGCCCACACCCTTTTATTGCATGTTAGGATCTTTGCCTGTACAATCTCATTATTTTTAATTGCAATTCAGCCCTATATTTATTCACAGAATTTGATTGTAAGGAAGACGTCAAGGAATAATGGACATAGGTTATAAAGGCAATCATTCTAGTGAGCTGGGTGGTAATATGTGTTCAACAGGAGGAAAACAAGCCATTCTCCATCTTTTGTACAAGTTTTTTTTTTTTGCTTTTTTTATTAATTAAAAAAAGTTAACAAAACATTTAGAAATCATTCCATTCTACATGTACAATCAGTAATTCTTAATATCATCACATAGTTGCATATTCATCATTTCTTAGTACATTTGCATCAATTTAGAAAAAGAAACAAAAAGACAACAGAATAAGAATTAAAACGATAATAGAGAGAAAAAAAAAACCTATACCTCACATGCAGCTTCATTCAATGTTTTAACATAATTGCATTACAATTAGGTAGTATTGTGCTGTCCATTTCTGAGTTTTTATATCCAGTCCTGTTACACAGTCTGTATTCCTTCAGCTCCAATTACCCCTTCTCTTTTTTTTTTTTTTAATTAACGGAAAAAAAGAAATTAACCCAACATTTAGAAATCATACCATTCTACATATGCAATCAGTAATTCTTAACATCATCACATAGATGCATGATCATCGTTTCTTAGTACATTTGCATCGGTTTAGAAGAACTAGCAACACAACCGAAAAAGATATAGAATGTTAATATAGAGAAAAAAATAAAAGTAATAATAGTAAAAACAAAACAAAACAAAACAAAACAAAAACCTATAGCTCAGATGCAGCTTCATTCAGTGTTTTAACATGATTACTTTACAATTAAGTATTATTGTGCTGTCCATTTTTGAGTTTTTGTATCTAGTCCTGTTGCACAGTCTGTATCCCTTTAGCTCCAATTGCCCATTATCTTACCTTGTTTCTACCTCCTGCTGGACTCTGTTACCAATGACATATTCCAAATTTATTCTCGAATGTCCGTTCACATCAGTGGGACCATACAGTATTTGTCCTTTAGTTTTTGGCTAGACTCACTCAGCATAATGTTCTCTAGGTCCATCCATGTTATTACATGCTTCATAAGTTTATCCTGTCTTAAAGCTGCATAATATTCCATCGTATGTATATACCACAGTTTGTTTAGCCACTCTTCTATTGATGGACATTTTGGCTGTTTCCATCTCTTTGCAATTGTAAATAACGCTGCTATAAACATTGGTGTGCAAATGTCCGTTTGTGTCTTTGCCCTTAAGTCCTTTGAGTAGATTCCCAGCAATGGTATTGCTGGGTCGTATGGCAATTCTATATTCAGTTTTTTGAGGAACCGCCAAACTGCCTTCCACAGTGGTTGCATCATTTGACATTCCCACCAACAGTGGATAAGTGTGCCTCTTTCTCCGCATCCTCTCCAGCACTTGTCATTTTCTGTTTTGTTGATAATGGCCATTCTGGTGGGTGTGAGATGATATCTCATTGTGGTTTTGATTTGCATTTCTCTAATGGCCAGGGACATTGAGCATCTCTTCATGTGCCTTTTGGCCATTTGTATTTCCTCTTCTGAGAGGTGTCTGTTCAAGTCTTTTTCCCATTTTGTAATTGGGTTGGCTGTCTTTTTGTTGTTGAGTTGAACAATCTCTTTATAAATTCTGGATACTAGACCTTTATCTGATATGTCATTTCCAAATATTGTCTCCCATTGTGAAGGCTGTCTTTCTACTTTCTTGATGAAGTTCTTTGATGCACAAAAGTGTTTAATTTTGAGGAGTTCCCATTTATTTATTTCCTTCTTCAGTGCTCTTGCTTTAGGTTTAAGGTCCATAAAACTGCCTCCAATTGTAAGATTCATAAGATATCTCCCTACATTTTCCTCTAACTGTTTTATGGTCTTAGACCTAAGGTTTAGATCTTTGATCCATTTTGAGTTAACTTTTGTGTAGGGTGTGAGATATGGGTCTTCTTTCATTCTTTTGCATATGGATATCCAGTTCTCTAGGCACCATTTATTGAAGAGACTGTTCTGTCCCAGGTGAGTGGGCTTGACTGCCTTATCAAAGATCAAATGTCCATAGATGAGAGGGTCTATATCTGAGCACTGTATTCAATTCCATTGGTCGATATATCTATCTTTATGCCAATACCATGCTGTTTTGACCACTGTGGCTTCATAATATGCCTTAAAGTCAGGCAGCGTGAGACCTCCAGCGTCGTTTTTTTTCCTCAAGATGTTTTTAGCAATTCGGGGCACCCTGCCCTTCCAGATAAATTTGCTTATTGGTTTTTCTATTTCTGAAAAATAAGTTGTTGGGATTTTTTGTACAAGTTTTAATTTGCAGAGTGATCTGTGGCCAGCATTCTCAGGATTTTCACCCTCATGTTTTCTGAGGGTGAAAATGTAAAAGTAACCTTCCCTCTTCCCTTCCTCTGCCCCCACCCCAGTCAAGAAAGGAACAGTTTAATGGTGTTGTTAGGATGAAATGTTAGATGATAATGAAAGTGTGTGATCCCTCCCCCCACCTCAGTATTTCCTAGATATTTTCATATTGGGGATAACAGATTAGACACAACCAAGCTTTTGTGAAAAATTTCAATAGGATCCTCTGAAAAGTTCCCTTATGGAAAACCTTCCTGCATTTTTTTGGAGTGGGCAGGGGGTGGAAATATAGAAGTGAATGTGTCTTTGATTGTTTATGAGCATGAAGACATGTTAACCACAATGTTTTGGCAGGATTCATTTGTTCTCCCTTGCTCTTGTCCCAAATATCCAATATATCATATAAAAGTAACTTCCTTTTTTTAAATGTCCTTCATACATAATCCTGGATTATCGTCTTTTAGATGTTTATCCTGCCAATTCCTTTCCTCTGCAGTATCCTGTATACCAATAGTGTGCCAGTTTGAATCTGTGGTGGACCCCAGAAAAGCCAAGTCCTTTAGTCCTCATTCAATATTGCTGGCTGGAAGCTTTTTGACTATTCCCGTGGAGATGTGACCCTCCCAATTGTGGTTGGTAAATTTTGATTAGATGGCTTCCATGGAGTTGTGATTCCATCCATTCCAGGCGGGTCTTGATTAGTTTACTGGAACCCTTTAAGAAAGGAAACATTTTGGAGAGAGTCCTTTTTGAGAGCCGCGATGTGGAAAGCTCACGCAATCAGAGACCTTTGGAGATAAGAAGGAAAACATCCCTGGGATTGCTTATTTCTTATTTATATTCTTAATGATATTTCAACTATTTGCAAACTGTTATCATTTTGTTTATTAGCCCCAGGAAAATTTCTTTTCTTACCAGTTTGCATGTGTTCCCTATATATCATTAAGCATATATTATAAAACATTTTATATAATATACAAATTAATCCCTTGCCATGTTTAATGCAAATGTTTTACAGACATTTAAAAAGTATAAATTAAATGCCTCCCGTGAAAGAAGGCTTGTATTTCAAGGAAACGTGATATGTACTTATTGGAGTTAGGTCAAGCTTTTTTCTGCCTCTCTACCTTTCTTTGAATTCATGGACTTCAAAGTCACATACCTGGAAACCCCCTCTGGTGAACAAATTTGATATTGATCCTTTCCAAACAAAGATGTCTGTGGTAGAAATACATGCAACGAATATAGTAGCTCCTGTCAATTGGATGAAAACAACCCGTTGCTTTATATGTTAAAATGCTGGTATATTTATTTTTTGAAACCACTTTAGCTGAAACTGACTCAGCCAAAACTTATTTCTCTCCAGGATTATTACCTGCCAATTGATAACCACAGAAAACTCACCTCAGAAGGACTTTCGGAAGAATCAGAGTTGATCACAAGCCAACATGGAATCACTTCAGCTTTTTACACACACACACTTACCTTGAATGATGACATCAGAGCCAGGTTCACAGTAGAAATGACATTTGTTTTTTGCCCTTCCCATGAGCAATCTGGTGTAGATCACTGGATCTGCAAGCTAGGAGACATGTCCTGTGCAAGTCGCTTACCTCCTATGTTAATAAAGAACATTTATTAAGGGGACACCATAAACTATGTGCTGGAGATATGAAAATGAACAGAACAGGGTGGGCCACGGTGGCTCAGCAGGTAAGGATGCTTGCCTGCCATGCCAAAGGACCCGGGTTCGATTCCTAGTGCCTGCCCATGTTAAAAAAAAAAAAAAAAAAAGAAAATGAACAGAACAGACTAAAATCCCTCATGGAGCTCCCCTGCAAGTAGAGGAAACAGATAAAGTAAATCAGTAAAATCTATAGTATTAAAAGCGCCAAGGAGAAAAATTTAAGTAGGAGAAGGGTACAGGAATTGTCAGACACGAGTACTGAAATTTTAGGTAAGGTAGGCATGGAAGGTCTCGATGTGAAGGGGTTACCAGGATAAAGACCAGAAGGAAGTGAGGGGTTAGGCTACATAGATATCTGGAGACATGTATTCCAAGAAGAGGAAATAGCCAGCGTGCAGAGAGATGTGTTTGCAGTCAGTTATATGGGCCAGGGTGGTTGGTAAGGATTGAATGAGAAAGAGAGTGGTAGGAGATGAAATTATGTTGGATTCATAGGTCATGATAAGGTCTTTGGCTTTTTACTCTGAGTGAGGCAGGGTGCCACTGGAGGGTTTTGAGCAGAGAAGGGACATGATTTGAATTAATGTTTTAATAGGACCACTCTGGTCATGCTTGAGGAGCTGAAGGAGGCCAAAGGCTGAATCACAAAGATGAGTTAGGAAGGACTGCAGTAAACCAGGAAAGAGATTATAATAGTTTGGGACAGATGGTAGCAGTGGAAGTGGTGGATTCTGGATGTTTTTCAGGATAAAACTGGTAGAATTTGCTGATGAAGTGTATGTGGTATATGAGAGAAAAAATTGAGTGACATAATATTTATCAAGCACATTTATATTTCACATCTTTGGATGCCATTTACCTTTAAATGCAACTCAGTTCACCAAAATAGAACGCAGAGCACAAGCTCATGTAGTTGACTCATAGGAGACTTTAGTTTCTCTTTATTCCTATCTGAGTTGCAGTTTAAATAAATGCCATTTTTATCACTTTTCATATCACAAGATATTGTGAACAACACCTTGGAAGGAAAAGAGGAATATTTCCAGAATAGTCAACAGAAATAATAACTGCTGTCAAGGACAAAGATAAACAAAAACAACAGAAATAATAACTGCTGTCAAGGACAAAGATAAACAAAAACAACAGCAACATAAAAAACAGCCAGATGGCATTTGGCCTAGAAGCTGACATTTCTCACTGTTTTAGAAACCTTTGTTTAAAAGAACTGGGTGTTTGGGTGGGCCACGGTGGCTCAGCAGGCAGAGTTCTCGCCTGCCATGCTGGAGACCTGGGTATGATTTCCGGTGCCTGCCTATGCAAAAAAAGAAAGAAAGAAAGAAAGAAAGAAATGGGTGTTTGCAATGGTCATTGTGCCATTCAAATTAAGTTACGTTATGTTTTTTATCTTTCAGTCAAGAAAGCATAGGGGGTATTTGCAAAGTCCCCTTGTGGGAATGGTGGAAAGAAGGAAAATTCAACTTCCTCACTTGGAGAAGTCCTGATAGTCTCATAAAAAGTGGGGACAACCAAATCTATAGGCCGAGCCTTCAATCTGGGGGTTTGTTCATATGAATCTTATCCCCACAAAGGATAGACTAAGCCTACTTAAAATTAGGCTTAAGAGTCACCCCCAGCGAACCTCTTTTGTTGCTCAGATGTGGCCTATCTCTCTCAGCCAACACGGCAAGCAAACTCACTGCCCTGTCCCTCTATGTGGGACATGACTCCCAGGGGTGTAAACCTCTCTGGCAACGTGGGACAGAAGTCCTAGAATAAGCTAGGGCTCAGTATAAAGGGATTGAGAAAACCTCGACTGAAAGGGGGAAGAGAGAAATGAGACAAAATAAAGTGACAGTGACTGAGAGATTTCATATAGAGTCAAGAGGCTATCCTGGAGGTTATTCTTACATATTATATAGATAACCCCTTTTTAGTTTAAGGTATATTAGCGAGGCTAGAGGGAAGTGCCTGAAACTGTAGAGCTGTGTTCCAGTAGCCATGTTTCTTTAAGATGATTGTATAATGATATAGTTTTCACAAAGTGATTGTGTGATTGTGAAAACCTTGTTCTGATGCTCCTTTTATCTATGGTATGGACAGATAAGTAAAAAATATGGATTAAAAAATAAATAAATAATAGGGGGAAACAAACGTTGAAATAAATCGGGTAGAGGGAAATGCTAGTGGTCAGTGAGAGGGAGGGGTAAGGAATATGGTGTGTATAAGTTTTTTCTTTTTGATTCTTTTTCTGGAGTGATGCAAATATTCTGAGAAATGATCATGGTGATGAATATACAACTATGTGATGATATTGTGAGCCACTGATTGCACACCAAGTATGGAATACATTAAGAATATCCAAATTGTATGCTAATTTTATTAATAAAAATTTTTAAAAAATTAAAAAAAAGAAAGCATAGAGGTAAAATTATAGATATGTGCTTCTAAAAATAATAAAAGAAATGTGTTGGATTTCTTTACTGTCATCATTCTGTGTCCCTGAGCACATTATTGGCTATGGAAAACCCCATGAAAAGAAACTGAAAAACTCTTCCCTAGCCTTCCTCGATCTTTGTGGGCAGGGACTATCATTTGCCTTCCCAGTCTCCAGAGCCCAGCTCAACTTGTATGAAATGAATCACTTGAAGAATACATGGATAAAGGCGAGTGCGCTCTCTAACCACCCCAGGCAGACAGGGCTGGGGCGATGATTGCTCCGGCTTGTGCTTACCAAGGCCTACAAGGAAAGATCCTTCACCCTTCAATATCGTGTATAATGACATTTATGTCACCGCTTAACATGGGAGACTTGATTGGGGATCATATTGTACTACAGGAGATAGTAGGAGAAAGAGAAAGTAAATTTCATTAAATGTCTGCTAGATAATTAATATCTAATTTGTAATTGTTATTAAAATTGAAGGAAGCCGAATAACTGGACTCAGTTACTTTCATTTCGGTAAGTAGACTCCTCTACATCCTTTTTATTTCCTTTACCTTTCCTAAACTAAATGCATCAATTTCAATCATTCTTAAGTCTGGAATTGGTAGTTATGGCATGAGTGCCCTGTGTGTATATGTTGTGTTACCATGTTGCTTTTTAAAGATACCATCTCCTTGCTCATTTCTTAGCTGAACTTGATTGTTTGTATCGATCTTTCAAGGGCAAGAAAACATACTGATTTATTTTGGAAGTGCTGGATAGAACTGACAGTTTCTGATTAAAGATCTAAACCAACATATAGAAAATTATATTATGTTTAACCCACATTTTTTGTCTGATAGGCAATGTCTGAAGGTGCCTATGGGGGTAATTACCTGGTAAAAATATAAGCCAGAAAAACCAAGGAATGAGTACCCTATCTCTCCTCCAAAAACCAAGAAATGAATCATTAGCAGAAAGTAAACAGAAGAGTCAGCATACCTTAAATTTTAGAGATTTTATGAATTAATTATTTCGAACCAGAGGAGCATTTTAAAGAGCATAACCAAAATATATTTGTGTGATAGGTAGTTAAGGATTTAGAAAGCATAAATTCATCAAGTAGTTTCAAATCTCTAGATGATTCACATAGAAATGTGACTGCTAATGATTATAAATGATATGAAACAATAAATAACTACTATTAACAGCTCTTACATGCTGGGTGTATATAAAGCACTTACCTTGCATTATCTTGCATTATTTAAGATGTGGAAGTTCTGGCAAACGGGGCCTGTCCTCCTGCAGACTAACGTGGCTAAGCTGGGGAGCAACTGCTCCCTGGAGCAAGGTGAGCACCCTTCTTATTTTTCCATACTGGGCTGGCTTTACTCATATATATTGCTGGCCTTGCCTGGATAGGTATTTTGGATTTTGATGCCTGCTTTACAGTTTAAGTTCTTCACTACAGTGTGCAAGATAAGTGTGTTTAAACTGTCTTCCCATTTTCTCACAAACCACTATGTGGCTTTCACTGTCATAACTTTTAAAAACAAAAATATGTCTCTTAATTAATGAAAGCAAAACAGGAACAGATGCATTTCCAGGCATGGAGGCTGATGTGATTCAAGATTTTGTAATTGCTCCAGTCATCTGCCAGCAGCTCCATGACTTAGCAGGAAGCGTCGCATTTTCCTCTGAAGGAGGTCACTCCTAGGGAGACACAGTTACTCTCCGTTCCCGCTTTAAATGATTCAGCAGTTACTAATGAACTCTTCCTAAATCTCCAGTTTAAATGTCTTAAGAGAGAGGACCTTACGGATTTAACTAGCCACTGTTCCGTATAGGAAGCCTGAATTTGGACAGAAGTTTTGTGCCAGGCCACCTCATAGGCTATTAACCTGGAAAAGTAGCCATCCGTAGTCCAATCAGTTGTGGTCAGGGAGGTGGCGTGAAATGCTATGAGGATGATTAAGGAGCCTTCTACAAAGAATGTGTGTCTGGGAGGCATTGTGAAACTCCTAGAAGAGGGTTATGACTGTCAGATACATTTCTTGGCCTGTCCAGTATAGGTTACTTGATAGAATAGCGATATTAAATAAAATCAAAATCAGACTACTATTTTATCAGTTTATAATAACCATTCGTGCATTCTCTCATCACACTACTCATCACCACTCTATTATCTTCCCACAGAAAGATATATATCGAAAGCTAAATCAGAATCACACATTTCCTTGTGGACACAGACATTAGGTGGCGAAAGTCTCAGTCTGACACGTGTAGCTCATGATTGTAATGGACTCGCCTCTTGGCTTAGAATACATGGAGCTCCTTAGCTACAACCTCCTGCATCTTTCTCTCATTAAAGATGACCTTAAAAATGGGTTCAGGACTTTGAAGGCCTGGTGGAAAAGGATTTTTCAATAGGTGGTGTTTGGCTGGAAACCACAAGTATTTGTTTTTGTAAGTCTCCTTCTAAGGATAGTATTATTGTTATTATTATTATTTTACATGGGCAGCACCAGGAATCGAACCCAGGTCTCTGGCATAGCAGGTGAGAATTCTGCCACTGAGCCACTGTTGCCCACCTGGTATTATTTTTTTAAATTAAAGAATTGCTAACTTTTTTTCAAAATGAAAGTTTTTTACTATTTTTTTATCATAAAATTAATAAAGAGTCTTTTTTGGTATTTCCAGTCCCAAGTCCTTGCCCAGCCCAGTCCTATCTCTGGTTGTTTAGATGTCACTGTGGTTGTGGGCCTTTTAGGTATAGTGGTGTGTGTGCAACTTATTCTCTCCTTAGGATTGTGAAGGGACCACATTCTAAGGTCGCCTGGAGTGGTGGCCAGTGTGGAACCCCAGCAGCGCATGGAGGAGACTGCGCTTGAGGGGGAGGCCCACTGGCGTCTTCTCACCCACATCCAGTATTCCAGGACTGGGGTTCTCAAAGCATGGCCTGGGGACACCTGGGGTCTCAAGACCCTTTTGGAGGGTCCCAAGGTCAAAACTATTTTTTATAATAAATCAAAGTTGTTCTTTTCCCTTTGCGCTGTCATTCTCTCTTCAGTGCACGGTGAAGATTTCCAGCGTCTACGTGATGTGCAAGATGACAACAGAGTCCAGCCAGGCATGAAAGAGATTAACAAATGTGTAAAAATAATGCCACTCTTCTTACTACATTCTAATTTTGTTTAGGAGTATATTTTTTACATGAAAATATTTTGTTAGCATATGAAGAGTTAATTATTTCTATTTTAAATTAATTAATAAAAATGTTTTAAAATTTCTTAATTTTAACTCACAAAGCCCTTTTAGGTTTCTTAAGAGTATAAAGGCACTTTGAGAGAAAACGGTGTGATAACCTATGCTATAGGGCATTTTTTTTTTTACCACTGGTTTAATTAAAAAATTAAAAACTTGTTTATGTTGTATAACCCTAATTTTGTTAAATTGTCAATGTATTGATACATAGAAAAAAGACTTGGAAGAAATATACTAAAACAAATGATTTATATTTTGAATATATCCTTATTTTGAAAATTTCTACAATTAATGTGAATTATTTTATTGTTAAAATGTATTAGATATTGTTTAAAATAAAGCACATTATGAATCTGCGATAATGCATTTTTGGTAAAATGAATTAGAATAAACTCCTTTAGACATTAAAGGTTATTTCTAACTCTATGAACTTTAGTCTTTGAGTATAATTCTTCCATTTTCAAAGGAGGATAACAGCTCTCTTACTCCAGGAAAGGCTTTAATCTTTTTCTTTACCTCCATTTTCTTTCAGAACTCTTTCAAAGAATCCTCTTTTGGAGAAAAGTTCTGCAGAGAATTGAAATTCAGACATGAAGTCTGAACAAAAGTGATGCTGTGAATCTGAAGATAAAATTTGGAAACCTCTATTCTGGGATCTCCAATATCTCAGTGTCCTTAATTGCACTCATTTGTATTAAATTGCTGTAATCAATTATAATCTACAGTTATAATCAATATAAATTGCTTTAGTCTACTATAATCTACAGTTAATTCAGAATCCTTATCAACCTGGTCATTTGTAAACAGCTACTGTACGATTTCTATAAACTAGTCAGTTTGCTCTGAGCTAGGAACACAAAGGACTAGTCATGTTCTCTTTTCTCAAAGATCTAACAGTCCGTGAGAGAGTCAGTTATATAAAGAACTCAAAAGTGTGATAAGTGCAATAGTAGAGGGATGTGTAAAGAATGATGTCATCATATGAAGTTTAGCAGTTGGTGTATTTACTCAACCAGAATTTACTGAGCCCTAACTTTGTGATGAATATAGTGCTAGGAAGTGTAAGGCATGGCATATAATTTTGCCTTCTAGAAGCACAGTCTAGTTCGGGAGACAATTGTTCAAACACATACACACAGGATCAGCTAATATTTCAAGTGTTTTTTTCAAGTGAAATTAAATGCCAAATGTTTATAGTAAATAGAGCCAAAGGATTTCAGAAAAGAGACTCAGAAGCGTAAGAGCTCAATTGCAAAGCACCTAGAATGAGCCTTAAGTTGCAGACAGGGCTGCAGGACAGAGAGAAGGGAGAAGGTGTCTGTGGGTGGGGTGGCAGAGTGGTGTACAGCATTTGTTTACACCAGACCCAAAGCCCTGTTTTTGATAATAAATATTTCTTTTTCTGAAATTGCATTCATATCATAACCTCCATGAAGATATACTTTAACAGCTAAATTATATTAAATAAAATATAATATTTTTGTTGTAATTTAAAGGAGAAAGAAAAGTATAATAAACACTCTGCATTTCAATATAATACTTTGGATTTACTATATAAGTAGCCAGAATGAAGTAGTCAGATGTTTTCACCTATATGTAATGACTAAGCTAGAATTTAGAAGTAAGATTAAAAGCCTGATGAGCAAGAAGTGGAGGAAAATGAAAGAGCTGAGGTACAGTGGACACTAGGATAAAAACTAGTGCTAGGTTGTAGTGGAGAAGCTTAGCCTTCCTATAGGTGTGCCTAAGAGCCACATCCAGATGACCTCTTTTGTTGCTCAGATGTGGCCTCTCTCTCTCTCTAAGCCCAGTTCTGCAAGGGAAATAATTGCCTTTCCCCCAACGTGGGACATGACATCCAGGGATGAAAGTCTCCCTGGTGGCGTGGGAGATGACTCCCAGGGATGAGCCTGGCCCTGGCACCATGGGGACAACAATGCCATCCTGACCAAAAGGGGGAAAAGAAGTGTAACAAATAAGGTATCAGTGACTGACAGAGTTAAAATGGAATTGAGAGGTTAATCTGGAGCTCACTCTTACACAAGCTTCAGTTAGACATTGCTATCGATCATAACTTGCCAAACCCCAACCAAAACCATTCCTGCCAATCCTAAAGAACATCTAGGGCATTATGTAAGATTTTACAAAGGTTCCATGCACTAGGATAACTTTCCAGAAACCTACACCCTCCAGATGGGTTCCTGAACTAGGTCAGTCCTGAAATAGAGAGGGGCCAGCATCTCCAGAACATCAGCTAGTTCCATCCCCCTGTCCCATATTATCAAATGCCCCCTTCCAACATGAAAAAGTTTGAATGGGCATAGCCCAAATACCCCTGAAAAGAAGGTGGTGGTGGAGTTGTAGAAAGGTAGGGTTTAACAAATGAGTACGATTGCTGACTCATTATATTGATATTTCTTTTAGTCTCCAGTATCTTAGAGCAGCTAGAAGTAAAAATCTAAAATTGTGGAATTGTAACCCATACCTAACTCTGAGTCTGTTCTACAGCTAATTGTTGTGATGTACTTTGAAATTTATTGCTTTTTTGTAAATATGTTATTTTGTACAAAAAAAAAGAAGGAGGAGTATAACAGAGAAGGTAGGATTTAACAAATAAGTAAGACAGCTGAATCATTATATGATATTTCCTTTGGTCTCCAGTGTCTTGGAGCAGCTAAAAGAAAAAACAACAAATTGTGGAACTGTCACCCATACCAAACTTTAAAATCTGTTCTATAACTACTTGTAAAAAAGTGCTTGGAAATTTACTGCTTTTGTGTATATATGTTATATTACACACATATACCCACACAAAAAAATGAAAGAAAAAAAATTAGTGCTAGGATAAGTAATGACAGACTAGACCTATTTATTTCCGATAAGCCAGAAGGAAATAACCTTAATTGCAGTGGGGATAATATGTCAAGACAAATTACAGGTTTGAGTGAAAACCTGAGTAAGTATGGTATTTTTGCAAATGAGCTGATTTACCTGTCAGTGTGGGTCAAAATAATTCCCTGTGTTGTAAAGGATGGAGTGGACATTATTTCGGAAAATAAATCTTTTCTTGAAAGCACATGTTGAGATATACATTCAGTCTCTACATAGGAGATTAGAGATATTTTGTAAAAAGAAATAGCAACACGAGACGATTATAAAAGTTGTATGGCAAATCTCAGGGAATGGTAAGATTGAAAAGATAGAGAAAATTAGACTGGAGAACAACTGCCAATTTCAATTTGCAATCTTTCATAACATAGATTGATCATTATGCCACAAAATTTAAAAATGATTGATAAAATGGTGAGATATTTGCATATCATATATCTCAATTATTCATGGTGTCTCAGATCTTCACTGTGAAATATTTGCAAGCATTAGCTACAAGTGCTGATGACACAAGCATGTGTTATTGACTTAAATGCTCTAAATGGGCTCCCCTTAGGGACATGATGTTCCTTAATGGTGGGTAACTCTTGGAAAAGTTAAAACAAAAACAAATTAAAATCTTCCTATGATTGAAAAGAAGTTGCATACCTAAAATATTGTGTACATTATTATTGTGCAAAAATACCTTGTTATATATAAAAAGTATTAGGTTCTAGGTGCAGATAAACAAATTGTTTTATTTACCTACATGAAAATCCGGTGGGACATTTGAGAGTCAGTTAAGATGTGAACCAAACCTTTCTTCTTTTCCTGTATATTGCAAGACATTTAGCGACACTGGTCCCTGCCCAATACATGTTAATAACGCTAGCAATCATTGTAGCAGCCAAAATTGTCCACAAAAATTGCCAAAATGCCTCCATTGGGATGTTCTCTTCCCATTATCAAGTCCTGTTACTGTATATCAATGAAAAAGGCTTAGTCTAAGTGAAGTTACACTGTAAAATTAACAAATTTTAGTGATTTGAAGGACTGTGAAGAAGCTTTCAGTTCTGTAGAGTTTACAAGTAGAGACTTTCAAATACAGGGCTTAGATTTTGTTCAAAAAGTCCTGAGAAGCTATTGGAAAGTTCTAATGTCCTAACTTGATCTAAAATGTACACCTCTGTAGTTCCTCTTGTTTCTGTAATTTTTGTACTATCACAGCTCAAAAGGATCTAAGTCCTTGGATAAAATAGAGTTTGCAAGTGGTCCTGACCCACCGCTCGAGTGACTCGTAGCTGTTTGCCATGGGAATTTATGGTTTAAAGCATCATGGGGGTGTCTGCTTATTTAAGGATATCAACCCTGGAATATCATTTCAGATCACCACATCAAATAGACAACTACTGGTCATTAATGAAGGGGTAAGAATAAAATGTCAGCTAGAATTTTTGTTTTGTGAAATTCTGTAGTTTTAAAAGACATGAATCTTTAAGCCATTCTGAGGTCTTAAGAATCTAGAATGTACCTTGTTTTTCTTGGGAAAAGTGACCAATATTTTTACCTCAGACTTCTAGTGGTTTTGTGTCACTTTTCTTCCTGAGTTTCTAGATCTGTGCCTTATGCTAACTGTAGTAGTTAGGGGAAATTTGAAGGATATGCATCTTCTATGGGGTATCGCATTAGTGTGTTCCCTCCCTATTTTTCACAGTGAGGGAATTATTTCATAGCCCAACTTGAACTCATACCAATTATCCATTCTTGGTAGATAGCTCTGAGTCCCAAGTCCGAAAAACCTTCTGGGAGTTGGGAATTTCCCAGAGAAGCTTATGGGGTTATTTCAAGGACAGAGATTGAATCTTGTTTATTTTGTATTCCCATCATGTTTAGCACATAAAAGGCATCCAGTCAGTGTCTGCTGATTTAATGAATGAAGGACAGATGTGTAGGGTGGTTGCTGGGCTTTTGTTGATTTCTATATTTTATCCTGCTGATGTTTCCTGCCCAGCAGAGGGAGCCCAAGATCCATATTAGAGTCAGAGAACAAAATGGGAAAGAAGAAATTTCTAGCCTTAAAATTATGTCACAAAAGGAAACATGAATTTGAAATTGCCAAATGACCTTTTAAATCTTTCACCAAATATTACTTTTAGTGTGCTGGTTTGACATCACCTGGTTAATATCTTAAATGAAAATGCTTATTGTTATCTGTTTTGTTTTGTTTTTTTTTACATGGGCAGGCACTCCAGGGTCTCTGGCATGGCAGGCGAGAACTCTGCCACTGAGCTACCATTTTCTGCCCTTTATCTGATTTTAAAACATGAAAAATACCAAACATTTTAATGGAGAAAATAAAGATTGCCTATAGTTCACATCCAGAACTGTGATCGTATTTGGGTGTATCTACTTTTATTTTTAGATTCATAATAACTAGGAAGTAAGTTCCTCAAGGACAGGGAGTTTTGTTTGTTTACTGATTTATCGCAAGTGCTTAGATTAGTGGCTGACAAATATTGGCAATGAATAATTAAATTTTTGAAAAATTGCATCAATAATTAATATTATGCCATACATTTGGTTTGCTTAATTTTTTCATTTAACATTATAATTTAAGCATTTCCTATATTGTATTTTAATAACTATATTTCATCGATTCTCATATAATTTATAGCATTGTGCTAATGTTAATTTCTTAGTGTTGATAATAATATTACGGCCATGGGAAACTGGGTGAAGAGTGTACGGAAACTGTCTAAGCTGTCTTTGTAACTCTTCTGTAT
The DNA here is from genome assembly GCF_023851605.1 of Tamandua tetradactyla. Lineage (NCBI taxonomy): Eukaryota > Metazoa > Chordata > Mammalia > Pilosa > Myrmecophagidae > Tamandua > Tamandua tetradactyla. Next base: position 71,416,580 of record NC_135345.1, on the reverse strand, counting down.
GTCTAACATTACTTCCATAGGAAAGTGAGAACATAAAAAACTGCTTTTTCTACAAAATATAAAGTTTAACTGCTCAGTCCTGAATTTATGACTGCAACCCTAGCCATCCTCATGAAAAAGAAGAAATTTTAAAAATACACGCACACTCAAGTGTATATGTGTATATATGTGTGTGTGTGTGTGTGTGTGTACATGTAATTAGATTTTCTTTTGTAAAGAAAATAATTTCATTACAGAACACAGAAGAAATCTTGGCTGGATACAGTAACAGCTTCACTGTCAGAAGGTCTACAAAACATTTTTCTGTACAAGATGAAAGTCAATCTTTACACAGAGTCTTTCTCGGCATAGGCAATCAATAGACATTTTATTCAATCTGCTCATTTTCATGTGGTAGTTAAAAAAGAAGCTGGAACCAATAGTTTATATTTATTTATTACTTTTACTTTCCAAAGAAGTTTTAAATTTCTCTCATTTTATCTTCACCAGCCTTATGAAGTAGGATAACCATCATTAGTATTTCTGTTTTACAGATTTTTTTTTTAATTTTTTTTATTAATCAAAAAAAAGAAAAGAAATTAACACAACATTTAGAAATCATTCCATTCTACAAATGCACTCAGTAATTCTTAGTATCATCACATAGATGTATGATCATCATTTCTTAGTACATTTGCATCGATTTAGGAAAAGAACTAGCAAAACAGCAGAAAAAGATATAGAATGTTAATATAGAGAAGAGAATTAAAATAATAATACTAATAATATATATATATATAAAAAGGAAAAAGAAAAAAAACAAAAACAAAAGATACAAACACACACACAAACAAACAAAAAACCATATTTCAGGTGCAGCTTCATTCAGTGTTCCAACCTAGTTACATTACACTTAGGTATTATTGTGCTGTCCATTTTTGAGTTTTTGTATCTAGTCCTGTTGCACAGTCTGTATCCCTTCAGCTCCAATTACCCATTATCTTACCCTGTTTCTAACTCCTGCTGGTCTCTGTTACCAATGATATATTCCAAGCTGATTCTCGAATGTCGGTTCACATCAGTGGGACCATACAGTATTTGTCCTTTAGTTTTGGGCTAGACTCACTCAGCATAATGTTCTCTAGGTCCATCCATGTTATTACATGCTTCATAAGTTTAGTCTGTCTTAAAGCTGCATAATATTCCATCGTAGGTATACGCCACAGTTTGTTTAGCCACTCGTCTGTTGATGAACATTTTGGCTGTTTCCATCTCTTTGCAATTGTAGATAATGCTGCTATAAACACTGGTGTGCAAATGTCCGTCTGTGTCTTTGCCCTTAAGTCCTTTGAGTGGATACCTAGCAGTGGTATTGCTGGGTCGTAATCCATTCTGCCATTCTATGTCTTTTGATTGGGAAATTCAGTCCATTAACTTTTAGTATTATTACTGTTTGGATAATATTTTCCTCTACCATTTTGGCTTTTGTATTATATATATCATATCTGATTTTCCTTCTTTCTACACTTTACTCCATACCTCTCTCTTCTGTCTTTTCGTATCTGACTCTAGTGCTCCCTTTAGTATTTCTTGCAGAGCTGGTCTCTTGGTCACAAATTCTCTCAGTGACTTTTTGTCTATAAATGTTTTAATTTCTCCTTCATTTTTGAAGGACAATTTTGCTGGATATAGGAGTCTTGGTTGGCAGTTTTTCTCTTTTAGTAATTTAAATATATCATCCCACTGTCTTCTAGCTTCCATGGTTTCTGCTGAGAAATCTACACATAGTCTTATTGGGTTTCCCTTGTATGTGACAGATTGTTTTTCTCTTGCTGCTTTCAAGATCCTCTCTTTCTCTTTGAACTCTGACATTCTAACTAGTAAGTGTCTTGGAGAATGCCTATTTGGGTCTATTCTCTTTGGGGTGCGCTGCACTTCTTGGATCTGCAAATTTAGGTCTTTCATAAGAGTTGGGAAGTTTTCAGTGATAATTTCTTCCATTAGTTTTTCTCCTCCTTTTCCCTTCTCTTCTCCTTCTGGGACACCCACAACACGTATATTTGTGCGCTTCATATTGTCATTCAGTTCCCTGATTCCCTGCTCAAGTTTTTCCATTCTTTTCCCTATAGTTTCTGTTTCTTTTTGGAATTCAGATGTTCCATCCTCCAGTTCACTAATTGTAGCTTCTGTCTCTTTAGATCTACCATTGTAGGTATCCATTGTTTTTTCCATTTTTTCTTCTTTGTCCTTCACTCCCATAAGTTCTGTGATTTGTTTTTTCAGATTTTCTATTTCTTCTTTTTGTTCAGCCCATGTCTTCTTCATGTCCTCCCTCAATTTATTGATTTGGTTTTTGAAGAGTTTTTCCATTTCTGTTCGTATATTCAGCATTAGTTGTCTCAGCTCCTGTATCTCATTTGAACTATTGGTTTGTTCCTTTGACTGGGCCATATCTTCAATTTTCCGAGCGTCATCCATTATTTTCTGCTGGTGTCTGGGCATTTGATCAGATTTCCCTGGGTGTGGGACCCAGCTGGTTGAAAGCTTTTTCTGTGAAATCTCTGGGCTCTGTTTTTCTTTTCCTGCCCAGTAGGTGGCGCTCGTGGCGCTCGTCTGCACGGCAGTCGGCCCGGGAAACCGCGCGTGGAGGCGGGGGTCGCTGGCCGCCGTGGCTTGGGAGAGTGCCGGTCCTAATTGCCCAGCTGGCCCGAAACGCCAAGCGTGACGGGAGGGCCCCGCTATCCAACGTTCCCAGTCAGACCGGGGAGCCACGTGCGTGGAGGGGACCCCAGTTGCCAGCCGCCCCGGCCGGGAAAACGCGTGCCCCTCGGGTATCTCACCGCAGCAGATTCTCCCTGCCCGTTCAGCTGTTCCAGAATGGGGTACGCTGTCTTTTTGGTCTCTGTCGTGACTCCGGGAGCTGTTTTGTATTGTTTCTGTTTCTTTAGTTGCTTTTCTGGAGGAGGAACTAAGACTCGCGCGTCTTACTAAGCCGCCATCTTCTCCGGAAGTGTCTGTTTTACAGATTTTGAAACGTAGAGTTTGAAATGTCAATTAACTTGTCTAAAATCATAGAAGTAGTTAGGTCCTTTTCTCTGCCTCCCTGAAACTTTCCTACACTTCCTGGAAGTGTAAGTGGAAATCTGAATTCTCTTGCCCTACCAAGTAAGAAAAGAGGACACACAATGAAATAATAATAACGATAATGATACTTAGCCTTTGCTGCATTTTAACAGTATGTTAGTTTGCTGAGTGCTTTTTGAACAATTTTTTTTAAGTTTTAATTAAAGAAATTTTTTTTTGCTGAATGCTTTTTGGAAAGATATTTCTTTAATCTTGGTTACTGTTTTGCAAAGTTGAAGCATAAATCGAGAGGATTGACATCTGATTGGATGTGAAGGGCAGGAGAAAAGCTGAGTGTACAGGGTTATACTCCTTATAAGTTTTTTTTTTAATGCAGTTTTATTGAGATATGTTCACACACCACCAAACCATCCAAAGTGTGTAATCACTGCCTCACAGTGTCATCACAGAGTTGTGCATACAATACCCATGATCAATTTTAGCACATTTTCATTGCTCCAAAAAAGAAATAAAAATAAAAAAAGTAAACCCGTATCTTCTCCATATCCCATACATTTCCCCTGTTATTGAGCCACAGTATTGGTACAGTACATTTGTTACTGTTGGTGTATACTGTTATTGCTGTTGAAAGAGGATTAGAATATTACCGTTAACTACAGTCCATAGTTTGCAATAGGTAGTTTTTGCCCCTATAAACCTCTCTGTCATTAACTCCTTGTAGTGGTGTCCTACATTTGTTCTAGTTTGATTATAGGTTTTGATCAGTTGGACCATTAACAAAAATAAAGGCTGCTGAAAGAGGAACATGGCAGAAGATGACCGTTTTATAATATGTCATGTTATCCTACCAATCTACAATGTATATATATATATATTTTTTAACTTATTTATTTATTTATTATTTTGCATGGGCAGTCATCAGGTATTGGACCCGGGTCTCCGGCATGGCAGGTGAGAACTCTGCCTGCTGAGCTACTATGGCCCATCCTACAATATATTTTTGACTGTTGTCTATTTGATTTCATTAAAGCACTTGAAAAAATTTATAAGACTTAAAAAAATTAAATGTGTTTGCTATGGGCATGGTTTGAGACTGAAACTGAGATTTGTGCAGTTATGAGAATGTAAGCTCATAACTTTCAGCAGATTCTTCTAGAAGCCATTTGTTTGGCACCATATGAAAGCTTCCCTATGCAACTTTCTGAGCATTGCATTGCTGTAGCTAGCTTCAGTTAGCTTTGTGAGGCTTTGAAAACCAAATTAGACTACAATTACCGTGGGTGAGGAAGACAGAGTGTAGAGGGGTAATTCACTGGGACTAGTAGGTTGCTGACGCAAAGTCTGATTTGAACAGTGACAAAGAAACATGTGTCTATACTTGTATGGATTTTCCCTGCCCAAAACCTTACAGCTACATCCTTCATAACTGTGCAGGATAGGAAGAGAGAGCACATTATTAAGCAGCCTTACATTAGATGGGCAAGCTCATACAGTGCTCAGGTTAGAATCGTGTCTTCCCAGCCCCTGCCCTTGACTCCTCAGCCGGGTGAGTACAGTCACGCATTCCCACTGGGTCCCACAGGCAAGACTCCTTCCACATTTCATAGTATGTAGGAGAAAAACAGAAACCTTCCCGTAAGCCTAAAATCTTTTCCATGGCTTCCAGATTTCTTTAAACTCTTTCCTCCACTCTCTGGAGGTCCCACACTTTCTTCTGAAGTTCCAGGTCAAGTTGTCAGTTCCCTCGGATTCCTCATGAGATGGGGCTCTATTCTAGTTTGCTAGCTGTAAGAATGCCGTATAACAGAACTGAAATGGCTTTTAAAAGGAGGTAATTTATTAAGTTGCAAGTTTACAGTTCTAAGGCCATGAAAATGTCCCAATTAAAGCAAGTCTATAAAAATGTCCAAATTAAGGCACCAAGAGGTCACCTTCACTCAAAAAAAGTCCGTGAAGTTTAAGGTTTCTCTCTCAACTGGAAAGTTACATGGCAAACATGGTGACATCTGCTAGTTTTCTCTTCAGGCTTCTGGTTTCATAAAGCTCCCCCCGGGGGCATTTTCCTTTTACATCTCCAAAGTCTCTGGTTGCGTGGGCTCTGATGGTTCCTGTGGCTTTGAGGTTCTGCCATGGCTTTCCAAAAAGGTTTTCTCTTTTGAAGGATTCCAGTATCAAGACCCACCTGGAATGGGTGGAGTCACATCTCCATTTAATCAAAGGTTAATACCCGCAATTGGGTGAGCCACATCTCTGTGGAGATAATCTTATCAATTCTCCAAACTACAGTGCTGAAAAGGGGTTACAGGAAACAGCTGCCTCCATGAGATGGATCAGGATTAAAACATAGCTTTTGGGGGGCACATGGTCCTTTCAAACCAGCGCAGGCTCCTTGCGCGGTCTCACTTCCTTGATGGGATATCTACAGCCAGACTTTTCACATTGCCAAGACTGACCACCTCTTAGCTGGTTCCATTTGAGATTATTCCTAGATACTATCTCTCCCCTTACTTTGAATCGTATTACCCTGTTACTCTTAGTACAGATCATGTCACAGCAGGGGGGAAGGATGAAGGAAAAAACACCGAATCATCTTATCCATTCCAGTTTTCAGATGGGAAGAAGGAGGAAGAAAAATGCACAGAGCAACTGGAAATCCCAATTCTACCTTTTGTATAGATTGATTAAGAGTCATTAAAGATGTTCCTACTCTATAGTATTCCTTTCAGTATGTTAGGGAGTTGGTTTCCTCAATTGTGGTTAATCAATAAAGTGAAACAAAATTTAGCAATTAAAGCTATGTTCTAGAAAAATAATGACATGAGAAAATATGATATATAGTTAATGTGGAAAAGGCATGTTACGTAGCAATAACAAACACATATAATATGCACATAAAAAGCAATAAGAAAAGAATTTGCTGAAGTGTTAATGGTAGTAATATATGAATGGTGGGATTATAGGTGACTGATTTTTCTTCTACTTCTCTGTACTTAAAAAAAAGTTCTGTTTCTGCTTTTAAAAAAGTTATAGCGGTCTGTTCGAAAAACTGAAAGTTTCAGTATTTGATATGCTGCTCTAGTTTAAAAAAATAGAGCATCTTTTTTGCAGTCCTGGTGAATCATTTGTTTTATTTTTTCAATGGAAACTTATATATGTATTCCAAGTAAGCAGAATAATTAGTGTACTATTTTGGAGCTCAGTATACATTCATATACACACTCATACACACTCCATAACGAAGTTCTATAATTTATTTCTTCATTAGCACAAGAGTGGACCATTGATGATTAATTTTTGAGAACTCCAGATTATTACATTTTTAACGAGTGATGACTTTTTGTTGCAGGACGATATGAGGTCATGTGGGGTCCTGTCCTTACTTTATCAGAATTAGCAACTAAGCTGCTGTTGGAAACAACTGCAGCTGAGTAGCCACAATCTTGGTTTCAGGGAACTATCAGGTATTGGGACCAGCCACTTTTTTGAGTGCTGTAAACCTTGTTCTTGTTAACAGATCATCCCCCTGTCAAAGATGCTGTGAATGGGTTAACAGCAAAAATCAAGACAGACTTCTAGCTCTAGCAGTACTAGATGAAGTAATTTGGACAACTCTTTGTTCAGCTGGATGACAAGATAAACTTAAAACCATCAAAAAGCTGATAGGATAGTGAGAAATTACCAGAGCAAGATCCAAGAGAGAATGTAAATCTGGAGAAGAGAGGCCAGCATTTGGGGCCATTTTCACTCTAGAGTTGTTTGCTGATCTGTAAGGGGACAAATGCACCTGCAAAAGGCTGGCTGGGTTAGGGAGACAAAAGTCAGAGTCTAGGGCCAACGACAGGTAGGAGCCTTGGAAAACTACCTTCTCCTTTAAGTTAGGGCCCCAGAAGGGCAAGCCAGAAGTAAATCATTCCTAACAGGGACTACAGCTTGTTTTTCTGTTATCTGTGTGGATGAAAAAAATATTAAACCTTAAAACTGTGTTAAAATGACCTAGATTGCTGTATCTCTAGGCTTCTGGCAGGAACAAACAAAAAGTCTTTCTGACCCTAATTATCTCTTCAAAATTCGTTTTGGAAACAACACTGAACATGCTATCAAAGATAATCAGATCGAAGAGGAAATATGATTCCATGAGGAAGAATGAGAGGAAAAAGACAATAGGAACATATTTAATATATTAGAATTGTAGACTACTTTAAAACAACTTATATTCAAGGAGATAAAAGTAAAGCTTGAACAATTGACTGAGAACTAGAGACTGTAAAAAACAGCATAGCAGATTTGAAAAAGAGCTAAATAGAAATTCTAAGATTGAAAATGACAACTAACATTAAGAGATCAATAGAGGTGTTTAACAGAAGATTAGACACAGATGAAGTGAGAACTAATAAATGAAAGATAAGTCAGAATGTTAGAATGAAGAGCAATGTTAAAAATCCTTATATATATATCTCAATACTTAGTAGATTGCACCCAGAGTCCTGAGGATGCAATTTGTAGCATGAACATGCTCGTTAAAACCAGTGGTCACTATCCATCTGGAATGGCAGTGGATTCTGTGAATAGGTGCACAGAAAGTGATCTTGATGTGCTAACTTCCTTTGACAAGTTCTTAAATTGTTCTATTCTTATATATAAGGACATGCAAGTACTTGAGAAGACTCTTTAGACCCTAAAAATGTTTTGCAGATCTAGAAGGGACCTAAGTATATCATTTGTTGAGATGTTTTTATATGTAATGTTTTCTTGCCATTACAAAATTAAAGGAAGTTTAGGGTGTACGGGTGGTTCAGTGGTAGAATATTTGCCTTCCATGCAGGAGACCCGGGTTTGAGTACCAGACCATGCACCTCCCCCCACCCCCCCCAAAAAAATTAAAGGAAGTTTAATTCAAACTAGCTGTTCTTTTTGTTGTTTTTGTTGTTATTGTTCCTTTTAATTTTACTCTCCTTGGTTAAATAAATTGAATAATTGTGGCAATTGTTTATCCTATATATGGGTCTAAAATGTATCATACATACCCTTCATACTGGGTATGTAACTGTTTCAGTTTTACAACTTCAAAGTTTAAACGAAATTGATAATTAAAAGTTCAGCTTGTGTTTGCTTAATCCCATCGAGTTTCCAGAATGTGGTTTATTACATTTCAGGTTAAATACCTACCGGTCAGATCTGCCATTATTTCACTGAGGCAATCGGCCTGCATGTTTATGGCCGTTTTATTGCATTTTATTTTCCTAGCGCATTGGGGCCTTCCCAGCCCAAGGATAATTAGATAGTTGAAGGAGTTACAAGATTTGATTTCCTTCTGTCCCAGTCGCTCCTGCGGTATTAACTGTCATTACTTACTCATTTACTTTGCTTAAATGTTGTCCTTAATCACTCTTCCACCTGACTACTTGAGTTCTTAGTTAGAGAGATTCTATTTGACATCTATCAGGTTTGACAATTTGTTCACAGTAGGTACCTTGACCCCCAAAAGGGACTCTGCCCTTTTCATGGCTCTAGCTGGTGGTTCACTACACTTTTTTCTGTCTCAGGACCACTAGGGGGCGATATTTTTTTATCGCTTAGCCCCATCGTTTCCACCAAACCATACCAGTTTGCAACATGGGTTAATATTTAAAACCAAGAACGTGTGTTTTTGGTCCAAGTTATTACTTTTAACCTGGTGTCTCTTCCTCCCCTATATCTAGACGTGTGTTCTCCAGTACAGTAGCCATCAGCCTCATGGGGTTGTTCAGCACTGGAAGTGTGGCTAGTTGGAATCGAGATGCAAACGTAAATACATACACTTCAGAGACTTCGTAAGACCAAAAAAAGTAAAATAGATTATTAATAATTTTATATCGATTGCATGTCAAAATCATAATATTTTGGATATACTGGATTAAATAAAATACATTATTAACGTTTACTTAATCTACTTCTCCTTACTTTTTTTTTTAACAGGGCTTCTAGAAAATTTAAACTTACAGGTGTGGCTCACATCACATTATATTTCTATCAGACAACACTGTTCTAGTCCTCGTTATCCACTGGCTGAAAGATGAAGGACTGAAACTAGTCCATGTTTGGCCTTTGAGTTTCAAAATAAGCTTTAGAAACGTGGTTTTGGGTTTTGAACTGTTGTCTCTGCACCTCGGCTCCCCTCTGGCTTCCCCTAACCTATCTGGGATTCTATTACTTGCCGCCTTGACCCATTCATTATGAGACAGGACAGATGACAGGCCACAGGGCGCCTTCCCTGGGACAGCAGTTTAAGATGTTTCTTCTTTGCTGCCCTCCTCTTCCTAGGCGTCCTCGATGGTGAGGAAGGGGCAGAAATATTAGCACCGATGATGGGAGCAGAAGAGTTTAAGATAATCGTGGGTGGGGTTTAGTCAGAGAAGCCTGAGGTGGCCTCACAGAGTGTCCCCAGAGGGCACAGGAGACAGACTGCAGAGGCTGCAGTGGCCATCTGCCTGGATTTGCAGCAGGTGGGGCCTGAAGGCGTCAGTGATGCCAGTGTGAGCCCGTGACAACAGCCATTCCAGGACAAAATTAAGAACATTAAGTTAGATAAGAGAGTGGATGTCTAGTTGGAATGAAGCAAGAAGTCACAACAAATGATATGTTTTAAAATGCTGACAACCAGCATAAACATCACAAAATCTAGACAATACTATTGATAATTTAACTGGCTGACACATCTACCTAATACTTATTTCTTACATTTTTTGGTTCTTTATATGACAACAATTCTGTGGTATCATTTGCTATATACAGAATAGAAAGATAATTTAGTCTTTCCTCTAGCATTATTGAATAAATTTGATTTTTGGTTTTGATAATTTGGAAAGGTTTCTGTCAACTTCACAGCTTGTTATGCAAACCTAAGTTCAAAGTTCATTCACCAAATGCTAGCTCCTGTGTGACCTTTGCATGTTACTTATACCAAGCTTTAAATTCCTTGTTCATTCATATCTGCTTCGGAAGACCAACATGAGCACGTAACACATAGAGTGCCCTCAGTATGCATTACTCCCCCCTGCTTTGTACTCCACGCAGATACTGTCATCTAGAAGAAGGTCAGTGCTGTTATGACCTTGTTGGTGTTAATGATGCCATGGATAGGATTATTTCAAAAATAGCACAAAATATAGGTAAAGGAAGGGCAACGTATTGAACTGGGGAAAGGTCGGATGGATTTCTTAAGAAGTTGATGAAGTTTAAGCTTCAGGATCCTTCACTTGCATGGGTCCCTGCCAAGGGTCTGTGAGTAACCTAGCTGTGTGTTCATGTTTTGGTAACATTTGGAAAAATAAGATATTTTAATCACAAATAGGTAAGACCCCCTTTTTCTCCACCCTGACTTCCCTTTCCCTTGTGTCAAATGATATTGGTGGATAGCAAGCATTTTTGACAAAAAAGGTAAATTGGGGGTCCATTCAACTTAGGGTTTATTTGGGATGTACAGTGACTGTGTTTCTGTCTCTTTCCTTTTAGAAACAGCTCGTAGGAATGCTGCTTCCCACTGTTTAACTCATCAAGTGTTGGGGCATCAAAGTAAAAGATTAGAGTTGGTACCACAATATGTATATATCTTGTGGTGCCTGATGATACAAATATGTGGTTGCTGTAAGAGAAAAAAGGTGTGTGATGTTTGGAGCCAGGAGCTAGTCTATGGAAAACTCTACCAATAATCATATGTGTAAAATTGGAAGCAGAGGTTTCAGTTCCCAGTGATTCCTTGTTCAAAGAGAAGTTCTCTTTTCTTAGGCATATATTTGACATTGTAGCATGTAAAATTATAAATTCAGTAATAGTAGATACATGAAATTAACCATTTGCCAAATTAACCATTTGGAATTGTGTGCACAAAGAGTGAAACCAAATGTAAACTATGAATTTTAGTTACTAATAATCTGTCAATTTTGGCTCATCAATAATGTGGTAACAAATGTGCCACATAAATGCAAGAAGTTAATAAGGAAAACTACCTCAGTGTGTGTATGTGTGGGGTTGTTTCTGGGAATTCTCTGTACTTTCTGTGCAATTTTTCTGTAAACCTAAAACTACTATAAAATAAAGCCAACTATTCACAAACAACAAATGAAAATGCACTAGTTGGAATCGAGTGAAATGGATTTTATCAGGATTACTGTGTATTTTTGGGCACAAATCTGTAACAGTACATTAACCAATGAGAATATCTGCACGTGAAGTCAGTTTTTTATGCATTTTAATGTATGATTGGGCAAGGAATAGCATGTTTTCTTACAACAACAAATTTTCTTGATGGCAAGTAACTATTATTATAATTTTTTTTGCATGGGCAGGCACCAGGAATTGAATCTGGGTCTCAGCATGGCAGGCAAGAATTCTGTCTGCTGAGCCACCATGGTCTGCCCAAGGAATTTTTTTTTAATTAGAGAAGTTTTTTTCTCTAGGATTGTAGGATTACAGAAAAATCATGCCAAAATACAGATTTCTCATATACCACCCTGTATTAACACATTGCATTAGTGTGGTACATTTGTTACAATTCACAATAGACCATTTTTATAATTGTGCTATTAACTGTAGTCATGAAGGTAGTAATTTAAAATATAGCTTATGTATTGACCTGATGCATGACAGCTGAATATTAAATTTGCATGAAATTTGAAGACAAAGCTCAAGATTTTCCTTGGGTTCCTTAGAATCCTTTGCATATGAGCTTATCTTCTCCTGCCACTGGGCACATTGGATTATGGTAATAAGTGTGCAATCTAATTACTCTCAGACTATAAAAATGGGTTTGTAATGATATATGTAGAAGTTCTGTCTCAGGATCGTTTCACAGCATTCTGCTATGTTGATGGTAATTTTGCCTTATTTGTGTGGTTAATATCTATCTATACTAACCATTTAGAAATTAAAAGTGGGAATTTAGAAATATTTAGTTAATAACTAATTAAAAATAACAGCAATAAGCCCATTGCATGTTAATGCAACATATTTTTAAATAAAAGGAATTATTTTAAAAAATCGCTGACAAGAATGCTTAGTTTAATTAATAAAATTTACTGAGAAGAATGTTTTATTCCTGAAATTTCTTTAATGCCTTATTTAATAGAAGATAATAAAATTCTCATGTCTGCTTCTGCTGCAATCTGTATCTATTGCAATATTACCTAAGGAGTTGCTTGTAAACGTCAATGTATCTTCTTCTTTTTTTTTTTATTAATTAACGGAAAAAAAAGAAATTAACCCAACATTTAGAAATCATACCATTCTACATATGCAATCAGTAGTTCTTAACATCATCACATAGATGCATGATCATCATTTCTTAGTATATTTGCATCGGTTTAGAAGAACTAGCAACACAACAGAAAAAGATATAGAATGTTAATATAGAGAAAAAAATAAAAGTAATAATAATAGTAAAAAAAAAGAAACAAAAAAAAACCTATAGCTCAGATGCAGCTTCATTCAGTGTTTTAACATGATTACTTTACAATTAGGTATTATTGTGCTGTCCATTTTTGAGTTTTTGTATCTAGTCCTATTGCAAAGTCTGTATTCCTTCAGCTCCAATTATCCATTATCTTACCCTGTTTCTAACTCCTGCTGGACTCTGTTACCAATGACGTATTCCAAGTTTATTCTCGAAAGTCGGTTCACATCAGTGGGACCATACAGTATTTGTCCTTTAGTTTTTGGCTAGACTCACTCAGCATAATGTTCTCTAGGTCCATCCATGTTATTACATGCTTCATAAGTTTATCCTGTCTTAAAGCTGCATAATATTCCATCGTATGTATATACCACAGTTGGTTTAGCCACCCTTCTGTTGATGGACATTTTGGCTGTTTCCATCTCTTTGCAATTGTAAATAATGCTGCTATAAACATTGGTGTGCAAATGTCCGTTTGTGTCTTTGCCCTTAAGTCCTTTGAGTAGATACCCAGCAATGGTATTGCTGGGTCATATGGCAATTCTATATTCAGCTTTTTGAGGAACCGCCAAACTGCCTTCCACAGTGGTTGCACCATTTGACATTCCCACCAACAGTGGATAAGTGTGCCTCTTTCTCCGCATCCTCTCCAGCACTTGTCATTTTCTGTTTTGTTGATAATGGCCATTCTGGTGGGTGTGAGATGATATCTCATTGTGGTTTTGATTTGCATTTCTCTAATGGCCAGGGACATTGAGCATCTCTTCATGTGCCTTTTGGCCATTTGTATTTCCTCTTCTGAGAGGTGTCTGTTCAAGTCTTTTTCCCATTTTGTAATTGGGTTGGCTGTCTTTTTGTTGTTGAGTTGAACAATCTCTTTATAAATTCTGGATACTAGACCTTTATCTGATATGTCATTTCCAAATATTGTCTCGCATTGTGTAGGCTGTCTTTCTATTTTCTTGATGAAGTTCTTTGATGCACAAAAGTGTTTAATTTTGAGGAGCTCCCATTTATTTATTTCCTTCTTCAGTGCTCTTGCTTTAGGTTTAAGGTCCATAAAACCGCCTCCAGTTGTAAGATTCATAAGATATCTCCCTACATTTTCCTCTAACTGTTTTATGGTCTTAGACCTAATGTTTAGATCTTTGATCCATTTTGAGTTAACTTTTGTATAGGGTGTGAGAGATGGGTCTTCTTTCATTCTTTTGCATATGGATATCCAGTTCTCTAGGCACCATTTATTGAAGAGACTGTTTTGTCCCAGGTGAGTTGGCTTGACTGCCTTATCAAAGATCAAATGTCCATAGATGAGAGTGTCTATATCTGAGCACTCTATTCGATTCCACTGGTCAATATATCTATCTTTATGCCAATACCATGCTGTTTTGACCACTGTGGCGTCATAATATGCCTTAAAGTCAGGCAGCGCGAGACCTCCAGCTTCGTTTTTTTTCCTCAAGATGTTTTTAGCAATTCAGGGCACCCTGCCCTTCCAGATAAATTTGCTTATTGGTTTTTCTATTTCTGAAAAATAAGTTGTTGAGATTTTGATTGGTATTGCATTGAATCTGTAAATCAATTTAGGTAGGATTGACATCTTAACTATATTTAGTTTTCCAATCCATGAACACGGCATGCCCTTCCATCTATTTAAGTCTTCTGTGATTTCTTTAACAGTTTTTTGTAGTTTTCTTTATATAGGTGTTTTGTCTCTTTAGTTAAATTTATTCCTAGGTATTTTATTCTTTTAGTTGCAATTGTAAATGGGATTCGTTTCTTGATTTCCCCTTCAGCTTGTTCATTACTAGTGTATAGAAATGCTACAGATTTTTGAATGTTGATCTTGTAACCTGCTACTTTGCTGTACTCATTTATTAGCTCTAGTAGTTTTGTTGTGGATTTTTCCGGGTTTTCAACGTATAGTATCATATCGTCTGCAAACAGTGATAGTTTTACTTCTTCCTTTCCAATTTTGATGCCTTGTATTTCTTTTTCTTGTCTAATTGCTCTGGCTAGAACCTCCAACACAATGTTGAATAATAGTGGTGATAGTGGACATCCTTGTCTTGTTCCTGATCTTAGGGGGAACAATGTATCTTCTTGAGAGAATGAAAATAAAAAAGGAAAATCAAATGTTCATTTTATTAAAAAAATAGTTTTGCTTGCCTATCCATCAAAAAGATCATCTCAGGAAACCCCAAGGGTCAGACTAAACTTTGAGAACAGTTTTGAACAATGTTATATATACTTAAAAATCTCCTTCCTGACTATATATTGAAAATCTCATAGCAACCTACCATCAGAAAATTTTCTTAATGATCAGTTAAATGACAATTCCATTAGGTTCTCATTTAAGTTTGTTGCAAGTTGAGAACTAGAAACTACCCGAGTTGCAAAAGACCATTTGCATTCTCCATACCAACAGCAATATGTCAAGTCCTCTGTTTTGTGTTTCGTGTCCTGGTGGTTTTCTATGACAGAGTCATGTGGGAAAAGAGTTACTGGAAAGGCAAGGTGCGAAAAGGAGAGCTGTTCTCAGGCAGATCTGACTTTGTAAGGTACATGTCAGGGAGTTCAGATCTGAGAATTGAGCTCTTATAACCATTTGCCTGAACCCCTAGATGGTCTAGGTGGTCATCAGACAACCAAACCAGTAATTAAAGTGCAGTGTGCTAAGACCGCATGGAGATATGCATGTACAATCCCAGAAGAGAGGATGTGAGGCTCAGAGGACAGATAACCACAGTTGGTTCGCAGGCCACTGATAGTGAACGAAATAAAATTCTACAGTGGTTTGAAGTTGGCAAAGCACTTTATTTTCTACTTTGATCATCATGTGTGGAATATTAAACATGGGGATTTCCCCCCCTACTTTACAAGGAAGAAAAGAAGGCTCAAAAAGAATGTTATATTTTTGATAGGGGATTATTTTGGAGGTTTTTTGATAGGGCTTTTTATTAGTATCACATCAAACTAATTATTGGCAAATTGAATACTAATTTACTCTCCTTTTCCATGAAAACCTTGACATTTCATAATTGTGTCACTAAGATTCAGCAAATCTGGAACATTGTGGCTTCATTTTCTAATAAATTTTTAATCACCTAAAAAACTTGATGTGGAATATATTTCATGGGTGCGTATTTGGTTTTGTTCTATACCAATGGGGGGCTGAAATCAAATATAGTGAGAAATGCTACTAACTGTGTTCATCTCTCTCATGTTGTGGGGCTCTACTGTAGTTTGTTCCCTCCACATATAAATGAACTACACATGGGTTTGGATTATAATTTTAAATCAGATTAAATTCGGCCTTTAGGGTGTGGAGCAAAAGTATCACCTGGGTCTGCTTTGTGATTCTTTTTATTGGTGTCATTTCCTACTGTCAGACATACCCAAATTAAATACTCTCCAATCCCTATCTGAACAGAGGTAACATGATTTATAATTCTTCATTTCCACTGTATGTTTTAGATGATCATAAAATGATGTATTTTTTGAAAATAAATTAAATTGTGATTCTTATGGGAGGGAGCAGGTTATAAGTTGATTATGGAGAAATCCAAATTTTCCTTACATTGCAGGGTGCCCCTCTCTTAACCTGTGTGCTCTCTACTTCCAAAGAAAGTCCTAGACCCAGAAAATGAGTTAACTGTCCTGAGATAATATAGTTTCTGAAAGGGTCCAATTTTCTTCCATCTCTAAAGAAAAAGAAAAGGGTCAGTTTTCATAATTCTTTTTTTTTTTTTAAAGACAGAGAAGGAAGGAAGGAAGACAGACAGAGAAGGAAGGACGGACAGAAGAAAGGGAAACATCTTTAAACATTTTCTTATTTTTATTATATTTTGTTTGTTTGTTTGTTTTTTACATGGGCTGGGGCCGGGAATCGAACCGGGGTCCTCCGGCATGGCAGGCAAGCACTCTTGCCCGCTGAGCCACCGCGGCCCGCCCTTCATAATTCTTTTTAATATACATGTCTTTTAGGTTAGAGGTAGCACATTACAGTTCAAAGGTAAATTTATCCATTTAGTTACTCTTTTTTTCAGAAGTCTGCATTCTCTAGGTAAAATATATTTTATGAAATTTCAAGAAAGTTTTCAGGTAAAATTAATTTCTCCTGATACTCTTCAGTATGTCTCAATCTATTCCATAATGTGATCAATGAAAATGATTCACACATATCACCAAACATGAGTGGCAGTTTAGTTGAAAAAAAATTTTAAACGTATTTTTGAATCCCTGAAAGAAAATAAAACACCTTTTAAATGAAGATAAAAGCCTACTGAATTTAAACATACTGACTTCAGAGTAAAGCTTCTTTTCCAGGAGCAGGAGTATCAATATCAAATCATTCTTGTGTCACCCCCGGGGATATTTGGTTCTAGACATCTCTACGTTTTAAAAGATTATCTTAGCCCACTGGTGCTAGAAGAGCTTATTTTTTGCAACATTTCTTAGGTCCATCTGAGGGGCATGACAGATGAGGCTCATTTACTGTAATAACTCTTGCCTGTAACTTCAGTTTATCACTAGTGGCTGCTTGCAGCACTACTTGAAGAAGGGTCTGAGGCTTATCCAGCATCAGTGAGTAGAAAAGAGTATCATGATTAATTAATTGCATTAGCTATGGCCCTGTCCATAGAGAAGAAAGGGATGGGATGGGGATGAGGACAGTATGTTTCCAAATATTTAGCTTTGACCTAAGAAGGAAAATATGTTATGCACCAATTAAATGTCTTCTTTGATGGTTCATAGAATGGGATTAGTGGCATTTTCTCAAGCATAGGATTCAGTAAAAACACTTCTCCAGTTGCTGGAATCAACCATGAATGAGTAAACCAGCTCTCTCATTTTATTTGGATCTGTGTTGGTCAAAGCAAGACAACTTTTCTCTCTGACTTTGAAGATGACCTTCATGGCTAAGAGGCATTTTCTGAGCTCAAAAAACTTACCATTTGGTGACTCTTGTGGTTTCCTCAGTGGTGTGTGTGCCCTTTTGGATACCTGCAAGGGTGGTCACTCCAAATCCATCGTCTGTATCACTGGGTTTTGGGAAGTAGCCTTCTGGTGTTCCCTGGGTGGTAAGATTTACTCCTGCTTGTCCTGCAGGAAGGATTCCACCCTGCATGTCTGGATTAGCTCCTGCCTGACTGGTGGGCAGGATGGCTCCTGAGAACGAGGACTGGATGAGGAAGGCTGTGAAGGTTTGTGTAGCCATTGGCTATAATGATGGAGGGAAACACAAAGCAAAGTCAAAAGAAACACATTTTAAGGCTGGTCATCCAGACTTTTCTTCTGTGAGGGCAGTGAGTTTGGGTAGGAATGACAGGATGGGGAAGGTAACGTAAAAGAAAAAATATTAATCTGGCATTTGCAGAAGAAATGCCTCCCTCTTCTGAGCCAAGCCTGATGCTGGTTTCATGACAGATTCCTTGCTGTACTCCATCTCCCTTTAAGGAACACTAGACTGAAGGTGGTCACAGGAAAAAGAATAATTCATACTTTGTTATTATTAAGTACAACTGTAAGTAAACTGGGGCAGGAAATCCATACAATTATGGTGCCCTTTTTATTGACCTAAGCCATAGCTTTTCTTTTGCCCATAAAAGTAGTTTAAATAAAAGTAATACAGGAAATTAGAATTAATGGGAAAATGAAATCAAGTAGATTAATCGATTCTCTTACTCATAGCTTGCATTTCTTCAAGTTTCTTTTAATGTATTTTCAAAAGCATTGATAATATTCAGTCAGAAGTATTTTTCTTGGTGATTGAGTCATATGTGTATTCCTTATGGTTACATAAGGATTGGATTGCCAATGAATTGTACATTGGTAATAAATGCGGTTGTTGCCTATGCTTGTGTTTTTTTCTGGAAAAATTACTTTGGGGATGTTTCTCCTAAAAAGAGATTGATATCAGTAGGGTGTAGAGAGAGGTCAGGCAGGAACCACTTCTCAAGGATCTAGCAGTCTTGATGATGTTTTCATAGAGAAAAATTGTTGAAGGTTCATAATTCATAGTCAAGTTGGTTTCCTTGACTATGGTTCTAAGACATTAATTTGCATAAGAGCCATCAGAGGAAGTTGTTTAAAAGGTAGATGCCCAAGTTCCGTTGCTACAGATTCTGATTGAGCAAGTAGGGTAGGACCCAGCAATCTGCTTTTTAAACCAGTACTCCAAATCATACTGAATTAGTGGTCTTGGACTAAAGCTTGAGACATCCCATCTTAGATTTAAGAGGTACAGAAATCAGAATTAGACTTAAGCTAGATGAGAAGCAGGAGTAGAGGGCAGAAGTTTTCATGTACAGTTTTGAAATCAAATAAGGAAGTGATGAACATCATTAAAAAATAAAACAGAGCCGACCAATGCTTCAGGGTAAGATGCGCCAGGGTGCAGTTCCCCCGAAGAATCTTTGAAAAACTAGAAAAAACTGGCAAAGTCATCTTCCTCAAAACTTCTGATGACAGAGGGTTACAATAGCTGGGCGAGCACTGAATCAGGAAAATGCAGCATGCTGGACCTTCTTCAGTCCTTCCCTGGCTCAGTGTGGAGCCAGCAGGAGCTATTTTTGAAAGACAGTCTTACGATATATGATTGTAGATTGGCAATTGTTTTCCTTCAGAATTAAAATACTTCATTCCACTGCCTTCTTGTTTCTATGGTTTCTGATGGAAAAATGGCACTTAATCTTATTGGAACTCCCTTGTATATAACATTTTGCATTTTTCTTGCAGCTTTCAAAATTTTTTCCTTGTGCCTGTGTCCCTAGTCAATAATTTGACTATTATGTTTCTACGTGGAGTTCTCTTTTAGTTTATTCTGTTCACAGTTTGTGGACTTCTTGAATGTGCATATTCATGCTTTCCTTTAAATCTGAGAATTTTTCTGCCATTATTTCTTTGAATAACGGCATATTACTGAATAACTGAATAATTATTGAATATTCAATATTCAATAATATAATAAATATTGAATAATTTCTTTGAATAACTCCAATTTGAATTTATTGAAATCCTCCTGGGAGTTTATTTCAGTTATTGTGGTCTTTAAATCCAGCATTTCAGTTTGGTTCCTTTTTAAAATTCCTATCTCTTTATTGAGAATCTCATATTGTTCATTCATTGGTTCCCTCATACCACTTAGTACTCTATCTCCATTTTTCTTTATCTCCTTGAGCATATTGAGGACTATTTGTTAAAAGGCTTTGTTCAGTATCTCTATATTCTGGTTTTATTCATTGGTATTTTCTGGATTTTTATCCTTTTCCTTTAGACAAGTCATCATTTCCTCTTTTTTTTTTTTGGCCTTGTAATCTTTTGTTGTGCACTATACATTTGAATATCTTAAAGTGTTAACTCTGGAATTTTGTGTGTAAGCTCTCCGTTTCTTTTTTTTTTTTCTTTTTTTTTTATTAATTAAAAAAAGAATTAACAAAACAATTAGAAATCATTCCAATCTACATGTACAATCAGTAATTCTTAATAACATCACATAGTTGCATATTCATCATTTCTTAGTACATTTGCATCGATTTAGAAAAAGAAATAAAAAGACAACAGAATAAGAATTAAAACAATAATAGAAAGAAAAAAAAACAAAAAAAACAAAAACAAAAAACCTATACCTCACATGCAGCTTCATTCAGTGTTTTAACATAATTGCATTACAATTGGGTAGTATTGTGCTGTCCATTTCTGAGTTTTTATATCCAGTCCCGTTGTACAGTCTGTATCCCTTCATCTCCAATTATCCCTTCTCTTTTTTTTTTTTTTTTTAATTAACGGAAAAAAAGAAATTAACCCAACATTTAGAGATCATACCATTCTACACATGCAATCATTAATTCTTAACATCATCACATAGATGCATGATCATCATTTCTTAGTACATTTGCATTGGTTTAGAAGAACTAGCAACATAACCGAAAAAGATATAGAATGTTAATATAGAGAAAAAAATAAAAGTAATAATAGTAAAATCAAAACAAAACAACACAAAACAAAACAAAAACCTATAGCTCAGATGCAGCTTCATTCAGTGTTTTAACATGATTACTTTACAATTAGGTATTATTGTGCTGTCCATTTTTGAGTTTTTGTATCTAGTCCTGTTGCACAGTCTGTATCCCTTCAGCTTCAATTACCCATTGTCTTACCCTGTTTCTAACTCCTGCTGAACTCTGTTACCAATGACATATTTCAAGTTTATTCTCGAATGTCCGTTCACATCAGTGGGACCATACAGTATTTGTCCTTTAGTTTTTGGCTGGATTCACTCAGCATAATATTCTCTAGGTCCATCCATGTTATTACATGGTTCATAAGTTTATCTTGTCTTAAAGCTGCATAATATTCCATCGTATGTATATACCACAGTTTGTTTAGCCACTCTTCTGTTGATGGAGATTTTGGCTGTTTCCATCTCTTTGCAATTGTAAATAATGCTGCTATAAACATTGGTGTGCAAATGTCCGTTTGTGTCTTTGCCCTTAAGTCCTTTGAGTAGATACCTAGCAATGGTATTGCTGGGTCGTATGGCAATTCTATATTCAGCTTTTTGAGGAACCGCCAAACTGCCTTCCACAGTGGTTGCACCCTTTGACATTCCCACCAACAGTGGATAAGTGTGCCTCTTTCTCCGCATCCTCTCCAGCACTTGTCATTTTCTGTTTTGTTGATAATGGCCATTCTGGTGGGTGTGAGATGATATCTCATTGTGGTTTTGATTTGCATTTCTCTAATGGCCAGGGACATTGAGCATCTCTTCATGTGCCTCTTGGCCATCCGTATTTCCTCTTCTGAGAGGTGTCTGTTCAAGTCTTTTTCCCATTTTGTAATTGGGTTGGCTGTCTTTTTGCTGTTGAGATGAACAATCTCTTTATAAATTCTGGATACTAGACCTTTATCTGATATATCATTTCCAAATATTGTCTCCCATTGTGAAGGCTGTCTTTCTACTTTCTTGATGAAGTTCTTTGATGCACAAAAGTGTTTAATTTTGAGGAGTTCCCATTTATTTATTTCCTTCTTCAGTGCTCTTGCTTTAGGTTTAAGGTCCATAAAACCGCCTCCAGTTGTAAGATCCATAAGATATCTCCCAACATTTTCCTCTAACTGTTTTATGGTCTTAGACCTAATGTTTAGATCTTTGATCCATTTTGAGTTAACTTTTGTATAGGGTGTGAGAGATGGGTCTTCTTTCATTCTTTTGCATATGGATATCCAGTTCTCTAGGCACCATTTATTGAAGAGACTGCTCTGTCCCAGGTGAGTTGGCTTGACTGCCTTATCAAAGATCAAATGTCCATAGATGAGAGGGTCTATATCTGAGCACTCTATTCGATTCCATTGGTCGATATATCTATCTTTATGCCAATACCATGCTGTTTTGACCACTGTGGCTTCATAATATGCCTTAAAGTCAGGCAGCGCGAGACCTCCAGCTTCGTTTTTTTTCCTCAAGATGTTTTTAGCAATTCGGGGCACCCTGCCCTTCCAGATAAATTTGCTTATTGGTTTTTCTATTTCTGAAAAGTAAGTTGTTGGGATTTTGATTGGTATTGCATTGAATCTGTAAATCAATTTAGGTAGGATTGACATCTTAACTATATTTAGTCTTCCAATCCATGAACACGGTATGCCCTTCCATCTATTTAAGTCTTCTGTGATTTCTTTAACAGTTTTTTGTAGTTTTCTTTGTATAGGTCTTTTGTCTCTTTTAGTTAAATTTATTCCTAAGTATTTTATTCTTTTAGTTGCAATTGTAAATGGCATTTGTTTCTTGATTTCCCCCTCAGCTTGTTCATTGCTAGTGTATAGAAACACTACAGATTTTTGAATGTAACCTGCTACTTTGCTGTACTCATTTATTAGCTCTACCAGTTTTGTTGTGGATTTTTCTGGGTTTTCGACGTATAGTATCATATCATCTGCAAACAGTGATAGTTTTACTTCTTCCTTTCCAATTTTGATGCCTTGTATTTCTTTTTCTTGTCTAATTGCTCTGGCTAGAACCTCCAACACGATGTTGAATAATAGTGGTGATAATGGACATCCTTGTCTTGTTCTTGACCTTAGGGGGAAAGTTTTCAATTTTTCCCCATTGAGGATGATATTAGCTGTGGGTTTTTCATATATTCCCTCTATCATTTTAAGGAAGTTCCCTTGTATTCCTATCCTTTGAAGTGTTTTCAACAGGAAAGGATGTTGAATCTTGTCAAATGCCTTCTCTGCATCAATTGAGATGATCATGTGATTTTTCTGCTTTGATTTGTTGATATGGTGTATTATATGAATTGATTTTCTTATGTTGAACCATCCTTGCATACCTGGGATGAATCCTACTTGGTCATGATGTATAATTCTTTTAATGTGTTGCTAGATTCGATTTGCTAGAATTTTATTGAGGATTTTTGCATCTATATTCATTAGAGAGATTGGTCTGTAGTTTTCTTTTTTTGTAATATCTTTGCTTGGTTTTGGTATGAGGGTGATGTTGGCTTCATAGAATGAATTAGGTAGCTTTCCCTCCACTTCTATTTTTTTTGAAGAGTTTGAGCAGGGTTGGTACTAATTCTTTCTGGAATGTTTGGTAGAATTCACATGTGAAGCCATCTGGTCCTGGACTTTCTTTTTGGGAAGCTTTTGAATGACTGACTCAATTTCTTTACTTGTGATTGGTTTGTTGAGGTCATCTATTTCTTCTTGAGTCAAAGTTGGTTGTTCATGACTTTCTAGGAACTTTTCCATTTCATCTACATTGTTGTATTTATTAGCGTAAAGTTGTTCATAGTATCCTGTTATTACCTCCTTTATTTCTGTGAGGTCAGTGGTTATGTCTCCTCTTCCATTACTGATCTTATTTATTTGCATCCTCTCTCTTCTTCTTTTTGTCAATCTTGCTAAAGGCCCATCAATCTTGTTGATTTTCTCATAGAACCAACTTCTGGTCTTATTGATTTTCTCTATTGTTTTCATGTTCTCAATTTCATTAATTTCTGCTCTATTTCTTTCCTTTTGCTTGCTTTGGGGTTAGTTTGCTGTTCTTTCTCCAGTTCTTCCAAGTGGACAGTTAATTCCCGAATTTTTGCCCTTTCTTCTTTTCTGATATAGGCATTTAGGGCAATAAATTTCCCTCTTAACACTGCCTTTGCTGCATCCCATAGGTTTTGATATGTTGTTTTTTCATTTTCATTCGCCTCAAGATATTTACTAATTTCTCTTGTAATTTCTTCCTTGACCCACTAGTTGTTTAAGAGTGTGTTGTTGAGCCTCCACATATTTGTGAATTTTCTGGCACTCTGCCTATTATTGATTTCCAACATCATTCCTTTAAGATGCGAGAAGGTGTTGTGTATGATTTCAATCTTTTTAAATTTGTTGAGACTTGCTTTGTGACCCAGCATATGGTCTATCTTTGAGAATGATCCATGAGCACTTGAGAAAAAGTTGTATCCTGCTGTTGTGGGGTGTAATGTCGTATAAATGTCTGTTAAGTCTAGCTCATTTATTGTAATATTCAAATTCTCTGTTTCTTTATTGATCCTCTGTCTAGATGTTCTGTCCATTGATGAGAGTGGGGAATTGAAGTCTCCAACTATTATGGTATATGTGTCTATTTCTCTTTTCAGTGTTTGCAGTGTATTCCTCACGTATTTTGGGGCATTCTGGTTCGGTGCGTCAATATTTATGATTGTTATGTCTTCTTGTTTAATTGTTCCTTTTATTAGTAGATAGTGTCCTTCTTTGTCTCTTTTAACTGTTTTACATTTGAAGTCTAATTGGTTGGATATTAGTATAGCTACTCCTGCTCTTTTCTGGTTGTTATTTGCATGAAATATCTTTTCCCAACCTTTCACTTTCAACCTATGTTTATCTTTGGGTCTAAGATGTGTTTCCTGTAGACAGTATATAGAAGGATCCTGTTTTTTAATCCATTCTGCCAATGTATGTTTTTTGATTGGGGAATTCAGTCCATTAACATTTAGTGTTATTACTGTTTGGGTAATACTTTCCTCTACCATTTTGCTTTTTGTATTATATATACCATATCTGATTTTCCTTCTTTCTACACTCTTCTCCATACCTCTCTCTTCTGTCTTTTCATGTCTGACTCTTGTGCTCCCTTTAGTATTTCTTGCAGAGCTGGTCTCTTGGTCATAAATTCTCTCAGTGACTTTTTGTCTGAAAATGTTTTAATTTCTCCCTCATTTTTGAAGAACAATTTTTCTGGATATAGGAGTCTTGGTTGGCAGTTTTTCTCTTTTAGTAATTTAAAAATATCATCCCACTGTCTTCTAGCTTCCATGGTTTCTGCTGAGAAATCTACACATAGTCTTATTGGGTTTCCCTTGTATGTGATGGATTGTTTTTCTCTTGCTGCTTTCAAGATCCTCTCTTTCTCTTTGACCTCTGACATTCTAACTAGTAAATGTCTTGGAGAACACCTATTTGGATCTATTCTCTTTGGGGTGCGCTGCACTTCTTGGATGTGTAATTTTAGGTCTTTCATAAGAGTTGGGAAATTTTCTGTGATAATTTCTTCCATTAGTTTTTCTCCTCCTTTTCCCTTCTCTTCTCCTTCTGGGACACCCACAACACGTATATTTGTGTGCTTCATATTATCATTCAATTCCCTGATCCCCTGCTCAAGTTTTTCCATTCTTTTCCCTACAGTTTCTGTTTTTTTTTGGAATTCAGATGTTCCATCCTCCGGTTCACTAATTCTAGCCTCTGTCTCTTGAAATCTACCATTGTAGGCTTCCATTTTTTTTATCTCTTCTACTGTATCTTTCATTCCCATAAGTTCTGTGATTTGTTTTTTCAGACTTTCCATTTCTTCTTTTTGTTCATCCCATGCCTTCTTCATGTCCTCCCTCAATTTATTGATTTGGTTTTTGAAGAGGTTTTCCATTTCTGTTCGTATATTCAGAATTAGTTGTCTCAGCTCCTGTATCTCATTTGAGCTATTGGTTTGTTCCTTTAACTGGGCCATATCTTCAATTTTCCTGGTGTGATTTGTTATTTTTTGCTGGTGGCTGGGCATTTAATCAGATTTCCCTGAGTGTGGGACACAGCAGGTTGAAAGACTTTCCTGTGAAGTCTCTGGGCTCTGTTTTTTTTATCCTGCCCAGTATATGGTGCTTGTCTGTCTGTGGGTCCCACCATCAAAAGATGTTGTGGCTCCTTTAACTTTGGAAGACTCTCACTGCTGGGTGTGTGGTGGAGACAGAGGAAAGGTTGTAGGTTGTTTTTAATGACTTCAAATTGTGAAGTCCTGGGATCTGAATTCCTTGAGAGAGGGATTCCACCTGAGTTGTGGTTCCCCCCTCCTGCAGGGAAGTTTCAGGTGGTAGAGAGCCCTGAAAGCAGCCCGCCTCTGCATTCGGGGCAGTCGCAGCCTGTTTAATCCCAGCACTGAGCTCAGAGGCAAACCAGCCTCTGCAGAAACAGCTGCAGAAGGCTCTGTTTCAGCCCCTTTCCTCTTTTTCAGTTAGCCCAATAGGCAACTTCTGCCTTGATCAGTTTTGCCTGAGCTGAGGGTCTATTTTTAATAGTCAGAAGTTGTTCATTAATGCCACTATTGGTGTTAGGTTGGGCTCAGTCTCTACTACTGTTGGAGACTCTTTCCTTTCCCTCTGGGAAGCTGCGTGTGGGGGAGGGGCGCCGGCTGCCGCGGCCTGGGGAACCACCAATCCGAAGCTCCCAGCCGGCACGGGAAGCTGCGTGTGTGGGAGGGGCTCCGCTCGCCGGCCGCTGTGGCTTGGAGAACCATTGATCTGAGTCTCTCAGCCGGACCAGGAAGGAGGGAGGGAGGGGGGCCAGCTGCCAGCCGCCACGGCCTGGGGAAGCACGCACCACTCGGGGACCTCACCACAGCAGAGTCTTGTAGCCAGTCCAGCCGTTCCAGACTGGGGTACACTGTGTGTGTGGTCTCTGTCGTGGCTCCGGGAGCTGTTCTGTACTGTTTTTAGTTATTTAGTAGTTGTTCTGGAGGAGGAACTAAGACGTGCGCACCTTACTAAGCCGCCATCTTCTCTGGAAGTCTATCTACATTTTTAAAACCACTGTTAACTCAGTTACTTCATCAAAAGAATTGGAAGAGCATAATTGCTATTATTTATTAGTGATAGCTTGATTGAGTAGATTAAGTTAATTTATAACTGGAAATGATGCCAGTGTTTCTTAAATACTAAACTTAAACCTAAGTTGTGCTGAGCCAGGCATTGTACTAGATGTTGGGGTGGAAAAGTGAATAAGACAAAGTTCCTGCTTACAGTCTCATGGAAAATACGGCACGTACCTAAATCACCATATAATATGGTGAAGGTAAAATGTAAGTATGATAAGAGATCAGAAAAAATCTTTAGTGCATTTTCATCTGTTTCTCTGTCCTTTTTCATGGTATTTCCTCTGCTCAGAATTCTTTCAATCTCTGTCTGTCAACATGCTATTCATCCTTAAAAATTTTTCTTTTTTTTTGCTACTAACTTCATTTAGTCTGTCTTTCTTACTGTAATTTGAGTCATTCTTTTCTTTTCCTGAAATCCTCCTCTTATTTGATTCTACCTTGACTGATGCTATTGTTGTCGTCCTGTTTTGAGATATTAGATTTCAAGGATTGCTTACTTTTATATTCTCTGTAAACATAGCATAGTACCTCGCATGTAATAGATAAAAATTTGTGTTAATTGAATTGCCTTATGTCCTTGCCACCATGGACTCCTTTCTATTCTCCTCAAACTCTTGCTTTTCCCTCTGCCTGAAGTCTTTTGCCTCTAATATGTGCATGGCTGGCACCTGCTTAACTTTCATAGTACTAATCACCACCCATAATTACTTTATGTATTATTTCCTTGCATATTTTGTGGCTCCCCAAACTAGAATATAAGTTTTAGGAAAGTAGAGACATTGTGTTCTTAACTGCTACTTTGGTACCAGGCACATAACGAGCACTTGATAAATATTTATTGTTTTTTATTGATGGGCAGGCACCGGGAATTGAACCCGGGTGTCCAGCATGGCAGACGAGAATGCTGCCACTGAGCCACTGTCACGCTGCCCAACACTTGATAAATATTTACTGAATAAATGAATGAGGTAATTTGGTGTAGTGGAAAGAGCACTGACATTAGAATCAGACACATTTATATTCAAATCCTGACTTTGTTACTTACTGGCTAGATATCTTCAGGCAAATTATGGAACTTTGCTAATCCTCAAGTTCATCTATAAAATAGGCATTTTCAACTTCAGTTTAGAGAGTTGAAGATTTATATGGCTATGAACACCTGGCACTGTGATTGGTGCATAGTAATACACAATATTTACTTTCTGTCTGGGATCCGAGGCCTAAGGCTAAGCAGATTGGAGTAGGTGGGAAGAATATGTTCACTCGGTCACACTCTTCATGGCTTTAAGTGACAATGGGTTACTTCTTCACAAAAGAGGATGGTTCTTTCCTCCTCCCCTCCCACATCATTGCCTGGTTCTCCAGTTCTTGATTGTATGTGAGTGCATTCTACGAACATATAGGTTAATGACTGTCGGCATCACCAGCCAATACTCCTGTATTGTCTAGCACTCGATTCACTAGAAAATGGGCAGGAATAGTTTATATAACTCAACTCTGGGTCCCCACCCTCTCTATCTCTTCAGGTTATTAGGAGAAAATGTTAATATTTCTGACATATTCATATGCAGAGCTATTCTGCCCTTTCTTTGTTCATATCCCACTATCCATATGAGCCCTCAGTTCTATCATTGCATAATCAAGAGATAGTTAAACAAATTGGCATTTCTTTCTATAAAAGGGATGCTGCTCACAAGCAGTGTGGGCAATCAAAGCTATAGGCTGAGCCCCCAGTCTTGGGGTTTGTTCATATGAAACTTAACCCCACAAAGGATAGGTCAAGCCTACTTAAAATTAGGCCTAAGAGTCACCCCCAAGAGAACCTCTTTTGTTGCTCAGATGTGGCTTCTCTCTCCAGCCAACACAGCAAGCAAACTCACCACCCTCCCCCTGTCTATGTGGGACATGACTCCCAGGGGTGTGTATCTTCCTGGCAAAGGGGGACAGAAATCCCAGAATGAGCTGAGATTCAGCATCAAGGGATTAAGAAAAACTCCAGAATGAGCTGAGACCCAGCATCAAGGGATTGAGAAAACCTTCTCGACCAAAAGGGGGAAAAGTGAAATGAGACAAAGTGTCAATGGCTGAGAGATTCCAAACAGAGTCAAGAGGTTATCCTGGAGGTTATTCTTACGCATTAAGTAGATATCACCTTGTTAACCAAGATGTAATGGAGAGGCTGGAGGGAACTGCCTGAAAATGTAGAGCTGTGTTCCAGTTGCCACGTTTCTTGATGATGATTGTATAATGATAAAGCTTTCACAATGTGACTGTGTGATTGTGCAAACCTTGTGTCTGATGCTCCTTTTATCTACCTTGTCAACAGATGAGTAGAAAATATGGAATAAAAGTAAATAATAGGGGGAACAAATGTTAAAATAAATTTAGTTTGAAATGTTAGTGATCAATGAAAGGGAGGGGTAAAGGGTATGGAATATAAAATTTTTTTTTTCTGTTTTTGTTTTATTTTTATGTTGTCTTTTTATTTCTTTTTCTGAATTGATGCAAATGTTCTGGGAAATGATCATGATGATGAACATGCAACTATGTGATGATATTGTGAATTGTTGAGTGTATATGTTGGGGATGTTTGTGTTTCTTTCTTGTAATTTTTTTTTTTATCTATCTGTCCAAGGCTTACACTGCAGCCAGCTTTAAAAACAATACATTTTTTTCTCTTTTACATTTATAATTTGTAATGGCTGAGTTCAGGTGTCAACTTGGCTAGGTGATGATGCCCGGTTGTCTGGTCAGGCAAGCACTGGCCTAACGGTTACTACAAGGATATTTCATGACTGGTTGATAAACCAGAAGGCTAGTTTAGTAAATCATCTGTCAGTTGATTGAATCTGTGGCTGATGACATCAATGATCATCTAAGGGGGTGTCTTCCACAATGAAGGAATCTAGTCAGCTGGATTTGATCCAATCAGTTGAACACTTTTGAGGAAGAGGAGAGAATTTTCACCTTTTCTTCAGCCAGCCACCTCTCCTGTGGACTTCATGAGGATCTTCATCAGAGTTGTCAGCCTTGTGGCCTGCCCTACAGATTTTGGATGCTTGCATCCCCATGGTTGTGTGAGACACTTTTATAAATGCAATATTACAGATGTCTCTTGTTGGTTCTGTTTCTCTAGGGAACCCTGACTATTATAGCTTGGTATTGGGAGTAGTTCTTGAGAAACAGAATCTTAAAAATGAGTTTTTATAATTGATTTTCTACTCTGATTAGATTCAAAGGCACTAATGACTCTATTTCCAATAATCAAGATGGCACTGACTATCCATGGTGTGAGTTGGCAATACAGATACACAAAATATCATCATTAGATTCTCCTTCATACTCATATATGAGACAAGGCTCTGGGTCACAATTTTTGATAGGTTAAAAGAGTTTTGTGGAGTTAAGAGGATAATGATGTTGACTGGTTGTTCTTAGATGTGCTGGATACAGTTATAAGAGAAAGGATAGAGGCTTGAAGAGGTAGAGGCTTCAAATTTGCAACTTAAAGACCATATGAAGAATGTAAAAGCTTCTATATGTGCCCTGGAAGAAAATCTTATTTCCTGTGGTCACAGATATGAGATCTCTGAAAACCAGATGCAGACATCATTGTGAGTACCACATTTATAACCTAAACTAAATTCTCAATCTTGCATGATGTCTACTGTTGAAATGAGGCCTTTGATTGGAAAAGATTGGGATCCTGAAACTTGGGATGGGAACATATGGGTTGACAATGATGGCATTGGGGACATAGAATCCCTGGATTCTCTAGAGCCTTTACTAGATAGGTCTGTAATGGTCTGTCCTAGGGAAACAGTCACCCAGTCTCCAGCCTATCCTGAGGAAACAGCTTCCTGACCACCAGTTTATCTTGAGGAAACTACTTTCTGGCCACCCTGAGGAGTCTGCCATCCAACCTCCACCTTCAGTATCTGCTAAAGCTCTAACCACCTCCTCTGAGGAAACAGTCCTCACTCCTCTGCCTGGAATGATTAATCCATTTGTCTTCTCAACAGGCTGTGAACTCTCTGAATGTAGGGACTATGATATACTCCCTGTTCACACTCAGTGTTTTCATTACCGGTGTTTGAAAAATAATAGATTCACAATAAATGTTGGTGGGATTTTTGAGTATGCCTGGAACAAAGGATATATATTTAGGGCTAATGGGAAATCAGGCAGAGCCAAATGAGGTAGAGCAACACTAAGAACTCAAGTGATCACAGGATATAGGGAGATAAGGGACTATAACTAGGTATAGTGGACTGGGTGGGGACTGTAGCAAATGGGAGAAGGAGCATGTTGAGATGCTATTCAAAACCAACAACTGATTGTCCTGTGGGAATGCTGGTTTAGTGTTGTCAAGTTTATCACAGAGCTGGAAATCTGGATTTTTATGTTTAATCATTTGGTCTTTAATGTTGGCTATCAATTTAAAATACTGTGTGGGCCAAACAAAATGATCTTTAGGCTGTATTTGGCCTATGGTCTTCTAATTTTCCACTTTGAGACAATTCTGAAAGCTAAGGGAAACCACATTTATTTTAAGCAGGAGAGTGTCATGTTCAAAATTTGCATTTTGGGAAAAATGCACTGAGGAATAAATCATAGAACTTATCCCAATGATAATGATAGAATTTCAAATCAATAATGAAAGGATAGATTTTTTTCAATAACAATTGCTAGGTTTACTTGTAATTATCAGAGAAAAAGGTTGTTTTTTTTCCTCACATAATATAGAACAAATTTCAAAATGAGTTAACTATTTTAATATGGAAAGTCTAAAATACATGGTAGCCAGAAGGAACTAAAGTGGCATGTTTCATTTTAGGGTAGAAAAGTACTTTTAAAGTAAATACATGAACATGAGAGAGAAAAAATTATGCATGCTTATATAAAAATTAAAATATCTGCAAGAATAAAGCTAAAAGGCAAACTACTGCAAGGAAAAATATTTATGATGTGTCACAGAAGAATAATGCATATATAACAAGTTCTTGAAAATTAGTAAAAAAAATTTCAATACAAAAATGGGCAAAAGGTATATACTTTAACAATTCATCAAAGAAGAAATATGAGTATTCAACTGAAACCCAACTCTGGAGAAGTAAGTTGAGGAACTTCCACAGGAAACAGGGGCTGAAAGCAAGGTACCAGCAGAAGTCAGCTACATGCTTTCCAAGCTAACAGAGGTGTTCCAGATGGCATCAGCCTTTCTTGAGTGAAGGTAACCTCTTGGTGCCTTAATTTGGACATTTCCATTTTTTCCATGGCCTTAGCACTGTAAACTTGCAACTTAATAAATTCCCCTTTTAAAAGCCATTCCATATCTGGCATATTGCATTCTAGCAGCTTTGACAAACAAATACAGTAGGTAACTAACATTTAATGAGGACTATTATGTTCAAGGCTTTATATTTTACAAACATTATCTTTTTTCATCCTTACATATAGGTTAGGTAGTTTACACAGAGACATACATAGATTCCACAGGTAGCAGGTGTTAGAGCTTGATGGAAATTAGGGCTGCCTGACTCTAAACCTACTATACTTATTTGCTACCTTACAACCCAACCACATAACCTACTCTGTTTACTCAGCACTAATCACTCATCATGGGAACACTAAGTCTTGTTTTCTTCCTTAAAATTTTTCCTGAAAATTCTAAATTCTGTTTGCACTTAACTTTCCATAATAGATCAAGAACTTTGGACAAAGAGTTTAATATTTTATGTATCATTGATAAATATTATTATTATTATACACTTAAGTCATAGTTTGAATCCACCAACCTTTACACACGCGTGCAGATATGCATACACACACATTTATAAGTCTTTAAATATATATATTAGCTAAAGCACAAGCTAAACTAATTTTTATATAGCTATCAGAGGTGTTTACAGAAAAGAATGACTACACATCCTTCAAAATAATATTTTTGCCATATCAGAGGAGAATAACATTAATTCTTCAGAGATACAATGTCAAACTAACTTTTTGAATCATTGATGGCAGGTTGAAGTTTTAGAAGTGAATTCCATTTCTGGTACTTTGGATTGATGAAGATTTGCAAGAAATAGTGTGTGAAGATAATTTTAGTAACTACGATCACATGTTTTTAAGAAGATTAGAAAAATACTCGATTGCTTGACATTTTAATTTTGTAGTTTGAATTTGTTATGTATTAATAAAATTGCCTCAATATCATATAGATAGATGCTCCATGGAAATCTGTATTATAATATTCTTCAGTAAACAGCAAGAGCAACAATTTAGTAAAAATATATGTGGTTAAAACTGTTTATAAGTAGCGAAGCTTGCCTCTTGTTTTTAGTAGCTTCTTCCACAATAACCATATGATGAAGCCATTAACTGATATATTTCCATGAAATTCTCTCCATAGGCATATTTTGTTTTTCATAGTATTACTGGAACCCTCAAATTGTATCAACATAATACCAGAGGTTTTGATTGAGCTCATTGAAAAACAAAAATCAAAATACTTAAGAGGGAATTTAGTAGTATTTTAAATGGTCTTCGGGTCAGATTAAGTACTCCAAGAAGTAGGAGGACAGATATGTTTCCTACTGAGTGGCTCCTACAGTTTGGTCTAATCCACTTTCCTAGTGATGACTCATAAAGTTTTATTTTTGAAATTTAATCCATAGTTTTTCATAATGGAGCTATGCTTGACTTTCTAGAAAGAAATTATTCAATTTGATAATAGGTTATATGGTTTAGGATGCAGTGATTATAGCAGGACATTATTCTAAGTTGTGAATGTTTTTTTTAGTAATTATTATTGATGGTTACTTCAATTTCATGATTGTGTGATAACATTAGTAGAAACTGTTAGTAGAAATATCCATTCACTCTTTACACTTACAGATCATTTCTACTAACAGCTCAAGGCACTTTACAACTAAATATTTAACCTAGAAATTTTGATGGTAATGCTTTAAGTTAGGAAAAAGAGTAAGTTTGGAAAAAGTGAGTTGTATTTGTTCTGTGTGCATTGAAATGTGGTAGAGATGGGTGAGGTAGTCAGAGCTCACACTATTTGTTATAATGTGGTTGGAGAAATAGTCATGGCTAGTTCAGTTGTGGATGAAGTGATTGTAATTTGGGGAGTGGATATGTCAGATTTAGCACAGGGCATTTCTGGTTTGGCCATAGCAACTGGGAGTTGTTTTGAGATCAGTGGTGGTTGTTGGGTTGGTTTGGGATACAGCAGTATTCTCAGGGGTAATTTTAAGTACAGTAGTGGCCACTGGGATGTTTTCAGGTACAGTGGTAGCCTCTGGTTTAATTTTGGGATCAGCTGTGGTTTCTAGGGTGTTTTTGGATTTGTGTATGGTTTCTGGGTTGGCTCTGGATTTGAGCGTGGTTTCTGGGTTGGATTTATGTTCAATAATGTTTCCTGGTGTGATTTCGGGTTCAGTAGTAATCTCTGAGATGATTTTGATTTCAGTGGTGGTCTTATAGGTGGTTTTGTGTTGAGATATGCTTTTTGGAGTGTCTGTTGTCCAGCTGTTATTTCTGGTGCAGCAGTGGTGGTCAGTAGGGTGGCTTCAGCCTCTGTGGTGATTGCTGCCTTCATGTTGGGTTCAGGGGTGGTTTTTATCCCTGTAGGTTGTTGGATTGATTTCAGGTTTAGCAGAGGTTGGCAGACCATTTTTATCCTCAGTGGTGGTCATTGAGGGTGGATTTAGGTTCAGGGATGTCTGCTTGACTTGCTTTAAGTTGAGATGTGAATTTTGGTGTGGTTTCATGCAGAGTGATGGTTCCTGGAGATGTTTCCAATTCAAATGTGGCCGTAGGGGTGGCTTCAGCTTCAATAGTGATCATGGTGATGGCTTTGTCTTCAGTGGTGGTTTCTGTAGTCATTTCCGGTTCTGGTGGCTAAGGGGATGTGATGACTGAAGAAGCTTCTGTGGTGGATTCAGTAATAACTGGATTACTGTTAGACTCATATGGAGTGCTTATAGCAACTTGGCTAGAAAGTAAGGAGGTGGTGGTTGCCTCTGCAGGGATTTTTGAAGGGATTGCTGTAAATTGGCTTTGAGAGACAGAATGATTAAGACAAATTACATGATAAGAAAATAGTAATAGAAATCGTGTCTTACAAAATTTTCTTTATAGATGATACCATCTTGGTTAACGTTTTTGACTCAATAAATCAGGTATTTTAACATGATATCTGCATATTATATGTGGCAATGCAGGAAAGTGCTAGGTTTATGAACAGGACCATATTTTGAGAAATACAAAAAAGCAGCTGATCCAGTTTTCTGCTGAAGAGGTACTCTGTATTCTTTTTTTTACTCTCATTAGGCTGTAAAAAGAGAAAAGTGAAAGTTAGTTGTGAATGAAATAATCATTCACATTTAGATTATCTAAATGTCTAAATTTGGAAGTTCTTTTAATTATTTTATGTTTTTATTTTTTTGTGAACAACAGGACACATGCAGAAAACAGCTTAAGACATCATGTACAGTCCAATGAATTAAAAACACAAACACTTATGTAATCACAACCAATATAAGGAAATAGAACATTGTCATCACCCCAGAAAACCACTTTGGCCCCTTCCCAATTTTTACTTGATTCTTTCTCCTCAATGTTAATCACTTCCCTGGCTTCTAACACTAGTGTAGGCCTGTTTTTGAAAATGTTATAAATGGAATCATCAGTATATGTTCATTTGTGCCTGGCTTTTTTTTCCTCAACTTTATATCACCCATATTTGTGTATATGCCAATAATTCATTATTTTTTTTAAATTGCTGTAAAGTTCATTGTATACATTTTATCTGTTCTGTACTTGATGAACATTTAGGTTGTTTGGTTATCAGAACTGATGCTGCTATGAACATCCTTGTCTGCTGGTATACAAGTGCATGCATTTAAAAAAAAATTTTATTGTGAAATATAACATGCATATATAAAAAAAGCAATAAATTTCCAAGTACATTTTAACAAGTAGTTATAGAACAGATTTTAAGGTTTGGTATGGGTTAAAGTTCTATGATTTTTCATTTTTTCTTTTAGTTGCTCCAAGATACTAGAGACCAACAGAAATATCAATACAATGATTCAGCAGTCATACTCATTTGTTAAATCCTATCTTCTCTGTTATACTCCTCCTTCTCTTTAAATAACATATATACATAAAAGCAATACATTTCAAAGTGCATCACAACAATTAGTTGTAGAACAGATTTCAGAATTTGGTATGGGTTACAATTCCACAATTTTAGGTTTTAACTTCTAGCCACTCTAAGATACTGGGGACTAAAAGAAATATCAGTATAATGATTTAGCATTCATACTTATTTGTTAAATCCGACCTTCTCTGTGTAACTCCATGTTCTAGTTTGCTAGCTGCCAGAATGCAATATACCAGAAATATAATGGCTTTTAAAAAGGGGAATTTAATAAGTTGCTAGTTAACAGTTCTAAGGCTGAGAAAATGTCCCAAATGAAACAAGTCTATAGAAATGTCCAATCAAAGGCATCCATCCAGGGGAAGATACCTTGGTTTAGGAAGGCCGATGAAGTTCAGGGTTTCTCTCTCAAGTGAGAAGGCACATGGCAAACACAAAGTTTCTCCCTCATCTGAAGGGGCACATGGCAAACACGGCGTCATCTGCCAGCTTCATCTGCCAGCTTCTTGTCCTGGCTTCCTATTTCATGAAGCTCCCCAGGAGGCATTTTCCTTTTTCATCTCCAAAGGTCACTGGCTGTGGACTCTCCACTTTGTGGTGCTGCAGCATTCTCTGCTCTCTCTGAATCTCCCATTCTCCAAAATGTTTCCTCTTTTATAGTACTCCAATAAACCAATCAAGACCCACCCAAATGGGTGAAGACATGTCATCACCTAATCCAGTTTAACAACCACTTTTGACTAAATCACATCATTCAGAGAGATGATCTGATTACAGTTTCAAACATACAGTATTGAATAAGGATTATTCTATCTTTATGAAATGGGATTTTGATTAAAACATGGCTTTTCTAGGGGGCATGCATCCTTTTAAACCAGCACACTCCACCATCACCTTTGATCTTTCTCCCACTCTTTAGGGATATTTGGGTTATGCCCATTCTAATTTTCTCATATTGGAAGGGGCTGTCAATAATATGGGATAGGCAATAGAAGTAGTTGATGTTCTGGAAGGGCTGACCTCTCAGCATTTCAGGACTTATCTGGCCCAAGGACCCATTTGGAAGTTGCAGGTTTCTGGAAAGTTACCCTAGTGCATGGAACCTTTGTAGAATCTTATACAATGCCTTAGATATTCTTCCAGATTAGCAGGAATGGTTTTGGTTGGGGTCTGGCAAGTTATGATAGGTAGCAATGTCTATCTGAAGCATGCGTAAGAGTGACCTCCAGTGTAGCCTCTTGAATATTTGAACTCTCTCTGCCACTGATACGTTATTTGTACACTTCTTTTTCCCCTTTTGGTCAGGATAGCATTGTTAATCCCATGGTGCCAGGGCCAGGATCATCCCTGGGGATCATCTCCCATGTTGCCAGGGAGACTTTCACCCCTGGATGTCATGTCCCATGTAGGACAATGACTTCACTTGCAGAGTAGGGCTTAGAGAATGAGAAAGGCTATATCTGAACAACAAAAGAGATTCTCTAGAGGTGACTCTTAGGCATACTGATAGGTGGGCTAAGCTTCTCTGCTACATACATAAGCTTCACAAGAGCAAGCCTTAAGATCAAGGGCTTGGCCTATTGATTTGGGTGACCCTAATGTTTGGCACAAAATCCGGGATTTCTCCAGTGGTAAGGGTTAATAGTCCTATAATTTTTCTCCCATCCCTCAAGGGACTTTGCCAATGCTTTTTGATTATCTGCTTAATATACTCTGGGATATATCCAGGCATTACATTAAACTATCAAGATTAAAGGCTCTCATTCTTATTCTGGGCTCCCTGTGTTTGGATTGTTTAAATGATCTATACAGACAGGTTGATTTGGAGTATGTGCTACAGAAAATTTACATTCTGGACATAATAAAACTTTTTTCCTTTGGTCTCAAAGAGTAAGTGAAGTTCTAAAATGCAGGCAATGTCCTCCTTACCCCTGTATTCTGAATTACCTCAATCCCAACCCAATCAGCTTCATTCCATGTGCATGCATGTTCTTGGGAAATATACTACCATTGAATATATCCGTACTTTATAACTGAGTGTTGGCCTCCATTACTGTCTGTCTCTTTCTCTCTGAATATTTTTGATATTAGTATATTAATCTAAACTGTGATTGCACTATCTTATGCTCCAAGTGGTAGTGTATGAGATTTCTGGTTGCTCCAAATCTCTTCAACACATGCTATTGTCAGTCTTTTTAATTTTAGTTATTCTAATGAGTGGATTGTAGTATCTCTGTAGTTTATATTTGCATTTCCCAGATTATTCATGAGATTTAATCCTTTTGTATATATTTATAGGCTATAGAGTATGACGGGTCTTGAAGATATCCTATTATCTTCCCAACAGTTTTATGTCTGGCCTTTTACTTTGTTATCTACAATTCTGTTGTTTTTTTTGAATGGGTGGGTGGATGGAATGGCATGGGTTTAGAGTCAAGTTTCTTTCTTTTCTTCTGATTTGGACATCCATTTGGCCTAGTATCAGTTATTGAAAAGAATATCCTTTCCCCATTGCTCCATAGTGTTACTTTTATTATAAATTAGGTGTCTACATATGTGTGGGTCTGTTTGGGGCTTTGTCACTTTGTTCCAGTGATCTCTGTGTATCCTTTAATAATACTAAACTGTCAGAATTACTGTAGCTTTATATTAGGTCTTATTGATCAATAAAGGAATTCTACCCACATTTCTATTTTCTTCCAAGAGTCTCTTGGCTATTCTTAAACCTTTGCATATGAACCTGAAAATTGATATGCCAATTTCCACATACACCCAAAAACCTTTGGGATTTTGAGTGAGATTGTGTTGAATCTATAGATCATTTTGAGAAGAATTGACACTTTCGCAATAATGAGATCC
The DNA here is from genome assembly GCF_023851605.1 of Tamandua tetradactyla. Lineage (NCBI taxonomy): Eukaryota > Metazoa > Chordata > Mammalia > Pilosa > Myrmecophagidae > Tamandua > Tamandua tetradactyla. Next base: position 71,377,919 of record NC_135345.1, on the reverse strand, counting down.
CAGTCCATAGACATTACATGTTCCTCTATTTAGGTCTTTCACTATCACTCTTTCATTTTTAATATAGAGACCTTGAACATCTTCCATAGATTTTTCTTAGGTGCCTCTTTGTACTTTCATGTCTTGTTGTAAAATTTGTGGGAAATTATATCACTTCAATATAGGAAAAACTGTTAATATCACAGTCTTGTCAAGAATTAAGGTTTGTGTCATCCCACCTGGTTAAAAAAAATACCACCAGTTGAATCTGGTTGATGGGAAAGGGAATATGGTCTGTGCAATTGAAGAATGAATGTGTATATTTACCTCTCAGCAATTGTGCCAATTTGAACCTATTGTGTACCCCAGAAAAACCATGTGCTTTAACCCTCATTCAATATTGTTGGGTTGGAGCTTTTTGATTATCCATGGAGATGTGACCCACCCAATTGTGGGTGGTAACTTTTGCTAGATGGTTTCCATGGAGATGTGCTTCCACCCATTCAAGGTGGGGTTGCTTACTAGAGCCCTTTAAGAGGGAACCATTTTGGAAAAAGCTTTAGAGCCACGAGAGCCATGAGAGCCCATGCAGCCAGAGACCTTTGGACTTGAAGAAGGAAAATGTCCCTGTGGGGGCTTCATGAAACAAGAAGGCTGGAGAGAAAGCTAGCAGATGTCTCCATATTTGTCATGTGCCTTTCCACTTGAGACAGAAACCCTGAACATCATTGGCCTTTGTGGTAGTTAGATTCACTTGTCAACTTGGCCAGGTGAAGGCACCTAGTTTTGTTGCTGCGGACATGAGCCAATGGTACGTGAATCTCATCTGTTGCTGATTACATCTGCAATCGGCTAGGAGGTGTGCCTGCTGCAATGAATGACGTTTGACTTAATTGGCTAGTGCTTGAATGAGAGAGCGCAACGTAGCACAGCCCAAGCAGCTCAGCATACCTCATCTCAGCACTCACAGCTCATCCCAGGCCTTTGGAGATGCAGGAAGGAATCACCTCGGGGAAAGACATTGGAACCCAGAGGCCTGAAGAGAAGGCCTTCCCATGTAAGAAAGAACCTCAGTGGAAAGTTAGCTGCCTTTCCTCTGAAGAACTAACAAAATAAATCCCCTTTTATTAAAAGCCAATCCATCTCTGGTGTGTTGCATTCCGGCAGCTAGCAAACTAGAACAGCCTTCTTGAACCAAGGTATCTATCCCTGAGTGCCTTACATTGGACATTTCTATAGACTTGCTTTAGTTTGGACATTTTCATGGCCTTAGAACTGTAAACTAGCAACTTAATAAATTCCCCTTTTTAAAAGTTGCTCCGTTTCTGGTATATCACATTCTGGCTGCTTGCAAACTAATACAGAAGTCTTCCCTCTTATGCAGTTTTTTTTCAAAGACTATGAACAGCACTGGTATTCTTCTTGGAATGATTGGTAGAATTCACCTTTGAAGCTATCTGCTCCTGGGCTTTTCTTTGTTAAAAGGCTTTTGATAGTCTTTAACTATTTATTTGTAAAGAGATAAAATTGGTCTGTTGAGTTTTTCTATTTTTTCTCAAGTCGGGGTTGTTTGTTCCCATATGTGTAAGAGTTTGTCAATTTCATCTAAGTTGCCTAACTATTGGCATACAGTTATTCGTTGTATCCTTCTATGAGCCTTTTTATTTCTTGTGGGGTCTAACATTTCCCCTCTCACTTCTGATTTTATTTATTTGAATCTTCTCCCTTTTTTCCTTTGTCACTCTAGCTAAGGGTTTGTCAATTTTATTGATCTTCTCAAAGAACCAATTTAAAAATTCTCTCTATTGTTTTTATTCCCAATTTTGTTTATTTCTGCTTTAATCTTTCTTATTTCTTCCTTTCTTCTTGCTTTGGGGTTAGTTTGCTGTTCTTCTTCTAGTTCCTCCAGTTGTGAAGTTAAGTCTTTGATTTTAGCTCATTCTTCCTTTTTAATTTAAGTGTTGGGGTATAAATTTCCGTCTCTGAAAATCCCATAAGTTTTGATATGTAGTATTCTAGTTTTCATTCAACCCAAAATATTTACTGACTGACCTTGCAATTTGTCTTTGACTTACTTTTGTTTGAGTGTTTTGTTTATCTTCCAAATGTTTGTGAATTTTCTAGTTCTCCACCTCTTATTGATTTCAAGATTCATTCCATTATGATCAGAGTAAGCACTTTGTATAATTTCAACCTTTTTAAAACTTTACTGAGACTTGTTTGTAACTGAACATGTGATCTATCCTTTGAGTGAACCATATACACTTGAGAAGTATACTTATATACTCTGTTTTAGGGTGTAGTGTTTTGTATATGTTTGTTAAGTCTAGTTCATTTATCCTATTATGAAAGTTCTCTGTTTGCTTATTGACTTTTCATCTAAATGTTCTATCTATTGATGAGAGTGCTATATTGAAGTCTCCAACTGTTATTGTAGAGGTGTCTAATTTACCCTTCAGTTTTGCTTGTGTTTACTTCATGAATTTTTGGGCACTGTGAGTAGGTGTGTAAATAGTTGTGATTATTATTTCTTTGTCCTTCTTGTCTCTTATAACAGTTTTACACTTAAAATCTATTTAGTCCAATATTAGGTAGAGCTACTCAGCTCTTTTTTGGTTACCATTTTGCATGTAATATCCTTCTTCAACCTTTGATGTTCAAGTTATTTGTGTCTTTGTGTCTAAGGTCAATATATGGTAAGTAGTATGCTGGTTTGAAACTGTTGTGTATCCAATAAAAGCCTTGTTCTTTAACCCTGATTTAGTATTGCTGGGTGGGATCTTTAGATTAAGTTATTTCCATAGAGATGTGACCTACCCAATTGTGGGTGGGACCTTTCAGTTAGGTGGTTTCCATAGAGATCTGTTGCTACCCATTCAAGGTGGGCTTGCTTACTGGAGCCCTTTAAGAAGGATCCATTTTGAATAAAGCTCCAGAGCCCACACAGCCAGAGATCTTTGGAGATGTAGAAGGAAAACACCCCTGGGGAATTCTTATGAAATGAGAAGCCAGAAAAGAAGGCTAGCAGATGTCGCCATATGGCTTCCAAGCTGTTAAAGGTGTCCAGAAGCCAAAGATCCAAGCGGACACCAGCCCTATGCCTTCCCAGCTGATAGAGGTGTTCCAGATGGCGTCAGCCTTTTTAAAGTGAAGGTCACTTCTTGTTGTTGCCTTATTTTGAACATTTTCATGGTCTTAGAACTGTAAACTTGCAACTTAATAAATTCCCTTCTTAAAAGCCATCCCATTTCTGGTATATTGCATTCTGGCAGCTTTAACCAACTAAAACAGATTTTGGTACCAGAGAAGTGGGGTGCTGCAGTTTGCAAATACCAAACACATTGGAACTGCTTTTTAAATGGATAAGGGGAAGATTCTGGAAGAATTGTGAGGTGCTTGTAGAGAAGGCCTGTAATGCTTTGCAAAGACTGTTGGTAGAAATTTGGACTCTAGGGATACTTCAGACAAGGCTTTAGACAGATATGAGGAATGTGTCATTGCAAATATTTTTAAATGGCAGATAATCTGACAAAATTGACTACTGGTTTTGGATGGAAGGCAAATTTAAAAGTCACAAGCTGGGACATTCAGCTGAAGAGGTTTCCAAATTAAAAATGAGAAGTGCAGCCTGGTTTCTGCTTGCAGTTTATAGTTGAAAGGTAACAAGAAAGAGAAAAGCTGAGAACTGAACTCTTGGGTACAAAGAAAACAGAAATTAATGTTCTGGAAAATTCTGGGCTTCCAGAAAGTGACAGCCTAGTGAATAAGGCCCCAGATGAGTATTTAAACAAACATGGAACCAGTCAGCCATTTCAGAAAAAGCCATGATTGGAGATGGAGTTAGCCAGGAAAGATTTTTGGAAAGCCCTATTGTCAGATGGGTATTGTGCTAGTTTGAAAGCATTATGTACCCTAGAAAAGCCATGTTTTAATCCTGATCCATCTCACGGAGGCAGCCATCTATTTTAATCTCTATTCAGCACCATAGGTTGGAAACTTGATTAGATTATCTCCACAGAGATGTGACTCACCATTTGTGGGTATTAACCTTTGATTAGATGGACATATGACTTCAGCCATTCCAGGTGGGTCTTGATTACTTTACTGGACTCCTTTAAAAGAGGAAACATTTTGGAGAGAACAATAGAGCCATGAGAACCACGAGAGCCCACGCAGCCAGAGACCCTTGGACGTGAAGAAGGAAAATGCTCCTGGCAGAGCTTCATGAAACAAGAAGCCTGGGGAGAAAGCTAGCAGATGTTGCCATGTTTACCACGTGACTTTCCAGTTGAGAGAGAAACCCTAAGCTTCATCACCCTCTCTTCAGTGAAGGTAACCTCTTGTTGGTGCCTTCATTTGGACATTTTTATAGATTTAGCTTTAATTGGGACACTTTCACAGCCTTAGAACTGTAAATGTGCAACTTAATAAATTCCTCTCTTAAAAAGCCATTCTGTTTCTGGTATTTCATATTGGTAGCTAACAAACTAGAACAGGTATGATCCCAGTATACTGCATAAGAAACAAACAACAGTGTTGTGGGATCTGTATAAACAGAACCACTGCCAGTCTGGACTAAAAGGGACAGAAAAGGGATAGATTGAAAGAAAAGTGGCCTCAATGGAGAGCTATGGAAGTTAAGGTCTAAAGTCAAGAAATGGCCAGGAGAGAAGACCCACTGAAGCACTTGGATAGAGTGAGTTTTCCTGAAAGGCAGAGGGTGGGAGTTTCAGTGGCCCTAGCCTCAGAGGGGGTGGAGCACATTCCTTTGGGATTTGGAAGAGCCTTGCTTCTACCACATTGTTCTGAGGGGGTCAAGCATGTGCCCCAGAGATGGCAGAGAGCTCAGGGTTGCCCTGATGCTTAGAGAGAGTGGAGACGAGAAAAAGGTGGTCTGCTAGTTTGAATCTGTTGTGTGCCCCAGAAATCCAAGTTCTTTAATCCTCATTCACTATTGCTGGGTGGGAGCTTTTTGATTGTTTCCATGGAGATGTGACCCACCAAATTGTGGGTGGTAACTTTTGATTAGATTGTTTCCAGGGAGATGTGTCTCCACCCATTCAAGGTGGGGTTGCTTACTGGAGCTCTTTAAGAGGGAACCATTTTGGAAAAAGCTTCAGAGCCTCCAGAACTGACAGAGCCAACAGAATGGACAGAGCCATGGGAAAGTTGTTGAAGATTTCTGGAGTAAAAAATAGAAGATATTGCCATGTTTCTTTCCAGATGAGAGAGAAACCCTGAGCATCATTGGCCTTCTTGAACCAAGGTATCTTTCCTTGGATGCCTTGATTTGGACATTTCCATAGTCTTGCCTTAATTTGGACATATTCACAGCCATAGAACTTTAAATTTGCAACTTAATAAATTCCCCTTTTAAAAGCCATTCCAGTTTTGGTATATTGCATTCTGGAAGCTTTCAAACAAATTCAGGTGGTATCCCCAATATACTTTAAAGTGGCAATTCTCACCTCAGCATTTGGAGAGAGACAGGTCGCTGCTGCTTGGGTCCTTGGAAGGGGTGGGACTGTGACTTTTTAAAGCCTGCAGAATAAATGACTCTCAGACTTTGAAATCTAATGGAATTTGCCCTGCAGATTTTCAGAACTGTTTGGGTCTGATGAGCCCTGTTTTCCTTCCAATTTTTCCTTATGGCAATGAAAACTTACATCCTATGACTGTCCCTCCTTTATTTGTTGGCAGCAGATAACTTGCCCTGAGTTTCACAAGTCCAGAGCCAGAGGAGAATTTTGTCTTAGGACAGACCATTCCTGTACCTGACTTTGATGGGATTTTGTACTGCTTTTGACTTTGTATTGTATTTATATTGTTACTGAAATGGTTTAAGGCTTTCTGATATTGTAATGGAATGAATGCATTTAGTGTTTGGAAAGAGCATGTCATTTTGGGGTTCAGAGGGTAGAATGTACTGATTTCAAACTTGTGTACCAAAGAAAATCCTTTTCCTTTAACTCTGATTCAGTATTGCTGGGTGGGATCTTTTGAGTAAGTTGTTTCCATGGAGATGTAACCTACCCACATGTGGGTGGGACCTTTTGGTTAGGTGGTTTCCATGGAGATGTGTCTCCACCCATTCAAGGTGAGGTTGCTTACTGGAGCCCTTTAAGAAGGAACCATCTTGGAAAAAGCTTCAGAGCTCACACAGCCAGAGACCTTTGGAGATGCAGAAGGAAAACACCCCTGGGGAATCCTTATGAAATGAGAATACAGGAGAGAAAATTAGCAGATGTTGTCATGCACCTTCCAGCTGACAGAGGTGTCCAGAAGCTAAAGACTCCAGCAGACACCAGCCACATACCTTCCCAGCTGACAAAGGTCATTCCAGACAACATTCCAGATGGCATCAGCCTTTCTTGAGTGGCCCATATGCTTGTGTCTGCTTGATCAAAACATTAGTCCTTTAAAAAAAGTTTTCAAAATCAAATGCCTTAATGATACATGATAGCTTTATGAATTTCTATCAATAACAGAAATACACAAGGACTGAATGTTAAGATGACATGAAGTGATTAATCAAGTCAGTATTATAAAGTGTGGCAAGCTTCTTTAGATTCAGTGTAAATCAATACAAAGTATTTATGAGTCTTTACAGAGAAGGTTCATTTACTCTTGAAGACTAAAATGAAAGTTTATGTTCAAATTATTAAGACACAAATCCTATTCTTAATAAAGGGGAAAAGAAAATAAAAATTGTGATCAAACTATTTCAATTCGAAGAAGAATGACACTGTGGATTGTGGTTCTTTGCTAGTGGCACTCTGACATAATCTGAACCCTGTGAGAATTCTGACAGTTTGTGAACAATGTGGCATTTTTGTCATACAGTGCTGTGTAGAGCTGGGTACAATTGGATTCTTGTAAGGGAAAAGCTATGGAAGAGTGTTGTGCTGGCACCAAAGGTACATGGATTTTTTTCACTCAAACATTTGATACTTCTTTTCTTCTCCTTCTCTGTTGTCATCATTGTCTTCTTCCTCTTCCTCCTCCTCTTTTTCTACCTCTTCTCCTTTCCCTTTTCCTTCTTCTTCTGCTAACACTCTTTATCATAAGATTTATCATGCTTTATTATTACTTTATAATCATTGGAAGACAGGATGGACTGTTTAAGTGAATTCAGTCATTTCCTTCTCATATTGCTAAGCTTCTGATACTGCTTCTCAGGGTGGCACAGCTTTGGGTAGTCACTCTTGGATGATACCTTTGCTTCTTGCGGAGAGAGAGATGGCCCAGGGCTATAAAAGTTTTACTCAAACAGAACACCGAACTGAAGGACGACAAGTGAATAGCTCAATATATGGATACAGTTCAGTCATGTTAAGTGCACTGCCAATAATTCTAGCGTTTGGAAAGTTCAGAGAACATAAACAAGGTTGAGAATAATCACCGTGGATCTATACAGATCATCTGAATTAAATAAGGAATAAGGATAGTAATTTATGGGATTTACCAAGAAGCAAGCAGTCAAAATCCCAAGGCCAAGGATGAGGGATAGTGCTTTCATCCTTTACTGTTATGCCCTGAAAATGGTCAAAATAGTTATCCTTCTTAACCACATTGGTTTAGGTTCAAGTTATTCAATTGAAAAAAGTGTTTTACATTTTTATATATAATCTTTAAGGGACAGGATCTTCTAGATAATGGTGGTGAGAATGTGTTTAGGAAGTTTACATAAATAAATGGTCAATTTTTAAAAGTAATAAAGCCATAGTATAAATAGACATCAGTATTACTTCTTTAAAATTATAGTAGGGACTTTGGTAAGTTTATGGTTAGGGCATTTTTCATTATCTTCAATAGTGCACTTAAATCTTCCAGGAACTTATGGATGAGTAAAAGAAAGAAATCATTGCTCTGTTTTCAGATCATATAAGAACCATTCTCACTAAAAATTGTTGCTTATTGTCTCTTCAAAAAGCTTTTCTTATTTCACAAGGTTACTAATTGAGAAATAAACATACCAGCATATTTCCATAACTCCTATAGCCAACGTGAGAATTACCCAAGATATATTTTCTTCTGAGCATCAAACTAAACTCTTCACATACTAATCTGTTTCTTTCATTGATTATAGACGTTTTCTGTAAAATAATTAGATTGCCTATCAAGGTTGATGCAAGTAATGAGAAAAGATGGGAAGGGACATATGTCAATCATTTTGCCATTGTGATTTCTCAGCAGATTTTTAGTGTCTATTATATTCTGACAGGGTCTCTTGTAAGTATGGCCACCGTAACTATGCTTATACAACTTGAGTGAGTGAAAGTATATCCGCACAGAATAACATACAAGGTTCCTCATGCAGGGTTTCAGAGAAGGAAAGCACTGTCCTGAAGCTGGAGAGATCATTCTGGAGCATGTGGTACTTGAGTATAGAGGTGGAGGGAAACGTAGAGCATAGATAGGCATGACAGAAAAGGATAATAATCTCTTCCTGTCCCCTATCCTCAGTGTGGGAGATAGATGAGAACAGAAATTGTTTCATTATGTGTAAAAAGAAAAAATGATGATGATCATTTGAAAAAATGAAATTAATAACATCATCATGTGAAAGCTCTTTAAAAGCTGTAAAGCAATTTCCAATTATATGTTCCACGAGCATTTCAGACATCTCAATTCCCAAATCTACAGTTTCTTAGACTATTTAAGAGACATTTATGAATGAGTTCTCTGTACTTGGCTCTGTGCTGGGCACAGTGAATTTCCTATAGTAAGAAGACCAATTGTTTGAAGTAGGAAACATGTCAGTTTTTTTTTTTTTGCACTAAAAGCAGAAGCAAGCATGTTATTAGAGTGTAATAGAGGTATGTTTACCCTGTTCTGGCTCATGGTAGCCTCCTATGGGTTTCCTTTTATACAACCTTGCTAGGTTAAGGTCTTTCCTTAATTTGTGGAACTTGCCATTCTCCTAAAAATTATTTTTATGTAAAGAAAATGCACTTTTTAGCTCAATTTCCCTTACAAAAACTGAAAACTGAGCTTCTGTTCCAAAACTTTTTCTTCAGGATGAAAGTTCCATATTTTCAAAGTATAAAAATGGAAAGATAATAATAAATGGCTACAAGATTTACAATCAGAAGGATATCAATAAAAGTAGAATTCAGAGTATTTAAATCTAGAATTCTCAGTACTTACCCTTGGGGGGTGGGGGTGGTTTCTTCTCAGGTATCTGTTAAAATGGTGATAAAATTTGATGGTGGCCGGTTGCTATTTTATGGCTCCCTAAGGATGGAAGCTGAATCAAATGAGAAGAACTTTTTAAGGGACATACTACTTTTTATAGCCTTCAGTGTTTATTGGAGATAGGAGAAAGGTTTTTGGAAGAGAAGGCCACTTCTGGGTTGATAATCTTTACTCACACAAGGAAATGACAGTTTCTATGTTTTTTAGCAGACCTTTTCATATCTATTCATTACTGAGCAACACTGCAATTCTTTGATTCATATTGTTTCGGTGAATTTTATGCCCTGGGATTAAGCTATTAATATTCTTTGGATCATTGGATTCCCACTGCCATTAGTATTAAGATGCTCAATAGTTTGTGATAGCTTTGTCCTCATAAGATTGAATTTACCTTCCAGATAGTCAGGGATTCTGGTAAATATTTACTGAATCTTTTGAAAGCATACAGGATAGTTCTATGTGCTCTCCTATTGTATAAGAAAGGTGTAGAAGAGATTGACTAGATATTCATCAAATCCATTTTTTTCTTCCTTGGAGCTAAACTGAATTTTCCATCTTTGGTCTCTGGAGCTGTATGTACCCCAGAAAAACATATTCTTAAAACTTAATCTATTCCTGTGGGTGTATACCCATTATAAGGAGGACTTTTTGGTGAGGTAACTTCATTTGAGGTATGGTCCATCTCATTCAGGATGGGCCTTAATCCTATTACTTGAGTCCTTTATGAGTAGAATATTCAGACTGAGAGACTCATAGGGAGTAACCAGAAGCTGAAATTCAGTGGAACCCTGAAGAGAATGGAGAGGCCAGGAGAGGCTGCTATGTGTATTGCCTTTCGACAGAGAAACCAAGGACCAAGGATCGTTGGCTGCCAGCTACAGAATGCCAGTCTTGGGTGTGAAAGCATTGCCTTGGTGACACCTTGATTTGGACTTTCTTTTAGCCTCAAAATGATAAGCAAATAAATTCCAATTGTTTATGCCAAACCATTGCATGGTATTGAGCAGATAAGGAAACTAAAAGAATTTGTTACCTGGTGAGTGGGGTACTGTATTGCAAATATTGAAAATGTGGAAAAGCTTTGGAATTGGGTGAGGTAGAAGCTGGAATAATTATGAGGTGTTTAATAGAAAGAGCATAGATTGCTTTGAAGAGACTGTTGGTAGAAATATAGATGTTAAAGGTACTTCCAATGAGTCTTTAGAAGGAAATGATGGATATGTTGTTGGAAACTTCATGAAAGGCAATCATTGTTTTAAAGTGACAGAAAACTTGTCAAAATTTTGTTCTGATGTCAGATGAATGGGAGAACTCAAAAGCAATGAACTTGAGTATTTAATATAGGAAATTTTGAAGCTAGGTGTGGAAAGTGCAGCCTTGTTTCTCCTTCCATCTCATTGTGAAATACAAGAGTCAGGGATAAGCTGAAAGCTGAATTCTTAAGCACAAAGAAATCAGAAATTAATGATTTAGAAAATTCTGAGCTTATCAACATAGCATACTTTAGACTACAGCCTGAAGCCTCTCTATCAGACAGCTACCTGAGCTTTTGGAAAGGAAATGCTCAGAGAATATTGCTCCATATGAGGGTTTAACTGAACATGGTACCAGTCAGCTATTTCAGTGAAAGTCAGGAATGGAAATGCAGTTGTGCAGGAAGGATCTGTGGAAAGTCCTTTTGTTTGATGATTTGGACTCCTGTGAACTGCATGCATGCTGCAAGTTTTTGTGAGAGTTGTATAAGAAGAACCACTGCCAGCTTTGACTGAAAGTGTTAGAGAAAGAACAAATTGAAGGAAGAAGGACATCAAGGGCAGAACTATGGGCACTGAGATCTGGACCAAAGATATCTCCTTGAGCCAAGAGAGTGGGCCCACCCATGAGTATGGAAAGGGCAGGCCAGCCTCTGTACCTGGAGGAAGCGGACTTTTCACTCTATTGCTCAGGGAAAATACTTCTACTCCATTGCCTGCAAGGACAGAGTCTAAGATCTGAGGTTGTGGAGAACGTGGGCACCATCTGAATGCTCAGATATTCAGGTAGAGCATGGCCATTGTACAAGCACTTGGAATGTATGGGGCTGCTGCTCCATCAGGCCTGGAAGACAAAAGATTGATCTATAGATGACTCTTGGAACTTGAAATTCAATGGACTTTGCCCTGCTGAGTTTTGGAATTGGTTGAAACCTTCCAGTAAGGGTTTCTCTCTCATCTGAAAAAGGCACATGGCAAACATGGCATCATCTGCTAGCTTTCTCTCCTGGCTTCCTGTTTTATAAAGCTCCCTGGGAGGCATTTTCCTTCTTCATCTCCAAAGGTCACTGGTTGGTGGACTCTCTGCTTCTTGTGGCTATGTTGTTCTGCTCTCTCAGAATCTCATAGCTTTCTCTCTTGTTCTCTTTTATAAGATTCCAGCAAACTAATAAAAAACCCACCTGGAATGGGTGGAGACAAGTCTCCACCTAATTCAGTTTAACAACCATTCTTGATGGAGTCACATCTCCAGGGAGATAATCTAATTACAGTTTCAAACATGCAGTACTGAATAGGGATTAGAAGAAATGACTGCCTTTATAAAACGGGATTAGGATTAAAACATGGTTTTTCTAGGGTACATATATCTTTTTAAACTGGCACACATCTAAACATTAAGAATGATGCTTGGGCGGGTGTCATGGTCAGCTTCATATGTCAATTTGGCTAAGCAGTGGTACCTGTTGTCTGGTTGGGCAAGTGCTGGCCTGTCTGTTGCAATGAGGACATTTCATAGAATTAAATCATGATCACATCAGCTGCATCCACAGCTGATTCCATTTGTAATCAGCCAAGGGGAGTGTCTTCTGCAATGAGTGATGCTCAATCTAATCACTGGAAGTCTTTTAAGGAGGATTCAGAAGAGACAGGCTCTTTTCCTGCTTCAGCTGACAAGCCTCTCCTGTGGAGTTCGTCCAGACCCTTCATCAGAATTGTCGGTTTCACAGCCTGCCCTGCAGATTTTGGACTCAGCATTCCTGCAGTCATGTGAGACACTTTTATAAATTTTGTATTTGCGAATGTTCCCTGTTGATTCTGTCTCTCTAGAGAACCCTAACTAATACATCTTGGTAGCAAGAGTGGTTCTTAAGAAACAGAATCTTAAAAATGGGTTTTTATGAATGTTTTTCTACTCTAACTGTACTCAAAGGCACTAAGGACTCTGATTCCCGTAATCAGAATGACACTCCCAATCCATGGAGTGAGTTGGCAAATGACATAGTCAAAATATCATCATTTGAGGGCGGGCCGCGGTGGCTCAGCAGGCAAGAGTGCTTGCCTGCCATGCCGGAGGACCCCGGTTTGATTCCCGGCCCCAGCCCATGTAACAAACAAACAAACAAACAAAAAATAATAAAATAAAAAAATACTTTAAAAAAAAAAATCATCATTTGAGTCTCCTAATGCTTTGCTTGTGTGAAGCCAGGCTCTGGGGGATAATGTTTTTGACAGCTTTACAGAGTTTTGTGGAAATAAGAGGTATGGAGATGTTGGTTCGTTGTTGTTAGATACACTGGCTACATTAAGGAGTGAAAGGGATGGGCTTAAGTCTTCAAATCAGAAGCTTAAGCGCCGCCTGACAGATGTAGATGTTTCTATGAGTGTCCTGAAGGAAAATATTATTTCCTGTAGCCATAGACTTGAGATCTCTGAAAATCAGATTCAGAATCTTATTGTTAGAGTAGCAACTTACAACGTAAACTGAAATCTCAGTCTTGCATGGTGTCTGCTGTTAAAGTGAGGGCATTGATTGGAAAGGAGTGGGAACCTGAAAAATGGGATGGTAACATATGGATTGATAATGATGTTGGGTGAGGTTGAAATCCTAGAGAACCCTAAGTTCTCTAGATAACCCTGTAATAGTTTGCCCTAAAGACATAACTGCCCCACCTCCAGCCTGCTTTGAGGAGTTGGCCACCCAACCTCCTCCTGAAGGGATTATCCCTAGAGTGATTAATCCTGTTTCACCAGATAAAACTGCAAATGAAATGCCTGAAGCAAATGGCTTGGAAGATATTTCTAATTCTTTTCATGACCCACCCCCACCACCCCTCATTTCGTCCAGACCTATAACTAGACTGAAGTCCCAAGAGGCCCCTAAAGGTGAGGTACAAAGTATTACACATGAGGAGGTACGTTATATTCCAAAAGAACTGTGTGAGTTTTCCAATTTATATAGCCAGAAAACAGGGGAATAATTATGACAATGGATTTTAAGGGTGTGGGATAATGATGGGAGGAATTTAAGGCTGAATCAGGCTGAATTTATTGATATGGGCCCACTAAGCCGAGATTCTGCATTCAATGTTATAGCTTGAGAGGTTAGAAAAGGTATTAATTTGTTTGGATGGTTGGTTGAAACATGGATCAAAAGGTGACCAACGTTACCTGAAGTTGAAATGTCAGAACCGCCCTGGTATAATGTAGATGAGGGGATCCAGAGGCTTAGAGAGATTGGAATGTTAGAGTGGACTTATCATGCAAAGCCTGCTCTTACACCCCAGGAATGTCTGGAGGATGCACCTTTTACCAGAACAGTGAGAAATAAATTTGTGAGACTAGCACCATCATCCCAGAAGAGCTCTGTAGTTGCACTTCTCTATAGGTCAGATATTACTGTAGAAACTGCTGTCACTGAGCTGGAATCCTTAAATACAATGGGGATGATGTGATCCTGTGTTGGCAGAAGCCAGGTGGCAGCACTTAATTGCCAAAGACAGGATAGATGTGGCTATTATAATAGATAGCAAACTCAAAGCAGGCATCAAAATTAGATGACTCACAGAAATTTGTGGCATTGGCTAGTAAATCACGAGGTAACTAGAAATACAGTAGAAAGGTAGTCTACTAAATTCTTGTTCAAGCTGTATAAACAAACGAATTCTAGGTCAGGTGAACAGAAGTCTAATCTGAATTACAAAACCACACAGCCATGCCACCTTATTCAATTTCCAGACTTGAGACAGTTTACAGACCCAGAGCCCATTGAATGAAGGGGAGGCCAGGTCCCTTTGGGGGAGAATCCTGTTACACTGCCACAAATTTATATTGTTAATCTTCCTTCAAGCCTTCCCTCAGATTGACAGCCTTTTACCAGGGTAACTGTGCACTGGGGAAAAGGAAATGATCAGATATTTCATGGATTATTAGACACTGGTTCAGAAGTGACATTAATTCCAGGGGACCCAAAACATCACTCTAGTTCACCAGTCAGAGTGGGGGCTTATGGAGGCCAGGTGATCAATTGAGTTTTAGCTCAGGTCCATCTGTACAGTGGGTCCAGTGGGCCCCCAGACCCATTCTGTAGTTATTTACCCAGTTCCAGAATATATAATTGGTATAGACAGACTGAGCAACTGGGAGAATCCCCACATTGGCTCTCTAATCATGCAGTGAGGGGTATTATGGTGGGAAGGGCCAAGTGGAAGCCACTAGAACTGCCCCTACCAAGCAAAATAGTAAATCAGAAGCAATAACAGATTCCTGGAGGGACTGCAGAGATTACTACTACTCTTAAGGACTTGAAAGATACAGGGATGGTGATTCCAACCACATCCCCATTCAACTCTCCTATTTGGCCTGTGAAGAAAACAGATAGGTCTTGGAGGATGACAGTGGATTATCATAAGCTCAACCAGGTGGTAACTCCAATTGCAGCTGCTGTTCCAGATGTGGTATCATTGCTTGAGCTAATCAATACATCCCTTGGTACCTGGTATGCAGTTATTGATCTGGCAAATGCTTTTTTCTCATTAGCTATTAGTAAGGACCACCAGAAACAGTTTACTTTCAGCTGGCAAGGTCAACAATATACTTTCGCTGTCCTACCACAGGGGTATATCAACTCTCCAGCCCTATGTAATAATCTTGTCCTCAGGGAACTTGATTGTTTCTCCCTCCCACAAGACATCACACTAGTCCATTATATTGATGATATCATGTTGATTGGACCTAGTGAGCAAGAAGTAGCAACTACTCTAGACTTACTGGTAAGGCATTTGTGTGTCAGAAGATGGGAGATAAATCCAACAAAAACACAGGGGCCTTCCACCTTGGTGAAATTTTTAGGTATCCAGTGGTGTGGGGTATGCCAAGATATCCCTTCTAAGGTGAAGTATAAGTTGCTGCATCTGACCTCTCCTATGACGAAGAAAGAAGCACAATGCCTAGTTGGTCTCTTTGGATTTTGGCAACAACATATTCCTCATTTGGGTGTGCTACTCTGGCCCATTTATTGAGTGACCAGAAAAGCTGCTAATTTTGAGTGGGGACCTGAATAAGAGGAGGCTCTGCAACAGGTCCAGGCTGCTGTACAAGCTGCTTTGACACTTGGACCGTATGATACAGCAGAACCAATGGTGCTGGAAGTGTCAGTGGCAAATAGAGATGCTGTCTGGAGTCTTTGGCAGGCCCCTATAGGAGAATCACAACACAGACCCTTAGGATTTTGAAGCAAAGCCTTACCATCTGCTGCAGATAACTACTCTCCTTTTGAGAAACAGCTTTTGGCCTGCTACTGGGCCTTAGTAAAGACTGAACACTTAACCATGAGCCACCAAGTTACCATGAGACCTGAGTTGCCAATCATGAGCTGGATGTTGTCTGACCCATCAAGCCATAAAATTGGGCATGTGCAGCAGCACTCTATTGTAAAATGGAAATGATATATACGAGATAGAGTCAGAGCAGGTCCTGAAGGCACAAGTAAGTTACATGAAGAAGTGGCCCAAATGACCCATGGTCTCCACTCCTGCCACATTACCTTCTCTTTCCCAGACCAGAGCTATGGCCTCTTGGGGAGTTCATTACAGTGAATTGACTGAGGAAGAGAAAACTTGGGCCTGGTTTACAGATGGTTCAGCATGATATGCAGGTACCACCCGAAAGTGGACAGCTGCAGCACTACAACCCCTTTCTGGGGTGTCCTTGAAGGACAGTGGTGAGGGTAAATTCTCCCAGTGGACAGAACTTGGAGCAGTGCACCTGGTTGTTCATTTTGCTTGGAAGGAAAACTGGCCAGAGGTGCATTTGTATACTGACTCATGGGCTGTTGCTAATGGTTTGGCTGGATGTCAGAGACTTGGAAAGATCATAATTGGAAAATTGATGACAAAGAGGTCTGGAGACGAGGTATGTGGATAGATCTTTCTGAGTGAGCTAAAAACATGAACATATTTGTGTCCCATGTGAATGTGTACCAGAGGGTGACTTCAGCAGAGGAAGGTTTTAATAATCAAGTGGAAAAGATGATCCATTCTGTGAATACCAGTCAGCCTCTTTCCCTAGCAACTCCTGTCATTGCCCAATGAGCTCATGAACAAAGTGGTTATGGTGGTAGAAATGGAAGTTATGCATGGGCTCAGCAACATGGACTTCCACTCACCAAGGCTGACTTGGCTACAGCCACTGCTGAGTGCCAAATCTTCCAGCAGCAGAGACCCACACTCAGCCCCCAATATGGCACCATTCCCCGAGGTGACCAGCCAGCTACATGGTGACAGGTTGATTGCATTGCACCATTCCCTTCATGGAAGGGGCAGCAATTTGTTCTAAATGGAATAGACACATACTCTGGATATAGGTTAGCTTTCCCTACACACAATGCTTCTGCCAAAACTACCATCCATGGGCTTACAGAATGCCTTTCCATTGTCTTGGTATTCACATAGCATTGCTTCTGATCAAGGAACACACTTCACAGCAAATGAAGTGCGGGAATGGGCACATGCTCATGGAATTCTCTGGTATTACCATGTTCCCCATCATCTAGAAGCAGCTGGATTGATAGAACGGTGGAATGGCCTTTTGAAAACTCGATTATGGTGCCAACTAGGTGGCAATACCTTGAAAGGCTAGAGTAAAGTTCTCCAGGAAGCTGTATATGCTCTGAATCAGTGTCCGCTGTATGGTGCTGTTTCTCCCATAGCCAGGATCCATGGTTCCAGGAACCAAGGGGTGGAAATGGGAGTGGCACCACTCATTATTTTCTAGTGATCCACTTGGAAAATTTTTGCTTCCTGTCCCTGCTACCCTGAGCTCTGCTGGTCTACAGGTTTTAGTTCCAAAAGGGGGAGTGCTTCCACCAGGAGAAACATCAATCATTCCATTGAACTGGAACCTAAGACTGCCACCTGGTCACTTTGGCTACTTATGCCCCTGGATCAACAAGCCAAGAAGGGGATTGCATTATTGTCTGGGGTTATTGACCCTGACTATCAGGGGGAAATAGGACTGCAACTATGCAATGAATGTAAAGAAGAGTTTTCTTGGAATTTGGGAGATCCCCTAGGGCATCTTTCAGTACTATCATGTCCTGTGATTAAAATCAGTGGAAAACTGCAACAACCCAATCCAGGCAGGGCTACCAATGGATCTGAAACTTCAGGAATGAAGGTTTGGGTCATCCCATCAGGCAAAGAACGAGGACCAGCTGAAGTGCTTGCTAAGGGTAAAGGGAACATGGAATGGGTAGTGAAAGAAGGTAGTGATAAATATGAACTATGACCACGTGATCAGTTACAGAAAGGAGGACTGTGATGCTGTTTTGTTCCTCTTATACTATTTAAGTTGTAAGATATCAAGTTTAAGAATGATTATTACCCAAGGACTTGCACCCTATTCTGGAGAGAGTTATTATGTTTCCAGTTATATTCAGGACAGTTGAGTTTTGTTAGGTGAAAGAGAAAAACATGTGTTTTAATGTTTTTTATTTAGAAATTAGGTATCGTTTAAGGTGATGTGTGTAGCTGCCAAGTTGACAAGGGGTGGACTGTCATGGTCAGGTTCATGTGTCAGTTTGGCCAAGTGGTGGTATCTGTTTGTCTGGTTGGGCAAGTGCTGGCCTGTCTGTTGCAATGAGGACATTTCATAGAATTAGATCATGATCACGTCAGCTGCATCCACAGCTGATTCCATTTGTAATCAGCCAAGGGGAGTGTCTTCTGCAGTGAGTGATGCTCAGTCTAATCACTGGAAGCTTTTTAAGGAGGATTCAGAAGAGACAGGCTCTCTTTCTGCTTCTGCAGGAAAGCCTCTCCTGTGGAGTTCATCCAGACTCTTCATTGGAATCGTCGGCTTCACAGCCTGCCCTGCGGATTTTGTACTCTGCATTCCCGTGGTCACATGAGACACTTTTATAAATTTTGTATTTATGAGTGTTTCCTGTTGATTCTGTTTCTCTAGAGAAACCTAACTAATACAGCAGGCCATGGTGACTTAGCAGGCAGAGTTCTCACCTGCCAGGCTGGAGACCCAGGTTCGATCCCTGGTGCCTGCCCATGTAAAAAACAAAGATTCTTGCTGTAAGTTTTGACAGAATTCTATCAGAATAAGGAATTTTCTTTAATTTTTCATTGTTAAATTTTTAAAAATCCTAAATGGGTGAGGAATTTCAGCAAATGTTTTCTTCAGTTTTTGAAATGTATGATGATAAGCATATGCTTTTTTCTCCTCTAATCTGTTCATTAGTGAATCATATTCATGATTTTTAACTCATGCTAAGTGACCCTTGGTTGTCTGAGATAAGACTGACTTATTCATGATGTAGTATATTTTTATATGCCAATGATTTTGATTTGTGAATAATTTTTTCCTACTCAAATGTAAGAACATTTTTTCCATTTAAAATAAATGATTTTATCTAAAATTAAGCATGCTTTCTTAATCCCTGAAATTTATTTTAACATGAAAATATCATATAGACAGATCCCTGTTTTCATGACATTGACTCGCTGAAGAAGAGACCAGGCTAGTTGTCCCATAGACTATTCCATCCTATGGATTCGTTTGGTTGCCTTTTGTTGCTATGTCGTTTAACATTTTCTTTATTTCTAATTCTTTGTATTTTCTGTATTCTTGAAGTTAGGTAAAAAGTTCTGATTAGTTTTCAGTTAAACAGTTTTGGTAAGAATGTATCATAGATAATTTAATTTACTTCATATTGCATCATATCAGAAGACATCATATACAATAAACATGTTTATGTTACATAAATAATAAATAAGCAGTAATAATAACATCAATTTTCATTAAAATTGAGCACTAGCCTATATTGATGACAATCTGATCCAGCCATTGAGATTTCCCTCTTGAAACAATACCCATCCAAGTCATATCTATACAAGTCATCCCATTAATCTTTTACCTCATGATTTTAATACTTTTTTTATCCTTGCCTGAATAAGCAGTTTCATTAAGAATTGCAGAGATGAATATCCTGTTTCTATCACCTCTTCTACATTAATTAACTGGCATTCTTCTGAAAATTAGAACTTTCCCTCATCTTCTGGTGCTATGTGGTTACCCTGAAAATGCAGTTGTCCCTGGAGCATCAGAAGAAATGCTTAATTCTCTGCTTTAACTGTGAGTTTTCAAAGCAAGGAGTTCTAATAGTTGTCTCAAGTAATGACATTTTTTTTTATGGTTTAATATATTTCAATCCACTGCAAAAATGATTCTTTCTGACTCTCAAATTGCTGCATTTTGACCAGTGGGAACTTCTTTACACTAGCCCCTATTCTTTAGTTCTGACCACATTTAATCTTTGAAAGTATCCTGCTTTATGACACAGGTGCTCTAGGCTCACCTTTTACTTTCCTCAGTAAGACCTGGAATCAGGGACTTCTCCAAGGATCCATGGTTCCTCTTAGTGGAAACGCTTTTGGAGGCAAAAACCAGCACACCGGGGCTAATTATTTCTCTGGGCATGACATTATTTCATGGCCATTTTGTTGGATAAAGTTAGGAAATGTTCACTTTATGAGTTTCATTTGAATATTTCCAATGCACTTTTAACCATGTCACATTTTTACTCAACTTGGATTTTATAATTATATTTCTTCCCCTGCCCCCCAAAAATCTACTAACAATTTTGGTGTGATTAGTTATTTGGTTTGCAAAATAAAGCAAATGGTTGTAAAAATCAATATGAAATATCATTACCATAGAAAGCATCTCACTAAGGATCTAGTCCAAGTTCTGTGCTCCAGTTAGTTTAAATAAGTCTTATCTCTGTGTGGTTCTGTTATAATATGATATACCATTAGGGTAATGTATTTCAGTTGCTTTTAATCTTAGAGAGTACTTTTTCTACTACGATTTATTTTAAACAGGTAATATATTTATATGGTTCATATATAAATGCAAATATAGAAACTCAGAAGTCTTGTTTTTATAATGCCCAAATCTCCTGTCTCATCCCTCTTTTAGGTAACTGCTTTTATTAGATTCTTGTTTATCATTATAGTATTTATTTATAAAAATATAAGCAAATATGGGTTTATATATATTTTTTTCTTCCACTCTCTTACACAAATTCTTTTATACTGTATATATTTTTCTGTACCTTTTCCCCACTTAATTATATATGTTGATAATCTCTCTGTATCGAGCTTATAGACTTTATTCATTTTTATACCTTGTGTAGCATTTAATTGTATGTCTATACCATAATTTATTCAACCTGATCCCTATTGTTGGACCTTTGTTTTTTTCCTATCATTTTACCATTATTAAATGCCACAGAGAATACATTTATACATTTGCCAGTTTGTATATCTGTAGGATAGGTTTTTAGAAGTGGTGTTACTGAGTAAAAGGGTAAACAAAACGGAGATTTTAAAAGATGTCAAACTCAACCTTGTAGGTTCCATCCTACAAGGATTCAAATTCCAGAAATCTGAATTTCTACCAGCAGAATATAAGAGGGTCTGTTCTTTACGGCATCACCCACAGACTGATGTCTTTTGGGTTCTTGCTTATACGTTAGGTAAGAAATAGTAGTGTATATATTAGGTAAGAAATAGCATTTCAATGTAGTTTCATCATTTCTTTCTCTCATTATGAGTGAAGTTTAGCAACATTTCATATTTGTAGGCTGTCTGATCATGTCATTGCAATATTTTATATTGGCTTGTTCTTTTTCTTCTCCATTTCTAGAAGCTCTTCATATTTTGAGATTACACTTTTTAGCAAAAAAAAAAAGTTTTTCCATTTGTCATTTGTTCTTTATTTTGTTTATGTTTTTTTTCCATATAGAAGGTTTTGAATATTGTCAAGGTAATAAATCTTTTCTTCTTTGACTTTGTAAGGTTGACTTCTATTTACAAAAAACTTCCCTATTCCAAGGATATAAAGGAATTCATCCATGTTGCCTTCTAGCACCTATATGATATTTAAACATTTTGAAAGTTTTATCAGTTTGGTGATTATCTTTCTCCAAAAGGCTATCCAGTTTTCCCAATACTGTTTTTAAAAAGCCCAATTTTGCCATTGATTTGAATTGCTACCGTTATCATATACTGTTCTAGTTTGCTAGCTGCTGGAATGCAATATGCCAGGAACAGAATGGCTTGTAAAAAGGGGATTTTAATAAGTTGCTAGTTTACAGTTCTAAGGCAAGAAAATGTCCCAATTACAAGTCTATAGAAATTTACAATCTAAGCCATCCATCCAGGGAAAGACACGTTGGTTCAAGAAGGCTGATGAAGTTCAGGATTTCTCTCTCAAGTGAGAAGGCACATGGCGAACACAGTCAGGGCTTCTCTCTCATCTGGAAGGGCACATGGCAAACACGGCATCATCTGCTAGCTTTCTCTCCTGGCTTCCTGCTTCATGAAGCTCCTCAGAGGCATTTTCCTTCTTCATCTTCAAAGGTCGCTGGCTCGTGGGCTTTCTGCGTCATGGTGCTGCAGCGTTCTCTGCTCTCTCCAAATCTCCCATTCTCCAAAATGTTTCCTTTTTTATAGGACTTCAGAAACTAATCAAGACCTACCCAAATGGGTGGAGACATTTCTCTACCTAATCCAGTTTAACAACTACTCTTGATTAAATCACACCTCCAGGGAGATGATCTAATTACAGTTTCAAACATGCAATACTGAATAGGGATTAGGATCAAAATACGGCTTTTCTAGGGTACATACATCCTTTCAAACCAGCACATATACTAAATTCTGTGTGCCTGGATCTATCCCTGGGCTTTCTATTCGGTTCCATCTTGTTATTATTTCTGGGAGTCCTTGTAAGATATAGAAAGGTTTACTTTTATTTTAATCATCACATATAATATCCCGAGTTTCTGCTTCCTTTACACAGTTTCAATTGGCTTTTTATTATGAGAAATAGTAAAATCAACTCATAACTCCTCCTTCCCTCTCTTTTACCACTGCCCAATCTTAGACCTGTGTTGTACTTCTTAATATTTATTTATAAAATATTTATTTATGTTAAGGCCTAACATATGCTTAAGTTTTTACTACTAGATTAGGTAGGTTTCAGTATTGTAGTTTTTGTCAGACAAGTGGTAAGTTTATGCTACTTTTTATAACCTTTCCTTTTCCTCCAATAAACAATAATAATTGGGGGTAATAACCATGAAAAATAAAAGGGAAATGATGGAGAAGTGAGAAAAAAGCTTCAGACATTAATGCAAATCTGATACCCACGAAAGGAAAAT
Organism: Tamandua tetradactyla; assembly: GCF_023851605.1. Lineage (NCBI taxonomy): Eukaryota > Metazoa > Chordata > Mammalia > Pilosa > Myrmecophagidae > Tamandua > Tamandua tetradactyla. Next base: position 71,355,254 of record NC_135345.1, on the reverse strand, counting down.
GGGAAAGAAAGTGAGTTTGGTCGGGGAGAGCTTCAGATAATGATGGCAACGACTGACTTGTGGCCCAGTGAGGAGCTCTGGAGGAAAGACTGCCTGTTGCAGGAGCCTCACATCGGGCAGAATTGTCCAGACCCCATTACCCCTGTGGTGACCAGGGAAGAACATGGCCTCAGTTCAGTAGCTTTAGGATCCTAAAGCTACGGCTTATGGCAAATGGAGGCCGTCAGCGCTTAGCATTTCTCACAGCTGAATGGTCATTTCTTTCTGGAAGGACTGATCAGCACACCTCCAAGGCTACCACAATTGTGTTATTTCTACATTACCATGCACACAAATATTCTATACGTCCCCTTTTAAGCATAACTTTTTTTTGGTCTTAATTATACAGTTGAAAGTTTACTGCTAGCCACAGTTCCCTCCCTTATTATTTGGTGGGAGTAGCCTCATCCACTAGCAGAATGTTTGAGGTGGTTTCAGGACCCTGAGTTTTTGCGTGTTTAGGACTTTATAAAAGGCCTTTATAAATCAGGTAGTGTGCTGAATGTAAAATACGTGGCTCACACTTTTTCTCTTAAGTGTATTTTAAATATTCTCCACTATTATAGGGTGTTGCTGTTGAGAAGTATGATGCCAGTCTGTTTTGCTTGGCCTTTTTTCATTAATGCCCCAATAATTTTTACTTTATCTTTAAACTCCAAGAATTGTATTTGGATCTCTCTTTTTAATGAGGAGAGGAAAGGGATTAGGGTTTTTTTTTTTATCATGGTTTCTCAGTTCAAAAGTCTTTCTTCTTTTGCTATAGTAACACATGGTTTCTTCAGTATTTGACAATGATTGTGACTGGCTCTTTCTCCTGCTTAGATTTTTATCCTTTTTCATGAAGACTCTGGAGTATTATAAGTTGCTTCTTTTAGTCTTTGTACCTCTACTGATGTCCCTGCCTTACAAGGAAAAGATTTGTGCCCTACACCCTCCAGAAGGAATACAACCCTGCCAAAACCTTGATAGTACAACTTCTAACTTCAGAACATAGCATGATAAATTTGTATTGATTTAAGCTGCTGATGTAATTTGTCTCCGAAGCAATAGGAAACTAATACATGTATTATCACAAAGTGGCAATTTTTAATTTGTCAGCTGATTCATCTTTAAAAATCATATATGTCCTTGATCATGTTAGGATGTTTCCTTTCATTCCTAGTTTTCTGAGCGTTTTTATCAAGAAGGGGTGCTGGGTTTTCTAAAACGCCTTTTCTGCATCAATTGAGATAAAATCATGTCTTTTTTTCCCCGTTCATTTTATTTGTGTGCTATATTACCTTAATTGATTTTCTTATGTTAAACCACCCTTGCTTTCTGGAATAAATCCCACTCCATCACGGTACATAATTTTTTTTTAATGTGCTGTTGCATTCGGTGTGCTAGTATTTTGTTGAGGATTTTTGCAGCTATATTCATGAGGGGTATTGATCTGTAGTTTTCCTTACTTGTGATATCTTAATCTTACTTTAGTATTGGGGTGCTATACTGACCTTACAGGTAGGAATTACCTACCAGTAAAGCCATCTGATCCTGGGCTTTTCTTTGCTGGGAGATTTTTGATGACTGACTCAATCTCTTTACTAGCTATTGGTATAGTGAGATCTTCTATTTCTTCTTGAGTCAGTGTTGGTAGTTTCAGTGTTTCCTGGAATTTGTCCATTTCATCTAGGTTGTTGGCATACAATCCTTCATAGTATCCTCCTATAATCATTTTTTTTATTTCTACGGCGTCAGTAATAATGTCTTCTCTTTCATTTCCGGTTTTATTTATTTGTACCCTATTTCTTTTTTCCTCTGTTAGTCTAGCTGAAGATCTTTTAGTTAGTCTAGCTATTTATCTTTTCAAAGAACCAATTTTTGTGTTTTTTATTCCCTCTATTGTTTTTTATTCTCTATTTCATTTCTTTCCACTCTCATCTTTAATATTTCTTTCCTTATGCTTCACTTGGGTTTAGTTTGCTTTTCTTTTTCCAGACCTCTAAGTGTGGGATTAGGTCTCTGATTTGAGATCTTTATTATTATTATTTTTAATGTAAGCAATTAGAACTGTAAACTTCACCCTTAGCACTGCTTTTGCTGCATTCTGTAATTTTGGCATAATGTGTTTTCATTTTCATTCATCTCAATATATTTCCTAATATCCCCTTAATTTCTTCTTAGATCCATTGATTGTTTAAGAGTACACTATTTAATTTCTACATATTTGGAAGTTTTCTAGTTCTTTCTCTGTTATTGATTTCTAGCTTCATTCCATTGTGTTTGCAGAAGATACATTGTATGATATCAATATTTTAAAATTTACTGAAACTTATTTTGTGACCTAGAATATTGTCTATTCTAGACCACCTGTGTGCACTAGAGAAACATGTATATTCTGCTATTGTTGGGTGAAATGCTCTATATATGTCCGCTAAGACTAGTTGGTTTATAATATCATTCAAGTTTTCTATTTTCCCATTGATCTTCTGTCTGGATGTCCTATCCATTATTGAAAGTGGTATGTTGAAATCTTCTACCATTAACGTAGTACTGTCTATTTCTCCCTTCAAATCTGTCAATATTTGTTTCATGTGTTTTTGGGTTTTGCTGTAAGGCACACACATATTTATATTTATAATTGTTATATTTTCTTGTTAAATTGATCCTTTTCATCAGTATATAGTGTCCTTCATTGTCCCTTATAACAGATTTTGACTTAAAGTCTGTTTTATTTGATGTTAGTATAGCTACCCGAGTTCTCTATTGGTTACTTTTTGTATGAGTTTTTTTTTATCCTTTCATAATCAACATACTTATGTCTTTTTAATTTGTATGAGTCTCTTGTAAATAACTTAAGTTGGGTCATGCTTTTTTATCCATTTTATCAATCTCTGCCTCTTGACTGGAAGGTTTAATCCATTTACATTTAAAGTAAATATTGATAATGTAAAACTTTCTTTTTCCATTTTGAAGTTGAATTTACTGTCTTATACCTTCTTTTGTCCCTCAACTTTTCAATTTGTCCTTACTTTCACATTTATTTGATTTTTTTAGTAGTGGGCCATTTTGTGTCATTCTCATTTCCTTCTGTGTATGTTTTTTTAGATTTTTTTCTTTATGGTTACCATGGAGCTAAAATTTAACATTCTAAATCTATAACAAACACATTTGATTTGATACCAACATAAAATCAGTAGTATACACAAACTATGTTCCTATAGACCTTCATCCCCTATCTTTCTCTTTTACTTATTAAAGGTGATACCTTTAAACTTTGTGTGTCTGTAACTATTGATTTAATTTTACTTTTTATGCATTTGAATTTTAGAACCTTTAAGAAGTCAAAAATAGAGTTACCCAACACAAATACTGCATAATAGTCCTGGCTTTATATTTACTCATGTGGTTGCCATTACTGGCGATTATTTCTTCATGCCACTTTGGTCCACTGTCTAGTGTCCTTTCCTTTCAATCTAAAGAACTCCCTTTAGCATTACTTGTAGGGTAGGTCTAATGGGAACATATGCCCTCAGCTTTTTTTAAAGCGATTTTACTGAGATATATTCACTTATCACACAATTCATTCAAAGTGTACAATAAATGGTGTTTAGTATAAGCACAGAGTTGTGCATTTGTCACCCCAGTCAATTATGTAGTCATTATTCCAAGATGGAAAAGCCCATACCCCCTAGCAGTCACCATGCAATTTCTCTATCATCCCCAACCCTACATAATCATTAATCCATTTCTATCTCTATAGACTTATTTATATTTACATTTTATATAAATGGAATCATACAATATGTGGTACTTTGTGTCTGGTTACTTTAATTTAGAATAGTTTTAAAAATTATTATTTTAAATTAGAGAAATTATATATTTATGGGAAAGTCATATAAAAATACAATGTTTCCATATTCCTTATTGTTGACACTTTGTATTAGTGTGGTATTCTTGCTACAATTGAAGAAAGAATATTAAAATAGTACTATTAACTACGGTCCATAGTTTACATTAGGTATATTTTTCCCACATACCATTCTATTATTAACACCTTGTGTTAGTGTTATACATTTGTTGTAATTCATTAAAGAACATTTTTATACTTGTATTATTAACCCCAGTCCATTAGGGTTCACTGTGCTATACAGTTCTGAATTTTATTCTAGTAACTTTCATTCTAGTAACATACATGACCCTGAATTTTCCCTTTCAACTACATAAACATATAAAGATCACTGCTGTTAATTACACACATAATAATATGTTACTATTATCACCATCAATTTCTAAACCTTTATAATCAACCTAAATAGGAATTCTGTACAAATTTAGCATCAGTTCCCCATTTTCTACCCCAATCTATTCCCTGGTAACCTGCATTCTAGATTCTATCTCTATGAGTTTGCTTATTATAATTAGCTCATATCAGTGAGATCATACAATATTTGTCCTTTTGTGCCTAATTTATTTCACTCAACATATGTTCTCGAAGTTCATTCATGTTGTCATGTAACAGGACTTCATTCCTTTTTACAGCTGAACAATATTTGTGATTCATGTGTCAACTTGGACGGGTGATGGCGCCCAGTTGTGTGGCCAAGCAAGAACTGGCCTATTTGTTGCTGTGAGGATGTTTCATGGACTTAAACATTAAGCACCTTAGTTGTATCCATGACTGATTTCATCTGCAGTCAGCTAAGGGGAATGCATTCTGCAATAAGTGTTGTTTAATCTCATCACCCTAAGGTTTTCAAGGAGAATTCAGAAGAGAAAATCTCTCTTTCTGCTTCAACCAGCAGCCTCTCTTGGGGAATTCATTGAGGACCTTCATCGAAGCTGCCAGCTCATGGCATGCACTACAGATTTTGGACTTTCATAGTTCCATGGTTGCATGAGACAATTTTATGAATCTCATATTTATAGATATCTCTTGTTGGTTCTGTTTCTCTAGAGAACCCTGACAAATACAATATTCTATCATATGTATATACCACATTTTATTTATCCATTCATAGGTTGATGGATAGTTAGATTGCTTGCATCTTTGGAAATTGTAAATAATGCCACTATGAACACTTGTGTTTAAATATCTGTGTGAGTCCCTACTTTCAATTCTTTGAATGTATACCTAGTAGTGGGATTACCAGGTCATATGGTAGTTCTATATTTAGCTTTCTGAGGAACTGCCAAACTGTCTTCCATAGCAGCTGCACTATTTTACATTCCCAACAGCAATGAATGAGTGTTACTATTTCTCCACATCCTCCCCAACAATTGTAGTTTACATTAAAAAAAAATAGTAGCCATTCTAGTAGGTGAGAAATGATATCTCATTGTGGTTTTTATTTGCATTTCCCTAATTGCTAGCAATATTGAGCATCTTTCCATGTACTACTTAGCCATTTGTTTATCTTTTTTGGAGAAAGGTCTATTAAATATTTTGCCCATTTAAATTGGATTGTTTGTCTTTTTATTTTTCAGTTGTAGAATTTATTTATGTGATCTGGATATTAAACCCTTATCAGATATTTGGTCTCCAAATATTTTCTCCAATTAAGTTGATTGTATCATCAGTTTCATGCAAACTCCTTTGATGCACAAAGTTTTTAATTTGGAGGAAGTTCCATATATCTAGTTTTTGTTTCATTGCTTGTGCTTTGGGTGTAAAGTCTAAGAAATCATGGCCTAACACAAGATTCTGAAGATGCTTCCCTAAATTTCTTCTAGGAATTCTATAGTTCTGGCTATTATATTATAGTATTTGATACATTTGAGTAATTTTTGTATATGGTGTGAGATAAGTGCATTCTTCCATTCTTTTACATATGAACATCCAGTTCTCCCAGCAGCATTTGTTGAAGAGGCTATTCTTTTCCAATTCCATGAACTTGGTATCCTTGTCAAAATCAATTCATCATAGGTGTGAGTGACTATTTCTGAGCTCTCAATTCAATCCCATGTTTTGATATATCTATCCTTATACCAGTACCATACTGCTTTGACCACTGTAGCTTTGTAATATGTGTTAAAGTCAGGAAGTGTGAGCCCTCCAACTTCATTCTTTTTCAAAGTTTTTTTTGGCTCTTTGGGGCCCTTGTCCATCCAAATCGACTTGATATTGGCTTTTCATTTCTGCAGAGAAGCTTGTTGAAATTCTGATTGTGATTGCATTGAAACTATAAATCATTTTGGGTAAAACTGACATCTTATTTAGTCTTCCAGTCTATGAACATGGAATGTCTTTTCTTCATTTAGGTCTTCTTTAATTTCTTTTAGCAATGTCTTGTAGTTTTCTGTGACAAGTTGTGGTAGTTAGATTCAGTTGTCAACTTGGCCAGGTGAAAGCACCTAGTTCTGTTGCTGTGGACATGAGCCAATGGTAGGTGAATCTCATCTGTTGCTAATTACATCCGCAGTCGGCTAGGAGGCGTGTCTGCTGCAATGAGTGACGTTTAACTTAATTGGCTTGTGCTTAAATGAGAGAACGCAATGTAGCACAGTCTAGCAGCTTGGCATTCCTCATCTCAGCACTTGCAGCTCAGCCCGGGCCCTTGGAGATGGAGAAAGAAATCACCCCGGGGAAAGTTGTTGGAACCCAGGGGACTGGAGAGAAGACCAGCAGAGACCATCCTGTGCCTTCCACGTAAGAAAGAACCTCAGTGGAAAGTTAGCTGCCTTTCCTCTGAAGAACCAACAAAATAAATCCCCTTTTATTAAAAGCCCATCCGTCTCTGGTGTGTTGCATTCCAGCAGCTAGCAAACTAGAACACAAGTCCTTTAAATATTTGTTTAAATTTATTCCTAGATATTTGATTCTTTGAGTTGCTATTGTAAATGATTTTTTTATTGATTTCCTTTTCGGATAGCTCATTTATTAGTGCATATCAACACTACTGATTTTGAGTTATTGATCTTTTACACTGTGTTTCAGTTTGCTAAAGCTGCTGGAATACAATATACCAGAAAAGGGTTGGCTTTAATTAAGGGGATTTATTACGTTACAAGTTACAATTAGAGGGCTGTGATTTGGCCATTTAAGACACCAGCAAGAGGATACATTCTTGGAGGAAGGGTGACCAGTATCCAGGACATATCTATCATCTGGGAAGGCATGTGGTTGGTGTCTGAGGTCCTTGCTCTGGGTTCATTGCTTTCAGCTTCTGATTCCAGTGGCTTTCTCTCTAAACATCTGTGGACCCTCACTTAGCTTCTCTTGGGCAAACTCTGGATTCCTTTGGCTCTCTCTAGGTTCTGGCTGTTTTTGTGACTCCTTACTTAGCATCTTGCAGAGTATTTCTCTCCAAACATCTGCATTGGGTTTAATTTCTCTGCTTTCTGTGTCAGCTCTGAGCTCTCTCTTTCTCCATGAGCTCTTTTAAGGGCTCCAGTAAACTAGTTAAGACCCACCCTGGATGGGCAGGGCCACATCTTCATGGAAATAATCTAACTGAAAGGTCCCAATTACCATTGGGTGGGTCACATCTCCATGGAAACAACCTAATCAAAAGATCCCACCCACAATAAGTCTCCTGCCACTTTGTTGAATTCATTTATTAGCTCTAGTAGCTTTTTGCTGTAGACTTTTTGGTACTTTCTCTCTATATAAGATTACATCATCAGCAAATTGTGATTTGGGTGTCCCCAAAGTTTGACAGAGTATCAGGGGATTTCCTGATAGTAATGTTTAATAGTTCCATATTCTGTCTCTCCTCCCTCAGGGGACTTTGCCAATACGTTTTGATTATCTGCTTAATGTAGTCTAGGATGTTTCCAGGTATTACAATAATCCATACAGGATTAAAAGACCTCATTCTTATTCTGTGCTTTCTGTGTTTCAATTGTTCACATGAGCTATACAAATAGATTGAATTAGATTATGCACTGCAGAAAATTTCAGTTCCAGATCAAATAAACCTTTCTTCCATTCGTCTCAAAGTGTATGTGTGGTTCTAAAATATAGACCCTCTCTTCCTTACCCCTATTTTCTGAATTACTTTAACCCTAACCTGTTTGGCTTCATTCTTATCTCTAAATATCAGGTTATATATATAAAACAGCCTCTCAAAATCCAGAAGTAATAATCACCACTCTGGACTTAATGTGTCTGCTCTAAAAGCTTACAATCTAGGTTTGTTTTCTTATAAGCATTTTCTAAAGGTGACCATATCATTGTTTTTTGTTTGTTTGTTTTTGGCTTATTTTGTCTCATCAAATGTCCCACATGTTCATTTACATTGTTGCATGCCTCACGACATTGTTCCTTTTTGTAGGAGTACAACCTTCGTTTATAAGTATACACCATCATTCACCAATCTCCTTCCCTGTCAGTGCATCCTTCAGCCACCTGGATTCATTGGGCATCATGTAGCGGGCCCAAAGTCCACAGTCCATCAACATTCTCAACTTTAGATAATTTCATTGTTCCCAAGACACAGAAAATCAATAAACACACCCTCACCAAATAGGAAAAAATATAAACCTCCTTTTAACTCTTGTCCCTCACCCTATTTTTTACCTCTGCTGTTGCTGTGGAAGTGCTGATGATTTCCTTTCGAATGAAGCACATAGCATGCAAGAGCAGTTTTCCCCCTACCCTGGACTTGAACACTCTTTATACAAGAATCATATCTTTGAAGTAATTCTTATGAGAACTTATTCATATTTCTAGTGTGAGTCAGTTGGACACATAGCCATTCTTATAGATGTGATAGTCATCTTGATTGATGCTGAAAAAGCATTCAACAAAATTCAGCATCCTTTTCTGATAAAAACACTACACAGATAGAAATCAAAGGTATCTACCTCAATATGAGTCAGTGTAGCTTGTTTGTGTGTCTCCAGGAATTTGTCCATTTCATCTAGGTTGCCTAGTTTGTTGGCATATAATTGTTCATAGTATCCTCTTATGATTTCTTTTATTTCTTCAGGCTTTGTGGTGATGCACTCTTCTCATTTCTGATTTTGTTTATTTTCATCCTCTCTCTTTTTTTCTTTGTCGTCTTACTAGTGGCCCATTCATTTTACTGATAAGAGTCAATGTTCTAGTTAGCTAGCTGCCAGAATGCAATATACTAGAAACAGAATGGCTTTTAAAAAGGGAAATTTAATCAGATGCTAGTTTACAGTTCCAAGGCTGAGGAAATGTCCCAATTAAAACAAATCTATAGAAATGTCCAATCTTAGGCATCCAGGGAAAGATACCTTGGTTGAAGAAGACCAGTGAAGTTCAGGGCTGGTGAACCTCTCCTATGGAGTTCATCCAGACCCTCCATTGGAGTCATCGGCTTTATCAGTCTAGGTAGGGAGGTTAGTGCCCAGGACATTTATGCACTAGCAACAGCCTTCACGGAACAGAGAGGGGGAGGTAGTGCTCGGGAGGGGTGCAGGAGAGGTGGGTTGGGCTGCACTTGGCTTGGAGGTATGGGGCAGGTATGTGCACTGGGGGTTGGTGGGGTGAGGGCTTCTGGAGAAAGGGGAATAGGAGCTGGTGACAGGGTTCAGGTGCATGGGGTGTAGGGTGAGTCATCAGTCATTGGGCTGCACTGGTGAAGGTAGTGTGCCCAAGGAACACAGCCTGGTTTACTTCCAACTTACTTTAGTCAGCCATCTTCCTGGAAGTCCCTCCATTATTTTTTAAGGACCGTGCTATTGTATGAAGAATTTTTGGTTGGCTGTTTTTCTCTTTCAGTACCTTAGTTATATCATATAACTGCCTTCCTGCCTCCATCATTTCTGATGAGAATTCAGCACTTAATCTTATTGAGGATCTTGTGTATATGATGAATCCCTTTTCTTTTACTCCTTTTAGGATTTTCTCTTTAACTTTGGCATTTGACATTCCTGTTTGTATGTATCTTGTTGCAGTTCTATTAGGTTTTATTCTGTTTGGAGTATGTTGTACTTCTTGGACATGGATCCTTAAATATTTTGTAAGAGTTGGAAAATTTTCTGCCATTATTTCCTCAAATATGCTTTCTGCTCCTTTTCCCCTTTTCTTCTTTCTGGGACACCCAGGACACATGTGTTTGCATACTTTTTGCTGTCACACAAATGCCTTACACAGTACTCAATTTTTAAAATTCTTTTCTCTAACTTTTCTTCTGACTGTATACTTTTGATTGTTGTCTTCCAGTTTGCTGATTCTTTCTCTTGCCTGTTCAAATCTGCTGTTATATGCCTCTAGTGTGGGTTTTTTTTTTTGCATGAGTAAGCATCAGGAATCTAACCCAGGTTTCTGGCATGACAGCTGAGAGCTCTGCCACTGAGCCACTGTGCACCCCTCCACCAGTATAGTTTTAATTTCTATTATTGTGCCTTTCATCCCCATAATTTCCGTGTTTTTTTATACTTTCAAATTCTTCTTTATGATCACACATTGTCTTCTTACTATTTTTTATCTCTTTATGGATATATTTTCATTCCTCTCCTTGAATTGATTTAGGAGATTTGTTTGAATATTTTTGGTTAGTTGTTTCAATTTCTGAGACTTCTCTGAACTTTTAATGCTTTTTTCTGGACTGAGCCATACTTTCTGTTCCTTAGAATGACTTGTGATTTTTTGCTAATGTCCAGGCATCTGATGTTCTTGATGGATTAACCTTGAAGGCCCATTATTCATTCCCTCTTGTCTAGGGTTTTATTTTTGATTAGCTTTGTAGTAACACTCTTCTTTGAAACTTAATCTAACTAATTCTAGACTTTTAGAATAGTCCTTAATTAACTGTTCATATTTTCTCAACTCTTCTTCATTTGATTCTTGCCCTGGATATGTATTGCAAGTTTTAAGATTTCACATTTTTGTACAATTGTTTCACCTCCAAGATGGAGCATCTTTTCCTCTCTTTCTCCAGGAATCTTGATCTGTTCTGTTTTGTTTTTGTGCAGATTTTTCTCCCCAGCTCTTGTGATTGGTTTAAATTCTCTCCCTTACTTAGTACTCCATTTTCCTTACACTTTTCCATTCTTGGACTTGTCCTGTCTTACAGCAGTGTAGTTTAACACCCTTTCCCCTTTTTTTCCTCTATGATGTTTTCCTGCCTCTGGTTTCTTCCCTGTTAAAGTATTCTAACCCAGGGAGTCAGATGGGGTCAATCAGAAACATGTGCCAATTCAGGAAGGTCTATTTTGCCTTTAGGTGGTCCAGTTGACTGAAACTGGATTGGTCACAGCAGTTGTTACCAGCCTTTCTATGGTGGTTTCTCTGTCTCTGTCTGTCTCTCTCTCTTTTCTCCTCCTTTTTTTTTCCCGTAGGGCCCTTTTCTATGCAGTATTGCTCAGTGGCTCATCTTCCACCCTTGGTCTCTGTGGACTTATTTGCCAGTACCTGGGTATGTGTGGAGTTCTAACTTGCTTCTGTGATTCTGTCTATAGTCTCTGTCCATAGTGACAGGGACCCAGACCTCCCTGTGGCTCCCAGACCTCATGGGACTGAGTGAGGGAGAGGGGAAATGGTAACTGGTCAGAGGTCCACATCTGAAATTTCTATATTTTTTCAATCCAGTGTTTTTGGAATATTCTCCAATCTCTACTGTCCTTCAGAGTTCAAAGAAAGTGGAATTTGTCCCTTTATTCATTGAATCTCTGAAGAGTCTTTTTCAAGGCATGTTTATATTGCCATGTTGATGATAACTAATATGCCTCCCTCAACTTTTGGTTGTTTGTGAATGTGTTAATCTCTCCCATATTTTTGAAACACAGTCTTGATATGGTCAAATTTAATTATGTTATAATAAAATCTGATACTTACTTTTTACTCTTAGTGGGGCTCAATCTTAGTTGATGGTTTTTTGACTCAAGTCAACATTTTTCTTAAAGTTAGCATCATTTATACTTTCAGATCTAGTAGTTGAACTTTAACCATGCCTCTGTATTTTTACTTCTTCTTTCTTTTATTTTATTAATAAGGAGCCATTTAAGGACAGTGTATTAATTAAAATATTACAGTTGCCACGAACTTAAAAATGTTTTTCTATGTATCCTCCTTTACAAACAATAGTTAAAGTTTCAGATACTTTTCCAACAAGGGATAAAGGGCTTCCACATTTTGTCTCCCTACTAGTCACAAATTCTATTAGTAAAGATAATTTATATAATTTTCTTTTCTTTTCATAATAAAACAGACCATCAGATACCAGAAAATAAATGCTAGTAAGCAATAGACTGAAGAATCCATTTCTGTTCAATGCATGTATTGATCACTTCCCTTTCTCTGTCTCTCATACTGTTTGAAGAAATTGGATGTAGTACTTGCTGGAATAGATAGAATTCTTGCTGAGGAACATAGAATGCAGTGTTTATTTTATTCTGTTCTATTCTGTTCTGTTCAAATTCCATTCCATTTCATTTCAGATGCTGACCTATACTTCTAATTCATGGAAGATGAAGTGTGTACTAATAATGGTGAAGGATTCAGTCTCAAGAAGACATATTTTGGCCATTTTAAAACCAGGGCATATCTCCAGGGAAAGATCTAGCTGTTGTTATTCTTCAAAAATAATATGAAAAGATACAGAGCTACTTCAAGATGAGACGGGAGTAACAGAGTTAAGTGAAAGGTCTGAGGTCTTTATTGTTAGTCTGAGAAGCATAAGGCAATCACAAAATTTGTATAAGGAACATACATTAAAGATTAACTAAGATTAAATAAAGATTATATTAAGTAAATTAATGTCTTTGTTTGAAAGCTAAAATTTGATATTCAGTGGTATATAGTATCCTACTTAGGTCACTTGGCTGATTAGTGACAGAGCTCTTGAGATTGTTAATCCTCATCTTGACTTCTTTTCACCAGTCTCAGATTCTGAGACAGGGGACTCCAAAATACACACAGTAAAAATAGACTGTCATTTGAAGCTTTTATTGATCAGCAAAAAAAAAAAAAAAATCTAGATATAATCACTGGCATTCTTAATAGTTTTGACAGAAAATAAAATTATCTCCATATCCCATATCAACACCATTTCTTTATACCAGGTAGTTAGTTTTATTCTTCTATAAACTAAAATCAGGATTTATTTTCAGAAGCAATTTTGCAAACTTGATGTTGGGGGAAGTAGTGTGGTTTAAAGCACATTTAGATATATGGGTAAACATTTTTGAGTATTTTTCACTGATGAATACACTTATAATGGATTAATGCAAATTAATCCAATTGATAGTGAAATATTATCTGCACCATATGAGCATACAACAGTGTTTTCTTGTGGCTCACAAAGGACTGAATCAAGCACATCATATCTCAATGAACTTATATCTTAAACAATAAATGTTTACCATAAGGTCTAAGTAATTAGATGTTCTCAAAAATAGAGTCCCAGAGTCCTGGTTGGTTCTTGGTTGTCAGATTTCATAATTTTCGCTCTCTTCAAAATAATTTTCTTCTTTCTTGGCTCACATTTTTTGTAATGGAATTTCACTGTAAGTTTTAAGATGATGATGTAAAGGGCCTCCATCACTAATAAGCCTGTTTATATATATATTTAGATATGTATTTTTTCTAATTTAGAGAAATCTAATTTTATCTCTTTATATTTGTAAGATTAAATTAAATTATTTTAATTGGGGGTATCACTTAGACAACTTGTAATTTCTAGCCTTAAGGGTAAAGCAAATAAATGGTTGCTGACCCATACAATGTTCTCTCTTTGTCAAATGGCTTTCTTTCCCCTCTGCTGACCATCTGTAGGTTCCACAAAGTGACCTTGAATCATGGAATGAACTTAGTTTGTGAGACAGGGGTGCTTTGTCTTATTAATAGGTCATGAAGAGTGAATAGTTAAAGATTCAAGGATTAGTGTTAGTACTTTAAATTTGAGTATTGCTATAATTTCACTTTGGGACAGTAAAAGTGGTAGTTCTATATTAATAAATCATATTTAATAAATGACAGGACACTTCACAATGTGTGATGCATATTCTTCAGTTACTCAACAAAGTATCAAAAAAAAAGTCGATTATTTCCTGAAGATATAAAAGAAATTGAACTGTTTCATTTGGTATGGGTGGTTCTACAGCAGTAGTTGGGGTACCAGTTGTGGTTGTATTTTGGGTTGTGGGTGCAGCTGTAGTTTCAGAAGTGCTAGGTGCAGAAGTGGTTGGAGATGGACTAGGGGTGGTCACAGGTGGAGCAGTGGAAGTTTGTGGTGTTGATGTAGTTGGGGCAGCTGTGGTCTGTGTTGGAGCTGTGGAAGGTTGTGGTGCTGATGTATTTGTAGATGTTTTAGGACTTTTTGAGGAAGTACTCGGCGCTGTAGTAGTAGCCTCTGAGGTGGAGGTTGGACACTTAGGTGGCAAAGGAAATACTGGGGGCTTGGGAATTCTAACTGGATAAAAAGGGAAATAGTTTTGAACTGGTTTCCAGGAAAGTGGTGGTCTGTTAGGAAGTGGTAATTTGTAACCAGTTCTTGGATATTGTGATTCCACAGGCCTTCTGTGACCTTCACTGAGCTGTGGAAAGAAAAAAAAAAAAGAAAGTACAAGGACTTAAAAAATTCATTGATTTAATAATTAGACGACTATTGCTAACCTTGGCAAGAGCAGTATCTGTGGAGTGCTGGGAATGGAAACCAGATTGCAATATTATGGTGATCATCCTGATTTCACTGTTTTAAGAAAAACTTGGTACTAGAGAGTTTATTGTCAAGTGTTTACACCCAGGTTAGCTTGGATGGATAGCTTCCTGTGGACTTGAACTTGCAGAATTAGCTAGAAACTACCTACACCCTTTGTGCATGCAGTTTCTCGCTTACCCTTTGGGTAGAAAATGTTCAAGTCACTGCGTGAGAACTGAGCAACAGGAATTCCTGCCTGCTGTACCCTATTCATGAAACTTTAATCTGAGGTATTCAACTGAGGTCCAGGAACCCTTTTTGAATCATAGTCTCAATATCTTCCCATCATGAAAAGCAACAAAACAAAACAATAAGTGAAAACCAAGGCAAACAATATACCACAGAAACAAAATACCCCATCCCAGTTTCATATCTTCTATATTCCAGGAAACTTAGCTTTCTAAATTGGGGAAAGTACTTTGGTTATTACCTTTTAACTCTATCATTAAAAAATTAGAATTATAGAAACCCAGAGGGTCCATGGATCCTTCGGCAGAAAAATTTTGCATATGTATATGTTTTGTCTGGATAGAGGACCTATAGCTTTCAAGATTTCTCAAAGGTGATCAAATCTGAAAAAAATTCAGTACAACTGTACATCTGATATTTGATCTTCTCCCAGTATATGTGATCACTGGCCTCTTATAGTTGACAACCTTTCTGTTTTGGAACACACTATTATATCTCCTGGTGGCTTGGTAGAGAATTCTTCCTGATACTGAATGGGATTTCCATTCTTAATTGAATGGAGATTTGTTTCTACAGATTTCTTCAATCTTTAGTCCTAATTCTATGCTTTAACAGCACATAGATGATCCTGGAGTCCTTAAAATTTTGAAAATATCTGTCATGCCATTTGGGTCTTCTATTTTGCGAGATTAATAGGTCCTTTAGCCATTGCTCACATTATTTGAGTTTTAGTAATGCCACTGTTTCATTTTCTTATTTCTAAACATAATGCAGTTTGTCCATATCTTTTTTCTATAGTCCATCTCATAATAGAAATTTTGATGATGAGTTTTACTAACTTATATTGGAGAAAAGAAATACTGACATTAAGATAAAGGAGCACAGCTCAAAGTCCCAAAGAAGGATAGGTTAAAATTTTCCTCCTGATAATTTCCATGGAAATCTTTTTTAGACCACCAAATGATAAATCTTTCTAATCCTACATCATAAAATTATTTTCAGAGATAAGGTGTAGTGCAAGTAAAGTGACAATTTCTGACATTTTAGCAGAGTTGTATAGCTAGCATAACTTCCTCAGATACTAATGGACCCAGCCTGAAACATAACTTAGGAAAACATTTCTCATTTAAAAATTAAATTATCCAGGAACATTCAGTTCCTAATTGAGAGCATCCAAAAATTAAAATATTGGGTTCTAATACATGTAACTTTGATGTTTTTGCATAAATCTCTTTACAAGAACTGGTAACACTGGTCTCAGGCATGCTTCTCCCAATCACAGAACATCTCAGGAGATCCTCTCCATTAGAGGCCAATAGTTTTCTAATTCAAAATAAGCAGGTCATTTTGTTCAAGCAAATGTTTCCCTAGAGACTCAATATGCTATCCAAATAATCATGGACCTGTTTTGATTGAAGCAGGATTGGGTGCCTTGAATTCTACCACTCATCTTTCTCCTTTTCTTCCTAAACGGTCTCTAAGGATGCTGTAAAGAACCTTATATTTTAGGGGAGTAAGTTTGAAACACCTTTCAACAGACCTTCAATAGAAGTTTGAGACCTGTCTTTCAGCCTGCCATTAAATAACTGAGTGACTTTGGGTCACTTACTTCACAGAATCTTAATTTACTCATTTATGAAATGAGACATTCAGATTAAGTTAAATTCCAGTCTAAAGTGATTCTATGAATTTTATGCTTTAATTTAGTTATGTTGTTCCTTCCTTGAATCAGGATGGCTTGGTTCATGGAGTCTTGTTTTATCCCCAACACCTAGATCTATGTCTGGCATATAGGGGACATTCATTAGAAATTTATTGAATGAACAAATGCATAGAACTGATTATAAAGAAACCAATTTCTCATGAACAGAATTTTAGTATTTCAAAATCTTTATACGGATGTGTCAAAGTTTCAGCAGTTTCCAAAATAATGCCTATGTTATTTTGGGATGAAGGCAAATTAATTAAAATCCTATTAATTGTAATGGTCCCTTGGCATTAGCATGTATCAGATGAACAGTTTGATTTAAAAGACATTAACCAATTATTATGATTGGCAGTTGCACATGGTTTTAACAGAACTTTTTATTGGAATTGAGTTTTGAGCTATATGAATGAAATATGGAGGTGTTTTAATATATACAGATAAACTAGGAAGAGCATAATAAAGATATCAATCCTTGCATGTTTGCTCACATACCTTATTTTATTTTTATTTAGAAGACACTTATATAGCACTTATTTTGTCTAAGTGGCTTATAAATACTAACTTATTTAGCTATCAATTAATATCATAAATAGAAACTATAATTATCTTCAATATTAGATAAGGAAACTGGGTTCCTGAGAGATTAAGTAACTCCTAGGAGAATGTGTCTCCATGCACATACCAAACTGTGGAGGGGAGGGAAGAAGAAGAGTTAAGGAGGTAGAGGAGGTAACGTAAAGATTATGCTTGGGGAGAGGGAAGAAGGGCCCATGATACTGGGAACAAGAAAGTAAGGGTAGGAGGAAGCAGAGAATTCCCAAAAATGACTTGAAGCATCCCAAATTTTGGATGCTGGAGGAGGAGGAAAAAATAGGCCATGAAAGAAATAGAGAGTCAACTAGAAAGCAAGAGGACTAGAAGAATGCAAAGCCCAAATTGCATTTACTTGAAGTCAGAAAACACACTAAATTTCTTTGTCAGGTTACCAGCCTATTTTTATGACAATTTGAAAACTTGTAATCGCTTTTTCCCAAACAGGAAGGAATCAGATTTTTAAAAACATGATATTATATTTAGTGGAGCTCTTCATCTGATCCAAGAGTATCACCCCTCCATCTTTTTATGGAGCATTTGGAAGAGAGGGGCCAGACTATCTGTTCCCTGAAATCACTCCACAAAAGTGGAGCAGGTTGTTGCTGGAACTTCGTGGCTGGTCTGCTCTAGAAGTTTTTTTAGATTTTGGCAGTGTGACGGGTTGAGTTATGGACCCTCCCCAAACAAGTTTTTAATCTTAATCCATTTCTATGGCTGTGAACTCATTGTAAATCGGAGACTTTGAAGACATTAGTTTTGGGAATTTATGTGAAGGCATGGCTAACTGAATTGGGATGTGTTTAAATCTCATTACCGGAGGCTTTATAGAAAAGACCACAGGGGAGGTCTAGAAGCTGAAAGTCAACAGAACCTAGAGGAGAAAAGAGAAGCTATCACCAGGTGACAGAAAAGGCAGGGACATGAGTCATTGACAATGAGCCTCAGAATGCCACAGCCCCAGAATGCCACAGCCTTTGGAGAGAAAGCATTACCTGGCTGATGCTTCAGTTTTAGACTTCTCTTAACCTCAAAACTGTGAGCCAACAAATTACTGTTGATAGGCCAAGCCATTGTATGATATTTTTTTTGAGAAGCTGGGAAACTATGACAGATAGTTTGAAGAGTCTCTAACTCATGAAGAAGAATGATTCTTTAGGTGTCTGAACTTTTGGAATACTTCATAAAGGGCTTCCTCAAGATATCAACTCAACTTTGGTCATTCCATAAAAGCAAAATGATTTTTTGTTGATTGCAATGCCATTTCTTTTAATGTAGAGGTGCTGGGTAACCAGAGGTTTCTTATTAAAATATTATCACTGTGCATATTCAGACCTTGCTTCTTCATCAACAAGCATGTAACAATCTTACAATAATAATTCCTACAACTACACTATGCTTTACAATTTGTAAATACATGTGCTCTCCATTAATTGTAACTTGCTTAAGAGTCATCTGCATGGTTAGTGTTAGAGATCACCTTAAACTCACATTTTCTGACCCTAAATTGGGTGATTTTTCTGCCATAATCACAGAAATCAGCATTAGAGTCCAGAGAAAGCCTGTGCAGCTTTGGAGGTAGATGAGATAAATGGGGAATTTGGAAAGATCCAAAAGTAAATTCCATCTACTTTACCAGTTTCCCTCCTCCTCTATCTAATCTTTACAGCCATAATATTCTGAGACTATCCAGCTTTCTTCAAGAAATCTACATTCTACTTCTTGGCTTTTCCTTCAAATACATTCAAATAAAAGTGACTAATTTCATAGATATTTAGCTTTAGAAACGGTCATGCCTAATAGTACATCAGATATCAACAGTCTCCAAAATGTATCCAAAATCCACCCTTGTCTTTTAACTGCTAATGGTGTAAGTCACCATCATTTTTCATCTGGACCATGCCATACCTCCTAACTAGTATCTTTATATCCACTTTTATCCCCTGCAGTCTATTTTCTTCCCTGGAAGCCAGAGACATGTCATTCCAGTAGATGTGCTCTAATTCACCTAAAGCTTCCTAACAGAATCAAATGCAGATTCCACTCTACATCCTACCAGGCTCTACATGATCTATCTCCTGCATGTCTGTTAGTTTTCAATAAATCTCATTCTAAAGTAGGTACTTGATAAATATTGATTGAATGAAATGAATCCGTTTCTTATCCTTAAGTGCTTTCTTTTTTGTTTCACAGAAAACAAAAGTTGTCAAGATTCTCAGAAGTAGAAATCACATGTTATACTTTTGAAGTCTTAATTAGGTTTGCAAACTCAGTGTCTGGACAAGAATGCATGTAATTTGGGTGGATACTTACTGAGAAGCAGGCACTCAGTGCACAGATGCACACTAGCAGTGGCAGAGTTTTCATCTTTTTTTCTTGGATCCTGGGAAAAAACAGAAAGTATCTCATTATTTGTATGGTATTGTGGGTAAGAGATGCATTTTGGTAAAGGAGTTATTTTGTTGGAAAGTTCAGTACAAAATAGCCCAATTGTTTCGGAAAAATATGCATATGTTGTATTCTATAGTGGTGAGACAAAATTGCTCAATGAGAAAAATCATTCATTCAGAGAGAAAGCAATGGAGGAGAAGCAAGAATTATTCTTGTTCTAACTAATTAGAGCATGAGCATTTTCCATTGGCTCTTAAGATTGCCTAGGAAGGGCAGGCTTTTAGGAAGCTCAGCAATAAGAGAAGGTGATAATTCCTTTCTTATTTATCCTTTAATTCTGTAGGCTTAGTCTTTAGTGAACACTGTATGAACTACTGGAATTTCATGAACACAGTTTTGTAAATCATCTGTGGTGTTCTTTTAACAAGTGAGGATTTTCCTTCACTCGTTGTTAAGAAGTTGATACTTACTACAAATAATGAAATCAAATGAACAGAGTTCCCCGATGAAGGAAGATTTTGACAGAACAGAAATTTTGTTTTATCCATTTTATATCATCATTCTTAGTACATAGTGCAGGTTTAATAAGATAATTTACCTTTGTTTATGGGTTGTAGGAGGCAAAAGTAAGAGAAGGATATGGGCTTTATTGTCCTTATTTTGATTATGTAAACAATATGTATAGATCAGCTTGATTTTAGAAAACATAATAAATGATAAAGGGTTAATCTTATGTGTTAACTTGGCTAGGTGTCCAGTTGTTGTGGAGATATTTTGTAGATGGGGTTAGCATCTATATTCAGTTGATTTTAAGTCAAGAAGATTGCCCTTGATAATGTGGGTTAGCCTCACCCAAGCAGTTTGGAGATCTTAAGAGCACAAAGAATGTTCCAGAAGGAGAAGAAATTCTGCCTCAAGATTATACCTGCTATCCCTCTCTGAGTTTCTAGCCCACTGGCCTTCCCTGTGGAGTTTGAACTTAAGATTTAAATGTTAACTCTTACTGGAATTGATCATTTACTGGCTTCGCCTAAGAGATTTCGATACAAGACTTTAACATCATCTTACTAGAATTTCTCTGCCCTGTAGAATTTAGTCTGCCTTATTTGTGGATTTTAGAGTTGTTAGTCCCCACAATCGGGTGAACCAATTTCTTAAATCTTTCTCTCTCTCCATATATCCACCCCCACCGTACCCTATTCCCTACATAAACCTATTGTTGGTTCTGTTACTCTGGAGAACTCTGACTAATACAAAATGTTAAATCATTACATAGACAGATGACACATTATGGCAAATAAAGTAATGTACAGAAGTCAGTGTGGTGAGCTGTCAGAGCAGATACACTCTACCATATGGCCCTGTGTTTTAAACAGATAGTTTTAGAGTTGGTCAGACTTGATTTAAATCCCAGCTCTGCCACTTATTGTGTGACTTGGATTGAGATGCAAACTTACATCATAAAATGCTCCTGAAGACAGAATGGAATAATATATATTATAAACTCTACTCAGGACAATGCTGATGCATGATAAATGTTCAATGGTAGTTGTTATTATAGTTGTAGAATATACTAAGAAGGAAACAATCTGGTGCAATTGGAAAAATGAGTTGTTACTATTTTATCAGATTCCTAGTATAGTCACATTAATTGTCCTGTTTTTTTCTCTGTGTTAAGACTAATGCATTTTATTTTATTTTATTTCCCTCTGATCATATTTTATTTCCCTTTAATCATATTTTCTAATAACACTTGAGTCTGTTATCAAATAGTTTAGCAGAAAACAGAAGGGGAGAATAATCGCATTAAACCACTAATGCTAATACTTAATATTAGTATCTTATCTTGAAGTTTCTTAGTTTACGTTAAAATATGTTAGTTCCCAATATTTCTAAAATATTCACATACCTGATCCGTTGTGACTCTTTTGTCTTAGGATAGTCAATATGACTGATTGCCTTCAGCCAATCTTTTTAGAATGGTTCCTGGAAGTAAAGGAGGAGAAAGCATAAGAAAAATTTCAGGTTTTATAGCTTTCTAGATGAGTTTTTTGGAAATAGGAAAATATGTTGGATTTAGAAGAAGGTCACTTCTGTCAAGAAATTTTCTTTCAAAGACAAAGAGAGGATAGTTATAGTTTGCCTTGGTTGACAGAAGTCCTTTGTGCATCAGTTCCTTCCTGATGAACACAGTGACAATAAGATGTTCTCCATGAATAATGTACTTGATTGATAAGAAGCATGATGGTGGCTGATAATACTTATGGAAATATAAAAACCATTGCCCAGATTCTTCATGCAGAATAGATCCTTAATCCTTCCTTTTGGCCTCTCAAAGTTACAGAGTGGTTGTCCTCTGACAGTTAATATGATGGAACATGGTTTCTTCTTTGTCAAGAAGGATGATTTGGCAAAGGACTGAGCATTAAAAATTATAATGGTAAATACTGGTGAAGGACAGCTGTTTCAGAGCTGAAAATGGGTAATAATTTTTTTTAATACCAGAAATTTGAAAAAATTTGACTTTTTATTTTGAGAAAACTTCAAACATACAGTTTGAAGAATGAAGTGAGAAGAATAGCATAATGTACAACCATATACCCATTACTGAGTTTTCACAATTGTCAACATTTTGCTATGTATGTTTACCCCATTGTTTTAATAAAATATTTTAAGGTAAATTACAGAAATCATGATATTGAATCTTTCCACATTTCAGGATTTATCCCTAAAAATTATCTTTCTTTTAAAAATGCAATACCATCAACACCTAATAATATTAAAAATTTGCATGTATGATCTAAAACTCAATCCATGTTCAGACTTCCCTAATTTTGCCAATTAGGGAATTTTTGCCATTTTTAGAGTTGCTTTGTTCTAACCAGTATCCAAATTAGGATCATGCATTAATTTAATTGCTGTGTTTTTAAGTTTTTTATTCTAAAACATTTTCCTTTCCCATCATGATATTGACCAGTTGAATGACTAGATCAGTTGTCCTATAACCATTTATTTTTAGAAAGAACAGTTTTTATAAGGGATTTTAAAATCAGATATTTCTAGTATGTAAAAACTTCAACCTGGAATGCATTCTTATTTTTTTGCAGTACATATAATATTATGACATGATTAATGACAAAACACAAGGAAAAATAAAAGGGTGGAAGTATAAATTCTGAATTACATAGCATGGTATCTCTGGGGTACAGTGGTGAGTGGTTTTAAATTTTCTTTTTGGTAGCTTTCCTTTTTTTGTGAAAAATAACATGTATGCAAAAAAAAATAATAAATTCCAACTTGGAATACATTCTTGAAGTTGAAATTCCAATTCTAGCCAGTAAATTTTTTTTTTTTTACATGTGGTTTCTGGGGCAGGTTCAGAAGTTAAATTGTTCAGATTTGATATTTGTTTCTCTACTTAGTAGCCATACATTATCAGTCAAGTTTTACTCTCTGCAAAATAAGGATGATGTCAACCTTACAAAGTTGCTGTGAGAATAACATTAGATACTTTATGGAAAGGGTCTGATGTGGAACCTTTAAACTGCAAGCTTTTAGTTATTGAATTGCAATCAGTGGGAAGTTAAGGGTTGTTTGTTAGTAGCACTGACTTATTAGGTATGGGTTATAATGCCAAATATTTTCACTCTTTCTTGCTATTAACAAGTGATATGCAGTTACAGGATGCTGGTTGTGGTCAAATTGTCTATGAAATATAACTTTATGGGTACGAATCAAGCTTTTGTGAGTCCATGACATCATTAAAACAATTCTCAGTAACCTGGAGTTATTGTCCACTCAGTTTGTGATTTATAATGACCCCTCAAATTAATAAGATTTCCAAAAATGTCTGATTATTCCTAGTACTGATTCACACTTGATAACTGATTAATTTTCTGTAATTATTGGAAAAGCAAAGGAATAAATGGACATATGAGCTCGTCCAGTACTTCTCAGGTTTGATTTTTCATGAAAAGTATAGTATATTCTTTTAAAATTCTTACAGAGTTGAAACTCATTGGAGTTTTGAGGAACTTGTGATCATATAGTAGCTAATTTTTGAAACAACTTGTGGAAATGACTGACATATGGCGTACAACTCACCGTTACGCCCTATTTTAAATTACCGCTAGGTTTTGTGGCAATGGACTTGACATAGTAACCTCACAGTATAGTACGCATTGAGATTTGCTCTTTGCTCTTTTGTAGCATTTTCATTCTTACAAATTTTCTGCCCTTCACTACACCTTCACCCTGCCTCTACAATAAAATACTTCATAGTTGCAAAAAGAAGAAATCAATACAGGAGAAGCTTCTTATTTTGTTCAGTAAAAATGAGTTGGTTGGTTCTTTGAAGAGTCCATTCAAGTATAATTCATTGTAGACTACTCTTACCAATTTGCTTTCTACACGAACCATCCTGCCTCCAACCCCCCTGAACTTTTTAGATTATTGTAGGCTTTCTAATTCTTCTGTAAACATGATTAATATATAGGTAACATCAATTACTTTATTCAATTAAGATAGCTTTTAATGCTCTAAGCATTATTTTAGGATTTACTTTTGGTTGAAATATGTCTTCTGCTTTTACAAAGTGACGTTAGCTGAGCATTGACTTCTTTAAGACTTTTTTGGTCACTGCAGGATGGGAGAGTCTAGGGAATCCACCTTTAGATTTAGTGCAATAATCTGAATTAAGAGCAAGAGAATTTGCAATGGCACCAGGGGAAGATTGATTTGGAGAAATGACAGAGCAGTATCTTTGCTTTGACTAGTCTTGGCAGGTAATATATAATCTGATTTATGTCTATATATGCATATACGTGAGAAAAAAAGATGACATTCATCTTCTTTAGTTTTTTATCTCCTACTATTATCTCTTTTATCTACATTACTAGCCCTAATATCTTAAATGTGCTTAAATCCTTTATATTTTCAAGGCATTCCTGTACTTCATAATTATTAACATTCTCTAACAATTATTAGAAGCAAATATAGTGCTCTGGAAAGCTGTGGGAGCACTCCCATATGGGAGTACCAGTAGACTAACAATGGATAATGGTTACACAGAAATCTTCTTAGCACAGTATTCTCTAAGTATGCTTGTTAGGTAAGGTTAGATAAATAGTTTGTATGTTCCAGTAAAATGATTCACCTGTTATTTTCCATTTCTTCCTCTTAAATTAGCTTGTCAATCTTTCTTCATCATAACTACATCTTTTGCATCTGTTGCCTTTGGCTTCAATTTTCTAAAACTGACCTTTTTTTTTTGCCTGGATATATTTTTGCCTTTTAAAAAAATTTCAAAATTTCGTTTCCTTCTGGCTTGGGTTCAGCAAAGCCTAAGCTAAATCTATATATCTTAAAGGGTAAGTTTAGAGCTCTGTGCCTTCCCATTGAGTAAGGGAGAGAAATTACAATTATTTTTGTAATTGCTGTGTCTGCCTCTGAAATTTGAAGTCTGCTTTAAAGATGGTATTTTGTATTGTAATGGGAGACAAGAATGCAGGCTAAGAAGGTTTTATTCTTAAAGGGCAAGGAAAAACCCACAACATTCTGCAGGGAAGCCTAGGTTTAGTGAACAATCCTGGCAAGGAGCTGAGGGTGACCCTCTGATATCTGTCCATGGTTTGGCTTCTCATTAAAGAACTGCTCAGGTAGAGTAGTGAAGTGGAGTTGATAACATTTGTATTCATTATTATAACATCTTAATATTGTTATTAATTAAATAGAACAGTAGTTGAGTTCTTTTCTGGCATATTCTTGAGTGCATGGATTTTCATTAAAGGCAAAGTCCTACTTTCTCGGCACAAGATGAAGACCAGTTATGTTAGTGATACAACAGGTCTTTAAGTTGTAAGATAGCCGTTTTCAAAACTTGCTTGAAAAAAAATTTTTTCTTTAAACCTCAGTCATGTTTCTTCCAGAAAAGGATAATATAATTAAAAGAAAATGTTATATTATATATGAAGATGTTTTAAATTTCTGTTTTTATATAATAAAACCGCTTTTCCCCC
This sequence comes from Tamandua tetradactyla, assembly GCF_023851605.1. Classification (NCBI taxonomy): domain Eukaryota; kingdom Metazoa; phylum Chordata; class Mammalia; order Pilosa; family Myrmecophagidae; genus Tamandua; species Tamandua tetradactyla. The sequence continues at coordinate 71,329,725 of NC_135345.1, read as the reverse complement.
TATCAGATCCTTTGTTTAAGCAATTGCCAAGAAAAAGATTGTTTAAATCTCACGTGACCTAAGAAGCAGGTTGGATCCAGGTAAAGATCACAAAGGAAGGGGAGACTCTCAGAAGTGCTTTCCCATGAAAACCAAACAAGAGACATCTAATTAAAGTGATAGTTTTCAGGGAAGTTGCATGAAAATACTGGAAATTCATAATCTTTCTTTAATTTTCAGCTTTATATTTGGGGAATGAAGTAAGGGGAAAGCTCTGTTTCTCTGACTAGCTGAGCACAGTTACAAAGGAAAAGGAACGGTGACTTTGGCAAAGATAAAGGGTTACCTCTAGTGATTTTGAGACTCTTCCTTTGAAGTCATTGTCCTAACTGTACCTCAGGGGACACCTTGGGATTTACCTCGTGAGTTTTTTGTGAAGGTTAAGTGGGATGGCTTTTAAAAGCTTACCAGTGTCTGGCACAAAAGAAAATGCCCAACAAATGCTAGCTATTATTATTTGTAAAGCTGTTAGATGCAAACCTTCCTGAATTATAGCAACAAGGAAGCCAACTTACAGTATTCTACAGGTAGTGTTAGTCATGACATCCATGTTTCTTCCCAATAGGGAAATTAGGTTGGAATCAGTAAAGAACTTCTTTTTCTGCTCAAACTTGTGGAAATTAACTCACAGCATTGTCATTGGTGTGCAGAGAACCATTGCAGCAGGCTGGAGACCTTGGTACAGGCCTCAGAGTAGAAAATCACACCACCATAAAAAATTCTTTTCATTTGAATGAAGCAAACTGCCAGTCTTTTATAGAGCTTGCTAGAGGAACTAACCTCTTTCATTTATATCAGATAAATGAACTCTGAACCTCTGCAATAGCAAAAAATGAAAGAGGGAACAAGAAAGCCATCTCAGCCCAGATTGACTTAGTGCAAGAACAGTAAGTTTGCAGCAACATTTTGGAGAAGCTCCTCTTTGTGCTTATTAGGTGCACAAATCTGATCAGCCGTGTTGGGGTGAGAGAATGGTTTGTAAGGACTTTTACCACTGGAGGAGAATGTAGCTAACCAAATGTTTTCAAGTGGAACCTTCTAAATAATAGCAGCGTTAATATGTTTCCTGGACTTTACCAGTATATGGAACTCTCAATTTCAGGAGAATATGATTTTGGTTGGTGGAGTAGGTATGCTCCAGTATATCTCAGAGCATGTCCAGGCATTGCTCACATAGCTGGCTTGGTGGGGTGGTCACGAGGGGTGTGATTTGGGGTGTGATATACTCACCGAGATGGAGCCAGCTGCAGTATTTTGGGACTAGCTCAGTACAGAAGGCAGAACGTGGCTTTTGAAGGTCAAAAGACAAGAGATGTCAATCAAGGAGGCAGTTGGCACCAAAGGTTCCAACCGAGTAGGGATATCCTGACAGATGAGAAACAGCAATACAAAATACAGAAGGGAGGAGGTAACATTTGGAAATGGAGGCAGGTAGGAAGGCTGCAGCAGGATGCTGGACCTTTTTTTTCTTAGATTAGAGAAATTGTGGGTTAACAGAGTAACGATGCATAAAATACAGGATTCTCATACACCACCCCACCAACAACAACTTGCATTGTGCGGACCATTTTTTACAATTGATGATAGCACATTTTTATAATTATACTATTAATTAAAGTCCAAGGTTTCACTTACGGTTCCCCGTTTGGGTAGTGTAGGTCCATGGATTTTTCTTTTAATTTTTATTCTGTTACCCTTCTAACATTTACCCTTTTAATCATATTCAGATATCTATTTCAGTGCTGTTAGTTGTGTTCACAACCTTGTGCTACCATTCCTACCATCTGTTACCTAAACATTTCCATCATTCTAAATAGAAACCAAGTATATTTTAAGCCTTAACTTCCCATTCCCTATCCATACTCCATCCCCTGGTAACCTATATTCTGGATTCTGTTTGAGAATATGAGTTTGCATATTCTAATTGATTCAGATCAGTGAAATCATGCAATATTTGTCCTTTCAGGTCTGGCTTTTTCACTCACATGATGTCTTCCAGGTCCATCCATGTTGCTGCATACATCAGGACTTCATTCTTCTTTACAGCTGAATAATATTCCATTGCATATCTATACCACATTTTATTTATCCATTCATTGGTTGATGGACACTTGATTGCTTCCATCTTTTGGCAAATTGTGAATAATTCTGTTATGACTATCACTGTGTCATTATTTGTTCGAGTCCCTACCTTCAGTTCTTTAGGTATATATCTAGTAATGGAATTGCTGGGTCATATGGAAGTTTTATACTTTGCTTTCTGAAGAACCTCCAAACTGTCTTCTAAAGAAGCTGTACCATTTTTCATTGCCATCAGCAATGAACAAGTGTTCTTATTTATCTGCATCCTCTCCAACACTTATTATTATTATTTCATAGTAGCCATTCTAATGTCCGTGAAGTGGTATCACATCTTGGTTTTGGTTTGCATTCTCATGATAGCTAATGATGTTAAGCATCTTTTCAGGTGTGTTTTAGCCATTTGAATATCTTCTTTTAGAGAGATGTCTATTCAAGTATTTTGCCCACTTTTAATTGGGTTGTTTGTCTTTTTGTTGTTAAGTTGAAGGATTTCTTTATATATTTGGGATATTAAACCTTTATTGGATATATGGATCCCAAATATTTTCTCCCTTGTGTAGGTTGTCATTTTACTTTCATGATACAGTACTTCGGGGTACAAAAAAGTTTTTAATTTTGATGAGGTCCCATTTATCTTTGTTTTTTCTTTTGTTGCTTGTGGTTTCAGTGTAAATTCTAATAAACCATTGCCTACTATTAGGTCCTGAATATGTTTTCTGAATTTTCTTCTAGGAGTTTCATATTTCTAGCTCTTATATTTAGGTCTTTGATACATTTTGAGTTGATTTTCATATATCATATGAGGTAGGAGTCCTCCTTTCTTTCCCTCTGTAAATGGATCTCCAGTTCTCCCAGCACCATTTGTGGAAGGGACTGTTCTTTACCAAATGAAGGGTCTTAGCCACCTTGTCAAAAATCAGTTGGCTGTTATTGTGAGGACTGACTTCTGAGTGCTCAGTTAGACTCCATTGGTCTGTATGTCTGTTCTTGTGCCAGTACAACACTGTTTTATTACTGTGGCTTTGTAATAAGTTTTAAGATTGGGAAGTGAGTCCTCCAACTTAATTCTTTTTCAATGTGGCTTTAGATATTTAGGGCTGCTTAGATATTTAGGGCTGCTTACTGTTCCATGTAAGTTTGATAATTGGCTTTTCCATTTCTTCAAAGAAGGCTCTTGGAATTTTGATTGAGAATGCATTGAATCTATAAATTGGTTTGGGTATTTTCCAACTTATAGTCTTCCAATCCATGAACACTGAACGTCCTTCCATTTATTTAGTTCTTCGATTTCTTTTAGGAATGTTTTGTAGTTTTCTGCATACAAGTCCTTTACATATTTGTTTAGATTTATTCCTAGAATTTTATTCTTTTAGTTGCTATTGTGAATGGAATTCTTTTCTTGATTTTTTCTTCCTATTGTTCATTGCTTGTGTATAGAAACCTATGCATTTTTGCAGAGCAGATTTTGTTTTCTGCCATTTTGCTGAATTCGTTTATCAGATCTAGGAGCTTTGTTTTAGATTTTTTATGGTTTCTGCATTTGGGATCATATCATCTGCAAATAACAAAATCTTTGCTTCTTTTCTAACTTGGATGCCTTTTATTTATTCTTTTTGGCTAATTTCTCTGGTAAGAACCCAGTACAATGTTGAATAACAGTGGTGATGGTGGGCATCCTTGTCTTATTCCTGATCTTAGAGGGAAAACTTTCAGTGTTTCACCATTAGGAAGGATGTTAGCTGTGGACTTTTCAGATGTATACTTTATCATGTTGAGGAAGTTTCCCTCTGTTACTGGTGTTATAAGTGTTTTTTATCATGAAGATGTGCTGGATTTTGTAAAGTGCCTTTTCTGTATCGAGATGATCATGTACTTGGTTTTTTTTTTTCTTCCTTCTTTCTGTTAATGTGGCATATTTTGTTAATTGATTTTTTTATGTTGAACCATAATAATAAATCCCCTTTAATCATGGTATATGATTCTAATAATATGCTGGTGGATGTGGTTTGCTATTATTTTGTTGAGGAGTTTTGCATTTATATTCATAAGACATATTAGTCTGCAATTTTCTGTTCTTGTGGTATTTTTATGTGGCTTTGGTATGAAGGTGATACTGGCCTTGTTGAATGAATTAAGCCCTGTTCCCTTCTCTTCAGTTTTTTGGAACAGTTTGAACAGAATTGGAGTTAAGTCTTTTCAGAATGTTCGGTAGAATCCTCCTGTGATGATATCTGGTTCTGGCCTTTCTTTGTTGGGAAGTTTATGACTACTGATGCAGTCTCTTTACTAGTAATTCATTTGTTGAGTTCTTCTGTTTCTTCTTGAGTCAATGTAGGTAGTTTGCACTTTTCTAAGAATTTGTCTGTTTCATCTAGGTTATCTAATTTATTGGTGTACAGTTGTTCATATCATGTTTTTTTTTTTTTTTTTCCGCATGGACAGGCACCAGGATTCGAACATATTATCTTTTTATAGTCTGTTTTATTTCAGCTGAGTTGGTAGTAATGCTTCCTTTTCATTTCTGGTTTTAGTTCTTTCTGCTGTCTGCATCTTTTTTTTTTTTAATTTTGTCAGTCTAGCTAAGGTTTTGGCAATTTTATTGATCTTTTCAAAGAACTAAATTTTGGTTTTGCTGATTCCCTCTATTGTTTTTTTTTTTCTTTTCCTATTTCATTTATCTCTGCACTCATCTTTGTTATTTCCTTCCTTCTCCTCACTTTGGGGTTAGTTTGCTCTTCTTTTTCGAGTTCTTCCAGTTTTGAGGTTGGGTCTCTACTCAGATTTGAAATCTTTCTTCTTCTCTTTTTTTAATGTAAGCATTTTGAGGTAAAAATTTACCTCTTAGCATTGCCTTTTCTGAATCCTATAATTTTGGTGTGTTGTATTTTCATTTTCATTCACCTCAAGATATTTCCAAATTTTGCTTGTTGTTTCTGCTTTAACTTGTTGGTTGTGTTTAAGAGTACGTTATCTAATTTCCACATATTTGTGAATTTTCCATTTCTCCCTCTGTTTTTGGTTGCTGGCTTCATTCCATTGTGGTTGGAGAATATACATTGCATGATTTAAATATGTTTGAATTAATTGAGACTTGTTTTGTTACTCCACACATCCTTATCCTAGAGAACAATCCATGTACACCTGGGATAAATACCAATGATTATGTTGTATAATTCTTTTAACATGCTATTTTATTCTGCTTATAGTGTTTTGGTGAGGATTTTTGCATCTACATTCATAAGAGATATTATTCTGTAATTTTCTTTTCTTGTGGTATCTTTATCTGGGTTTATTATGAAAGTGTTGTTAGCCTCATAGAGGGAATTAAGGAGTGTTTTCTCTTCAGTTATTTGAAAAAGTTTGAGCAGGATTGGTGTTAGTTTTTTTTGGAATTATTCTGTGATGTTATCTGGCCTTTTTTTTGTTGGGAAGGTTTTGATTACTGTTTCAGTCTCTTTTCTGTTTATTGGTTGTTCAAATTACTTATTTCTTTCTCTTATTTCTTATATTTATAGCATTTTTTTCATTTCTATAGTCTTCATAGTTATCATTTTAACAACTGCCTAGTATTCTATGTTCTTAATGTACCATCATTTATTGAACCATATCCCTAATTTCAGGAATCCTGGGTCATTTCCAATTTTTTACTAGCCTCCGTTTCATTCTCATGAAAAGGAAGGAAGGTCTTTTGAGGAGTATTGTCAAGTTGATTAAGGTAATAATCCTCTAACCCTTTCTTGAAAGTCTATACTTGACTTTCCAGTGTTCTAGACAAGAATTGCCAGTTAAAAGAACTCTCAGAGGGAGAGCAGCCAGCATGCAGATTTTGGAAATGCTAGGAGTTGGAATAAAGCAGTCAATGTGTTTTGCCCTGTTCTGTCTCTGGCTATCCTATAGGATACAGAATAATGCTACATTTGTTTTCCCGGACTGGGTAGATGTTTAAATAAACCTTGGTTCACATCCCAGATCTAGTTCTTACCCACTGGGTGGTTTGGCGAACATCCCTTAAGCCGGACCTCAAACCCTCATCTGCAAATGAGGAAATTTGTCTGGATTACTCTATTTCTTCTTAATCAGTGTAGATAGTTTGTGTGTTTCTAGGAATTTGTCTATTTCATCTAGGTTATCTAATTTATTCACAGTATTCCCTGATAGTCCTTTTGTTACAGCAGGGTTGGTGGAGAGTCCACCTCCTTTTCATTTCCGATTTTAATTCTTTGCTTCCTCTTTCTTTTTTCTTTTGTCAGTCTAGCAAAAGGTTAGTTAATTTTATTGATCTTTTCAAAGAACCAATTTTTAATTTTGTTGATAATCTTTGTTGGTTTTTGTTCTCTGTTTCTTTTTATGTCTGCCTTAATTTTTATTTCTTTTATTCTGCTTGCTTTAGGTTTAGTATGCTTTTATTTTTCTATTTTTTTTTTTTCAGTTTTGAGATTAGGTCATCCTGATTTGAAATATTTCTTCTTTTAAAATACAAATATTTAGAGGTATAATTTTCACTCTTAGCTCTCCCTTTGCTACATCCCTTAAGTTTTTGTATAATGTACTTTAATTTTCATTTGTCTGAAGATGTTTGGTAATTTCCTTTATAATTTTCTATTTAGTTCATTGGTTAAGTTGCTTTATTTCCACATATTTTTAAATATTCCATTTTACCTTCTGTTATTGATTTCTAGTTTCATTCCATTGTGCTTTGAGAAGGTACATTGTCTGATTTCAATATTTTTGAAATATTGAAACATTTTGAGACTTATTTTATGACCTAAGATGTGGTCTACACTGGAGAATGATTCATCTGCATTTGAGGATTATGTGTACTCTACTGTTGTTGGGTGAACTGTTCTATATATGTGTATAACATCTAGGGTGTCATTCCAGTATTGTATTTCCTTATTGATCATTTGTCTAGATGTTCTAACCATTAGTGAAAATGTGTATTTAGATCTACTATTAATGTGGAAGTGTATATTCATTCTTCCTTTCAGATCTATCAGTATTTTCCTCATATATTTTGGGGCTTTTCTATTAGGTGCATATATATTTGCAATTGCTATATCTTATGAATTGTCCCCTTTATTAGTGTGAATTAGCATATGTGTCTCAGTTTTTGATGTAAAGTCAGTTTTATCTAATATTAGTAGAACTACCTCAACTCTCTTCTGGTTCCTACTTGCGTTGTATACTTTTTCCATTGTATACTATTTCACTTTCTACTTACTTATGTCTATGAACTTAAGGTGAGTCTCTTGTAAATGGCAAATAGTTGGGTCACGTTTTTAAAAAATCTTTTCTGTCATTTTCTGCCTTTTGACTAGAGTGTTTAATCTGTTTACATTTAAAATCACTCCTGAGAATTCAGAATTTTTTTCTGCCATTTAGTTGTTGTAAGGTTTATTTGTTTTTTTGTCCCTCAATTCTTCTGTTAATGTCTACTTTAATATTTATTTATTTATTTTTTGTATTGTATTTTTTATTGTAACATTTTAAGTCCCTTCTCTTTTGTATAAGGATATATTTTCCTTGTGGCTACCATGGGGTTACAATCTAACATCGGAAATATATAATAATCATATTTTATTTGATAGCAACTTGACTTCAGTAGTATACTACTATGCCATTCCTACACCCTCCCTCTGTCCCCCTCCCTTTTTTTTGTACTGGTTATGAATCATATCTTTTTACATTGTAGTAAAAATTATTTTTTTTTTTACTAAGATTTTCCATTACTTTTTATGCCTTTGTATGTTAGCTACTGTGGGAAGTAAGAAGTGGAGTTGCTTACCAAAAAATAAAATACAATATTACTGGCGTTTATATTCACCCAAATGCTTTGAACTGTTGTCTACCGTCCTTTCCTCCCAGCCTGAAGAACAACCTTTAACACTGCTTGTAGTGCAGGTCTAGGGGTGATGAACTACCTCAGCTTTTGTTTCTCTCTCCCTCATTTTTGAAAGTCTTGCCACATATCAGATTCTTGATTGACAGTTATTTTCTTTCAGCACTTTAATTATTTTGACCCAGTGCCTTTTTGCCTCCATGGTTCCTAATGAGAAATTGGCAATTAATCTACTTGAAGTTTCCTTGTGCATACACTGCTCTTCTCTTGCAGCCTTCAGAACTTTTTCTTTGTCTTTTGCATTTAACAGTTTGATGGGACCTATTTTTCTTCATGTTTATCCTGTGTTGTGTTTTTTTTTGGGGGGGTGGTTTCTTGGATGTGCATATTAAGTTTGGGAATTTTTCTGTCATTATTTGTTTGAATATTCCACCTGCTTCTTTCTTTCTTTTTTTTTTTCCTTCTCCTGGGACTTTCATGATGTATTTATTGGTATGCTTGATGGCGTCCCACAGATGTCTTAGGTTTTGTCACTTTTTATAATTCTTTTTCCTTTCTGCTTCTCAACTCCAGTTATCTTGTTTGTTTCCTTTTAAAAACTTCTCTCTTTTTACTGAGGTTCTCATATTATTTGTTCATCATTTTTCTGATTGTATTAGCTTGTTAAGCTGCTAGAATGCAATATGCCAGGAATGGAATGGCTTTTAAAAAGAAAATTTAATAAGTTGCAAATTTACAGTTCTAAGCATATAATTTTATACTTGTAAGCCTTTAAAAATGTACAAACTAAAGCATCCAGACAAAGATACCTTAATCCAAGGAAGGCTGATGGATATGGAACACCTCTGTCAGCTAGGGAGGTGTATGGGTACTCCAAGCATCTCTAAACATCTGTGTCCTGAAGTAACTGTCCTTTGAAATATTACCCCCTTTAAAGACCTCTAGTAAACAAATCAGACCCACTTTGAATGGGTAGAGTCACAACTCCACCTACTTAAAAGGTCACACCTTTTGATAGACCTTTTGGGCATGCCACATCTCTGTGGAGATAATCTGATCAAAAGTTTCAGCCCTACAGTACTGAATCAAGATTAAAATAAAGGGCTTCCTCCACAAGATTGAATCAGGATTAAAACATGACTTTTCCAGGATACACAGTAGCTTCATACCAGCATACTGATATTCTTTAATTCTTTCTCAATATTTTCCTTCATCTCCTGAGCATATTGAAGATCATTTTTTAAATACTGTTTTTATAGTATATCCACAATCTGGTTTTCTTCATTGATATTTTCTGGATTTTTATCCTCTTCTTTTGGATGGGCTGTCATTTCCTTTGTCTCTGTTTGTCATGTAATGTTTTGTTGCGCACTGTATATTTTAATATTTTAAAATGTTAAGTCTGGGATTTTTTCCCTGAAATGTCTGTTTCTTGAGTATGTAACCAGGTGGTGATATGATGGAGATTTTCTTGAGTGTCAAGAGGTAACAATATGGAGCAAACGTAAGCAAAAAGCACTTTTCACTGTCTTTGCAAACCGACTTGGAGTTGTTTGGTTCTTCATCAGAGCTGCACTCACATATCACGAAGTTCAGCCCAAGGTGAATGCAAAGTGCAGGGCCCTTCTTGTCTTTTTCTGGGCCTGTATCTTGTCCTGGGCTTGTGCTTCCTGGAGGCCTTTGGATTTCCCCTTTTTATAGGACTTTGAATGGCTCTTGTACCTCCCAGAAAACAGATCTTTATCCTCTTGTGTGTATTGTACTGCTGGACTTAAAACAGGTAATCCTTTGCCCAGGCCTTCTGACTCAATTGTTTCCTACAGAACTTTTATTGTCTCAAGCTGCTTTTGCCTGGCAGCCAAATTCTGGGTGGGGGTGAGGCAGGGACACTAGGGAGGATTTTCCCAAGTCAGTCTTTCCCAGCCAGAATAAGGCCAGGAACCCATATGGTGAGCTTGCCAGCTACAGACTGCCCTGGGGAGGGTTAAAAGAGGGTCCAGGGAAGGTGCCAGGAACTTCTTACAAGGCTCCCCTATGCTTCACTCTATTGACTGGGCCCCTGCCCAGTAAATGCAGCCTTTCAGCTGTCCTCTAGAGCTCTGAGGAAGCATACTGTCTTAAGTTTCCTCTGTGGCCTTTGTCTGGGGCAGGTTGGAACAATGGTCACCCTCAGGGCCAGGGCCCTAGTGATCCAAAATAGATCATCAAAAGCAGCTATTGGTGATTGGCCCATGTTCCACCTTCGCACAGACCTTCGGGGCAGTGGATATTTTTGTCCTTCCCTGGTACCAGCAGGCTACATAAGGGCCTGGACCCGACTGTTGCATGTTGCTAGAGTGGGTGATGGGTGATGGTAACCACTGTGTGGAGAGACTCGTTTACAGGTATTTACTGTAATTTTCCAGCTTCTTCCTCTTATTCTTTCCTGGATACTGTACAGTATTCTAGCTGATTCAAACAGTTCTGGCTTGTTTGATCATTGTTCTGGTGGAGGGACTGATTCCTAGTACTTCTACCTCTCCATCTTCCCACCTTGACTTGTTTTAATTCTTTGCCCCAACACCAGCAGGACAGCTCTCTCTTAACAGTATCATCTTTGGTGAGGTATCCACTCAGATCTTTTGTCCTTTTTAGAATTGTTTTTAAAAATTGTTGCTGAGTTTTAAGAGTTTTTATGTATTTTAGATACAAGTGCTTTTCAGATATGTGTTTTGCAGAGATTTTCTCTCACCCTGTGCTTGTCTTTTCATTCTATTAACAGTGTCTTTGGAAGAGCAGAAGCTTTAAATTTTAATATAGTCCAGCTTATCAGTTTTTTCTTTCATGGAACATGGCTTTTGTGGTGTACCTTAAAAGTCATCACCAAACACCAGGTCACTTAGATTTTCTGTTCTGGAAGTTTTGTAGTTTTTTATTTAACTTGTAGATATATGATCCATTTTGAATTAACTGAACCTAGAAGTCAGCAAAGGTGAAAGCTTAGTCTTAAGTATTTTGTTTTTTGGAGCATTCATCTTTCTTAGGTATGCTCATGACTTTGTAAATTCCTTAGTATGTATGGTCACTTTTCTATGCTCTAATTTCCCAATGAAACTCTTCTCTAGCCCCAATTTTCTCTCCCATCTTTTTGGCCTGCTTATCCTTTGCCTCAACTGGACTCTTTTGTCCCAGATGGCAGTGAATTTTTCATTTGACTTACAATTTTGGGGGGAATTGTCCTCTGCGTTGTCACTTTTCTGCCCTGAAAGATTTCCTTGTTAGGTGAAACAAAGGCAAGCACCTTGTATCAGAACTTCAGGAAGCTCCCAGACAGGTCAAAAAGGACAAGTACACTTTTTTGAGAATAAGATCTGCTTTTCTTCTTCTGGAACCAGGGACCAGGGTCCATGCTGGGAACATGAACTGTCATTTTCAAGACCATTGCCCAGCTGGGAAGTGGAGTAAAGCAAGGGCAAGTAAGATGCTCAAAGTCTTCCAACCATTTGTAAGTTGCCTTTTTCTTGATTTACTTGGTTGCTTTAAACCTTTGACTATTTTTAAGAATTCTAATAAAGTTGAACTGATAGGTTTTGCTTCATTTCTCTATATTTCTTTGGAGTGATGGGTCTTTAAAGCTCTCTACTCAGCTATTTTCACTTACATGATCTCCTATATAAAGATCTTTTCTCCTAGACCTTGTTAACTAATAAGATTTTTTTTTTGTAGAGTCCTTGTTATTTCTACATAGATGATAAAGCATTATTTTAAAAAATAATCTTTGTGGCTTTTACTTTTAAAAATTTTCTTAATTCACTGTTAGAACCTCAGTACAATTTTGAATAGAAGTGGTAAGAGGCTTCTATGCCCTTTTCGTGATTTTAGGGGAAAGTGTCAGTATGATGCCAGGCATAGGTCTTTTTGAAGGTGCTCTTTGTTAGTTTGAGTAAATTCATTTCTATCTTTAATTTTGGCATGAATGAGTATAGTGTCAAATGCTTTTTCTATGTCCTTTGAGATGATCATGGTTTTTGCTTTAATCTTTCAGTATGGTGGATTGCCTTGATTTGAAAGTTAAGCTAACATTGCAGTCCTGGAATGAACCTCCTTTGATCAGTCATTTTTTTAATGTGTTGCTGGATTTGGTTTGCTAAAATTTTATTAAGAATTTTTAAGTTTATATTTATAAGGTATAATTTTTTTCCTTCTTTTATAATGCCTTTGTCTGATTTTGATATCAAGGTAATGGTGGCACCTTAAAGTGAGTTGGGCAGTGTTCCCTCCTCATATTTTCTGGGAAAATTTCTGTAGAGTTGATGTTATTTATTTTTTAAAATACTGATTTGATTTCTCTGTAAAGCCATCAAGGCCTTTGCTTTTCTGTGGGAAATTTTAAAATGATGTGTTCAATTTCTTTAATAAATGTAGACCTATTCATGTTGTCTATTTCTTCCTGTGTGAGCTTTGGTTGTTTGTGTTTTTCAAGGAGTTTGTCTGTTTCATCCATATTGTCAAATTAATTGATGTGAAATTGTTCTTAACATTCCCTTATCTATTTAATTCACGTAGGGTCTGTAGTGGTATCTTTTCTCTCATTTCTGATATTGGCAGTTTGTGCCATCTTTCTCTTTTTTGTCTTTGATCAGTGTCTAGAATTGATTTTATTGACCTTTTCAAAGAAGTACCATTTGATGTCATTGATTTTCTCAATTGGTTTTATGTTTCATAGGTATCTGGTTTTATCTCTATTACTTAACTTCTTCTGAGTGTTTTGGCCTTAATATATTCTTCTTTTTCTGGTTTCTTAAGATGATGCTTATGTCACTGATTAGGGAGCTATCTCTCTCCTGGCATAAGTATTTGATGCTATAAGATTCCCTTAGCAACAAAATAATGCAAAACAAACAAACAAAACCTCCAGCTGTAGAAAAAAAAGAAAAGAGAATATCAAGTACTGGTTATTCAGAATTATCAACCCTGTCCTGCCCTCCTTCTCTCTTCTTTCCCAGATGGCACCCTGGTACTTTCTCACTGCCCTTAACTCAACTATAAAACTCAAGCACCTCCATGCCTTCCTCAGAGTTGAATTCTACCCTTCTTCCTTCCCTTAGTGACTATGAATAAAGTCATCCTTGCCTGTTAAAAAATTCCCTTAGCACTGCTTTAGCTATATCCTCCAAAATCCTTTGATTTTGTATTTTGATCCATGGGTTATTTAGAAAAAAGTCATTTAATTTCTTATTATTTAAGGAAACTTTCATCTATCTTGCTGTTATTTAATTTTAGTTAAATTCTTTTGTGGTCAGAGAAGATACCTTATACGATTTCAAATTGTATTTATGGTTAGGATCTAGCTTGGTGACAATTCCATGTTCCTATAAAAACAATGTTTATTCTGTGATTGCTTATGAGTGATCTATAAATGTCAGTTAGGTTGGGTTGGTTGATAGTGTTGTTCTGGATAATGTTTTAGATCCCTTGAGTTGCATTAATAAAGGCTGCTATTTTGGGGAAGGATGGCTGGTGGTCACAATTCTCCCAGGTAATTTTTTCCTCCCTCTCCTGTCTTCAGGACCAAAGTCCATTTTCTTGCAGTGCCGTGGTAGAGAGGGCGGGATGGGGTAGAGTGTTCTGGTCCCTTATTCTGAGGGTGTTAGTATTTTGGTAGTGCAGACTATTGGATACTTTTTATTTTTATTTTTCTACCCCTACATTTGGAAAGCTTTGAAAATTGAAGTTCAAGTTTTTTAGGTTTGCAAAGTTCCCTTTGAGCAAAATCACCTTCAGTGCTCTGCTCTCTACTGGAGTTCCTGCTTTCGCTTTGATTTTGACCTTGTTATGTATGGTCAACAATTCCATGCTTTTAATGAAAGATTTTTGGTTATTTTCCATAGGAGGGTCCAATTTGTCAGCTATACTTTTGGAAATAGCAGTCCTACTTGAGGATAATCAATTAATTATTAGGGACGCTGTGAAGGAAAGAAATGAATTTGTTTGATGACCTTAAAGTTTTAGAGCAGGAAGAAACCTTAGTGATTATCTAGTCAATTAATTCTTTTTACTTATAAAGAAACTAAGTAGATTATTTAAAATCACAAAGTAAATTAGTGGCTCAGAGAGGACTAGAACCCTGATCCCCTTATTCTCATTTAACTCTGCTATTTCCTCTATCATGCTGCCACCTTTTAAATAGCTCTGATAAAAAAACCCAGGAAAACAACAAAACAAACAATGTAATTAAAAAGATTTGATCCAAAAATGAAGTTTAAGTGTTTTTAGACAATTTTGTTTATCTTTATTCTGTCATTCCCTCATATTTATTTATTCTTTCTTCCACTCATACGAGTAAATATTATGATCAAAATACAATCAATACCATTGTTGGCTAACAGTTGCTGCTTTATGTTCAAAGTATCTATCCAAGTTCAATGCCTTGAGGCAGCCATGAGAGAGGTTGAATATATTTTCTTGAGAACAGTGGCCAGTTTTATTTGTTTATGTTGAGCCTCCTTGATTTATCTTTACTTTAAGAAGGAAGTCTTCTAGACAGGAAACACCAGTGTTCAAATCATAGACAATACAGTTGTTGAACTATTCCTATCGGTTATGTTTATCTCCTGAAGCCAGATTCTTCCCAATTTCTTCTACTGTCAGGAGTTCCTTCCTTGTTTTAATACCATCGTGTTTAACTCTCAATCATAGAGATTGACGGTGTAACACTACATTTGTGCTGCTGCCCTGCATCTCAGTTTGCAATGGAGAAAAGCTGGCTAAGATTTCTCTGGCCTATAAAGAAATAGTATGTGCTTAGAGTCTCATTGTCCTACAGTTATGGGACCCCAGAGGGGCAAAGAGACTCTTCAGCACCTTTCTGAATTGCACTGTCCTGGGGACTCATCCAGAAATTATCTGGAGTTATTTATCTTTCCCCCCTAGAATATACTATATTCTTCTTATCAGGTTTTGTTATCAATGGCATCATAGTTTTCTCTCAGGGGCTGCAGTTAAAATGCAAATATTACAGATTTTCCCGAGAGGAAATCCTTTATGGAAAATATATACAAAGTGGTGGAAAGAAGGCATATTGAACTATTAAAAGTCATTAACAACTTGACTGGAATTAACTAATTTAACTTCACAGTTGCCCTATGAAAAGCCCACTGGGGTAAGTTATAGGGCAGCACATTTTAACACTATAGTGAAGAACTTTCTTAACAATTGGAGATGTCCAATAACAATATGAACTTCATAATTAAGAAGCATGCACTCTCTTTTTGGAAGTGATATAAGTCATGTTTGCCAGACCACTTTACACTATTGTAAGAACAGGAATTCCTGCAAGGATGGACAGGATGACCCCTTTAAGGCCCTCTCAGTCTAAGATCTTATGATTTGAGGATTGATTTTCAAACTGGGCTCAGGGCACCTACTTTCTCCTTACTTCCCAGGCTGTGAATCTGTTTTTTTGTGTGTGAATTTCTAATACTTGCTTTCTTATTTATTATATTCCCTGTCTCATTGTGTAGCATTGGTCCTTACTTGCACACTTTATGGTACATTCATTTATTTTATTTTACTAAACTTAAAAAGAAGATTTCTAATGTAATAAAGCTCATTGCAGCAAATAAGACAGCTATAATGAAAAGTATGGTTAAGAGATGTTTAATCATCCATACTTTCCTTTGTATTCATGATTATATAGATTTAAAATTTTAAAATTTATTCTTCTGCAATTTAATGACATTTTTTATTTTGAAACAACATCAAACTTATAGAAAGTTTGCAAATACAGTCAAATAGCCTTTTTTATCCTTTATCCATTTGAGAGTAAATTGCTGACCTGATATCCTATCACTGTTGAATGTTTTAGTCTTCATTTCCTACTGTGCTGGTTTGAAAGGATTACATACATCAGAAAAGCCATGTTTTAATCCTGACCCAATCTTGTGGAAGCAGCTATTTCTTTTAATCTTGATTCAGTAACGTAGGTTGGAATCTTTTGATTAGATTATCTCCTAACTTCAGCTGTGACACACTCAATTGTGAGTTTGACCTTGATCATATGGAGATGTGACTCCACCCATTCTAGGTGGGTCTTGATTAGTTTACTGGAATCCTTTGAAAGAGGAAATATTTTTGAGAGAGATCCAGAAATGAGAGAAACTTCAGAGCTGACAGAGAGAGAGTTGACAGAAACTTCAGAGCAGAGCTGACACCAATGCCGACATTTGAAGGATAGAGACATAGATGCTTGGAGATGCTTGGAGTCCAGCAGACATCACCATGAGATGTTAAGCAAGTCAGAACCTGGAGAGAACCAAGGGAAGCCAAGAGATGAAAGCCAGCCCCAGAGAAGCAAAGTCAGGGACCCCCACAGGAACAGAGGCTGAAAGCACAGAGCCTAGGAGCAAGCGACCAGCAAGGGACCAGCGTGCCTTCCCAGCTGACAGAGGTGTTCCAAATGAATCAGCTTTTCTTGAATTAAGGTATCTTTTTCTGGATGTCTTAGATTGGACATTTCTGTAGACTTAGAACTGTAAATCTGTAACTTATATTCCCTTTATAAAAGCTGTTCCATTTCTGTTAAATCGCATTCTGGCAGCTTGCAAACTAACATACCTAACAACAAAGATTTCTCTTATATAATACTGCAACAGGCACATCAAAATCAGTAAATCAACACTGACACATTACTATCATCTAATTCTCAGAGCCCCTATACTTTCTTTAATTATCCTAAAAATATCCTTTAAAGCAAAAGGATCATAGATCAGGTCACATTTAGTTGATGTCTCACTCTAGTCTCAGCAATCTAGATTCGTATCTCAGTCTTTCATCATCTTAACACTTTGAAAGACAAGTTATTTTATAGAATATCCCTCCATTTGAGGTGTCTGAAGTCTCCTCATGATTAGATTCAGGCTGTACCTTGGTAAAACTCTCTGGCAGGTGATGCTACTATGTTTTTACCACATTTTATCAGACTGTGTATAGGTTGATATGTCTCCTTACTGATGATATTCACTTTAATCTTGCTTAAAAGGGCATGACTACTTGGCATCTCCACTGTATAGTTGGACTCTTTGATTTTTCAGGTTATAAGTACCTTGTGGGAAGTTACTTTGAAACTATGTAATTTTCATTTTCTCATCAAATTCCATTTCAATATGTGTTCATGTTTTCTTCTACTATTTAATGAGTTATAATCCATTACTGTCATTATTTACTCTGATGTTAATACTGCCCTAGATTTATCCTTGGCTTCTGTTCCATTTTGATGTGTTCCTATCACCTTTTGAAAAATCACTTCCTTGCTTTCCAACATAAGATGCCCTAGGCACTTCTTGTACTTTCCCTGCTCCAGTCCTGGAATGAACCACTTCTTCAGAAAGCTGATTCCTTTTAATGAAGAATTTAGAAGCCAAAATCTGGGTTTTACATGAGCTCCCTTTTCATGGGGATTTTTGCTCTCAGGCCCTCTTTGTGAACAGAATTAGGAGATATATGTACATATGCATACATGTGTATTACTATTTATTTCCACATCTACTTGCACATATTGAAAACCATGAATACACTTCAATACTACCAACTCCAATCCAAACCCCTCTTTAACCCATGCTGGACCACACCTTACTCCCCTTCCCCTTATAGAAAGCCTCTTCACTCTGCTAGAGCTCCAACATGCCACAATGGTTGCCCTTCTCCCACATCCCACAGTGGGTGCCCTTCTCACCTCTTATGGGTTCTGACATGCCATCACTCTGCCTGGGCTCTAACACTCAGGGTTGAGCTGACCTCAGTATGGATGTTCTCCATCCCTGTCTCTCTTGGGCATCAACACCCCACACCAGGCAGCCTTCCTATGTGACTGCCCACCTCGCTTTGCTTGGGCTTTGACCACCTGTCAAAATCCAACACAGGATTGCCACTCCCCCTCCCCAATTTGGATGCCTTTCTCACTCTGCTAGGTGATGAAACTCATACCACACTGCCCTTTTGGATGGATGTTCTCTTCACCTTATGTGGGTTCATGAGGTGAACTGTCCCTAGACATGGACACCTTCCTTATCCTCCATGGGCTTTGGCTCCCTTGGCCTGGCTTCCTTTCCTTGTGGAAACTCACCTCCTTTACGCTCCACTACCCCTCACTATGCACTCTTCCTTCCTAGATGCTTTCCTCACCATGTTTGGCTTTTAACAGCTTGATGTAGGTCACTACAGTTCTACCCACGCAGAGCTGTTTTTACCTGTTGATTTGGGAAGGATTGACTGTTTTAATGATGGCATATTTTCCAATTAAAAAATATGGTTAGCCTCTTTCTGTTTTCAGTTGTAATTTTATATACTTAGAACTCTACTTAAAACCACCTGGGCTTGATGCTACTCAAAGTGGCAAATATCTTACTAAATTTTCTATTTCTGTCAGTTTTTAATAGTTAACACTTTGCTAGAAAATCAACATTGCTGTTGATTCATCAGATGGAGTACTACAAGAGATGCACATCTTTTCTCTAATATTTCTTTCAATTTATTCTGTATTTGTGGTTGTATCTAAATGTACCATTCTGAATGTGGCGTATTTCACTTTCCACCTCTGTCCCTTAATTTGGTGTGTTAGCAGTTCATCCATTTTCTTGGTCCTTTCAAATAAGCATGTTTTAACTTTATCCTTTTTAATATTTAAAAGATATTATGAATTCTAATCTTTATCTTTATCAATATTTCTCCTTACCTTAAGGGGGCATTATCTTGTCATTTTTTCTTTTGAATATTTAGCCTACTATCATCATTTACTTTGAATATTTACTATGGAATACTTAGCCTGCTATCACTGTTTACTTTGATGTTAATACTGCCCTTAATTTATCCTTGGCTTCTGTTCCATTTTGATATTTCAGTTTTTGGTTTTTAAATAATAAAGCACTAATATTGTAAACTTTTCTTAGAATATGTCTTTGATTTTAGAATGAATTGTTAAACAATCCCTCACTCTCTAGGTAATTTCTAATTACAGTTTTTCTTTTTAAAGTAGTTTGTATCAGTGGTTATTAAAAGAGTGTTTCTTAATTTCCAGATAGGTCAGATTTTTTTTTCCTGACCTCTCTTGCCCTATTGGTCTACTTTACCTGGGCATGTCATGAAGCAGAAGCTCATGGCTTGGGAAGGGTTCATTTGAGTCCAGACACAATTTACAGCCAAAGGTAACTAATTGTGAGCAAAAGGAAATTATTTGAGGCAGGAAGGTATGTGTTAAAATCGGAATCTGGGGAAAAATAGGCTTGGTGATTAGTGCTAGGCCAATGCTGGAGAAAACTGGATTCAGTTTTGCTGATTCAACAAAACCAGCTCTGTGATGGCTCTGCATCTTGTGTCTCATTCTGTATTAATAAGGGTTCTCTAGAGAAACAGAACCAGAAGGAAATAAATCTGCAAATATAAGGTTTATAAAAGTGTCTCACATACATAGAATGCAAGAGTCCGAACTACAACTGGGCGCAATCACCTGGCCAAGTTGACACTAGAATCTGTAATACATATTCATTAGATAATTCATATGTCAATGTTGACTGTATCTTAAGGCAGTGCTTTTTATTTCCAGACTGTGGGTGGTGGCATGTAAATGGTGATTAGCACTAAAAAAAAATAGTGTGCGTATGACACCAGATGTATTTTATGGTACATCAAAGATAAATGTGAAGAGGCTGAAGAAAATGGTTTTATGAAATTTGAGTGTATTAAAGACCATTATTTAAAATTGGTACATTTTTCATATAATACATGATTTTAAGCATGTTTGCAGTATAAGTAAATGAATTAAGCATTATAAATAGAATGTGACAAATCTACATCTCCAGAAGTTAGTACATTCAAAACCTTTTTGGGCATCATCTAACTTGCAAAATGTGTGCATTGTATTAGGTTGCTTTATATCCAGGTATACATTCTACTCAAATATTTGTCCAGATTGAGTAGTCAAAAGCATATAAAGAAAGTATTAGAAATGGAGCTGAGTGCTTTCATTGATATGTGGCTAGTTCTAAACATTGCACTTAATTTATCATGTATCTCCTTTTAATTGAAGCTTAGAAACTCTCAGACTCATTTATACAGAACACACAAAAAGATAGCGGCCATTTCAAACTTTTATTGGCTAGATAAAATCTAGAAGGAATTTTCCTTGTTTTTGATTTTGCCTCAATGGCAGGCATTTACTTCTGTTTGGTATGGCGATAATATACTGTGTAGAGGATGTTTATTATGTTTGAACAATTATATGAGCGTTGAAGTCAATTCTTTACTATTTATTGCTCTTGCATTTGCTCTGTGAGAGACACATAATCCTAATCTCTGGAAATGAATTTATGAATATTTGTTTCTTAGTAAGTGCTCTCCTTGGTAATTACTTAAGCAAATCCCATGAATAAAGATTCAAAACAGCCTGACAGATAAAGCAAAAGATGATTTTTTTCCATATTATATGTATTTATTATAATTTAAAAGATAAAGGATGACAGGTATTTTTAGAACTTTTAATATGATTTGATTAATACTATAACATAAAACTTCTTAAGAACACATTTGTAGGTTAAAGAATAATATAGTCTATATTGACTTTTTCTTTTATGTAATTCATTTAATTCACTTTAACATTTACGTAGTGAAAGGTTTCATTTATTCTGCAAGTATGTCCTGAATGATAAATCTGTGCATGGTGCATCCCAAAGGTACAAAAGAGACCAAGAATTGTTGAAGTAAAATGAAAATGTCATTAACTTATCCTTGATTATTTTATACTAATTTTATTTTCATTTAATTTTTATTGCTTCTAGCTTATTCTCTCTGGACAATATTTTATTATTAACAACTCCTCAGTCAAATGAATCCAGCCATGTACTAGTTTATTTCCAATCACATGTGAATGGGAGCTCAGATTGCTTGCATTCTATGATATTTACCTAGCATACTGATTTTTTAAAAAAATGATCCTGAAACTTAAAAAATTTCTTTTTAATTGTAAAATATAACATACATACAAAGCAAAGAAAGAAAAAAGGAATAATTTTCAAAGCACACTTCAACAAGTAGTTACAGAATACAGTTTGTCATGGGCTACCGTTCCACCATCTCAGATTTTTCCTTCTAGCTATTCCAAAAGATTGGAGGCTAAAACGTATATTAATATAGTGATTGCAGAGCCATACTGGTTAGTTAAATCCCTTTTTCTCTGTTATACCTCCTCCTTCTTCAATCCTTCTCCCAATCTCTAGGGATCTTTGTGCAATGCCTGTTCTGACTTTTTCACGTTGAGAAGGCATGTCCACACTAAAAGATAGGTGGATATAATTAATTTATACTCCCAAAGAGGCTGGCCCCTCAGAGTTTTTATGTGACCTAGGAAGGCAAACCTAGTGCATGAAACCTTCATAGAGTCTCAGTTCGAGCCCTAGTGTTCTTAAGAATCAACAAGAGTGATGTTGATTGGGGTTTAGCAAACCATGGCAATTAGCACAATCTAACCGAAGCTTCCATAAGAGTAGCCTCCAAAATTTGATCTCTCTTGGCCTCTGATGACTTATTCTATTACACTTCTTTGCCCTCTTTGGTCAGGATCCCAAGGTGCCTGGGTCCGACTCATTCCCAGGAGTCACGCCCTCCATTATCAGGGAGATTTTCATCCCTGAATGGCTTGTACCATGTAGGGGGGAGGGCAATGATTTTCCTTGCAGAGTTAGTTTTAGAGAGAGAAAGACCACGTTTGACCAACAAAGAGGCTTCCTGGAAGCAACTCTTAGGCCTTGTTATGGGTAGTATTAGCTTCTCCCCTACAGGAATAAGTTTCATAAGGGCAAGCCTCAAAATCCAGGCTTATTTTTGGTGGAGTCCCCAGTGGTTGAGAGGGATCTGAGGTTCCCCAGATGGGAGAGTTTAATAGTTCCATATATCCATATGTATTTTCCCTTTGGATCCTCAGGGGACTCTGCTTTTTAAGTGTCAGTCCAACATATTCTGAGATGTATCTTGGTATTATATGAAACAATACTGTCATGGTTAGGGACAGGTGTCAACTTGACCAAGTTGTGGTACCTGTTCATCTGATTGGGCAAGCGCTGCCCTGTCTGTTGCAATGAGGACATTTCATAGGATTAGGTCATGATCACGTCAGCTACATCCACAGCTGATTCCATTTGTAGTCAGCCAAAGGGGAGTGTCTTCTGCAATTAGTGATGCTAAATACAATCATGGGAAGCCTTTTAAGGAGGACTCAGAGGAGACAGGTTCCATTCCTGCTTTGGCTGGTGAGCCTCTCCTGTGGAGTTCGTCCAGGCCATCCATTGGAATCATTGACTTCGCAGCTTGCCCTGTGGATTTTGGACTCTGCATTCCTACGGTCACGTGAGACACTTTCATAAATTTTATATTTGCAAGTGTTCCCTGTTGATTCTGTTTCTCTAGAGAACCCTAACTAATACAAATACAGAATTACAAATCCTCATGCCCATTCTGGACTCCAGGAGTTCGGGTTGTTTAAGTGAGTTATCGAGAGAGGTTGATTTAGATTATATGTTATAGAAAATTTAAGTTCTAGACATAATAAACTCTGCCCTTGGCCTCATACCTTAGCTGAAGGTCTAGAGTATATATACCATCATCTTTTACCTTACATTCTAATTTACCTTAGGCCCAGTCAGACTGGCTTTATTTTAAGCTCTAATTGAGGTCTCTTTTTCAGTTATTTTAACTATTATACATACCTATGCTAACTTTCAGAGCTGCAGCACTCCATTTTTGGGTCTTAGGTTTCACAGAGTTACTCAGAATTCCAGGGAAATGCTAGCTGATATGTGTAAAGCTCAATGTCTCAGAATCCAGAAATACATCCACAACTTCAGACCAAATGTGGCTGCTATAAGGACCCACAATCTAGGTTCCCATTTTCTTATAAGTATTTTCTGAGAGAGACCTTAGCATATTTGTTCTTTTATTTCTGGCTTATTTTGTACAACACATTGTTGCCAAGATTTATTCAGTTTGTTGTGTGCCTCTCTATGTCCCTCCTTTTTGTAGTTGTACCATATTCCATCATATAAATGTATCACCGTTTGCCGTTGTACTTCTTGGTCATTGTATTCTTTGGCTCCCTTTAACTATTGGGCATCATGATTAATGTCCAGAATAAACAAGCTACCTCTTACAGTATCCTCGCTTCATTGTGCAATCAGCAGTACTGTCAACGTTAGACAATTTTCAGTGGTACAAAATGACACAGAACCGGGAAGCACAATGTCACCAACTATCAAATCAGAACTACTCCTTATTACTTGTCCCTCCCCACAATTAGTTGCCCCTGGTAGTGGTGTGTTACTGTTGATGTCTTCCTGTTAAGTATTGGTCATAGCTTGCAAATTTAGTTGCCCCCTTATATCCCTCTACTATTGACTCTTTGTCTACTATCAAACCATTGAAATAGTTCATGCAAGAACTTCTTTATAATTGTAGATTTAATCTACGGGATACATGGCACTATACATCTGCTTTCAATCATATTCACCTTCAATATGGCAATGTTACTTGTAAACCTGCTAATCAGTTACCATCACTTCTATCTGTTCCCTTGTATTTAGATTCAACCTCTTTGGGTAGCCTTTCCTCAAACTCTAACTTTTCTGTACCTCTAGGTTTTCTATATTCTACAGTGTAACCTCCAAGATAACCTTCACTAGAGTCATAATAGGGAACATACAGTATCTGTTCTTTTGTGTCTGACATTTCTCTTAGCATGTCCTAAAAATTCATCCATGTTTTCATATGCTTCAGACATCATCTCATTTTACTGTTGCATAATATTCCATTGTATGTATATACCACATTTTGTTTATCCACATGTCTATTGATGGGCACTTGGATTGTTTCCATTTTTTGGTGATTGTGAATAGTGCTGCCATGAACATTGGTGTGCAAATGTCTGTATGTGTCACTGCTTTCAGCTTTTCTGGATATATACTGAGTATTGGTATTGCTGGGTCATAGGTCAACTTAATATTTACATTTCTGAGGAATCACCAAACTGTTTTCCACAGCAGCTGCACCATAGTATGTTCCCATTAACAATGAATAAGTGTTCATATTTCTCCACATTCTTTCCAACATTTTGTAGTTTTCTGTTTGTTTAATAGCAGCGATTCTTATAGGAGTGAGACGATATCTCATTGTCATCTTAATTTGCATTTTCCTTATAGCTTCATGTGCTTTTTAGCCATTTGTATTTGCTCTTCCAAAAAGTGTCTATTCATATTCTCTGCCCATTTTATAATTGGGTTGTTTGTTCTTTTGTTGTTGAACTTTATAATTTCTTTATGTACACAGGATATCAAACCTTTATCTGGTATGTGGCTTCCAAATATTTTCTCCCATTGAGTTGGCTGCCTCTTCACTTTTTTGACAAAGTCCTTTAAGTCACAGAAGACCTTGATCTTAAGGAGTTCCCATTTGTCTATTTTTTCTTTCTCTGCTTGTGCTTTAGTATAAAGTTTAAGAAGCTGCCTCCTATTACTAGATTTTGAAGATATTTCCCTGCATTTTCTTCTAGAAGTTTTATGGTACTGGCTCTTATGTTTAGGTCTCTAATCCATTTTGAATTAATTTTTGTATAGGGAGTCAGGTAGGGGTCTTCTTTCATTCTTTTGGCTATTGATATCAAATTCTCCCATGTCCATTTATTGAAAAAGACTATTCTGTCCCAGTTCTGTGGATTTGGGGGGTCTTATTGAAGGTCAATTGTCCATATGGTGGTTTATTTCTGCCCTCTCAAATTCTATTCTATTGATTAATACTTCTATATTTGTGTCAGTACCATGCTGTTTTGACCACTGTGGCTTTATAGAAAGCTTGAAAGTCAGAAAGTGATAGTTTTCCCACTTTACTTTTCTTTTTTAGGATAGCATTAGTGATTTAGGGCTCTTTCCCTTCCAAATAAATTTGATGACCAGCTTTTCCAAGTCCTTAAATTATGTTGTTGGGATTTTGATTGGTATTGCATTGAATCTGTAAATTAGTTTGGGTAGAATTGACATCCTACCTTCCTATCTATGAGCATGGAATATTTTTCCATCTATTTAGGTAATTTTTAAGTTCTTTTAGAACATTTTTTTGTAATTTTCTGTGTTTAAGGCCTTGGCATCTCTGGTTAGGCTTATTCCTAGACACATGATTGCTTGTTCACTATTTTGAATAGAATTTTTTCCTTAGTTGTCTCCTCAGATAGCTCATTGTGTATAGAAACATTATTGAATTTATACATTAACCTTGTACTCTGCCCCTTTGATGAATTTGTTTGCTAACTCAAATAGCTTTGTTGTGGGTTTCTCAGGGTTTTCTAAGTATAGGATCATGTCATCTGTAAATAATGAAAGTTTTACTTCTTCCTTTCCTATTTGGATGCCTTTTATTTCTTTCTCCTGTCTAAGCACTCCAGCTAGGACTCGTAGCACAATGTTGAATAACAGTGGAGACGGAGGGCATCCTTGTCTTTTTCCTGATCTTAGGGGGAGTGCTTTCAGTCTCTCATTGTTAAGTATGATACTGGCTATGAATTTTTAATATCTGCCCTTTATAATATTGAGAAAGTTTCCTTCAATTCCTGCCTCGTGAAGTATTTTTTTTTTTTTAGGAAAAAATGCTGGATTTTGTCAAATGCTTTTTCAGCTTTCTATTGTTTTATTGTTCTCCAGCTTGTTTATTTCTGCTTTAATCCTTGTTATTTCTCTTCTTTTATTTGCTTTGGGATTACTTTGCTGTTTTTTCCTCAAATTCTCCACGTGGGCAGTTATGTTCTCAAGTTTTACTCATTCTTGTTTTTTAATATTGGCATTTAATGTAATAAATTAGACTCAGTTTGTGTGCTAGCATGTGATCTATCCTGGAGAATGCTCATGTGAGCTAGAAAAAATGTATATCCTGGTGTTTTGGGGTGTAATGATCTACATATGTCTGTTAGATCTAATTCATTTATCCTATTCTTTAGGTTCTCTATTTCTTTGTTGATCCTCTGTATGGTTGTTCTATCTATAGTGGAGAGTGGTGTATTAGAGTGTCCCACTATTATTGTTGAAATGTTTATATGATTGGTAGCATACACATTTATGATTATTTTCTCTTGATGAATTGTTCCTTTCATTAAAATATAGCGCTCATCTTTGTCTCTTTTGACATCTTTATATTTAAAGTCCATTTTATCTGAAATTAATATAGTTACTCCTGCTTTCTTTTGTTTAAAGCTTGCATAGAAGACCTTTTCCCATCCTTTTACTTTCAATCTAACTGTGTCCTTGAGTCTAAGCTGTATCACTTTTAAATAACATATGGATGACTTATATTTTTTAATCCATTCTGCCAGCCTGCATAGAGGGGAGTCATGCTAGTGGTATTCTGTGTGGTGCTGGAAGGGACAGAGGTACTTATGGTAGAAGATGCAGTAATGGGGGCAGCAGGTGTGGAAGAGACAGTGGTGGTGACAGAATCAGATCTGGTAGATGAGGGAGAGTCCATGAGAAGAGTAGTAGAGACAGGTATGTGGTGGCAGAAGTGGTTGCAGCCTGAGCAGTGGTTGAAAAAAATAGAGAAGCCTTAGTGGCAGGGATGGTGCTGGGTCTTGCAGCAGATGAAAGAGAAGGAACACTTATGTTGGTAGCTGGCTGTGTGGAGCTAGAAGGGGCAAATGTGCTCATGGTAAGAAGTGATGATGATGATATTAGTGAAATGTGGAGGAGACCACAGATGTGAAGGTAGTAGCCTCTGTGGTGACAGTGGTGGCAGTATGAGTTGGCATGATAAGACGAGGTGTGGTGGTAGAAATAGGCTGTATGGTTGAGAAAGAAGAAATGGTTGAGGTGGCAGGAGCTATGCTGGTGGTTTCAGTCAAGGCTCTAAGAAGAGATTATGGTAGTGGCACTTGGTGTGGTGCTGGAGGCAGAAGCTCAAGAGGAGAGGTGCTCAGCTGTGTGTTGATAGGCTCAGATCTGGTATGTGTGGATGACTCTGTGGGAAGAGTGGTAGAGTCAGCTGTTGCAGGAGTGCTGGTGTGAACCTGAGTAGTGGTTGAGGAAGAAGAGTTGGCTAAGGTTATGGGGAGTGGGGCTGGTGGCTGCTGCAGAAGAATGAGAAGGAGGAGAGATTTTGTGATAGCAGCACTCTGTGTGGTACTGGAAAGAGCAGAAGTATTTGATGAGCAGGTGCCAAGACAGAAATAGCAGATAAGGAGACCACGGCTGTGGGGGTGACAGGTTCAGATGTGGTAGATATGCAGAAGGCTATAGGAACAGTGGGTACAGACAGGTATGGTGTGGCAGAAGTTCTGGTGTTAGCCTGATTGTGGTAGAAGAGGGAACAGAAGTCCTCAGGGTGGCAAATGAGGTGCTGGTGGTAGCATAGGAAGTTAAGACCTCAACCGTGACAAAGAAGCTAAAAATAATTGTGGCAGGAGATAAATTATTGGAGATAGCTAAAGTTGTAAAGGTAGCAGATCTGGTTGGAGGAGGAATTAATGTGGAAGCAGCTGTGGTTGCATGCTCTGGTTTTGGCAGGGTGTTAGTGGTCACAGGGGTTGTATTTGTGGATGCAGCTGGAGACGCTGTAGGTGGGGCAGAAGAGACATATTTATTAACCGGATCAGCTACTGTTGTCACAGATGTAGTGGTTGTAGAACAAGGTGTGGGATGGCCAGCTGTGTTGATTGCTAAAGTGGGAAGTGCCAGATTGTACAGTGGAAGACGGAAAAGGAATGGTTGTGGCAGTAGGCAAGTTGGAGAGACCATTTGTAGTGGTGGTAGCCTCTGTGGTGATAGAATTAGATGAAGAGCTTGGTGCGGTAAGAGTGGTGACAGAGGTTGTAGTGGTAGTGTCAAGTTCATAGTTGACAGTTGTGTCATCAGATATGTTATAGTTAAATGTTGTCTTGTTTTCTTTACTCCATGGTAGAATAGTAAAGAGCAGAGAAGTCAGAAGTAATTGTGGAAATAGGATTCGTAGTGGTTTTAGGGGTGGTCACAGTACATATTGGTGATCTAGGGTTATTAAGGTGCTAAGGGTATGAAGAAAGCTGATAAATTTCTGGTGGCAGGGTGGAGCAGCAGGAATGGTGGCTGAAAGAGTGACAGCAATAGCCTGGGGGGGGGTGGAGAGAGCAGAGTGGTCATGGTGGTAGGATAGGTGCTGGTGGCTGCAGTGGATAAGTTGGAGAGGAAAGCTGTCACTCCAGTCTCCTATGTGGTTCTTGAAAGAGCAGATGTGCTCATGGCTGCTTGTGTGGGGAAGTAAGCAGCAAAGGAGGAAGTGACTGTGGATGCAGCTGTGAAAGGAGCCTCCTTGGCAGTGACAGGGGTTTTAAATGGCACCATAAGTGATACTTGTAGATGTTGCTTCTGCAGTTGAGGTGACAAGGCAAATTGACTAGTAGCACCAAAGGCAGCAACGGCAGCCGCTGTGGTGGAAACCTTAGCTATGTGGGTATTAGCTTGAGTGGTACTGGAAGGAGTGGAAATGCTCAGAGCAGCAGGTGTGGTGGTGATGGTGTCCATGATAGAAGATGCCGTAGGTGTGTCAGAGGCAACATCTGTGGCTAGTGGCCTGTTTGGTGCCAATTGATGTATAAAAGACAGCAAGGTGAAATCAGTAGTGTCAGGCTCATAACCATGTGTGGTGTTATTAAATGTGCTAGAGTAAGATGCTGGCATGCCATATGCTGTGATCAGGTTATAGCCATTATATCAGTGAGTGAAGCTGTGGGGTCTGTTCCAGTAGTCAAATCAAGTAGTGGGGACAGCAGTAGTGGTGGAAGAAAGGTTATGGTGATTTCAAGGAGGTTCTCTGTGGATGTTGCTGTTTTAAATGCAGCAGATGTGGTGGAAAGAGTACCTGTGGGAGGTGGTACCCGCTTCTGTGGTTGTAGAAGTAGTTATTTCTGTGGCAAATGTGGTTATGATCATGGGGTTAGTGCTATCAACCTCTGAGAGGATATAGGTAGAGATGACTACAGTTGTGAATCTTGTAGAGATAGATGGAGGAGCAGCAGAGGTGGTAGGGAAAGCCTGTGCTACAGTAGAAGGAGATGAAGTGGAAGTGGTGTTGGCTGCAGCTGACGTGTGAAAGTGAGAAGGTTTGATAATGGAGGTAGAGGGAACTGAAGGGGTAAAGGGAAGAGGAGCGGTTGAAGCAACAGGTGTGGTAGAGATATCCACTATAGTAGGGCAATCTCTGTGATGAGAGGGGTTAAAGTAACTTTGGAAGCAGATGTGGTAGGGACAACTGTCGGTGCTGCAGATAGAGTTTTTGTTAGGGCTGTTGAGAGAGAAGCTATGATGGTGGCTGGTGTCTGTATAGCAGCAGCTTTTAAGGTGCTTCCAGCCAGGCTTATAGTAGTGGCTGAAGACTGTGTGGCTGTATTAATAGTAGATGCAGTCGCAGCAGTGAGTGTAGGTATCGATGTAGATTGAGAAACTGATTTTGTGGTGATAGGAGTTGTAGTTCTTACCACAATGTTTAAGAAATTAGGAATTTAGTGCTGAATCCATTGAGCTGATTGATTCAGCAATTTGGGTGGTATTAGCAAGGGATTTAGTAACAAGAAATTTGTTATTCTGCTCTAATGACAAATTTGGTCATTGGAGCAGAATTTGTAGTTAGTAGGGCTGGTGGCAGAGAAACTAGCAATTTCAGTTGGTTTGAAAGATACAGTAGAAGGTGAACTGGTGTCAGATACAGAATTGATAGTGGGTAAGTTCAGTTGTGGCTGTTTCAGGTCTGGTAGAGGTGGTAAATTTTGTAGTAGAGTCACAAGTTTTATAGTTATGGTACATTTGATTGTGAGGTAAGCACAGGAAATGGTGGTGGATTTGATGGAAATTGAAGTGAGCTTGATAGTAACACTGGATTTGCTGGCGGAAACCACCGAGATTTTTTTTTTGCATGAGCAGGCACCAGAAATTGAACTGGGGTCTCTGGCATGGCAGGCAAGAACTCTGCCTGCTGAGCCACCATGGCGCACCCAATCAGGGTTTTTAATTTACTGGTTGCAAAGGTGGTAGGCTTAGACTTAGTGGAAGGTTTGGTAGCGGAGGGTACACCTTGGTTGCGGTAGTGGATGTACTGATGGTTGCGGTAGCTTATTCGTGGCGGAGGACTTGGTGGAAGGAGACCCTACCTTTGCAGTAGTGGAAGATTTGGAAAGAGTGACCACACTTTGGTAGAAGCAGTGGATTTTGTTGGTGTAATTGAGTTTGGAAATGAGGAAGATTTGATGACAGAGGCCACTGAATTTTTGGGTTGGGCTTTCTGGTAGGTGATGCTGGTTGAATAGCCATGGAAGCTTTGGTGGTCAGTAGGAATTTGTTGGCAACTTCTAAGGTGGCATTAGAATTTGTTAATAACTTCCTAGATTGTGGAGGAGGAAGCACCCCCGGGAAATAATGCTGATAGGTTGGTTTAGGTTTCAATGTTGGCTTTTCACGTGGTATTAATGGGCAAGGTTGGTGCTGTTTACTAGGTTGCCTTGAATGATGTTTGTGTAAGCCAGGTCATTGGACAGAGTTATATGGATGGAGATAAAGTAGACTAGGTTATAGTTATTGTACAGTATTGTACAGAGTGAAGCCACCTTGGGTTGAAATTTTCTTTCTTTTTTTGCATGGGCAGGCACCAGGATTCGAACCCATTTCTCTGGAATGGCAGGTGAGAACTCTGCCTGCTGAGCCACTGTGGCCCACCCCTTTTAGTTGACATTTTGATTGGCCAGGATGCTGACTCAGAGGGAGGGCCTGGTTAGTGAGGTCTCTGAACACAAGGTGGATGCTTTGCTCTTTATTTCTCTGTTGTATGGTTGATTTTACCTTAGATTTTTTTTGGCTAGATTGCTTTCCTACTGATTTATTCAAATCGTGTTCTGAGGATGCAGTTTGATCATATTTGGAAACATTTGGGCTAGCGCTTTCTTGACTTATTTATTGTTTTAAGGTTTGATTTTTATGAGGTTTTCTTGGCTAGGTGTTTCCTGTGGACTTAATGCTTATGGCTTAGTTTGATGTTTACATTTTCTTGTATGATTTGGAACTGGAGGTAGTTTGGAATTATAGGCTTAGTTGAAATTTTGTGTCAGAGTAAGGGTTAGGACTGTTTGGTAGTTTTGCTTGGGAGATATTTGCTAATTTTGGGTTTCTTAAGTGCCAGTGGGGGTTGGTGGCAATTTTGAAGTACAGATTTTTGAAGAGGTCTTGTTTGATCAGACAGATAATGTTTATGCACAGGTCTTTGTTTACAAGGTGGATTTTTTACTTTTTTGGTTCTGTTTGGTTTGTTTGCAATTGGTTTTGAATTTCCAGGTTGTTCAGTAGTATTTAAATGATGTTTTCTTTGGTCAATTCATTTCATACTGGAGTTTTGTTCAATATTATGACATACCATTACACATCCATCTTATTAGCAATGATTTAAATATCTGATGATACTGAGTTTTCTCATAGATCATCTATTACATTGGTGGGAGGATAAATTAGTATAGTCATTTTGGGAAATAGTTGTCATCATTTCATTGTAGGAGCAATTCTGCTCCTGCAACTTTATTAGCTAAAGAAACTTTCTAACATGGATTAAATAAGAGGCATGTTGAAGGATATTAATAGGCACTATTTATTATAGCCAAGAATTTTATAATGAAAAAAATTACATCAAGGGTAGAATGTGTAAATATATTGTGGCATTTTCATTCAAAGCCTATCATGCTGTAATGAGAATGAATGCAGCCATAGGCATTAATATGACTGACCCTCATAAACATAATATTAAGGGAAAGAGTTAGTCAGAAAAGAATGTGTAAACAACTACAGGATAACTTCTTTTATATGAAATGAAAAAACAGCAAAATTAAACAACTTATTGTTTAAGAATGAATCTATAATTGAAAAGCAATGAAGGAATAATTACCTCAAAAATCCAAATAGTGGTTATGTCCAGCTGGAGAAGGGGGGGAATGTGATCATAGAAGGAGCCCCAAGGACTGGTAATACACTAATTATTAAATTTTTGTGGTAGTTAGATTGGATGCACCTTTTATTGTTATTCATTTTATATGCTTTATGCACTCTGCTGGGTATATATTTCACAATAAAATATAATGTCAAAAAGAAATATATCCAGAATATGAAAAAATTTGATAATGTCTCAATATCTTTAATGCTACCACTCTCGTCCAAGTCACCATTAGTTCTTTCCTTAAATATGGCAAATGGACCTTTTAAAACGAAAGATCACATTCTCTCTCTGCCCTAATGGTTTCTTATTTTATTCAAAATCCATATTCCTGTTAACAAGTCATAGCATCACCTATGCTCCTGTAACACATTGTCTGACTCATTTATCACCAATTAAAAGAATACCTACATGAATTTTTTTATACCATTTAACATATTTTGTATATATTTTTCTCTGGGCATGGTTTTGTTTAATATTCTTTAGCTGTCATTGTTTTCTCTAAAGCAATTGTCTTTTTTGGTGATTGTCAGAGGAATATACGGTTGCTTTCTTGTGTGACATATTTTGTACCCATCCCCCAGTTCACTCTTACTCCTTGCTTCAAAATTTTTCTTACCCTATCCTCTGCTTCACTTCCCAACACCCTTTCAGTATTCTTTGGAATAGCAGATAATGTTTCTTTGTGTGTATGCTTTAACATAAACATTATCTTTATATCTTTATATTTCAAACCTAAGTCCTAGGTGTCATTAAATACCAACCTCTATGAAATGTAGATTAGATAAATGTACACAAAAGTGCCATTATAGAGTCTTCTTCAGTGCTTTTCCAGAGCCCCACAAAAATACAGACAGACAGAGGAGAAAAACTAATATGGCTGGCAAACCAGACCCCAATACTTAAAATTAAGATACGATGTAGAAAGAAAATGTAACCCCCAGCTAATAAACCTTCCAAAATGAAAACTGAAATTGGAAGCTTCAATGTCTGTGAATGGTCATGTGCCCCAGGGATCACACCTTTTCTGTTTATACTCGCTCTCTAGCCAGGCACTCAGCGCTGCCAGACAATCACATATCCTCAGTGTGCTTGCTTTTCTGCATGATTATTATTTTTTATCCCTTCTTCTCTCCTAAAATCCCCAATATTTCCTCCAACCTCACTCTCAACTGACAATCTTGCTGCTTCCTTTATTGAGAAAATTTAAGCAATCAGAAGGGAATGTCCACAAAATGCCACCACCATATCTACCCACCTGCAGCATCTGCACTCACTTATCCTACCTTTCCACTTGCGACCGCAGATGTCCAGTGTAAGCCAATCTGCTCACTTGTGCTCTAGATCCAACCCTCTCTCTCCTATTTAAGAACTTGGCTCCAACAATTCTACTGCATCAGTATTTTACTCCTATCAAAATGTTTCTTTCAGCATTAAAATACTCTTGATCCACTTTTCACATCAACTAACTAACAACAACATTTCTTTGTTCCTCTCTGCAGAAAACCATCTGGAAAGAGTTGTCTGTTTTCACTGTCTCCAAATCCTTGCCTTCTGCTCTCTTGTAAACTCACTCCAGACAAACTTTCATCCCTACTCTTTCACAGAAATCATGCTTGTTAAGATAACAATGACTTACATGTAGCCAAATTCAGTGGGTAATTCTCAGTCCTCCTCGTCTTACTCGATCCATCAACATCTGACAGAGTTGATCACTTTCCTCTTTGGAATTCTTTTTTTTTTTTTCATTATCCTCATGGATAGCACACTCCTCTAGATTTCCTTATACATCCCTCATTACTTCTAGTCTTCTTTGCTGGTTCTTTCTTTTTCTTTTAATTTTGAAGAATCCTCACAGATCATTCGTGGGTGCTTTCCTCTTTGTGTACAAGCACTCCTTTGGTGACCTCATTCATTCTCATACCACAAAAATATATAACTTGATCCCAGATGTCTCTTCTGAACTCGAGTCTTACACATGAGTACTTTCTTGAGATTTTCATGCTAATTATGTAATAATGATTTCATACTTACAACATCCAAAACTGGACTCCTCCGAAACTTCAACACATATAGTGCCCATCTCCCTCTCTATCACATCAGAATTGAAGGCTGCTCCACCTTTGAGCTTCTTAGACAAAATTCTGGAGTCATCCTTGAGCTCTCTCTCACACCTCATGTCTATCAGGAAATCCTACTGGTTCTACTTCAAAATATATCCAGAATTTGATGACTTCCAACCATCTTCACTACTGCTATTGTGTTCCATGCCACCAGCCTCTTTCTCTATTGAGTTAGGTAGGCTGTAGCTACCTAACTACATTCTCCTTTCTAAATGTATTCTCCAACAGTTAATTCTCAGCAGAATAACTAGTGTGTTCAAAACGTTGTCAGATCAATATGATGCATGGATTTTTCTCAACACAGTGTCTATTATAATTCAAACATAAATGGAATCATTTCATTCCTAAACTCAGATCTCCTCAATTTCTGCACTCTTCACTCAGAGTAAAAGTTAGAGTATGTACTATGAACTCTAAGGCGTTATAAATCTGCCCCCCCCCCCCTTTAACATTCAGCTTTCATACTCATTTCCCTCTCATTCATTCAGCTCCAGTCATGCTGGCCTCCTTGATGTTCCTTTAATACACTAGGCACTTTTATTTTAATGCTTTTGCCCTTGAATTTTCTCTGCCTGGAACATTTTTCCCTCAAGCAGCCTCACACTTGGTGTCCTCATTTGCTACAGTTCTTTCCTAAAAATTCATCTTTTCAAAGGTCTTCCCTTGCTACCTTATCAAAAAATTTAAGCTGTTTCTCAGGTGCAGCACCCTTACTTGCCTTATTCATTCTTCTCCTTAGCATTTATCACACTAGCATTATCATTTATTTATTTATTGTTTACTTTGCTTACTACTCTATCCCAGTATCTAAAATAGTATATGGTACATTGTAGACATCCAATAATTATTTGTTGCTGATTGAATGATTTTACACTGTTTCTTTATACTCTCCAGATGGAAAAAATAGCTGTTTGGTCCATATGAAAAAGGTTTAAATGACTTTAAATCAGATATGAAGGTAGACTGGACTTAATGATACTTTCTGAGAAGAAGGTCATGAGGGCCAGGAGGCCAAGGCTCGAGTAGAACCCTTTAATCCCTCCCTACTGGTCACTGAAAGAAGCTCAGGAATTTCTCACTTTTCTTGTCTACACAGCAACTCCATACATGATAATTATTCCATTATCAATATAGCTGTTTCGTCTAGAGGAAACTACTAAAAGAAATTTAAAAAATCTTTTGGAATCCTTGCAGAGGCAAAATATAAATACCAAGAAATACCATTATGGTTTTAATGTATTTTACATCTAACACAACACATTTATATCCTTGGAAATAAGCCATTTTTCAATATAAAAATCTAAAAGTTATGCATGTAGAAGAAAAAAAATGGAATCATTTTGAAATTTTAGAATATCATTATTCAAATGGTGCTATCAACTACATTTCAACATTGAATGTAAATAATTTGTGGATTTGGTGAATTTTGTATTATCTAAGTTGAAACAGCCCTATATAACCATGTAGTATCAAAAGTCAGTATGATTAAAACAGATTTTATTGTTTTGGGAGTCTTTTTTATGAAATCATGGAATGTGAGCCTTAGGGTTTAGAAGGTGAGGCTGCCTGACCAATTAGTGCAGTATATCTTAAGGTACAGTGTCCAGTCTACAAAACAATTCTAGACATTGCATAAAGGTAGTGTCATTTATTGCTTTATTGCACTACATTGTATAACTTGGGCTAAATGTTTTATTTACATTGCTCAATTGATTCTGGCAATGACCCTAAAAGGAACATATAATCATATACATGTGACAGACAGAAAACCTAAGAAAAAGCTTTTAGTAGCTTGTTCAAGGTCACAAAGCTGATAAAAGACAAAGATAGGGTTTGAAACCACTACTTTCTTGACTCCACAGAACATGCATTTATCTATTATGCTATAGAGGGCAATCTAAAATTAGTTTGCTTTTCTCCAAATTTCTATCAGAAAGAGAAGAAAACCTTCCTTTCAGAAACATATCATTTCTAACATATAGTTATTTTAGTTAGTTCTATTTTGTTATATGGAAAATTAATTGAAGCAGAACTAGAGCAATAGAATAACAGAGGGAATGGAACACTTAATCTTTGCTATTTATGCTTAACCATATATAAAAAAACATAGATGCTACAGTTGGATTTCAGAGTAGATATGAACCACAATATTCAGCCACTGTATTAGGAAAAACATTCATTTAATTTAAATCTCTGGTCAAATGAGTAAATGTTTGGCATTAAAATTTTGGAAGAGAAGTCTAGAAATGGACTATTCGGCAGTCCTGGCTCTTTTAAATGTGGCTCAGTGAATATTTTCTTTATCATATTCCCCAGCATATTTTGCAAAAATATTAAATACAAACAGTGATTGCATTTCCATTAAAAACATACCAAAGGCTCATCTAATCAAAGTGCATTGCTCATTACCAAAAGCCAAGGGTAGAAGAAATGACTTTGGGTTGAAAATTACCAATAACTCCTTTTGTGGTGTCCTTCTTTCCTAATGTGGTTAAAATACCTATTAAATGGATTTTTTTTCTTTTATAAAGGGGATTTATTATGTTACAAGATACAATTATAAGGCCATGAAAATATCCAAATTAAGGCACCAACAAGAGGATATTTTCTTGGAGGAAAGACAGTTGGCACCGGGGTCCCTCTGTCATATGGGAAGGTACATGGCGACGTCTACTCATTTTTCTTTCCTGGCACCTGGTTTCAGTTCTGTGGGCCCTTCTTATTTCTCTTAGGGCATTTTCTTGCTAAGCTCTCTGTCTGTCCATCTGTCTTTCTGTCTCTTTCTCTCTCTCTCTCACCCTGAGCTTTCTCAAAGGACTTCAGTAAAGGATTAAGACCCACCTTGAATTGGATATGTCGCATCTCCATGAAAACAACTTAATCAGAGCTCCCACCCAACAATAGGTCTGCCACCACAAGTTTGGATTGAAAGAACACAGCCTTTTCAGGGGTATGTAATGGATTTCAACCAGCACATTCAACCTTCTGGGCACCCAAAAGACATGTTCTTTCCATATACAAAATACATTCATTTGGCCACAATATCACAAAAGCATTTCAGTAACAATACAAATACAATACAAAGTGAAAAACAGTACCAAGTCTCATCAAAATCAACTGAGGGCATGGTCTGTCCTAAGGCAAAATGCTCTTCTGGCTGTGTATCTGTGAAACTCAGAACAAGTTATCTGCTTCCAACGTACAAATGAGGGACAGTCAAGGATAAGTGTTCCCATTTCCATAGGGAGAAATTGAAAGAAAAATGGGTCACTGGATCCAAACAATTCTGAAAACCTGCAGAGCATACTTCATTGAATTTTAAGGTCTGAGAGTCATTTATAGAATGATTTTTAAATGCAAGTTTACTGAGATATATTTACATACCATGTAATCGTCCAAAGTGTACAATCAGTGGGTCACAGTATCCTCATATAGTTGTGCTTTCATCATCATGATCCATTTTTGAACATTTTCATTTCTCCAAAAAAATAAAAATAAGAATAAAAATAAAACAAAAAGGAACACCCAGAACATTCTTTTGCCCTTATTCCCCTCTATTATTCTTTTTTTTTTTTTTTTTTTTTTTTTTAAAGAGAGAGGGAGGAAGGGAAGGAAAGACAGAGAGAAGGAAGGAAGGATGGAAGAAAGGGAAACATCTTTAAACATTTTCTTGTTTTATTGTATTTTGTTTGTTTGTTTGTTTTTTTTACATGGGCTGGGGCCGGGAATCGAACCGAGGTCCTCCGGCATGGCAGGCAAGCACTTTGCCCGCTGAGCCACCGCGGCCCGCCCTCTATTATTCTTTTATTGTCTTTATTTTCTTATTTATCTGTCCATACACTGGATAAAGGGAGTGCCAGTCGCAAGGTTTTCCTAATCATATGGTCACATTGTAAAAGCTCTATAGTTATATAACAGTCTTCTATATTCAGGGTACTGGTTTGCAGTTCAACAGTTTCCGCTATTCTAATGCACCAAAACCTAAAAAGAGATCTCTATATAATGCATAAGAGTAACCTCCAGAACGGCCTCTCAACTCCATTTGAAATCTCCTGACACCAAAACTTTATTCTATTTCATTTCTCTTCCTTCTTTTGGTCAAGAAGCCTTTCTGAGTGTCGTGATGCCAGGTCAAGGCTTTCTCAGGAGTCATGTTTCACATTACCAGATGTATTTATGCCCCTGGGAGTCATGTCCCACGTAGCAATGAGTTCACCTGCTGAGTTACATCTAGAGAAAGGCCACATCTGAGCAATAAAAAAGGCTCTCTGGGGGTGACTCTTATGTCTAATTATAAGTAAGCTTAACTTCTCCTTTTCAGGAGTAAGTTTCATAAGGGCAAGTCTCAAGATCGAGGGTTTGACTTATTAAAATGGTAGTCCCCAAAGCTTGCAAAAAATCAGGAATTCCCCAGGTAGGGGAGTTTAATATTTCCACCTTTCTCCCAGCCCCTGAAAGGGACTTTGCAAATACTATTTTATTTTCTGCCCAGATTACTCTGCGGTATATTGGGGCATCCGACATGAACCTTAGAAACTAAGAGGATCTCATTCCCTATTCAAAGTTGCATGTAATTATGGTTTTTGTGTAATAACTGACTATACAAGTTAAATTGGATAGTGTGCTACAGGAAATATAAACTTTGCACCCAAATAAACATTTCTTCCTTTGGTCTCACACAGAAGTTGAAGTTTAAAATGCTGTCAATATAATCCCTTACCATTTAGTCTGGTTTACCTTATTCCTAACCAGATTGGCTTCATTCATATCTCTAATTGAAGTCTGATGTCTTTTTCTTTTTCAGCTTTTTAATCAGTTGCTATATGGGGTAATGCCGACTTTCATAGCTGCAGAGCTCTGGACCTGTCTCAGGTGTCACACAAATAACCGAGTTCCAAGGATTGATTGGGTTGTACACAAATAGCGCACCGTCTCAGAATTTAGAAATAACCATTACAATTTAGGATTAGATGTGACTGCTGTAAGATCTTACAATCTAGGAACCAATTTCTAAGTCTTCCCCTGATAACCTGTGCTTTTGAATTCCGTTCTCAGAGTTTGCCCATTATAGTTAATCCATATTAGTGAGATGTTATAATATTTGTCTTTTTGCTTCTGGCTTATTTCACGTAACATAATGTTCTCAAGTTTCATTCACTTAGTTGCATGCCTCACAATTTCATTCCTTTTTTGCAGTCTCTTCAATGTTCCATTGTGTGTATACACCACAGTTTGCCTTTCCATTCCTCAGTCGATGTACCCATAGGCCACCTCTATCATTATAAATCACGAATACCACCTCTATAAATACCACCAGTGTGCAAATGTTCATTTCTGTCCCTGCTTTCAGTTCTTCCAAGTAAATAGCTAATTTTTGGGTTGCAATTATATGGCAACCCTGTGCTTATATGCAACCCCACAGTGCCCTTCAGATAGGCTGCGCCATTCTACTTCCCTACCAACGGTGAGTAGGTACATCTTTTCCCACATTTTCTCCAACACTGGTATCTTTTTTTTTTTAAACAATTTTATTCACACATGATACAATCCATTTTAAGTAAACAGTCCAAAGTTCCTGGTATAATCACTTAGTTATGCATTCACCAGCACAATCTATGTGAGGACATTAAATGGATTCTTGCCAGCTAATGTGTTTGGGCATCTTCATAGTCCAGGTATAGGTGATAATTACAGATACAAGAAGAACCAATGAGACAACAATTGTTTTTCATAACCTGTCATTTGTCCTATTTAGTTCTTTTTGAATGCATGAGATACTTTTTTGATTGAAGGGCTATTCTTAAAATCATGTTTGTCATTGACTATGTTTGACTGTTGTGTCTTCTATTCCTTCCTGAGAAACAGTTGTGTTGTGATTCAATGTGCCAGATTTTTCCAAGTGTGTTAGTTTTCTGAAGTTTTGGTAAACTTTTGTGTCATTGGGTCCCAAACACTGAGGTTTCTATAATTCTATTTTTTTATTAGAGAAGCTGTAGGTTTGCAGAAAAATAATGCATAACATCCACAGTTCCCATGTAACACTTTATTATTGCAACTTGCATTAGTGTGGTACATTTGTTACAATTCATGAAAGAACATTTTTATAATTGTTCTATTGTTTACAATAGGAATCACTGTGTTGTACAGTCCCATTAAAATTTTTATTCTAATAACATATATATGATCTAAAATTTCCCCTTTTAATCACATTCCAATATGTAATTCAGTGTTAATCACATTCATGATGTTATGCTACCATCAGCACTATACTTTACCAAAACTCTTCCATCACCCCAAACAGAAACTGTATACTAATTAAGAATTAAGAATTAGCTTCCTATTCTCTACCAGCACTCTGATCCTGGTAATATATTTTTTAGTTTCTGACACTATAATTTGCTTTTGCCAATTATTTGATATCAGTAAGATCACACAAAATCTGTCCTATTGTGACTGACTTATTTCGCTCAATGGTATCTACAAGGTTCATCCATGTTGTCACATGCATGAGAACCTCATTCCTTTTCACAGTTGAATAATATTACATTTTGTGTATATACCACATTTTGTTTATTCATTCATCTATTGATGGTCTCTTGGGTTGTGTCTATCTTTTGGCAATTGTGAGTAATTCTTCTAGGAACATCAGTGTGCAAATATATGTTTGAGTCCCTGCTTTCAAATCTTTTTGGTATAAACTTACATGTGGGGTTGCCAGGTCATATGGCAATTCTCTACCTAACTTTTTGAGGAACTGCCAAACTGATCTCCTCAGAGGTTGCACCATTTTATTCCCACCGGCAATGAATGAGCTTTCTTATTTCTTCACACCCTCTCCAACACTTGTACTTCTCTGTTTTTTTTTTTTTTAATAGTAGCCATTCTAATGGGTGCAAAATGGTATCTCATTGTGGTTTTGATTTTTATTTCCTTAATAGTTAGTGATATTAAAGGCATCTTTTCATGTGCTTTCCAGCCATTTTTATATCCTCTTGGAGAATGTCTGTTCAATTCTTTTGTCCTTTTAAAATTGCATTTACTGTCTTTTTCTTATTGAGTTGTCAGATTTTTAAAATATATTTTGGACATTAAGTTCTGATCATATATGTGGCTTCCAAATATTTTCTTCCATTCTGTAGGCTGTCTTTCTACTTTTGTGATGAAGTCCTTTGATATACAAAAGTTTTAAATTTTGATGAATTTCAATTTCTTTCTTTATTTTTTGTGCTTGTGCTTTTGGTATAAAGTCTAAGGAAACATTGCCTAGCATGAGGTCCTGAAGATGCGCCCTATGTTGTTGCTTATTTCTAGGAATTTTATAGTTCTGGTTCTTATATGTAGGTCTGTGATCCATTCTGAGTTGATTTTATATATGGTGTAAGGTGGGGGTCCTTCTTTTTTTTCTGCATATGAATGTCCAGTTTTCCCAACACCATTTTTTGAATAGACAGTGTTTTCCTAATTGAATGGACTTGGCATCCTTGTCAAATATTTTCCATAAATGTAAGGGTAGACTTATGAGCTCTCACTTTGATCCCATCAATCTATGTAACTGTCTTTGTATCAGTATCATGCTGTTTTAATTACTGCTTTTAAATTAGTTTTAAGTTCAGGAAGTGTGATTCCTCCAACTTCCTTCTTCTTTTTCAAGATTGTGCCCCTATTTTGGCCCTTTACTTTTCCATAGAAATTTGATGGTTGGCTTTCCCATTCCTGCAAAGAAGGTTGTTGGAACTTGGATTGGGATTGCATTCAATTTTGATTGGGATTGCAATGAATCTGTAAATTGCTTAAGGTAGAATTGACATCTTAATAATATTAGTCTTCCAATCCATGAACATGGAATATCCTTCCATTTATGTAGGTCTTTTTCATTTCTTTTAGCAATATTTTGCAGTTCTCTATTGTAGTTTTATATTATTGGCTAAATATATCCTTAGATATCTGATTCTTTTAGTTGCTTCTGTGCATAGAATTTTCTTTTTTATTTCCTCTTTGTTTGTTACCAGTATATGGAAACACTACTGATTTTTGCTTGTTGATCTTATAACTTGCCACTTCATAAACTCAATTATTTACTCTGGTATGTTTGTTATATAACTTCAGGATTTTCTATATATGGGATCATGTCATCTGCTAATAGAGAAAATTTTACTGTTTCCTTTTCAATTTGGATGGTTTTATTTTCATTTTTCTTGCTTATTTGCTCTGGCTAGTATTTTCAGTAAACTTTTGAATATCCGTGGTGACAGTAGGTATATTTGCCTTTTTGAAAGAAAGCTTTCAGTCTCTCACCATTAAGTATGATATTAGCAGTGTGTTTTTCATATATGCCCTTTGTCA
Source organism: Tamandua tetradactyla (assembly GCF_023851605.1). Classification (NCBI taxonomy): domain Eukaryota; kingdom Metazoa; phylum Chordata; class Mammalia; order Pilosa; family Myrmecophagidae; genus Tamandua; species Tamandua tetradactyla. Next base: position 71,287,305 of record NC_135345.1, on the reverse strand, counting down.
TGTTGAGGAAGTTTCCTTTTATTCCTAGTTTCATAGCGTTTTTATCAAGGAGGGATATTAGATTTTGTTAAATACTTTTCCTGTGTCAGTTGTGATGATCATGTATTTTTACTTTTGTTCTGTTAATGTTGTGTACTACTTTAATTGATGTTCTTATCTTGAGCCACCCTTATATACCTTGGTCATAACGCATAGTTCTTTTAATGTGCTGTTGGATTTGGTTTGCTAGTATCTTGTTGCAGATTTTTGCTACGAGCATCTGTATTCATAAGGTATCTTGTTCAGTAATTTCTTTTTCTGTGGTATCTTTATCTGACTTCAGCATTAGTGTAATCTTGGCCTCATAAAATGAGTTAGGAAAAAAGTGCTTAATTTTTTAAAAACATTTTAACAGGATTGGTGTTAATTCTTCTTGCAATATTTGGTAAGCCATCAGTTCTGTGCTTTATTTTGTTGGCAGATTTTAAATTACTGATTCAGTCTTTTACATGTTATTGTTCTGTTGAAATCTATTTCTTCTTGAGTCAGTGTAGATAGTTTTTATATTTGTAGGAATTTGTCCACTTCATCTAGGTTATCTAATTTGTTGGTGTAGATTGTTCACAGAATTCTCTTATAATCCTTTTTATTTCCACAGAAGCAGTAGGAATGTCTCCTCTTTCATTTCTGAGTTTACTTATTTGCTTTCTTTTTCTTTTTACCCTGTTAGTCTAGCTAAAGATTTTTTTGATATTTTTCATCTTTTTGAAGAATTGACTTTTAGTTTTGTAGATTCTATTTTTTATTCTCTATTTCAGTTTTCTCCATTCTAATCTTCATTTGCTTCTTTTTTTTTGATTTTGGTTTAGTTTGCTTTTCCCCCAGGTCTTCCAGTTGTGATGTTAGGACTCTGAATTGAAATATTTGTTATTATTATTATTTTTAATGTAAGCAATTGAAGCTATAAGTTTCCCTCTAGCATTACCTTTGCTGCACCTCTTAAGTTTTGATATTTTGCGTTTTCATTTCCATTCACTTCAAGATATTCATAATTTCTCTTATAATTTCTTCTTGACCTGTGGTTGTTTGAGAACATTGATAAATTTCCATGTATTTATGAATTTCTAGTTCTTCTTTTGTTCTTGTATCTAGCTTCATTTCATTGTGATTGGAGAAAATAAATTACATGATTTCAGCATTTTTAATTTATTAAGAGTTGTTTTGTGACATAACGTGTAGTCTTTCTTATAAAATGATCCACTTGCACTAGAGAAGAAAGTGTATTCTAGCATGGCTGGGTAAGTTTTTCTGTATATTCTGCTAGGTCTATGTGTTTCAGGATATTATTCAAGCCTTCTATTTCCTTGTTGATCTTCTGCTAGATGTTCTATCCATTATTGAATGTGGGGTATTGATGTCTCTACTATTAATGTAGAACTGTCTATTTCTCTCTTCAAATCTGTCAATATTTGGTTTATATATTTTGGCTTCTGCCATTAGGTGCATATATGTTTATAATTTATTATGGCTTCTTTTTGAATTGTCCCTTTTATCAGTATACAATGACCCTTTTGTCCCTCATAACAGTTTTTGACTTAATGTCTGTTTTATCTGTTATTAGTATAACTACCTCAGCTTTCTTTTTGTTATATTTGCATGGCATATTTTTCCATCCTTTCATTTTCAACCTATTTGTGTCTTTGAATATAAGGCATGTCTCCTGTAAACAGCATATAGTTGGGTCATGCCTTTTTAAACAATCCATTCTGCCATTCTCTGCCTTTTTATTGGGGAGTTTAATCCATTCTTATTTAATATAACCACTCCCTTTCAACTTCTTTGCTATTATTGTCATGAATTTTAGTTTTACATATGTTTTAAATGGTGCAAGAGATTCTTATTTTGAATGTTGTTATTTATTTAGTTTTGCACATATTATTATCTTTTTCTGTTCTTTTCATTTAGTTCTGCATTCCATGCATCCATTTGACACTGACCATCTAATTGAATATCTCCTGTTAGTATTTCTTTATTTGGATTGTTAAAAAAATATCACTCTATCATTTCTGGCACAGTGCTTAGTAAGCTTCTTGGGATTTTGGAGGCAACAATACTACTTTTGAGAGGGCTATTCTAACAATCCAATAAATAACACATAAATCTGTCAATTCTACTGGGGACAAATCAAGAGAGATGTCTTTACAGCAATAGTTCCAGGCTGTAGTACCTGCTATTCTTTAACTTAGGCCTTATGGCTTAGCAGATTCAATGACATTCAAAGTGTCTGTGGCTAAGGTTGCTGCATATATTTTCTGGCAAGAAACATTGACTGAAATTCAGGCATGCAGCCATACCTAACGCAAGGAATGCTAGGAAATGTAGTCTAGCTGTGTCAAGAATGAGGGAAATGCATTTTCCTCTGTCACCTTAGGGTTCCTGCTTTATTCTGAATTCCTATGATAATTAAGCTTCTTTCTTCACTTTGGTAGCTCTCCAAGATATTTGGCATTCCTTCAAAATGAATTTTCAGAATACGTCTTTCTTAAGGGTCCATTTGTTTAATATTACTGGAGAATTTTCTGGCCCCCATATAAAAAAATGACTCCTCAGCTACAGGAGGGGAGGGTTCCTTTGGCACATGGGAGAAATTCTGAAGCTCCACCCATCTTGATGTAACTGTATCCATATTGTTTTCAATCATCAGTGATGGATGACATCACAGTAGAGCATAACCCATGTGGAGAGGCACCTTCAGAAGACTACCATTATGAAGCAAACATTACAAAGCAATACTATCAGCAAATGAAAGGGAGGTGTGTCACACAAGAACCTTGGTGAGATAATTTTTCATCCTTGTGAATAGACTCAGAAATGTCCTGTGTACTTATCTCGCAAACAGTGATAAGGTAAGAGGAAAGAGTATACATGCTGTCTTCTTTATATTGTCCCTTATATCCTGGGTCAAAGTGAGATTTTATTTTCAAGTACAATTGTTGAGCCTTTCCTTTGCATATTTATAGAGAGGAGTGATTTACAGCTTTATGTTTGGACTGCTTACAATACATAGGAGAGAAAGTAACTAAATTGGAGTTATTGTGGTAAATGTCAGAAATTGTGTAGCCTGGTTGATACAGCATAGATTTGTAATGTTCCTCAGCAGTTTTCACTTACTGAGGAGCAGGAGCAGAGAAAGTAGACCTTGGGAATTGCTTATGACATGAAAATCGAGATTGGAATGTTAGAAATTATAGGTATTGCGTAAAGAATATGACTGTCAGAGTTGAATCTGTTTGAGTCAGAATTATGGCTCTGCCTCTAGTGAGATCCTTGTTCTTAGCCAAGTTATTTTAGCTTTCTGAGTCTCTTCTAATAAAGGAAAATACTAATGCAAGCACTGAAGACCTTTTAACAAATCTATATCTATATCTATATTATCTATCTATATCTATGTATCATACATATAATCTTTTTTTTAACATGGGCAGGCACTGGGAATCGAACCCGGGTCCTCAGGCATGGCAGGCAAACATTCTTACCTGCTGAGCCACCGTGGCCCACCCACATATAATCTTTTATCTGTATGTTTGTCTTTTGGTGTCGATATGTTGCATAATCAGTGCCAAACATTAATAGGTATACAATTGCTGGTAGCTATTGCTATTAAGTGTTGTAGTTAATTTTTTCATTTATTATTAATTTACAAGCATTTATTGATTACCATCTATAATATATAATTACTATATTATCTATGCAGGAAATGGAAGCAAGTAAATTCCGAGTGACAATCATGGGCTGGGAAATCAGGAGACCTTAAAGAACTATTTGGATGAAGAGGATACTTAATAGAGAGAGGGAAAGGACAATTTAGAAAGACAGAAACCTGGTCAGAGAAGAGGGTTTTAGAGTTCTATATTTGAAGTGAAGGAAGTTTATGGGACGATTTTATCCAAGTGAATAATTGTCTGGTGTTTGGCTTAAGTGATGTTGGGGAAGGATGTTTAGTGAAGGTGAGGTGGTCAGGTGAAAGTAGGAATCAAGAGAGGGCAAAACATGGGGGCTGACATGGTGAATGTGACTGGAGTGGGCTGGGGAGGAAGATTAAGGAGAAAGCTTAAAATTTGCAGAGGAAGATGGGAATATGTGACTTAGGTGAGGAAATAGGTGATGAATGATTCTTAAAACAGGAGGAATTATTAAATGAGGAAGCACAAAAAGGATCCACCTGTGACTGAGGGTAGTAAGTAAAATTTCCTGAAGACATAATTTAGAGTGAGTGGCACAAAGAGTGGTTTTATGAAAAAGTCTGTGTGTGCTGTCATCAGAAAGAAGCCAGGTTTAGTTAATGATTCCTGGAGAAGCCCCAAGATAGAGGAAGACTTTTCCGTAAAATAACAGAGAACCTACTGACGTGGTGGAGGTGGCTGGTGTAATATTAGACCATGGTCTAGAGTACAACAGGAATGGTGAGGCACATGCTAAAGGGAGAGCCCTGTTCTTGAGTGGAAATTTTGGCCACCAGTGATTAGGAATCAGAGCACTGGGAGGGCATTTACTAGTAGGGACAGAGAATACTAAGTAGGCAAATATAATCAAGGGAGTGACTACAAATCCAGTGAGCCTCAGGATTTAATTGCAATGTTAGTGGGCCCTTGTATGAGAGATATGGACTAATTCATTGTTTGGTTGAAGATGTCCCTTCATATGAACACAATTAAGAGAAGTTGAAGACAAGCTGCCAGACCTGTAAGTGTTAATGAATCACGTGAGGGTGAGGATGGTGTTTTGTTGAACTTTATATGCTCAGTTTACATAATGTCTGAACTACAGTCAACATTTAATGCATATTTATTGAATTAAGGGCTAGAGTGGATTTTCAGAAAATTTAGTTTAGATATTGGAAAGGGACATGGAGGGGCCATAGAGAGATGTTGGTGGAGTTACAGCGTGAGTCTAACATTGTAAGATTAGGTGATTTTTGGTGATGGAGTTCTCTATTGGCGTAAAGTTTTGGGCAAGATATATGTTAAAAAGGAAATGGGGAAAATGCTATATCTGATGGTTAAAATGGCTGCAAGTTAGAAAGTTATAAATGTGGGTATTTATATATATGTGTGTGAGAGGAATGAAGAAGAAAAAATCCAACCCTATGTATAGTACTTGGAGACAAGCAGCATTTGAGGGCAAAGGTCATGGTTCTGTATTGCCTCTAGATTCCATATTTTTCACTGCCTCCAAATTGTCTCCAGATTCTCAGTTTCAGGTATTAAATCCTCTGACCATCCAATTTTTTTCCTCAGCTCCCTTCACTAATTTTTCTCTTCTCATGAACCTATTGTTTATTGACCCTCCTACCTATTCCTTGTTTTCTGTCCTTCTACTGTACTTACTATTCAGTGATAGTAAGTGCCTCGGGCATGGACTTGCCTGACTTTAAAGGGGCTCAACTCCCACTGGCTTGAAAATTACATAACTTACTTGGAACTTGTGGTACTTTCTGAGGAAAGTGTAGAAACTGCTAAATATTGATTTCAGTGTCTAAGTCTTTGAGACATCATAATATTGACTATAAATGATAGAGATGGTCATGGAGACATAACTGTTTATCAAGATACGGATTTGGTTTATTGAAATTGGTGAATTTAACTGCATCATATACATGGTATTTGGAAAGTTCTGTTACTTGTTTTGAAAAATATGCATTAAATATCACACACAAATATTTTTTCCAGATGGATATAGCTCCATTCTTCCTTTCTGATGATATTAGAGTTTTAATTTGCATGTACTTTTCATGAATTCCAAGACCTCTTTGAGAAGTGGGCTTGTTTAAACATGTAATGATAAGAAAATATTTCCTTCTCTGCAGCCACCAAAACTATTAAAGCATATATATAGATAATTCAAACATTTAGCAGCCAAATAATATCTTGGTGAAAATGAGTTGATATTTGTTTTTTAGAGTGTTGACAGAAAAAAATAAACAAGACGCTTTCATCTGTGTCATTTTCTAAACCCTTTGTGAGCAAAAACTTTAGTCAGTTTTGTTTACTTATGTATTCCAAGTAACTATTACAGTCCTTGGGACATGAAGAGTGTGTGTGTGTCAGTAAATGTTATTGAACAAATGAAGGAAAAATTAAATTGGAGGCTTTCCAAGCTCTGGGTGTTATTGTTATGACCTCCTATTCCCTTCCCTCCTGTGATACCAATCCTGAGCAGGAAATTGTCATTCAAACAGATTATCCACTATTTCCTGAGAACATCACGACAAATCTTGTTATGCCATACATTTGCTTATCTCAGTCACCCAAAATTTGAGCCTCTCAGATCAGTGATGTAGACACATACTCAGAATCTCATCTCCAGAGGGATGTAAAATCATCATCTGCCCCAATCTCTAATCCCTCCCCTAATCACAAGCCTCAACTGTGTTCTCTGGAACTCATGAAATACCATCAGCATAATTCTTTATATTTGCAGTTTCTTTTCTGAGCGTTCACTTTAATATATTGCAATAACTACAACCTCCCTGTCTATCCCCCAGGATATGATATCATACTCATGAGAGTTGTCTTTTCTCTCACACTCTATGTATCAAAGGGTTTGGATGCCCTGCTTTCTGTCATTGCTGTTTCCTGGCCATGTCTGTTCTCTTCTCCATCACTCCAACTTTGAAAAACCTGCCAAAAATCCATATTCTCTATTACTCTTTTTTATTGAAGTAATTTTTTTCTTACTTCCAAGTAACTATTTTCCATTCACAAAAGACTTTAGCCCTTCAATCACTTTTCTTCTCCACTGCCCGATTATTTGTCACTTTTGGTGACTTCAATATCCTTATAAATGAATCACCTGACCCCACCAACTTTCAATCCCTTCAAGGTCCTCACTTTTAACGTTTTTTTCTTTTACCCCAACCACTCTCGTGGGAATCCCCTAGAAACTGCCATTACCAACCATGCAGATGTGAAGCTGCTCTATACCTTAGACAAACCATGTTCTTTAGTTCTCATTCAATAATGCTGGGTGGGATCTTTTTTATTCTTTCCATGGAGATTTGATCCACTGAATTGTAGTTGGTAACTTTTGCTTAGGTGGTTTCCATGGAGATTTGTCTCTACCCATTCAAGGTGGGGTCAGTTACTAGAACCCTTTAAGAGGGAACCATTTTTGGAAAAACCTGTAGAGCCAACAGAGCCTACACAACCAGAGAATTTAGGAGTTGCAGAAGGAAAATGCCCCTGGGGAAGGCTTATGAAATGAGAAGAGAAAGCTAGCATATGTTGCCATGTTCCTTTCCAGCTGAAAGAGAAACCCCAGATGTCATTGGCCTTCTTGAGCCAAGGTATTTTTCTCTGGATGCCTTAGTTTGGACACTTTCACAGTCTTAGAACTGTAAACTTGCAACTTAATAAATTTCCCTTTTAAAAGTCATTCCATTTCTGGTATATTGCATTCTGGCAGCTTAATAAACTAAATTACCAACAATTTTTTGCCTACAAATTCTCAATTTCAAGCCTACTCTATTCTATTTTTGCAGGTCACTTACCTTAATAGTTCTCCCCTTCCAATGAACTTAACTATTTATTGCCTTTACCACCTGAACCTTGTTTCCTGTCTTCTTTTGTACTATATAGGGTTCCATTCAAGAAAAGAAACCATTCTTCATGGAAAGACTCTATACAGCTAGCCGTATCCCTATATACTGGAAGGGATGATTGAAGGAAAGGATGTCCATTGGTCTATACATTGGTTTGATGTTTTACTGTCATAGATGTGATTCTAAGAGTACAGCTTGCTTCTGCCACTACTCCCAAGGAAACCAGAATTGTCTCACAGTCATTAAGCAGCACTCAGGTACCTTGAACATATCTATCTGAGCTTTATAATAGCCAAGACAGTAAGAGAATGGCTTCTGCCCCATGTCAGCCATCTAGATCTCATGTAAGTACATCCAACTGGATTGAATTCACTTATTCAGAATACTACCTATTTCTTAGGTGATATAATTTTTGACTTTCCAGCTTCTGACATATAAGAATTTACCTATAAATTGGTGGAAACTAAATTCAAATGAAAATTAAAATATTAAGCACATTCCTCATGTCTGCCTTTGTCATTTTTTGTTGCTGTTAGTTAGCTTGGGTGACATGGTTCAAACTTATAATCTCTTCCTTGCATACTACTGTAGACTGTAGCCATGCCCAATGCCCAGAAACATTTACTAGACTTGATGACACACCAAGAAATAAAGTATAGAAACATTTAGTCTAAATAACTGTGGCTCAGCAAAAAACTCCTTAAAAGGCAATATGGCAGACTTTCCAGTACTGATGGAGCTCTCCCCATGCCTAAAACAGTGTCAGTTTTGGGTTCTATGATCTGGTAGATTCGTCAAACTACATTGACTTTTGAGACTGCCAAAATTTGGTTGTTCCTTTATGAGACACAAGGGAAGCGTCAGGGAGTCATTCCTCTCACTCACACATTTTCTTGATCTCTGCCTATCATTTGCCCTGCCTGTTCACATAAAGGCTCTTGAGCATTCCTTTTCTGATTTAAAAGTATAATTTGGAAAAATTATGAAAAATTATACCAACAATGGCTCATCCTGTGGAGCAGGCATGGTACCAGAGCATTTTTAAGAATTTGCTCAACATTATTTTGGATCAGTGTAAATGGAAACAACATTGGTAGGCTTATAAAAGTTGACAATAAAATGAGAGAACTACTTTTCATTTTTGACTTGTAAATTGATACTGGAGATAATTCCAATGAGTTATAGGTAAAATATTTTTGAGCAATAGAAGCTTTTATGTTTTTGCTGCCTTCAAAAATAACTACTTTGAACTAGATACTTATTTGGATTTATGCTTTGGTATTATTATAGCTCTTACATTTCTTTATACATTTCTGCAGATTTATGTTTGAGATATTAAGGTTTAATTGGATCATAAATTTTAAATTTAATTTCTTAGGACATTTTAATGAAGAAAGGAAAAGAATCATTCTACTACATATAGTTCAAGGGGGGAAAGAGTCACATAAAATATATCCTATTTTTAACATTCCACTGAGTTATTGTAGTCCAAGATAAGTGGTCTCAAACTGCTTCCAAAAATCCATATGGAACATCAAAGACCAAGGCAGAGAAAAGGGAGCTGTTCAGGTTATTACTTCCAGTTGGCTCAGAATTTACAAGCACATGATAACCTAAATTCTGGGATGACAACTTCATGCACTAAAGAACAGACTGGGTTCCTGGTAGTCAATTTGATACCAGGTTGACCAAACAGTCCAAGTCTTGAAAAAATCCTAGGAACAAAATCTTACTGAATATCCAGTGATTTGTGTATGTACTGTAGTCTAATAGATTTAAAAACATTTTTTATTCTGTTACCATATATAAAATCCAACATTTCTTCTTTTAATCATATTCAGATATATATTTCAGTGCTGTTAATTGTATTCACAATGTTGTGTTACCATCACCACCATTCACTACCAAAACATTTCCCTCATTCCGAACTGGAAACCTGTATACTGTAAGCCTTAACTTCCCTTTCCCTATTCCCATCTTGTCACCTGGTAACCTTTGTTCCAGATTCTGACTGTATGAGTTTACTTATAATTATTTCAAATGAGTGAGATCACACAATTTGTCCTTTTGGGTCTGGCTTATTTCACTGAACATGATGTCTACAAGGTTCATCCATGTTGTCACATGTATCAGGACTTCATTCCTTTTTTGTGGTTGAATAATATTCCATTGTATGTATATGCCATATTTTATTTATCCATTCATTGGTTGATGGACACTTAGGTTGCTTCCATCTTTTGGCAATTGTGAATAATGATACTGAACATCTGTGTGAAAATATCTGTTCGAGTCCCTGCTTTCAATTCTTTTGGGTATATACCTAGTAGTGGGATTGCTGAGTCATATGGAGGTTCTATATTTAGTTTTCTGAGGAACTGTCAAACTATCTTCCAGAGCAGCTGCACCATTTCACATTGACACCAGCAATGAATGAGTGTTCCCATTTTTCTGCATCCTCTGCAGCAGTTGTTATTTTCCATTTTTTTAAATAGCAGCCATTCTAAAAGGTGTGAAATGGTATCTTGCTATGGTTTTGATTTTAATTTCTCTGATGGTTAAGGCTGTTGAGCATCTTTTCATGTGGTTTCTGACCATTATCTTCTTTGGAGAAATGTCTGCTGAAGTTTTTTGTCCACTTTTAATTGGATTGTTTACCTTTTTGTTAAGTTGAAGGATTTCTTTATATATTCTGAATATTAATCCTTTATCAGAGATGTATTTTTAAAATATTTTCTCCCATTGAGTAGGTTGTCATTTTAATTTCATGCTAACATTCTTTGAGGCACAAAAGTTTTTTATTTTGATGAGGTTCATCTATTTTTTATTCTGTTGCTTGTGCTTTGGGCATAAAATATAATAAACCATTGCCTAACAAAAAGTTCTGAAGTTGCACCCCTAGATTTTTTTCTAGGATTTTGATAGTTCTACCTCTTATATTAAGTTCTTTGATCCACTTTGAGTTGATTTTTGTATATGGTGTGAGGTAGGGCTCTGCTTACTCTCCTCCTCCTCCTTCTCCTCCTCCTCCTCCTCCTCCTCCTCCTCCTTCTTCTTCTTTGCCTTCTTCGTTTTCTTCTTTTTGCAAATGGAGACCCAGTTTTCCTGGCACCATTTGTTGAAGAGATTATTCTTTCCCTGTTGGGTAGTCTTTGACCCCTTGTCAAAAATCATTTGGCTTTACATGACTCCCAGAGGGATAAATCTTCCTGGCAATGTGGGACATGACACCTGGGAATGACGGCAGCAATTGAGATGATTATGTTTTTTTTTCCTTCATTCTGTTAATGTGGTGTATTGCATTAATTGATTTTCTTATGTTGAACCAACCTTGCATACTAGGGATAAATCCCACTTCATCATGGTCTATAACTCTTTTAATATGCTGCTGGATTCAGTTTGCTGGTATTTTGTTGAGGGTTTTTCATGTATATCTGTAAGAGATATAGGTCTGTAGTTTTCTTGTCTTGTGGTTTCTTTATCTGGCTTTAGTATGAGGATATTGTTGGCATTTTGGAATGAGTTTGTAGTGTTCCCTGCTCTTCAATTTTTTGGAGGAATTTGAGCAAAATTGGAATTAAGTCTTCTTGGAAAGTTTGGTAGAATTCCTAGGTAAAACCATCTGATCTTGGACTTTTCTTTGTTGGGAAGTTTTTGATTACTGATTCAGTCTCTTTACTAGTTATTGATTTGTTGAGGTCTTCTATTTCTTTTTGAGTCAGTATTGGTAGTTTGTGTGTTCCTAAGAATTTGTCCATTTCATCTAGGTTATCTAATTTATTGATAACCTAGTTGCTCATAGTATCTTCTTATAGTCCTTTTTATTTTAGTAGGGTTTGTAGTGATGTCCCCTTATTCATTTCGATTTTAGTTATTTGTATCCTGTCTTTTTTTCTGTATCAATTTATCTAAAAGCTTGTCAATTTTATTAATCTTTTCAAAGAACCAACTTTTGGTTTTGCTGATTCCCTCTGCTTTTTTTTTCTATTTCATTTGTCTCTGCTCTCATCTTTGTTATTTCCTTCCTTCTCCTCACTTTGGGTTCATTTTGCTTTTCTTCTTCAGTTCTTCCAGTTATCCCATTTGAAGTCTTTCTTCTTTTTTAAAGTAAGCATTTAGAGCTATAAATTTCCCTTTCAGCACTGCATTTGCTGCATCCCATAAGTTTTGTATGTTTTATTTTCATTTTCCATCAATTTAAGATTTTTCTTCATCTTGCTTCTGATTTCCTCTTTAATCCATTTCTATTGGTGCTAAGAAAAAGGTTAATTGGAAGATAATGTATCTTCTGGGTTGATGCTCTTTAGTTAAACAAAGATAGGATAGTCACAGCTGCCAATTTGGCCATCTTTTGCATCTTTTTCTGCTTCTTTTCTGCTTATTCAGTATTTGGTGATTACTAAGGGATTGTAACATTTATGGTGCTGGTAAAAAAATGTGGAGTCTCTGCATGATTTCTTCTTTATTTGAGAATAAAAAAGTGTAAGCTGTTTTACTTCAAATAATTTTTTATGGGTCATCTTTTGTTGTATGTTGATATTGCCATGATTCCTGTTTCATCTCAAAATTAATAAAAAATATCCTTTAAAGTTACTTAAAAATTGATTCTAACATGATATATTGAGAATTTGGTGGATAAGACTGGAATTAAAAATGAAAGCCACTATTAAATAGAAATTCTGAAATACCACATATGCATGTATTTCATATGCATATGAATATACCATGGTCGGCAATTTGTAGAGCGCCTCAAATATATTGCTTGACTGCTTGGACCACTGTGCTATATTTTTCTATTTCTCAGTTAAAGTAATGAAATTCTATTAGTGTTTTGTACTAAAGGAGTTTCTTTATAGCTTAGCATGTGTATTATTTCTCCCATTTATGTTGCATTGGCTTAATTGAGTAAATATTTTTGAATGAGTAAAATGAGTGCTTGGATTAAGATTTTGATGTAAGTTTTGGAAATAGTAGGAAAGAAAAATTTAGTGGTAGGAGAAGGAAAATAGGCAGAAGGATGATGCAGTTTGTTTTTATAAAGGTTCATATGGATTCTTTATATTTTATTTATCAGCATATGCAATTATATTTAAGATAATTAGATTTTTTAAAAGACCCTAATACATTAAGGACATTTTAAAAGAAAGTTTATTTTTGCCAATGAAGAACTAAAACAGTAGTCTGAAATCAATTATATTTTGAAAAAGCATGTGGTGCTTGCTATTATTAATTTGAAAGATTTAACTAAACCACAATATTCATAATAAAATGAAGAACAAGAAATTTCTTCATTGTAAAGAAATTTTCAGACACTTTGTTGTAAATGCTTACAGGAAAGTCATGGCCTTATACTTTTGATAAATTCAGCCTTTGAGAAAAATTTTTCCTATGATAAATGACTCTGTGTTCTAATCACTAGTTTTTTGCATGCTATGATATAATAATAACAGTCATTATTTATTAAACCGTTACCATATCCCACATTGAAGAATGAAATGTGTTCTATTATGCCTGTTTAAAGTAGGTATTAATTAGCTGAGTGGGACTTAAATTTAAGTGTTCCCATTCCAAGGCCTGAGTCCTGCACTAAAAATCCCAAAATTTCCCTCCCAAAATACAAATAGCTTCAATAAACTTAACAAACATTATATTACAGTATAATACAGAGACTATCAAATGAATTCATAATCAGATCATTCTACTTCAAACCTAATCCCATCATTTATTAGCTTAGTGATATCAGACAAGTTAGTTACCTCATCGTGCCTCAATTTCCTTATCTGGAAAAAAGCGGATATTTATGATTTATATATCATAGTCTTTCATTCATTAATTAATTCAGTCATTCAGCATTTATAGAAAACTCACTTGGGTATTAGACAGGTGCTAATTGCATATTCAAATGTTCAGTTTTTTAAGCAATTTTTTTGTAGACATAGGAAGTTTAGAAATGAAGAAGTTACGGTTGCAGAGTTGGTCTTTAGTTTTAAATTTGCTTTGTCACATTTTCTTTCCTTTTTTATTCTAATGACCTAAAATCAAATTTAGCATTCACTATAATTACTGGTTTGCTAATGTTAGGCCCTAATCTGGTTCTAAATAGATATATCCTCAAACAGTGAAGGTGCCTCCAATTTAATGTAGTATGTCCAATAAGCCACTCTCTTTTCTGAAAATAATTCAGTTTGTTGAAAGATGGATGTCTCTTTCTTGTTTTGATGCCAACATGTTTACCAGCCAAGTGTTTTTTTTTTTTGCATGGGCAGGCACCAGGAATTGAACTGGGTCTCTGGACCAGGCAAGTGTTTTTAAATCCAGGTGTGATCTATTTGTAATGTATCATTGGCTCTGAAGGATTTAAGATGAACTTTGGAAAAAAAAAAGAAAAAAAGAATTTCTTTATGGGCTTTAACCAACAGAGAATTAGAAAAACAGATTAAACAAAAAAACACATTTATTAAGAAACAGAAACAGTCGCTCACGTTCAATTTTAATTAATTTCTGGCTTTAAAAGCTCCTTTGAGACCTATGTGACAGAGAGGTCGTTTCTGAAATAATCTTTGATGAAAATCTTTTCCTGAAATAATCAGGTTTAGCAGAATTAAGCTCATAATATGGCATCTTATTTGAAGTCTCCTGCCCTAATGTACTACATACATTTCAGCCAAAACATAGCAGCAATAATTTCATTTCGCTGAGCCCATGAAACACAGGTGAATGTGCTTTCTCTAGATTAGTTAGAGGAGGTTGATTTGGCATTCGGGTTAACAAAACAAATATTTATCATGATTTAGAGCTTACAAAGTGCTTTTAAAATTTTGTGTGGAAATACTTGTGAAAATATGATGGCATTGGGCCTTGAAAGGAAGCTCATTCTTCTGGATTGAAGAATTCTAGCAAGTCAAGGCTGAATTAATAGGGTTTGTAGACTGATGTAAAACCATAGCTCTGACTTGCATAGCATGGATAGCATGGGTGCTGTAGAATACCCATACCAGAAAGTTTTGTGAACTTATTGAAAATTGACTATAAATTTGACTCTGAGCTTCCAAACAGCCAAACTTAGAAGAAAAATGCAATCAGATAAAAAATTCACAAAGTCCGTAAAATAAAATTACAGTAATTGCTCAAGAGAAGTAGTTTTCCTTTCCACTAAAAGCCACAAGAAAATTTCTCACTTATTTTCAAGCAGGAAGTGCGCTATCTTGTCTTTAAGAATAGCATGAATGTCCACAGTCTGTGAATGTAAATAAATATACAATTACCCTTTGCATCAGACAGGGTTCTTGAGAGAAATAGAACTGACAGTGTGTGTGTGTGTGTGTGTGTGTGTGTGTGTGTGTGTGTGTGTATTTATTGTAGGAATTAGCTTACATGACCATGGGGATTGGCAAGTCCAAATTCCATAGGGTGGGCCACAAATTGGGAACTTGCTGGTGACCATGAATTCCCCAGGAGAAGCTGGCTGACTGAAGTATAGATAGAAATTCTTTCTGGCTGTTGAAATCTTCACTTCTCCCTTTAAGTCCTACAACTGACTGGATAAGGAGAGTCCTTTCACTGATGCAGTCAATTTCATTTTTTGATTGTAGTTGCAATCAGTCACAGATGCAAGCAACAGACTAATGATTTAAATCTGTCTATGAAATACCCTCAGGGTATTTGTCTTGTCAATACTTGCTTGACCAAACAACTGGACATAACCTTGCCAAACAATACATGAAATTAATAATTAAATCCTTTATTGAGAATTCTGCTAGATTGATACCCAACCTTGTAACCAAAGGAGTGCAGTTCTCCTTTTTTTATTTGTAGTTCTTTTTTATTCTTGGATATATATGCCTACAGTCAAATTAATGTGTTAAGTCATTTGGTATAATTCTTCTCTGTGTGGTTATTCCATCCAGTGGAAACACAGTTAAGGGTTTTTTTTTTTTTATCATTTTAAATTTTTTATTAATTAAAAAAATTACAAGAAACACAAACATTCCCAACACATCCACTCAGCAATTCACAATATCATCACATAGTTGCATATTCATCATCATGATCATTTCTTAGAACATTAGCATGAATTCAGAAAAAGAAATAAAAAGACAACAGAAAAATATAACAAAGAAAAAAAATTTTACATGCCATACCCCTTACTGACCCTTTCATTGATCACTAACATTTCAAACTAAATCTATTTTAACATTTGTTCCCCCTATTATTTATTTATTTATTTTTAAATTTTTTTATTAATCAAAAAAAAGAAAAGAAATTAACACAACATTTAGAAATCATTACATTCTACACATGCACTCAGTAATTCTTAGTATTATCACATAGATGTATGATCATCATTTCTTAGTACATTTGCATCAATTTAGGAAAAGAACTAGCAAAACAGCAGAAAAAGATATAGAATGTTAATACAGAGAAGAGAATTAAAATAATAATACTAATAAAAATATATATATATATATATGAAAAGGAAAAAGAAAAAAACAAAAACAAAAGATACAAACACACAAACAAAAAACCATATTTCAGGTGCAGCTTCATTCAGTGTTCCAACCTAGTTACATTACACTTAGGTATTATTGTGCTGTCCATTTTTGAGTTTTTGTATCTAGTCCTGTTGCACAGTCTGTATCCATTCAGCTCCAATTACCCATTATCTTACCCTGTTTCTAACTCCTGCTGGTCTCTGTTACCAATGATATATTCCAAGCTGATTCTCGAATGTCGGTTCACATCAGTGGGACCATACAGTATTTGTCCTTTAGTTTTGGGCTAGACTCACTCAGCATAATGTTCTCTAGGTCCATCCATGTTATGACATGCTTCATAAGTTTATCCTGCCTTAAAGCTGCATAATATTCCATCGTATGTATATACCACAGTTTGTTTAGCCACTCGTCTGTTGATGGACATTTTGGCTGTTTCCGTCTCTTTGCAATTGTAGATAATGCTGCTATAAACATTGGTGTGCAAATGTCCGTCTGTGTCTTTGCCCTTAAGTCCTTTGAGTAGATACCTAACAGTGGTATTGCTGGGTCGTAATCCATTCTGCCATTCTATGTCTTTTGATTGGGAAAATTCAGTCCATTAACTTTTAGTGTTATTACTGTTTGGATAATATTTTCCTCTACCATTTTGGCTTTTGTATTATATATATCATATCTGATTTTCCTTCTTTCTACACTTTACTCCATACCTCTCTCTTCTGTCTTTTCATATCTGACTCTAGTGCTCCCTTTAGTATTTCTTGCAGAGCTGGTCTCTTGGTCACAAATTCTCTCAGTGACTTTTTGTCTATAAATGTTTTAATTTCTCCTTCATTTTTGAAGGACAATTTTGCTGGATATAGGAGTCTTGTTTGGCAGTTTTTCTCTTTTAGTAATTTAAATATATCATCCCACTGTCTTCTAGCTTCCATGGTTTCTGCTGAGAAATCTACACATAGTCTTATTGGGTTTCCCTTGTATGTGACAAATTGTTTTTCTCTTGCTGCTTTCAAGATCCTCTCTTTCTCTTTGACCTCTGACATTCTAACTAGTAAATGTCTTGGAGAACGCCTATTTGGGTCTATTCTCTTTGGGGTGCGCTGCACTTCTTGGATCTGTAAATTTAGGTCTTTCATAAGAGTTGGGAAATTTTCACTGATAATTTCTTCCATTAGTTTTTCTCCTCCTTTTCCCTTCTCTTCTCCTTCTGGGACACCCACAACACGTATATTTGTGCGCTTCATATTGTCATTCAGTTCCCTGATCCCCTGCTCAAGTTTTTCCATTCTTTTCCCTGTAGTTTCTGTTTCTTTTTGGAATTCAGATGTTCCATCCTCCAGTTCACTAATTGTAGCTTCTGTCTCTTTAGATCTACCATTGTAGGTATCCATTGTTTTTTCCATTTTTTCTTCTTTGTCCTTCACTCCCATAAGTTCTGTGATTTGTTTTTTCAGATTTTCTATTTCTTCTTTTTGTTCAGCCCATGTCTTCTTCATGTCCTCCCTCAATTTATTGATTTGGTTTTTGAAGAGTTTTTCCATTTCTGTTCGTATACTCAGCATTAGTTGTCTCAGCTCCTGTATCTCATTTGAACTATTGGTTTGTTCCTTCGACTGGGCCATATCTTCAATTTTCCGAGCATCATCCATTATTTTCTGCTGGTGTCTGGGCATTTGATCAGATTTCCCTGGGTGTGGGACCCAGCTGGTTGAAAGGTTTTTCTGTGAAATCTCTGGGCTCTGTTTTTCTTTTCCTGTCCAGTAGGTGGCACTCGTGGCACTCGTCTGTCTGCACGGCAGTCGGCCCGGGAAACCGCGCGTGGAGGGGGGGTCACCGGCCGCCACGGCTTGGGGGAGTGCCGGTCCAAATTGCCGAGGTGGCCCGAGACGCCAAGCGTGACGGGAGGGCCCCGCTATCCAACGTTCCCAGTCAGACTGGGGAGCCACGTGCGTGGAGGGGACCCCAGTTGCCAGCAGCCCCGGCCGGGAAAACGCGCGCCCCTCGGGTATCTCACCGCAGCAGATTCTCCCTGCCCGTTCAGCTGTTCCAGAATGGGGTACGCTGTCTTTTTGGTCTCTGTCGTGACTCCGGGAGCTGTTTTGTATTGTTTCTGTTTCTTTAGTTGCTTTTCTGGAGGAGGAACTAAGACCCGCGCGTCTTACTAAGCCGCCATCTTCTCCGGAAGTTCTCCTTTTAAGACCTCTCTTGGGGAATCTTCCTGGCTTTACCTTAGTTTCGAAATTGTATTTTCTTTGACATGATTTCACTTTTTAAAGAAAAAAAAATCTGACAACAGCAACAAAAAAGAAGAAAAAAACCTTAATGGTATATTATTTTCTCTGTAAATGACATCAACTACTTTAAAATTTAAACTGTAATATATTTATTATTTATTTAATAATGTAATATAAATTTTCAAAGTGAAGAATAATCAAGAAGAAAAGTAATATTCTAGCCTTTTAAAGGAAGAAAAGATCCTTAGAGAGCAGCAGAGCTAGACCTAGGACCAAATCAGGCTTGTTTAATAAGGATTTTTCCTAAAAAATTTATTCTATTTCTACTGGTAAGAATCTTTAAATTAAAGGATAATGAAGGATGCACATGAAATTACTCCAAAGTTTTGATAAAAAATGTTAAATAACTATACTTTGGTGACTAAATAGAGGCTTTATTTCCAGGCAGAAAGACCCAGCATCGCCCCAGCAAGTGAATGTACTCATGATTCCTCCATTCTCTTAAAGGAACTGATGATCATTTATTTGAATAATCGCATACTGAATAAAAAAGGGGATTATCCAAATATTTCAAGGACTGATGAACACAGGTCCAAGTTGGGGATCTAACACATCATCATGCCCCATGCTTCAGAGTGGGTACCAAGCAATAGACAGAATTCAGCTCAGCTCTAGCTCACAGTGGATTCATTGATTCCACGAACAAATGCTGGTGATATTTCTCTGTTCCACAAATGTGTATGTTATGGATATATTTGGCTCAAAACTACACATAGTTCTTTGGCCGGTGGGATAAATACTATGTAGTGGAGAAAGTCTAATGGAAGCCTCTGAAGCTGACCCTTAAGCTAAGACAGTAAATTGAAAACAGTACCACATCTCAGGGAAATGATACAGTTTAGTACCACCCTTAAAAATGTAAAAGTTGCAGGGGTTATGGTCCCTCTGCATATTAACGGATATTAAATCTCTGTTTAATTTACCAGACTGATCCTAATTAAAGTAGGCAGATCTTACAGTATGATGTTATTTGATTTCAAACCCAACCCATATAGTCTCCAAATATTGCTGTGCCAGGTGTGGAATTATAGCCAGAGGAGTTTAACATACACTCAGGTACATGGTGTATGCATTATTTTCTATCCCTATCAAAAAGGGATAGGGATATCCTTGAGCTGGACAGCAGTATACATTTATGGGCTTTTCCCAGGGCTATATGAACTTTCTTATCCTTTGCCATAATATAGTCCGAAGAGACCTGGCTCATGCTGACATGCTGCAGAACGCCACATTGATCCAGTACTCAATGTCATCAGGACAATCAGACTAAGTAGTGAGTAGCAGTTACAAGGACGTTGGAGACCTTGGTATTTCACTGTTTTCCAGAGGGTGGTGGATAATCCTTATGATTTTTCAAGGGCCTGCCACATCATGAAATTTTTAGAGATTCAGTGTCCTGGAACTTGCTGGGCTATTCCTGTCGAAGTAAAGGGCACATTTATTGCATTTTGAAGAAGGAATGCAGTGCTAACAGATCTGAGGTCCCATTTTTTTTAGATGATGTGATTTTTTTATGGCCTTCTTTCTGCATATCTATATTTTATAAATTTAATTTTCAGAAAATGAATAAAAATTTAAAAAAGCAACAATAAATGGGCACTTGTTGAAAATTAAAGTCCAGTTTTTATGATCTTTGTTAATTAAATATGTATGCCAACCACCTAAATCACATAGCAATACAGTGACAATATAGTCCTGTTTGAAAGCAGCTTCCATTGTATGACTATTATGTATGACTTGCTCTTTCACTCTTGTTTTTGTTTTTTTTTTAGGAAAAGTTGTAGGTTTACCGAAAAATCATGTATGAAATATGAAACTCCCATAAACCACACTATTCTTAACACCTTATTCTTAACATCTTAGTCTGGGACATTTGTTACAGTTCATGAAAGAATATTTTTATAATTGTACTATTAATGATAGAGCTTCTAATTCTCCTAATCTCTACCTTTCTTTAAACCCTTTATTTTGACTGTTTCTTTTCCCTTCCAAAGGTAAATACATAGAAATTACTTATTGTAATTTATTTGTTGTTTCCAAGAAAGTTTCACCATGATCTGTATGTACCTTCCTCAAAAGGTAAATTTAACAGTATTGCCACTAACAGAACCTAAAAAGCTTGCAAAGTTCCAAGGAAGGGGCCTTGTTAAAAATTTGTTTTATATCGCTTTTAATGTTGTTGTTATAAAAATGGGTAGGATAGGGACCTACCCATTGAACCTTCTAAATTAATATAGTGAAACTACAGTTGGATGTTCTCCCAGCCAATCTCATCTGTTCCAGGAGGGATTATAAAAAAGGTTCAGATTTCCACTCACCCCAAAATGGAAGTAAATACATGGTTGTAGCCAATATCCTTGATTTCTGTGTCCTCATCTCCCTCAAACTTCAGGGGTCCCAGATCTGCTTGGACATGTGAAAAATGAAAGTACATCATAAGAAGAAGGTGAAACTGCTGTATTTGTATCTAAATAATGTATAATATTGTTTTGTGAAAAAATAAAGTTCGGCATAGTAATATTTGATCTTTAGGTCTCTTGTAATTGTTCATTATTTCTGTGTAAAAAACAATTGCAAAACTTGGTGGCTTAATGTAACAACAGTTCCATATTTCTTATGAGTATTTGTGTTGGCTGACAATTTTCCTTGTCTGCAAAGCTAGGGTAATCTTGGCTGAGCTTGCCTATGTGTCTTTGTTCAGCTGATGAGTAAGTTTGGGACTGGCTGCTATAGGATGGCCTTGACTGGAACAGTTCAGTTTTATTCTGTGTGTTTCTCACATCCCTCTAGCTGGCAGGGGCATCCTCTCATGGAATTTCAGCAGCCCAAAAAATAAAGTAAAAACTTGTAGATCTTTTCCAAATCTCTGAGTTTACCAAGTTTGATTGGTACAGTTTTCTCCCTCCAGCAAAAAATACTAATGTTCAAGCCCAAAAGCAGTGAAAAATTTGGGCCATTAATTTAACCAAACTTCTGAACTTAATATCCTCAAATCTCAGACTCAATGCCTATTAAAAAAAAAAAGAACATAGTTGGATTTGGGCCAGAGCTGGGTTTCTCAACCTCAGCACTATTGACATTTTGGGTCAGATAATTCTTTGTTGTGGGGACTGTGTTGTGCATTCCTGACCTCTCCCACTAAATGCCAATATCATCCTCTTAGTGTGACAACCAAAAAATGTTCCTAGCATCACCACATGTCTTCCTGGGAACAAAAATCACCCTTTATTAGGACCACTAGTCTAGATAACAGAATAACTCTTGATTTCAGCCCCTAATGGACCTACTCAGGCTTTCTTCTGCAAAGAGTATTGTTGATTTTTCCCACTCTGAGCACTAGTACTTTATGGAGAGTGAATTATAAGGAGGGAATGAGGAGGAAGACAGACCTGTTAGAAGACTGTTACAGTTTTCTGGATGGACTAGGGTGGTGGCATTGGAACTGCAGAGGAGTGGACAGAATCAAGAGACGTAATCAATAGTTACTGTTGATGGGCTGGAAATGGGGAGGGTGGGGTGACAGAGAGAGCAACATCAAAGAGGATGCCCATGAGTCAGGTAAGACTTTAGAAAGAAGTTGATAATTGAGCTAAGCGGGTTGAGCAAGGCTGGGAGATATGGAGATAATTGGAAGGATGTTTCAAGACAATGGAGTCATGTAAAACAAGACAGTGAAGAAGAGGATGGGATATATATAGGTAATACTGAACATGGGCTAGAGAATATAGCAGTAGCATGACTCAACAGGGCTTCTAAGGAAACTTGGAGAAAGATGGCAACAGATGGCCATAAAAAATGGGTAGGAATCATCTGGGGGGATTCAATTTCAACTTTAGGTCTAGAACTCTGTCACATAGAGAATATTTGCAAAAGACAAAATGGAAAATTGGAGTGGGAAACTAGGGAAACAGTAGGATTGTCCATGAGATCTGAGAGTCCTGTTAGGTTTGGAGAAGTTGAATTTGTAGTGGTATCTGTCTTTATAGTTGTGCAGTTTTACTCAACAGCATATAAACAGATTTTGTATAGCTAAGATGAAGTAATTAATTCTGTTGATCAAAGGTTGTGATTTTACAAGGTTGATATGATATTAGGTGGGAAAATGAAAAGGAAGTTGAAGTTATTGGCAAGACAGTGTTTGAATTGATGGACCATAAAATCTAAGCTGGACAAAAAAAGCTGATGTGGGATTCTGGGGAAAGAGTAGATGATAAAGAGCTGGGGGTCCTATAGAGTTTAAGGAACTGCTAGGGTGAGGATAACAAAATAAAATAGTTAGGAATATGGGGAAATTTGGTCAAAGAATGATGTGTCTTGATATGTGACTTCACCTATCTGCATGATGATTGCAAGGTTCATTTGAATAACTGAAGGGAAGTAAAAATCATTCAAGATGGGTCAATCAAGGAACGGAGAAATCTAGATTTTAATGGATTATTGACGCGGACTATGATATTTTCCAGGATGGTGGTGGCACTTGGGACAGTCATTGTAGATCCCTTCAGAGAGGGAGAGTGGTGCTTAACAGCCATAAAGAAGGGAACAAGGAAGCTTGGCTAAATAGCCAAGGCTTCATTTAAGCAGGAACTGTGTTTTTTTTTAAGAAGGAGTCAAAGAGCATTGTGCTGATTTTGTTGCAGTTAAAAAAATAAGTTAGCGACCATCCTCAGAAAACCATTTACATCTCTCATGTCATGTGTTGGCAGTTGTGGACTGTTTTCTATAACTCTACTCCATGTGTCTTCTCATTCTGAGACCCAGACTGAAGAAACAGTTCCCATTTAAGACATTCAGCTCTTGTAGCAAAAGAAAAGAGCAAAAGAGCAAGAGTAATGTAACTCCTGCTTTCAGATTGTCTTCTATCACTTGGGGTTACATTTCAATGGCCAAAACAAGTCAATTGCAAAGCCTGACAATGAGGTGAAAAAGTACAATCTGCGTAGAGGACGGAGGCCATGCAAGTTATACAGCAGTAAGTGGAATGAAAAATCCTTTTACAAGGAAGGAAGTAGTAAATGATTGGGAATACCAATACCATGTACCACAGTTTGGGAACAGCAGCTAAGAGGATGACAAATCCACCTAATTTCTTTGAGATGAGTGTTGAGGAAGAATCAGTAGCCTCCACTTGATAGGGCCTGTTCATTTCTCATTAAGAAGCAGTCTTCTTTGAAAGTCTAATTCTTTCTGCTTCTTCTGGGATGCAGTCTTCAAAAAAAAAATTTTTTTTTATCAGTTATCACCTTTTTAAATGTAAACACTCACTTAGTCATTTTCAACTGGATATAATTCTTAATTTGTCTTTTCTATTAAAAAAATTATGCTCTTGATCATACCACCTATTCAATCCATCGATTGCCTCTTTACTGTCTTTTTTTATTCCTTACCCACTTACCATCCTTAAATTTTTTATAACTTGCACACTATTGAGAATCTTATTTGCAAGCATTCTGTCCTGCAGTTGCTCCTCATAGTTCTCATTCTTTTCCTTCATTTTACTTTTTTCCTCTGTTTTAGTGTTTAGCACTTTTTCTTAAATTCTTTCTTCTTCTTGTCTTTTGTGACAAGTTTTTTAGTTCTCTCACCTCTGACTGCTCCTTTTCTATCTGCTTGCTTATTCTTCTTTCTTCTGGTTAAGTGTGGGTTTCCTTCATGACTCTACTTTTACCCTTCCTTTCCTCTTTGTCTTTCCCCCCCTCTTCTTGCCTTTCTTCTTCTCCCAAACCCCTTCTATTCTTCCTTATTCTCTTTTTGCAATATCCATTAATATATAGCAGAACTTGGGCTGAGAGTAGGAATGTGCTCTAAACTCTTGCTTATGATGAAGACATTTATGTGGAGGTCATGGAGTCTTAATTGAATGAAATTTTTCTTTACAAAACTCTAGGATAAGGAGAGCACAATGCTTATTGGATTCTTAGCTGTTTCTCCATTATCCTAGATGATTTTCCCAGATGAACTTTACTAAGAGATGATGAGCATGGGCTCTGTTCTAGAGTAACTGAGTTTGAATCCCTCTCTTCACTCATCTGGTATGTGTCCTTGTGTAGTTGACTACCTTCTGTGTTCCTCAGTTTCCCTTCTCTAGAGTGGCAATAATAATAGGAATTTTCCCAGAAAGTTGCTGGATTACATGAATTATTTGTCAAGCTCATGGACCCGAGTTTGGCACAGTTTTGAAGAATGTTTTGTTATTTATAAGATATATGTTCTGTAAGAATCCTCTGTGGAAAAGCCTATATTGGTCTTCTTTTTCTATAAAAGTAAGTTTAAATTGCTTATCCTAGTCCTTGATAATTTCACTGTAACTTCTGATGACTTGTTTCTCCAGGTAGGTCCTATATTCACGGCAGACCTGTGTTTCATTGAATTGGGAGCATCCTTACAATGTATGTGTTTTATTCCCGAATCCCAGGCTTATCATTTTGTCCACACTCGGTAGGTGTTTGAATAGATGTATGAATATGAATGTCATGTACTCTGTTATCTCTATGCCTTTACTGCTCTTGAATCCAGCAATCTTTTATTGTATATTTGCCAGCTGAAATCGTTCCCTCCATTTTCATCTCTTTTATGAAATCCATTTTTTTTTTTAATCTCCCCAATGAAATTCCATGCTACATTCTGGAGATCATTTTTATGAACCTACTCATTTTCATTCTGATGTTAACAGTTATGTGCATTGTTGAATGTTACATCCTGTTCCTTCAGGTGTAGACTGTGTCTCATTAGCTACTGAAGTCACTTTCAACAATTTGATACCAAGCTTCTGTGATAAACTGCATATCATATAATAATTTGTCCACATTAGGTTTTCCATAAGTGTTTGCGCTCCCTAAAGAGGAATAAACATCTCCTTCTCTTGATTGCTCATTATTATATGTGCCTTTGTTTATAATACTTATTATAGATTCCCTTATATAGTTATTTGGAGTTAATTCCTTTGTTTATATCATTGCCAACTTTGAACTTTTTGAACCTTCAAAGAAAACAATGTTAGCTTATATTTGTAGTCTTATATTCCCTTTCTTAGATCTAGATAAATTTTTCTAAATAACTTTGACAAACTGAATTAACAACTGGAAATTGATATAATATTTTGTTTTGATGAAATGATTCATGATAGTACAATGTTTCAGTTGACCAGTCTCTGGTGAAAATACCTCTTTTGGTGAGGAGGTAGTATTTGAGATATTCAGATAAAAATCTGTAGAAATTTAACTTCTTACTCTTTCTATTCTTTTTGAGAATACATCTTACTAGACTATGATCACCTTGAAAGTAGGATTACATTTGCACCTCTCCATTTTTAGCTTTTGTCATGACTGAAATTTTATATTATTTAATTTTGACTGGTCTTTTATATCAAGAAGAAAAGTGATTTCTAAGCTTCATAATATATTTTAATTTGATGGTAATTGGAGTGATTTCAAAATACTGGTTTTTTAACCTATGAATGATTAAGATTTTTAAAAAGAATCACTTTGTGTGTTATGGATCTATCTTACATGTTGAAGGTGCTGGTGATATCAGAGCCATTTCTATAAAGGAATAACGAAGAGACCAGTACACATGTTGTCAAATGCATAAATCAAGTTATCTTTGAAAATCATTACAGTATAACAAGACTAAGGGAGAAGGAACTAGAACTCACATCTCTGTATTTTTGTATCTCTTCCCATATTTTTATTAAAGCTAAAGTGGAAGCAGATTTTATTCTAATGGTAAGAGGAGATCATACAACATATCAATGTTCAGTTTTTCAGGATCTGTAAAAACAAAACAACAGAAGTCATCAGTTCGGAGTACAGAAACTCTTCCCTCTCCATTTGATTTAAATTAACTAAATGCTGGGTAGAGCATTAGAAGGTAGGACTTTGGAGTTAACTATGTAAGAGTTTGAAACCTTATCAACCATTTATTAGCTTTGTGATCTTGGGAAAGTCACATAAATTCTCATAGCATCATTTCCTCATCTGTAAAAGGAGACAATGACATCTGTTTCATAGGGTTGCTGTGAGTATTAAATGAGATTCATTTCAAAGATAATTTACTGCAGTAGCAACATCTGAACTATTTTAAGTGTTCAACTATCAGTATCTATCATTGCCATTTTTATATTATATAGTTGGGATAAATCTTCCCAATTTATAATTATCAGCCCCTATATTCATAAATAGGAACAATATGTACAATCGTTCTATTTCTTCAATATTCTTTCTTAAGGATGGTGGTATATTGTGATATGTGTTTCAATTAATGTTCATAACAAGAAAGTTCTGTGAGTTGTGGTTTTGTTATATTTGTAGTCTCAAGTCTAATTGAAATATTTATTAATTTTTTTCTTTCTTTTTTTGTCTGTTTAGAATTGGCAGGTCCTGCAAGTGTGAAAGGATCATTCCTCTTATGTGAAATACAAACTTTATGGAATTTAATAAATATTGACGTGCAAACTAATTTTAATTTACTAAAGACCCTAATTACAAATGAGTTTTTCAGGGAAATAAAACATATTTCAGCATTGGGAGCAGAAGACAAAAACACATGCACATTTTGTGAGCCTTTTGTTTGTTTCTTTTGTAGGATTTGACCAATATTGGGTATTTAGATAAGGCCTATACCCTTAAGGAGACTAAATTTGGTTATTGAAATAAAAGGTGAATAAGAGCTTCTAATCTACATGATAGAGCTATAAACTTTTTTTCTTTCTTTTTGATAGTGGCAAAAAACAAAACGAAATAACCAACCAACCACCTGGCCTCATTTAGAGCTATCTCAATGACTCCTTTAATTAAAAATAAATTGGAACATACTCACGTTGGTTTGCGTTTTGTAGTATCTGTTATCTCAGACACTTGTAGAATTTGCTGAAGCTGTTGCTGCTGCTGGGCTGGCGTCGGCCGCTGCTGTCGTGGCTTCAGACTGGGGGGCGGTGAGAGGTAGAGGGGTGGAAGCATCGCCTGCGGAGCGGACAGAGGCAGACAGCGCTGCTGTGCGGCCGGCAGGAGCGTCGCCAGCGGAAGTCGTGGGACCTCTGGAAGTGGCTGGCGGCGCCTGGGAGCTAGGGTTGACAACAGTCGCAGGCGGCAGCGTAGAGCTGGGCAGGGACCCGCGTGGGCCATGGGAGCAGTGAGGATGGTGGGGGTGACGCGGGCGACCGGGCCGGTGAGGGCCACCGGGCGGGTGAGGGCCGTGAGCACCGCGGTGACCACGGGGACTTGCTGGGGCGTGTCCCGGTTTTGCAGAATCTTTGTGGTCCTGGCGATGCCGGAATCGTTCATCTTTTGATGGTCTAGAGCTTCTTTGTTTACACAGATTAACGTTCTCTTCAGAACTTGACTTAAGAGAGAGTAGAAACACAATAGTTTGTACACAAATGGGGTGCATAAACCAGCCTGAAATCAGGCTTTAAACATGTATGTATACGATTTAAATTTGTCTGATTATTCTGACTTCATTGGTAAGTGATTCAGTGGGAAGAATAATATCCCCACCTAATAAAGGATTCTAACCTTGGGTAAAAATGAAAGGAAGCTGTATCTCTGCTGTTCTCAAAGCCCAGTAGTTACAGATTTTCCAGAAATGTGTCCCGTGATAGGTACTGTGTTGAAAGTTTTGTGGTGAGCAAATAACTATGAAAGGAATTGAGTAAAGTAAAATACGTTTCTTTATTGCAGGATTTATAGAGTTGTTAATATGCCACGGAGTATGGCACGGTCACCCCCAGCCTTTAATTTCCCATATTTACATTATTATTTTTATGTGTGTATGTGCGTGTATAGCATTTCTACATACTAGAGTCTTAGTGCTTCATGGGACGCATTTTGGGAAATGCTGTTCTAATTTTCATCCTGTAAAAGAGCATGATACATTTCACTGCCCTGAATAAAGAGAATAAAAGGAGACTACAGAAGCTTTGCATTATTCTGCCTTCATATGCCCTTAAATACAATAATGAGATTGATGGAACATTCCATAAATCCATGTGGCTGACTCACTGCTCCAGAATCACAGACATTAAAGGCTGGGGTGACCATTCAGTACAGTTCTACCCTGTGAAGCCTCCTTCCAGCAATGTCATTGGCATTTTTTTAAAAATTTAATTTGTTTCCCTTTCATGGAGTTTTAATGGTACTCATATTGCATTTCCATTTGGCCCTTGTCTCCTCATTTTGTATTAATTGGCAGAGGCTAATCTGTGGGATTCTGGGTATGAAGCTCCTCTTGCCTCTCAAGAAGCGTTAGTTCTTATCTACTTTTGCATCACTTATCTCCTTTCATGCTAATATATTTCATCCTGGATTTAGAGAATCTTATAAGATGAAGTATTGGGGGAAGAAACTTTAAACTTTCAGGGTGTGGTGCATCCATGCCATTTGACATTAAACTAGTTTTAAGTTTATCTACTGAATCGAAAATAATTATATCCTGATATATCATTATTGGAAGAAACCAGAATCACTTTCAATTTCTGGTATAAATCAGTTTTACTAGAGGGCTGCTCTAATAGTCTAATCATTCTGTCTTTTCTTCTCTGGACCTTTTTTGAGATTTTTATCACTCCGTAGATATGAAATTCCAAATATATTCCCCCAAATTGATACTCTTCTACATATGGCTACATTTGCCTGGGTAAATAAAAGAAAGCATGGCCTATTACTATAAATTGATGATTAGTGAATAATGAAAGCATCCTACTCTGCAGTTGTTCTTCTCTCTACCCCCAAACCCGCTGCATAGGCAGACGCTATTAGGGAAGCTGACTCCAGAGATAACGTGGAAGGATAATTAAGAGCGAATTGAATATATATAGATCTATGTTTTATGGAAAGGGGGTTCTTTTTCAGACTGATGACGTTATTGAAAAGCTATGGATAATGGAAAATAAGGCCCATGTTAAAGGCAGGTATCTGACCATTTCCATTCACTTTGAGAAATGATGGGGTTGATGAGGTGGAAAGAAGAAATAGTGAATGAGAAGTTAGTTGTTAAATTTGTCATAAATTTTCAAGGAAGGTTTGGAAAATCTTAAAAAATACAACAATTTGGGTCACTAAACCCAGACAATGTCTACCTCACAGCATAGAGGATTTATTTAGAGCACTGCTAGTGAGAGGGGAAAAGAAGGTATGTAACAAGATAACATGAGAAGTATTTTCCAGTAACACATCCTACTGTGTCCCCACCTCCATTCTGATATTGGCTTTGGGGCTAGAAGACGTGGAAATGGCAGAGATGGGAACAAGGATATGTAATTTCGAAAAGTTTTTCCAGATGCTTTTTTTTGCATGGGCAGACACTGGGAATCAAACCCTGGTCTCTGGCATGGCAGGAGAGAACTCTGCCTGCTGAGCCACCATGGCCCGCCCTACCAAATGCTTTTGAATTTTCTTTTCCTTCTTTATTGAGGACTATTGGTTTTGAAAAAAGAAACATTTTTCTTTTTACACTATTATAGGAAATTTTCCTATAAAGAATCTTAAATTTATATAAGAAGAAGGACATCTCCATTGAATGTACAAACATGGATAATTTTTCATACTGAATTCTGGATAAACTTTGCTTTTCATGAGCATAGTTGTCCTATTCTTATTGCAAATTAATGCATGTGTAAGAGTACACAACATTCTGGTGTTCACACAACTGTTATCTTTTGTCTTCTAAACTGACGTTCAGATGATTCTCTGGTTCTCACCATTTTCTCAGGTTGAGAATTAAAGAAAATATTTTTACCTTATTGGTTCCTCAGACGTAAGTAACTTTTGATTCTGCCTGAAAATGTAAACTTTAGCCAGAAATACAAATAAAACTTACTTCTTTCTGCCTTTTTCGCTTATGGGCATCAGCTGACTAAAATGGGAGAATACAAAAGAAAAAAAATTAGATCCAGAGAATGTATGGCATTTTGAGAATATTGAGTGTAAATAATTTATGAGAATAAAATGTGGTTAAATTAGGGTGATTATAATGGAAGAAATTTCCAGAATTTGTAGTCCTATCATTAAATGTAAGAGAACCTTCTGGTAGCTTAAAAAGTACAGGGTTCATGGGATAAAGACAATCAGTTGTCCTGGACTCCTTTAAGTAGAAGGGTTCCTCTAAGCGCACACACTCCAGTTTCCACACAGTGTTGGTTTGGGCCCCTTTATAACTACCATTCGCTTGGGTGCCGAGCCTGGAGATCTTCACGGAACCAATATCTTTATGAACTGGTATAAAGGAAAAACCATCCTGTTATTTGTGGGAGAGAAAAGTGTGTGGTAAAAGGAAACTGGAACAGTTTTTTCTTCACTGAATGGAAAATCCCGTTTTCCACAATTTAGTATGGGGCAACAGGAAAAAGACAGCTCCATAGTGTGCAGTGTAGAACTGTGGTTGCTCATGAAATTATACTTGACTATGTCTTCAACTATAAACTTCAGACAATGTCCTCTTTACCCTTTCGGTAATGCTACTTACTTGCAGGTGTTAGGTAGCCCAATCTAAAACAGATCGTAGGATGCCAAGCACGGGCTCTTGAACGGAAGTTATGCATCATGTGTAGGCTTTTTAAATTTATTTCATCTGTGTGAAATCTTTGTATTGTTGAAAATGTGTTCATAGTGTTCTTTGTAATCAGTTTTGTCCTTCACATGTCTTTTTCCTGAGTAAGTCCACCAAGACTAATTACCCAGGAATGCTACTCAGAGGTAGAATAGTAACATCCAATTTAAAAATCATGACATAAAGATGTTGTACTTGCATAAGTTTAAAATTCTAGAGATTACCACTACATGGAAAAAAAAAATGTATCCCAAATTCAACATAAAATAGAGAACATAAAGTTAAATTAAGGTCTTAGACAGAAATAAAATTAAAACAGGGTTTATATAGCATAAAGCTATGCTGGCATAAAATGAGGAGCTGATTGTATACTTTATGATTACAAACTAAATAAAATAAATGAATGTAATATATTTGATATTTACCAAAAAGCAAGCAGAAAAGGTCAAGATGACAGCAATCAAAATCACAGCCTTCATCTTGTCTTAGGGTCTCCTAGAACTAGACAGTAAGAGTTACTTCATTGTTGATGGAACAATAAAAGAAATGCAACTTTGTTTTTGCTAAATTTTAATAAAAGGTAAAGTGTTTATTCCTGCTATGGCAGGGCTAAGATCATATGACATAATGAGAACTCATTCAAATTTGTAAGAAAAATATGAAGAATCCAACAGAAGATTAAGAATGGTGAGCTTGAATAAGACTATAAATAGTAGATCAAAATGTAGACAGAAGTTAGCTTTTGCTTCATTGTCAAGAAAACTTTACATTTTTAGCTAAAATTTTACAATTAATAAAAAATTATTTAAGAAGGTAAAGACAAATTACAATCAAGATTTTGACAAAGTTGATGCCCTTCTGTGCAGTCATTGGTTTCATTAATTGAGATAAACTTTTTGAAAAAGAGTATGGCAATATGCAAAAGAGATGTGACAATTTTCATAACTTTAGCCTAAAAATCTCAATTTTGGAAATTATCCCAGATAAATGTACTGATAGAAAGAAAGAAAAAAAAGATTATCATTGCAGTGTTATGTAAAATAAAAATACGTAGGTATTGATAGTCATGAAGACAGTAGAAGTTTGAATAATGCTTGTGCTATAATAATAAAGTAAAAATTTGAATACAATATTGTATGAAAATTATCTGAAAACATAAGGACTGGGAAATGTAAGCAAAAACAAAAATAGGTATGAAATGATATATATGTGTTTTTTGTGTATGAAAAGTAAATGGGGGGGGTAGGCCATGGTGACTCAGCAGGCAGAGTTCTCACCTGCTATGCTGGAGACCCAGCCTTGATTCCTTTGATTCCTGCCCATGTGAGAAAATAAAAATTAATAATAATAATAATAATAAACAGTGTTTGTTGTTTTTATAATTTAAACACATAAAAAACGCAAAAAAAGTGGCATTAAAATGGTTTTCTGGCTCTGATTTGGCTCTACATACTTAAAACACAAAACAGGAAAATTTAAATATTAACTTAAAAATGCATATAATTATAAATATGAAATAGTTCTATTAATTTTGTCATAGTATTATTTTATTTTGTGCAAGTAACTCTTTAAAATTTGACATTTCTATCCAACTTTTCATTTTCTTTTGACATGATCGTGATTGCTAGATTCTATTATACAAGCAAAAAACAACTCTCCCAATTGTAGTTGAGAATTATTTATAAAATGTCCTTTCTTCATAATCTCAAATCATCTGTCATTCTTCAATAATCAGTTTTTTTTTGCTGCTAATCATTTAACCAATTCGTCTCCCAGAGAAGTAGCTGATAAGAAGAGGAACTAATGACTAAATATTTATGCTTACTAATTCTCAGCTTTAAATGTGGCTGATTTCTAATCTTTAATTTACAGCATTAAAATCCTGATAGCAATAACGTGATTGATGTAAATTTTCTGTCTTTTAACAATGACTTGATGCCATAGGGTATCTCCCTATGATTTCAAGGGAAAGGACACTTACAAATAGTAACAAAAGCTGAATTTCATTGTTAAACACTGGTCACATTATCTGACTTAACTGAGACCCAATTTTCTAATTTTAAAAATGAAATGATTAATTTTTTTGATTGACAGGAATAGAAAGCCAATCCATCATAAGAAACAGTCACTACTAAAGTAGAATTTCAGACATTTATAAGCCTTTTCCTTTGTAAAAAATAAAGAAAAAAGCAAAAGGAAATAGCATAAAATAATAAAAATAAATAATAAATATAAAAATAAATAAAAAATAATAAAAAACTCAGGCCCAATGATTTCTTGCCTAATTTAGTAAATAAGATAGATTTTTCTACCACTGAGAACATTTTCATTTTTACAGGTGTGAAACAAATTGCATGTAAATTATTTGAATAGATAAGGACTTGGAAATGTAAGCAAAAATTAAAACCTATATATAATTTATGTATTTTTTTGTGTGTTCAAACAACAAATGGTGTTTCTAGTCTTTGTAATTTAAATACATATTAAAAAATCAAGAAATTGTCATTAAAGTGGTTTTCTGGCTCTAAGTTGGCTTTACATACTTATAACACAAGACAGGAAATTTTAAATATTAATTGAAAATGGTCTGGAATTCCACATGACAATTTATTTTTATTATTATCATTTTTACTGGAATTATCATCTTACTAACAAATTGGATAAGACGTGTAGGCTATGAACTTGTTAAAGCGTTCCCATTTTTCTGGTTATGATATTTCCTTTCAAACACTTTGTCTATCAGAACTTGATAGAATTCTCATAATACTTCCACTAACTAAAAATTGGATGGATTCAAAATGTAAAGAAAATGGTGTGTAAGTCCTTGAAATTTTAAAAAAGATACCGTAATAAGGAATCCTCTTTCTTCTTATCCAGCAATTTCAGCCTTCTCTCAGCTTCTGGAGTCTGGAAGCTCAGAGAAAGAGTACAGGTGATTCATGCCTTATAAGTGATATTTTTCTCTCCTTTATCCCTTCTACTTTGTTCTTATTGCTAAGCAAAATATTATTATTGCTATTTTCAGTATTTGCTCCTGGGCTAATCCAAAATATTTCCTGAAACAAAAAAGGGAGTGGTATAATCTTTAAAAGTTGACATTTGTCCTTTTCATTTTTCTCCAAAACATCGTGGCTAATTATCTTAACTGTGCATCTGAAAAAGTGAAGGCTTATTCACTTTTTTTTTGTATGCTGTATGGTAGGGGTTACATTTCACTCTTTTTCCATGTAGCTATGCCGTTACTGCAACTGTTTGTTGAATTTTTTGGGGGGGATTGGGGGGAGTGCACGGGACGGGAATCAAACCCTGGTCTCCTGCATGGCAGGCGAGAATTTTGCCACTGAACTACTCTTGTACCCCCAAGGCTTATTCATGTCTTATATATTTTTTATAATTTAAATTTAATATTGAGTCAATTTCTTTCCTTCCATTTGGATGTTTTCTTAAATAACCTGGTTGCCTAATATTTTACTAGAAAGCAATACTTATTGAAATGACTACAAACCCTAGATCTAATGCATATTTTCATAATTAACTGTATTCTGCTATTTACGATATATGCCTTATTCCTGTGGGGTTAGTACTGTGGACTCTAACCTAGCAGAAAGTATTTAAAGATGACAGCAGCTTTTGTGTTCATTTTTAGCCTTTAAAAGTAACTTTATTCCAGAAAGTTAGCTTTTGGGGTTTATAAAAATAGCTCAACTTAAACATTAGTAGTACAAGAACAGCTGCAAATATTCATGCTTTTATCACCCTTTCTTCACATAAAAATGAGAAAAAGGTGACTAATGAACCATTTGACACATCTTAACTTATGATTTTACACTAGATTAATAATGGTTCTTTAATTAAATTGTGACCGAAGATATGTTGTGCCCCATGGTACTTGTTTTGCTCAGAGGAAATGTGCCAGGTTTGAACAATACAAAATGTGAGCATTGTAGAAATTTGACTTGATTTTGTGTAAGTAGGCTTGACTTTCCATGAAACTGTAGCTAAGTACTGGAAGGATAGGAAGACTTTATGTACTTATGAGCGGAAGACCTACTGTTGGTTAATCTGATTTGCAATGCTTTTCTTTCACATTAGCTGTTCACGATGGTATATCCACTTGGCATTAATTCACACTGTGATGAATTAAAGGTCAGATGTGTGTCAGTAGAGTTTTTATCCTAAAGGTAAATTTGAAAGCACTAGAACAGTTTCTTTGGTTATTAGTTTTTCAATTTACCTGCACCCATTTTGTTTTTAACAGGATAGCTAAATTATGATAACAACCTAAAATCTATACTGAGATGCTGCCCTAGATCTATGTGCTCTTATATAAACAATATTTTTGCATATGAAGTGACAGATACTTGAGAAAATAAGCAAATTTCTCAGAGCTTTAAGAGGCAGTATTTGAACCCAGAATTTTTTTTACTTCACCACCCTTTTCCTTTCCTCCACACCAAGATGTTGTGTGGCCTGAAAAACTCAGGCCCAATGATTTCTGAGTTTAAGAATTTTTGATTAATTTTTATGTGAGTAAGCTATAGAGGAAAAGACCCTGTCTTTATCACTGAGTAGAATTTAATGGCATAAATTAAGGTGGTATATATGCGTTTGACCAAGTGAATATGTGTTGACACCCTTTCCTTTTCTGGCTTTGTCACAAATTATTTCTATTCCAAAAAATTCTATGGAATGAAGAGGATTGTGGGAAGATGGCAGGATAGGAAGCTCTCAGAAACAATCCCTCCACCAGAACAACTATTAAACAGACAGGAATTATCTGAATCAGCTATTTTGAAGCTCAGGAATCTAATAAAACACTGTGCATCATTCAAGGAAGAGCAGGAGAAAAAGACTGGAAAATGGTGGTAAATATCAGTGTATTCCACTCTTTGCTTAGTGGTTATGATTATTCATGCCCCAACCACCAGAGGAATCAGTGAGCTGTTCAATCTGGGCTGCTAATGCAGCTTCCTGGGTGCCATGTGCCATACATTGCCTTACATATAAGGGAACTATATAAAGTTCCCCAAGATCTAGGGTTGTGCAGTGGGATTGCTGATCACTGCATTTGATGAACTATTTCACACTGCTGAGATCCCAGCACTGAGGGTGGCTCGTATTCCAACCTGCCCCAGGCAAAAGGAGCAGAGAAGATTTAAAGATAGTAGGATTCCTCAAAATTACCAAGAACAGGTAAAGCACAGCATTTACTGGACAATTGCTGAATCAAGAAAACACGGCTTCAAAGAGCCATAGTAGCAGCTCCTAGCACTCTTCCTGACCCTTCCCTCACCTCTTTCCTAGTGGAGCTTGTAAAGACCTGCACTCTCTTTATGGGTCCCTGGTCTTGTTCTGACTGGGAAAGATTGACTTAGGAAACTCCTCTCTGTCAAGGCCTGTTTCCCAGAATTTGCCCACTTGCAAAAGCAGCTGAGACAGCAAAAGCAGTGTAAGAAACAATTGAGTGGAGTGTCACAGGGCAAAGCTTTAGCTGCTGTAAGTCCTGCAGTGGGACCCCTAGAAGTGGATAAGGTCTGTTTCCTGGAGTGTTGATGGGGTATTCACATTCCTGCAAACAGGGAAACTCCTAAAGACACTATCAAGTAGAAGTCCAGGATGAGACACAGGCCCAGAAAAGATAGGGAAGACTCTACACTTTATATTCACCTTGGATGACATTCTTGATAAGTGGGCTGCACTCTGAAGGAAAGCACCAATCCAAAACCAATTTGCAAAGTGTGAAAGGTGTTTTTTGCATTGGTTTTACAGTAATAGTAGGATATATCCAGTGAGTATATCCTTTAAGTATTGATTCAGTATGGTGTATCTATTCTTCAATAATGGATAGAACATCTAGATAGAAGAGGAGTAAAGAAATACAGAATTTGATTGATACTCTAATCCAACTAGAAGTAACAAATATATCTCTATCCATCTATATCCATATCCATATCCATATCCGTATCCATGTCCATGTCCACGTCCATATCCATATCCATATCCATATCCATATCCATATCCATATCCATATCCATGTCCATGTCCATATCCATATCCATATCCGTGTCCGTGTCCATGTCCATATCCATATCCATATCCATATCTATATCTATATCTATATCTATATCATCACTTCATCTAACAACAACAAAATACACAATTTTCTTGAGTACACATGAATCCTTCTCCAGGATAGACCATATCTTAGGTCACAAAAAATGTCACAATGAATTTAAAAATATTGAAATCATACAATTTATCTTTTTAGACCAAAATGGAATGAAACTAAAAATCATTAACAGAAAGAGAGGGAAAATTCACAAATCGGTGGAAATTAACCTACTCTTGAACAACCAATGGGACATAGAAGAAATCACAGGGTAAATACAGAAATAACTTGAGGTAAATGAAAATGAAAACCCAACATACCAAAACCTATCAGATGCAGCAAAGGCAGTGCTGAGAGGTGACTTTATAGCTCTAAATGATTTCATTAAAAAGAAGAAAGATTTAAAATCAGACCTAACCTTTAAACTGGAGGATGTAGAACAAGAAAAGCAAACAAAACTCCAAATGAACAGAAGGAAGAAAAGGAAATAAAGATTAGAACAGAGATAAGTGAAACAGAGAATTGAAAAACAATAGAAACAACAAAACTAAAAGTTGGTTCTTTGAAAAGGTCAATAAAATTGACAAACCTTTAGCTTGACTGACAAAAAAAGAGAAAGGACACAAATAATTAAATCAGAAATGAAAAGGGGGACATTATTATTGACCCTACAGAAAAAAACATCTAACTTTAAGAAGATACTTTGAACAACTGTATGTCAAGAAATTAGATAAACTAGATGAAATGGACAAATTCAGAACTGACTAAAGAAGAAATAGAAGATCTCAACGAACCAATTATTGGTAAAGATATGGAATCATTAATTAAAAAAAAACTCACAGCAAAGAAAAGCTCAGGCCCAGATGACTTCACAGGGCGATTCTACCAAACATTCCAAAAGAGTTAACACCAATCCTGCTCAAACCGTGCGACAATTTGAAGAGAAGGGAATATTCCCTCACTCTTTCTTTGAGGCCACAACACCTGCATACTAAAGTCAGATAAAATTGTTGATAAAAACACGTATAAAAAATTAAAGTAAGCTTCCTCAACATGATAGAGGGCATATATGAAAAATCCACAGCTAACATCCTACTTAATGGTGAAAAGCTGAAAGTTCCCCCCTGAGATCAGGTACAAAATAAGGATGCCCATTTTCACACTCTTATCTCACATTGTACTAAAAGTTCATTGGATGGAAATTCTAGCCAGAGCATTTAGGCAAGAAAAAGAAATAAAAGCCATCTAACTGGAAAGGAAGAAGTAAAAATTTTCTACTTTGCTGTGGCATGCTTTTATGTACAGAAAATCCTGAAAATCCACAACATAGCTCCTAGAGCTAATAAATTCAGCAAAGTGGTGGGGTACAAGATCAGTACCAAAAATCAGTAGCAAATATCTAGTAATGAACAATCTGAAGAAGTCAATTTAAAAATCCCATCTACAATAGCAACTAAAAGATACAAATATCTAGGAATAGGCCTAGTCAAGGATATAAAGAACAGGTACTTAGAAAACAAAACAATGGTAAAGGAAATCCAGAAAACTTACATAGATGGAAAGACATTCCATGTTTGTGGTTTCATATACTAAATATTGGTAAGATATCAATTCTACCCAGAGTGATTTATAGGTTCAATACAATCCCAGTGAGAATTCCAACAACCTTTTTGTAGAAATGGAAAACTCATTCATCAAATATGTATGGAAGGATAAGCGGCCCTGAATAGCAAAAACCATCCTAAAAAAGTACAATGATTTGAAGGACTCACATGTCTCAATCTTAAAACTTATTATAAAGCCACAGTAATAAAAATTGTATGGTACTGGCACAAGGACCATCATGTAGACCAACTTGATTGAATTGAGAATGCACAACTGAACCCTTATATTTATGGGCAATTGATATTTTTGGGGGGCATTTGTGCATGGTCTGGGAATCAAACCTGTATCTTCTGCATGGAAGATGAGCATTCTACCAGTGAACCACCTACACACCCGCCAATTGATTTTTCTTTTTTGGATACTATGTGGCGGAGGTCACATTTCATTCTTTTTCATCTGAGTATCCCCTTATTGCAGCACAATTTGTTTAAATTTTTTGTTTGTTTGGTTTTTTGTTTGTTTTGCTTGATTATTTTTTGGAAGTGCATGGACTGGGAATTGAACCCAGGTCTCCCACATGGCAGGCAAGAATTCCACCACTGAACTACCCTTGCACCCCACCCCCATCTCAATTGATTTTTGATAATGATGTCCATTCTACTCAAGTGGGAAAGAATAATCTCTTCCATAAATGCAAATAGGACGACTGGATGTCCATATAAAAAAGGATGAAGGTAGACCCCTACTTCACACCGTACACATAATTAACTCAAAATGGATCAACTACCTAAATATAGGAGCCAGAAACACAAAACTCCTGAGATAAAATATTGAGGATCAACTTCAGGACCTTGTGTTAGACAGTTCTTTTTTAGACTTTACATCCATAGCACAAGTCACAAAATAAAAAGTAGATAAATGGGGCCTCATCAAAATTAAAAACTTTTGTGCATAGAAGGGTTTTCTCATGAAAGTAAAATGATAGCCCACACAATGGGGAAAATATTTGAAAAACACATATACAATAAGGTTTTTTAAAAATCTTTTATTATTGTATAATGTAACATATATACAAAGCAAAACGAAGCAAAGAAAAAAGCAATAGTTTTCAAAGTACTCCTCAACAAGTAGTTACGGGACAAATCCCAGAGTTTGTCATAGGCTACTATACCATCATCTCAGATTTTTCCTTCTGTCTGCTCCAGAACATTGGAGACTAGTAGGAATAAATATTTTTTTATTATACAATCAACTTTTTTTTTCTTTTTTGTGAAAAATAACATATACATAAAAAATCAATAGATTTCAAAGCACAGCATACAATTAATTTGGAGAACAGATTTCAGAGTTTGGTATGGGTTACAATTCCACAATTTCAGGTTTTTACTTCTAGTTACTCTAAGATACTAGAGAATAAAAGAAATATCAATATAATGATTCAGCAATTCTGGTAGTTTGTTAAACCCTGCCTTCTCTGTATAACTCTGCCATCAACTTTCATCTTCTATTGCACTCTTTCGGAGCATATGCCCATTCTAACATTACATAGATGGAACTAGCTGATGTTCTGGAGAGCTGGCCCCTGTAGGTTTCAGGACTTATCTGTTCAAGGGACAGATAGAATCTGAAGGTTGTAGGTTTCTGGAAAGTTACCCCAGTGCATGGAATCCTTGTAGAGTCTTATATATTGCCCTAGGTGTTCTTTAGGATTGGCTGGAATGGTTTTGGTTGTGGTTTGGCAAGTTATGATAGGTAATGATGTCTAACTGAAGCTTGTGTAACAGTGACCTCCAGAGTAGCCTCTTGACTCTGAACTTTCTCAGCCACTGACACCTTATTTGTCCAATAAGGGTTTTTTTTTTCTTTGTGTGTGTGTGTGTGTGTGTGTGTGTGTGTGTGTGTGTGTGTGTGTGTGTGTGGAGGGGAGTGGTAGGTGCACAGCCAGGGAATTGAATCCAAATCTCCTGTATGACAGGCCAGAATTCTACCACTGAACTACTCTTTCACCACTCCCAATAAGGTTTTAGAATCCAGAATATATAAACAAATCTTCAACACAAGAAAGAAAATCAATTTAAAATATGGGCAAAATACTTGAAAAGACATTTCTTCAAATAAGATATAACGGCCAAAAAGCACATTAAAAGGTGTTCAACATCATTAATCATTAGCACAATAAAAATGGAAACCATGAAACAGCATTTCACTCCCACTAGAATGATTACTGTTATGGTTTAAAGCTGTATGTACCCTGGAAAAGCATGTTCTTAAAGCTATTCCATTCCCATGGGTGTGTAAATAGGATCTTTTGGCGAGTGGGATCTTAAGTTGCATTTTGACTCTCATCATTCAGCATGGGTCTTAATCTTTCACTTGGAGTCCTTTATAAGAGGATAAAAGACAAAGAGAAGATACAGAAAAAGGCCTCACAGAAGCTCAGAGTTGAAATTCAGAAGAGCACATAGGGAAACAAAAAGAGAGAAAAGACAGAGAAGCTGAGAGATGCAGAAGCCAGAAACTGAAAGCAACAAAATCCAGGAGAGGAGGACTAGTAGATGCCACCCTGTGCCTTCTTTGTGACAAAGGAATCCCAGATTTCCAGCAACCTTTCTTCAGGAAGAAGGTACTGTCCTGTTGATGCCTTGATTTGAACGTTTTCATGGACTCAGAACTGTAAACTTGCAAGCTAACAAATTCCCTTTATTAAAAGCCAATCCATTTTTGGTATATTGCATTTTCAGCTTTGGAAAACTAAAACAGCTATTGTTTTTTATTAAAACAATTGGAAAATTGCAAATGTTGGGGAGGATGTAGAGAAAT
This sequence comes from Tamandua tetradactyla, assembly GCF_023851605.1. Taxonomy (NCBI): domain Eukaryota; kingdom Metazoa; phylum Chordata; class Mammalia; order Pilosa; family Myrmecophagidae; genus Tamandua; species Tamandua tetradactyla. The sequence continues at coordinate 71,245,866 of NC_135345.1, read as the reverse complement.
AGGAACAGTCATTCATTGCTGGTGGCAATGTAAAATGGTGTAGTCACTGTGGAAGATTGTTTGGCCATTCTTCAGAAAGTTAAGTATAGAATTACCATATCATCCAGCAATCCTACTTCTAGGTATATACCCAAAATGATTGAAACAGGGACTCAAACAGATTATTTCACACTGATTTTCATGGTGGCATTATTCACAATTGCCAAAACATGGAAGCAAGGCAAGTGTCCATCAGCCAGTAAATTGATAGTAAAATGTTGTATGTACAGACAGGGTAATATTATTCAGCCATGAAAGTATTAAGTTATGGTACATGTGAAAACATGGATGAACCTTGAAGACAGCACGCTGAGTGAAATAAGCCATAAACAAGTGGACAAGTGTTGTATGGTCTCATGGGTATGACATAATTAGAATAAGCCAATTCATAGAGTCAGATGTTTATATAGAGTGGTATATGATAACTATTTATACATGATTTTTCTGTCAACCTACAATTTCTCCTATTAAAAATTAGTGAAGAAAAATTCTGTTGAATGAGAGAAAATGTGGGTATTCTAACTCATAAGATGCTTGCCTTCATTAAAGTGGGGCAAACAACTTGGCTACAAACACCATCCAGGAATGTTCAGATTTTTACACAAATTTTTTGTGGAACAATAATTTGTTTTCTCAGATAAGTAAAGGTGGCAATATAGTTAAGCTTATGTTTATTACATTATCATTCTGGTTAACACTGAATACTGGATTGTACTGATAACTATTCCTACTCTTCTTTAGAGCTTATTCATCTCATTCTGACACTCGTGCCATGGTTTCTTTTCTCTCTGCATCTTACTTCCTTTACCATCCTCAATCCCTCTTTTACTTTGTCACCAAAATGATCTAAGTCATAATGAACATATTAATACCTGCTTGGAAGTTTTGATGCTTCCTCCTGTCTAGAGCAAGACTTCCCAAACCATGTTCCACAGAGCATTAGTTCCTAGAAATGTTCACTAGAACACCATGTATGCTTTATGCACATTTTCTCATGTAAAATTTCCAGGAAGTACTGCTATAACAAAATCTGCTTATTTCACCCCAACATTTCAAAAATGCATTTGACGCAGAAACTCTTTTTAGTTCCCGCAAAAATCCATTAGCTCCAGTAAAGCTATCTTAGAGAATGTGAGACATTAAGTAGACTATGCTTTTGGCCCTGAATTGGTACCCATGGTCTGATGGGAATTTTATTATTTTTGTTCTGATTTGCTTGTAAGGGTATAACATCACTCATAATTTTCTGTATCTACTACCATTCTCTCTCAGACCCACTGTGCTTTAGCCTTACTTCAAAATTATTGAACAAACCAATGCGTTTAGGCATCTAGATCTTTTCCTTTGTTCTTCTCTTAGCTTGCAATACTGATAACTTTTTTTTTTTTTTTAATATAGGCAGGCGCTGGGAATCGAACCCAGCTTTCCATCATGGCAGGTGAAAACTGCCACTGTGCCACCATTACCTGCCTGAATGAAAACCTTTTTATCCTGGTAAAATCATTTTCATCCCTAGTATCCACTCCATGCCATCCTTACTCTGAGAGCATTCATAATCTAATAAATGAAGACATCCATTCATTCAGTGACTGGTTCAGTTGGAGCATCTATTTTATCCCAAGCTCATGGAATTTAGATGTAAAGAAGAGAGATCTAACTTCTTCCTTTACTTGGGTGATCACATAACTCTATTTACCCAGAGCATTCTCACTCATGGCTGTTGTCTTCAGTCATTATTAATAGTGTCCCCTCAGTCTCAAAAGTGCTCTGGTCTGGATGATAAACTGTGTGATTATCCTAATTATCAAACATATAGTCTAGAAGAGAAGATAAGCATTAAATAGGTATTTGGAAAAATGATGACCATTACAGAAGGAAGGTAGAGTGTACTAATGGGCAATATGATGGGAAAATTCAGGGCCTCTATGTGGTGGGGGATTTAGGAAAGATATCACCAAGGAAATGATATGTAGGTGAGTTCAAGAATGTTCCAGGGAGAGCGTAGCATGTGCAATGACCTTGAATTGAGATAGGTGGATGCTTTACAGAAATTGAAAGAAACTATGTATGAATTAAGAGTCAAAAAATTATAGTGACATATCATGAGATTGCATAGATAAGCAGGGTCCCAGTTGTAGAGGACCTGACAAATATCTTGATGATTTTGGATTTTATCCTAAAGTTGGCGGAAAGTCATCAGCTCTTTTTGAATATGGAGGTGGGAATGACATGATCAATTTGTGTTATAAAATGTCACACTTGCTTGCTAGAACTTGAGAAAAGGGAGTTACAGTGGGAATAGAAACAAGTGAATTATTCCTGAGAGATTTAGGATGAGGAGATGAAAAGCTTTGTGTTAATGATTGTGGGAAGTAAGAGCAAGGAATGAAGGATAAGTCTTCTATTCTGGCTTGGACAGCTGTGCAGATGATGTTTTTTGCTGAAATGGAGAACACTGAATAGAAAAGTTCGAGGGAAGGGGGATGCCAATTTTAATTTAGATTGCTGTATGTGGGAATTGCATGTAACAAATCCAAAGGAACATGATAGTAGTGTTATGAAAATAAAGAATACAGACTCAAAATTCAATTCATGTATCTTTTATTTTTTTCCTCATATGGACCACATCCATACTGGCTCAATTCCCCATTCTTCTTGGTACTTTGAAGTTACAAATGTTCTTTACTGCTCTTCATGTAGAGCTAGTTTAGCAACTTAGACAGATGGCTAGGGAGTCTCTTTAGGAGAATGTCTTTCTTTGTGGTGTGGTCAAAGGACTATTCCTTTTAGAACTTCTCTCTCTTTCTCTCTCTCTCTCTCTCTCTCCATCCAGCTGTCTTTGTAGTCAGGAATTTCTTATGATGTGGAGGAGACTTTTATGCCACAGATTAGCTGTGAGCAATGGATACACTGGGGATTGTAAGCAGGAATTACACTGTGACAGAGGGGAACTTTGGAAAAGATCAGAGAACCATCTTGTAACACAGGAGCATGTTTCATAAAATAAATACAATACTGTATTATAGATGGAGGATTGAAGGAAATTTTTAGTGAGATATACACCAGATCATCAAACCAAGGGGTGGTTAGGGGACCCAACAATTGAGCTGAGTCTTGAAAGATGATTAAATGTTTACCAGTTGAGACTACAGAGAAGTCTAGGGAGAGGGAACATGATGAAGAAAGATGCAGGGGCTTAAACCAGGCTGAGTTCTTAATTATGAGTATGCTTTAATTTCAGATAACAGAAAATTCAACCTAAACTTGTTTAATTAGGATAGAAAATATATTGTCGCTGAATAATAAGGAGACCAGGTAAGGCTTGTTCATGATATTACTAGAACTCAGTTCCTTTTTCAATTTCTTGGCTCTAATTTTCCTCAGTGTTGACTTCATTCCTTGTGATCCCAAGATGACTCCAGCAGCCACCTCATATCCTCTTTTATTAACTTATAAACATTGGGTACAAACTATGTATTAGGTAATGTTTAGCTCAATAGCAATGATGTTCCAGTGTTCAGGGAGTATTGGGAATGGATTCAGTTGCCTCATAAAAGACACATTTAAATCTTAATTCGTGTTCCTGTGAGTGTGAACCCATTTGTACATAAGACCTTTGAAGATGTTGTTATTAAGGTATGGACTCACTTTTTGAAGATCTTATTTAGATGAGGCCAAATTGAAACAGGGTGGACTTAAATCCATATGACTAACACCCTTATGTGGTGGAGGAAATTTGGATGCTATGTAGTCAGAGAAAGCTACAGAAGATCCCAGAGAGTGAAACAGATGGCCATGTGATGGAGGCAGAGAGGCATGTCAGGGAACTTCCAGGATTGCAGCAAACCAGCACCAGAAAGTATCAGGGAGAAAGAATGGCTTGTTGAGACCTTAATTCTGAAATTCAGCCTCCAAAACTGTGAGCCAATAAGCTCTTGCTGTTTAGTTAGCCTGTGTGTGGCGTTTGTCATAGCAGCCCAGTGTGGCTCAATAGCCGTGGTGTCTTAACTCTCAAGGAGCTTAAATTTAGTACTTGATTTGTACTGTGTGAAGAGAAGGCAAGAGAAATACAGGTGGGATGTGGGCAGAGGAAGAAACTGAGGGGCTCATGTGCCTCACTATGGAATTTGGACTTTTCATAAAGACAATTGGGCGTTATTAAGGGACTTGTAGAGATCTGTGTGGAGGGGCATTATAATTAGTGGGATGTAGAACCAGAGGTGGGGTGGCCAGTTATAAGACTATAGGCAAGTTTAAAAAGAGGGTGGCAGTGGGAATGGGGGAAGGGGGAGGAATTGATAAGGAGATAAAATGATTCATCGTTTAACATAGCAGTGTGACTTTAAACATGGGCTTTGGAGTCAAACAAATCTGGGCCCAGAGCTGAACACTGCTATTTACTAGGTTGGTTATCTTGGGCCAGTTACCTTTCTCAGTTTCACTTTGGTAATCTGCAAAATTAGTGTTCTCCAAATGTCATCCCACTCATTTGTCTGCCTCTCCTTCCTAAGATCTTCATTGTCTGGTTTATTTGGGGAAGAAAGAATTTGTCTCACATCCACTCCTTGGTCCCACATCTCAGGTATGTCTCTTAAAGCCCACCAACTCCTTTATTTCCTCAAGAATTGCATATTTAAGAGCTTGGTACTTACAGTTTCAGAGCACGGAGAGACTTTACTTTGAAGTTGCACAATTTAAAATTATTAGACATCCCTTCTTTGAAAAGTCAGATGTCCACTGGTCACCAGGAATCTCACTGACCACTCTTCTTCCTGGGTTCTAGGCAGTTGCCAAGGAGCTCTGTTTTCCCTCCCTTTGCCTAGCGCTGTACCCAAATTCCTATTACCTTCTGTTGTAGAGCATTTTACCATTTTTATTTATTGCTATCGTTTAAATATTCCAGTCCAATTTATGCCTTAGGGCTTCATTTCCCCCTGAACAAGGGTTCCAAAAGAAACTATGACTACAGTTTGTAAGGTGTGTAATTTGCCACGTATCTCAGTACTTAGATGGTTACGGGAACATAAAAATTAAAACCTTTAGAAATTTCCAAATATATTCTGGATAAGGTCCATAACAGTTCAGCATGCATCATATGATTTGTCTTCTATCTCCCCAGATTCATCTTGAGCTATATTCCACCTGATGCCAGGTTCCAACCACGAAGTCTGTTCATTTCCTTGACAAACCTAAGCCATTTCTGGCCTTAGGGCAATTAGAGATTTTTTCCCCAATTTCACATCTTTCAGCTCAATAGCTGTGGGGTCCCAGCTTTATATTTCTATCAAAGAGAGATCTTGAGAACAATCTAAAATTCAGCATTAATCTCGCATGCTCAGTAACAACTTCCCTGACCTTAACTTTGTCTAGAAGTCTGCTGCTATAACCTTACTAGTTTTTGTTGTTAAGACCCATCACAATCTATATCTAGATATTTCTTCATGGGTGATTACTTGAGAATATTTGTTTAGCATTTGTTTTTCCCAGTAGATTAATTTCCACAAAGGCAGTGGCTATGTCAATTGGTTCACTGTTGTGTCACAAAAGGTTTTCACCATGCTTGGAATAAAGCAGGTGAGCTATGCCTTATGAAGGAAATATTTTAACAGTTGTCTAACACATAGGGGACATTCAATAAACATTAATTAATATTTTTATTGGATGTAGGAAGTAAGGCAGAGTAAGGAATCTAAGACAGTTCCCAGGTTTTAAGGCTGATGGTGTTGACAATCATTTACAATGATATAAATCACACTCAGTTTATATTCTGGATCATTGCAGAATATTTAGAAAATACTTGAGAGCACAGAGAATGAAACAAAATCCTCTGTAGTTCCTTCCTAGAGAGAACCACTAAGATATTGTTACATATTTTTTCAATATTTTGTCTAGACAACACACTCTTTCTCTGTCTATATATTACCAGTTGAGACTACAGAGAATTCTAGGGAAAGGGAACATGATGAGGAAAGATGCAGGGGCTTAAACCAGGCTGAGTTCTTAATTATGAGTATGCTTTAATTTCAGATAACAGAAAATTCAACCTAAACTTGTTTAATTAGGATAGAAAATATATTGTCACTGAATAATAAGGAGACCAGGTAAGGCTTGTTCATGATATTACTAGAACTCAGTTCCTTTTTCAATTTCTTGGCTCTAATTTTCCTCAGTGTTGACTTCATTCCTTGTGATCCCAAGATGACTCCAGCAGCCACCTCATATCCTCTTTTATTAACTTATAAACATTGGGTACAAACTATGTATTAGGTAATGTTTAGCTCAATAGCAATGATGTTCCAGTTTTCAGGGAGTATTGGGAATGGATTCAGTGTATATGTGTGTGTGTGTATATATGTTTTTGTATGTGTGTGTATATGTATGTATGGTACATACATACCATTATATAACCTTCATTTAGCAGTTTAGTGTGGTTATTTCCCCTTGTGATTAAATAACCTATGGAAAGGTTTTTAACAGATGCACGCTATGACTTGATATGGATATATCCAAATGTAACAAATTCTATGTCACTAGAATTTAGACTGTTTCAGGATTTCTCCTGGGTAAACATGTCAAATCACATCAGTGAATTTAAGTTTTTGCCAACATATTCTATTAAATCTGGGAAGGCCCAATGCAGTGTAGTAATTAAGGATATAGGGTCTTCAAGAAGATTGCCTGGATTTGAAGCCCCTTTTGTTACATATTAACTCTGAGGCTTTGTGCATGTCACATAGCTTTTCTGACTATTTGCAAAAATGGGTATAGTAATGTGTCTTCTTATAGGGGTATCATGAAGATCAAATGTTATTCGAAATGCAAACACAGCAGTGCCTGGCCTATGTTAGGAGTGCAATAACTTTTAGCTTGTTCCATGCACTCAGATTAATTCTTAATAGGTCAAATAATTTAGATATTTTTAATGCTTATTACATATATTGTCAAATTGCCTCCCAGAAAGATTGGAGAAACTTGCATTAGCCAACATTAAATATTTAAAATTATCATTGCCAAATTGTTAAGTGTATAAAATGGGCATACAGTAATTTTAATTTAATTCTCTGAATACTATCATTGGATATTTTTCATATGTTTATTGGCAATTGTGTTCTGTGATCTATTTATTTCTACTGCCCATTTAAAATGCTTTCTATGTAGGAACTCTCTGTGGATTAAGGGTAACAGTCTTTCTCACTGCTATGTATAAAGTAGTTATTTTGCCCAGTTAAAATTTGCTGTTTGATTTTTTTTTTTCTGTTTGATTTTATGTTATTTTTCCTTGGTCATAACTTCACTATTCATGTGGTTAAATCTATTAATATTTTTTTGCTTTTACTTTTATGTCTGATTTCTCAACCCCATATGCATAGATATACGTTTCCCACTAAGATTTTGTGTTTTTAATTTTTACACTACAGTCTTTAATCGATACAGAATTTATTTTAGAGTAAGGTCTTACGTAGCACCCTAACTTACTTTTTTCTGAACTGCTCAACTGTGTGAGATTTGTTAACTACCATATATCACATGGATTTGAATTCTATTTTACTGTATCCTAAATATTTATCTTAAAATTACTTCTGGGTTTTAGAAGTCTACCATAATTATTCTAGTTAAAGTCTAATGGTGCAAATCCCTATCTTTATACCCCCAAACCCTCATATACACCACTTGCTTATTATTCGTCCAGTGTTTTGGTTTGTTTTTCTCTGTTTTTTAAAATATAATAAGTTTAAGAGTTTCTATAGGTGTATTCTATTCCTGATGCCTAGAACTATATTTTTCTTTAAATAGATTTTCATTTTACTCAAATTCTCCTAATTTGAGAATTCTGTACTAGATTATCAAACTCACCCACACAGTATATCAGTTGCTGTCAAAAAGATTTATTGAAGAAAACTCAGTGAAGTGAAAATGGACCCATTTTACAAGTCTGTGCCAGAAAAGAAGAAATAAGTCCATGAATTGTAACCAAGAACATAAGAAGAATGGGATATTCAGTGTTTAAGACCTGAAAAAAATTGACAAAGATTCAGGAAAAAAATTTTGAAAGAAGGAAAATTAAATCAATTTGCATGTTTATATACAATATTTTTTGAAACATGCACATATTGTAAAATATCATTTTGCCTTAGTTTGCATCGAGCTTAAGCCAAGAGCTCTGTCACATCTGTCTTATATATTTTAGATGTGAGTACTCAACAATTAATGAATAGCCTTAATTCTTATATGCATGAGGGCTACAAATATATTTTTTAAAAGAAGAGAATCATTGGTTGCATAATAATAGAAAAAATCTGTTTAGAATCAACCTTTCAGAGCTTTTAACACTGTAACAATATATGTTAATATGATTGTCTCCTTAACTTTCACTAAAATATACCACTTGGAATTAACTATAATGACATATGCAATTCATTGTAGCAGGAAGTGAGATTTCTTCACTGCTCTCTTATCATATCCTTGAAGGCTAGGATTGAATATTTTATATTAAAATGAGTAATTGTTAGATAACTCAATTAAACTTTGTAATATTAAGGGGACTCCTGTACTGCTGTTTTTTTTTGATTTTCAAAATATATTCTGCTGCATAACCTCTATTCCTAAGCATCTGCATTTCCTAAGTCTGATACTTGCCTTAAAAATATCCACCCCTTTTTTTGTTTTTGTTTTTTAGATTTTGCTTACTGGATGAACTTCTTTTCTTAGATGTTATGACTAGTTGACTAGGCTACTGCACAATCATGTATGGCATTCCTTTTACTGCTTTCAAATCAGGAACCCATTTGGATCTTCCGCTAGTAGTGTAAAGACGTCCATTTCGGTTGTAAAGGCATCTTCCTTGTGGTTCAGGGTATCTGGGTCAGGGGTGGTCTCAGAAGATGACTCGGGAGCCTTAGTTTCAGATTCATTTTCATACAAATCTTCCACTGATGTAACAGATGAATCTTCCATGTGGTTTATAGCTACTGACGCAGGGGCAGTGAATTCATATCTGGATTCAGCGGCAGTTAGGAAAACAGAATGGGTCTCCCCTTCATTTGCAGTATCTCTCTCCACCCAAACATTCACCTCATCAATAGACTCTTCATCAGTTAGTGGAATATCTTCTGGGTTATCTTTGTCTTTTTCAGTGGAGTCAGTGAGTTCAAACACAGTGATAAAGTTTTCCTCATCAGCGTCAGTTAATTTAGCCACAGCATTAGGGTCATCCTCTGAAAGAACTAAATCAATTTCGTTAATTTTCTCTTCTGCAAAGGCAGATATGTCTGGAATAGTGGTGACATTTTTTTCAGTAGAGGCAGAGACTTCTGACTCAAGAATAAAGGAGTCAGTGATCTGGACAAGCTCATCAGTAGTGGCTCTGGAGTTGACCGAGGAGTTACAATTGTTAATATCAGGTGCGCTTTTCTTATCTGAAAGGTCAGGGGTATGAGCAGTGCTGATGGTGCTTTCCTTAGGTTTGTCGGAGACTTCAGAAATTATTGAGCCATCCTTATCCTCTGGGTCAATGTTATCCAGTAAGATTTCTTTTTCTTCTAGATCAATGGAAAAATCTATTAATGAGACAGTTGCAACTGGTGATGAAACATTGCCAATTTTCACTGGAATGAAATTTTCAGTGACAGAGTCATCAGTCTCAAAATCTGTAGTGCCAGTCAGAGTGGTAATTTCTTTCTCCAGATGAGTTGTTGTCTTAATAATATGGTTCTCAACATCGTCTTCAGATTTTAGTCTTTCCTTTGGAGGTGAAAGCTTATTACTTGTAATAGTTGAAAAATCATTTTCTAGTGTATAGTCATTTACTGAGGAAATGTGGTCTCCTTCTGAAGTAATAGTTTTTTCTGATTTAGAGACAGCGTTGTCAGCCCCAAAGACAATGATTGCTTCAGTTGATGTTTTACTCTTTTCTTTTGGCGGATGAGAATAAATTTTAGGAGAACCATCTTCAGCCATGAAGTGAAAGTGGCACCATACACATTCACAAGATCTTTCTCCTGGGACTCAGTGGCATCTCCAGGCAGGAGAGTGGTGTCGTTATAGTGGCTGAAGCATTTGTCATAATGGCGATTATTGCATCAACCACAGAGGCAGTGGCATTGGCTCTCCTGAGAAGCTGTTTCTTTGCTGTGGTTGGGTTCCCTTTGGCAGGAGTATTCATAGTAGATTAAAGTATAATGGAGTCCCCTATGATTATGTTACCAATATTCACAGCTAAACACATTTCAATTGTGAGGGATTTTGGATTTATCATGTATTTGTTTACAAGGGACATGCCTTCCCATATGAAATGAGTGCCACTTGAAACAGACCTAGCAGGTTCTGCCAGGTCTTTAAAATACTTTGTGGTTTTAGAGTCAGTAGGGGAAACTCTCGGAGCCATAAGATTAACAGCATCAGCTTCAAGTCTCTTATATTCCCAGTAAGTAATACTATGGTTTGCAGGTGAAGCATCTTCCCTTGAGATTCACGGTATTGAAATGTCTCCAAAAAGCAGCATCTTTGGCAGTGAATGTAGCTGCAGAATGTAGTTGGGGAGAGGTGACTTGAGTTAGTTCTCTTCTTCAGAGAGGAAATTCTCACTTTTCAGCAGTGGTAATGAAAAAAAAATAATAACTGGCCTGCTAGGATATTTGTAGTTTTCTTCTTCATTATAATTCCTACTTTTTCTTGAATTAACTTGAATAACAGCAAGAGTGTCAAATTTTGTGGGTTTAATTTCTTTAGGAATGTTTTTTAGTGGACAGTGTTATTTCATCCCCAAAAGTAGTTTCTGTCAGAGAGTTGATGTTATGTCTCATAATTCTTTTTTGTCTATTGAATGTCATTATAGCTGCCCAAGGAGTAGTTTTCCCAGAAACAAGATCAGGGTGAGAAATAACCATTATCAACCTTTAGAAATAGACTTTCAATTTTAGAGGGAATGTTTTCTATAATGATATTAGTTATATCTGAAATCAACATTGTGTTATCAACATTAAGGTTTGACTGAATTATATGAAAGGAGACTGTGGTCCAGTATAAGTTTTAGAAAAAGTCTTTTTCCAAATAGTGTCAGTAGAGTAAATATAATTTTCAGACCCACAGTCAGCTAAATCTGAAAGAGGGCAGCTGCACCAGCTAGCGTAGTGATTTCCATATCAAGAGAGATTGCTTATTTTTCATTAAATATTGACCTAGCCTCAAAGTTTACAGCTTCTATTAGTTGACTGCCTTCTAATGTAGAGTTATCATAAGTTTTTGTAGGAATATTACAGTAGGGCACATGATGGATATTTTTCAGTTTGAATATATGGGTGGCATCTCTAGAAATATTTTTGCTTCAAGTTATAAAACTATTGAAGGCATCAATGCCTGTATTGATATACAGAATGCTGTCAGCATCAGGAACGTGAAAGGAAGTCTCAAGAAGTAGAAACAGGCATAGATTCTTTATTTCTAAATAGGAATACTACCAACTCCAAGGGAAATAAAGGAAGTCACACAGTAAATTCATTTTCTGTGTTGGCTAATTTAGCAAGAGGATTTTTAACCTCCACTTTTTCTTTGTGTCATCTAGTGTGTTTATGAAACTTGATTCAGGGATAAGGCATATTGTAAACAGAAGATTTGATCTCTTTTTTGGAAAAGTTTCTTTATGCACAAAAAAGAAAAAAAGTTGAAGGGGTTGTTGAATAACTACTATCTATCTTGGAAGACTTGGTGTCTGTTACATTGAATAGAGTTGGAATAAGTAGTAAAATATTTTATAAGCATTTAATCCTTGGTCAGAAATGCCAGGTGAAATGATTATACCATCTTCAGTGATATTAGATTGCCATATACTTCTTAATTTCAGGAATTACTTTCTGGTTACATCAACTATGCTTCCACTAGGAAGTGTAGTCACACTGACTACACCATAAGGCTTTTCTTTCCTAAGCGTGATGCCATTGCCTTTATCTGTGTTCTTTAAACCATAGACCTTAAAAAGTACATTTCAGATTGAGAATGTGAGATACTTGACTAGGACAACAGTCCTCAAAAACAGACTTTGAAAATGCCAATGTCATAGTGACATCAACCGTTACAGTTTTCTTCATATACAGAATATCTTGAGTTTCATCACAAGACATGTCATTTACAGTTTAAAAAAAATTAACTGCTAGATGAATGGTATCTCCTTTGAATAAGAGATTCTTGTTTTAGAAAAAGCATATCTTCAGATTTTATAGATTAGAGAAAATAAGAGTTTTTTAATTTTAATTGAGGTGATTATAGTCATCTCTGGAATGGAATTGCTGAGGAAGTTTCAGGTTCAATATCTTCATTCAGAAAAGAAACAGTGAAGAAAGCAAGGGCAGAAATAACATTTTAGAGGCTTTATTACATCAGCATCTATAGTTTCATTCCTTTCTCCTCCAGAGATTAGAATGTCGGATGCAAGATAAAGTAAATTTTAATTGAAGGGCGTGGTAGTCTGTTGGGCCACTATTTCTTTGTTTCCAATGGAGGTGGCATTTAGAGCAGAGTCATTCATGACCCTCAAATCTGGCTTCTTGTCTGTAGGTTCCCCAGGAATATACTGTGGAGTAATTGCTTCCACTGGTGATGGAGAAATGCCAGCCTTCAATAAGTTGTCTTTTCCGGCTTCCTTGTTATTTTGTGGTACAACAGAAATTTCCTGCAACTTGGGTAATATTTTTTCTATCTCAGCAATGGATTTAGGAGTAATATTTGTGCTTTCCAAAGCTTGAAATTCATTATTTGCTGCTCCGAGATTGGCTGTACCAAATTCCAGCTGAGAATTTCCTTTCAACAAGGAAATGATCTCTGTGTGAGGTGAAGATTTTTCATCAGTAGGAATAATGTTAATTGCTTTCATGGGCAAGTTTGAATACCCAGCCATGGAGTTGGCTTCCTGCCAAACAGATCCAGCTGAGAGGGAATCTTTGAGTATGGGAGAGCTTGAGTAAGTTTTTATAGGGACATTGCCATAATCCTTACTGATTGATCTAGCGTCAGCAATGACATTTTTATTCACAAGAAAAGGCTTTATGTCAGCATCTCTTAGAGAGTTTATTTCTATTTGGGGAGCTGAGCCATCTCCTGGCATTATATTTACATCTGAAAGACGATTCACTTCAGATTCAGTAGCTCTGTCTTTCACTACAGAAGCTTTAGTTATTTCCCTTGTGTGATAGGAATTTGGTGCATTATATTCAACAGGTAAAAGAGTTGAAAACTTGGTTGTTTTCTTGGGTCCTGAATTTACACCATCAGAGACATCAATACCGTAAATGCTGTCTGCCCAGGAAATGGTAGCAGATGGGTTAAGTTTAACATCTGTGACTTGGTCTGAAGAACCAGAAGAATCAGTTTGCAGAAAGGTATAGACCAAAGGGAGAGCGCTTGGGACCATTTGGCTTTTAGCATTTTGCCCTTCAGGGACAATACCTTCATTGAAGTAAGTCGAATATGTAGATACAGGCTCTGATGCCCCTAATATTAACATTGGTGGATTAGATAGGCTTGCACCTTCTCCAAGTCTGTGGCTTACAGTTTCTTTACTAGGACCATCAGCAATCAGAAAGAGAGTTCCAGGCTGTCCCATAGATGTAAGTCTCAGAGATGATAAAGGAAGGCTGGAATGGCCAAAATGATTTTTGTCCTTTGTGGAGATAGCAGGAGCACTCCATGTAATGACAGACATTTTTTTCAAAGGAGAAAAAGAAGTAAGGGCTGTGTTGAAGGCACCTTGTGTGCTTTTCGCCATACTGGAAATGCCATCATCTGAAAGCTGAGCTGAAGGAAAAGTGCTAAACCTTGAATCAGACACCACAGCTATGCCGGTTTCATCTTTAGCAAATCCAGAAGTAGTGGATGTAGTAGTGTCTGCTTTAGCGGGTATAAATGTGTTATAGATGACAGGTGATGTGTTTTTCCTGAAGAAATGATTCCTATTTTTGACAGCATGATTAGTAGCATCAGTTGTGAATGTCCTGCTTTTAACAATGGGTCCTGTGCCTGGAACAAAGAAATGCTTATTTATTTTATTTCCAAAGTCTGATCCTTCATAAGGAATTATGGTGACATCATTACCATCTATGGCATTTTTTCCCACAGATGTTTTGTCAGTAAAAATAGGAGGAAAATTTTCACTTGCATCAGTTAGAAAGTATGTTGTGGAACTACGAGTCTTGGAGTTAACATGGGCAGTAGAATCTTTAGGCGCAGTGGCCACAATGTCAAAGTTCTTGTGTTCTTGCCTAGGAATAACAGTTTGGTAATTTCCTTTAGTTTCAAACTCTGAGAGTTTTGCTTTAGATAGATTTTTTGAAGCAGCAGCTGTGCTGTATGATGCAAAAGACCCATCTGTCTTGGGGGCGTAAGTGAACGTGCTCATTTTCATAATGGAATTACTTGCTTTCTTCTCTGATTCAAAGCCATCCTCATCTGAGACACCATCAGAGCCACTGTCATCAAATGTAATGGTTATAGAGTCCACATATGCTGAGATGAATTTGTCTGCAGAAGAAATGTCTCCCCCTCTTTCTGAATTGTCTTCTATAAAGAAAATTCTTTCATACTTATTATCTCTCTCTCTCTCTCTAAAATTTTGGGGCCCAAATATATTCTTATTAAAGGTGCTTACCATAGCTTTTTCAGAGGCAATGGAACTAGGCAAAATGCTTAATTGGTCAAAAGGAATCATTGATTTCTCAGGTCGGGCATTATTATTAATTCTTGTTGTGGTATCTATTTCCATAGTAGTAAAAGGAGCAAGCTCAGAATATTTGGGAGTACTCACAGGTGTTGTGAAATCAGAAGGAGGAAGAGTTGATTTCCATGGTAGGCCATATGACCCAGTTGCAGTGTTTGTGAAGGACCCTCCTGTGTTAGTGACTTTATGAAGAGATGCAATGCTTTGATCGTTAGGCCTAGGTGCTTCTGGAAGAGTTAATGTGGAGTCATCTGAAAAAATTACTTTTAAATTAGAAGGTGCTTGATGCTTAACCAAAGAAGCATCAGATTTAACAAGGAAAGGATCTCTTTTCAATGTACTTGCATCTCTGGAGAAAGAATTGCCTGCTTCAGAAAAATGAATGCTCTCTTTCATATTGTTGTCACTCTTGGACAGAGTGTTGGGCTCAGTTGCTGAGGGATGGATTTTCTCCACAGTA
The DNA here is from genome assembly GCF_023851605.1 of Tamandua tetradactyla. Lineage (NCBI taxonomy): Eukaryota > Metazoa > Chordata > Mammalia > Pilosa > Myrmecophagidae > Tamandua > Tamandua tetradactyla. The sequence goes on along the minus strand of NC_135345.1, from coordinate 71,230,663 downwards.
GGAATGAGAGCTGTCATATCTGTAAAGTGACTTAAAAATTTAGGAGTTGGATTTTTTTGATCAGGTAGATTAGCTATTTTTCTTTTCCCATAGATATTATTTTGAGAATCTTCTCTAAGTGAAAATGCTTTCATCGTTGCTCTTTGAGGGTTGAAATATGTTTTTTCAGCCTTAGCTTTATATTGGTCAGGAGCATCTCTATTCAGAAAGAAAACTGAATCAACTTCACCAGCTGTGGGATTTTCTGTAAAAGTAGTGAATCCAGTTGATGGAGCATTCCCAGCTAAGGGGTGGGACTGAATGTCAGTTTGAGTTATTGTGATCTGCCCCTCTGGAATGTCACCTCCATTAATGGCATCAGCATAGTCATTTATTATCTCTAACACTTCTGATCCAGCTAGTGAAGATTCAGATAAGAAGTCATATCTCATTAGGTCAGAAGTTTCAGAATTTTCAGTTATGGCAATAGGGATGAGCATGGCAGATGTTGATAGAGAAGGGAATCCTCTAGACTTAACATTATTTTCTCCAGACAGAACAGAATGACCTCCTTCATAATTGCCTCCTTTGGAGAGAGAAATGGGATCAGTCACAATGGTGGTTGCCTTATTTATGGATGAGGAAGAGATTGAAGTTCTGTTGTTTGCTTCCTCAGTGTCTTTACTGATGAAGGCATGGTCATCATCAGGAATGACATTGAAATAAATGATGCTGTTCTGTGAAGGAGCCACATCTGCCAAGTTTCTTTTATCTTTATTTGCATCTAATCTGGCTGATATGGTGGCTTTTGCTCCATCTGAGGCAGCATTGTTATAAATAGCAGATGAGATGACTTTCTTATGAAATTGATTCTTATTTTCTGTGGGAGTTATGATCACAGCAGGATCAATGGAATCAGCTGTGAACATCCTCCTGTCTTCACGTGTTGTCATTAGTTCTGGTTCTGGAACAAGGGGGTACTCCATTCTTCTGTCATTAGGGAGACTGATGATGGTGGGAGCATTATCGATGTTAGAGTATTCAGTCATTTCTATGTTGTCCTCTCCCACGATGAAAGTTGGATCAAGTTCAAAATTACTAACTTTAGTAACATCAGTATGAGGAAGATTTGATTTCAAGGGTAAATTTTTATAGGAGTTTGTAATAAACCTCTCTATATTCTCATTATCAAGAAAAAATGAACCCTTAGTCCTGGCTGTTGTCAGCTTTGCTGTGTTCATTATGGAGTCAGGGTAAAAGGCTTCTTTTAAAGTTCCAGGTGCTTTCCATTCAGCAGAAGTAACATCAGGCTTAAGAATGAAAGGATTAACTTTTACTGTGTTTACCTCTCTCAAGTTCACTGGAATATTGGCTTCAGAAATATAAAGTTTAGCCTTCACTGCCTTATCTTTATTGTGGAATGTACTAGCCTGAGTTTCCGAGGGAGTGATTTCTTCTGTAGATGGAATAACTGCTTCATTTATATAGAGACTTACATCATGGTCGGGACTTTTATTTATCTCTTCTTTTTTGTCAATTCTAGGTTGAAGGGTTAATTTAGGTGAAAAGCCCGTGGTTTCAGTTTTATCACTAATGCCCCCATTTTCAGTGTTTGCTCTCTCAGAGGCTACATTGATGGAGCTCTTTGAAAAAGTAGTAGGGTCTTCCAGAGGAAGAGAGGAAACCATAGAGATGGGCTGAAGGACACTTTGCACCTTGGCCATTTCCCAGTTTTGGTCAATGTTAGCAGAGTGTTCAACCGGTGGTCCCGATACTTCTGGGGTACTCACAGGTGCTGTGAAGTCAGAACGAGGAAGAGTTGATTTCCACGGTAGGCCATATGATCCAGTCGCAGTGTTTGTGAAGGACCTTCCTGTGCTAGTGACTTTATCAAGAGATGCAATGTTTTGATCGTTAGGCCTAGGTGCTTCTGGAAGAGTTAATGTGGAGTCATCTGAAAAAATTACTTTTAAATTAGAAGGTGCTTGAGGCTTAACCAAATATTCTGAATCACTTTTATCAGGTCCAGCGATGAAAAAATTCATATCATCTAGCTTATTTTCCGTTGCCAGACTAAAGCCAGGCCCAAGAATGAAGGAATCACCTCCCAATGTATTTATGTGTCCCGGCGATAGAGGAGTGCCTGTTCTAGGTGTATGGGAATAATCTTCCCTATTTTTGTCTTCAGAGGAGATAGATGTGAAGGAAGTCACAGGAATAATGCCTGCAGGAAATTTTGTTATGCTACCGGAAGCAGGTTGGTCTTTTTTTGTCCTGAGATCAATTTGTTTATCAATATTGGATGCTTGATTTTTGCTGAAAGTTTCTTTGCCTAATAACATAGTGCCTTTCAGAGCAGGATTTATGTTATCTCTTATTGGAATTCTAAAATCTGGTATTGTAAACGTAGATTCTCTTTCAGAGACAATAGTATAACCTTTTGGGATGTTTTCTTTAATGTCTAGGTAAAGATTATCACCACCAAAGAAGGCACCATAATCAGTGCCGCTATTACTGTTTCTTAAAGTCATTTTTCCTTGAAACTTTGGAGTAAGTTTTGTAAGTAGAGGTTTTGAGACTTCAACCATGTAGGAAGGTGCAGGATTCCTAAATCCAGTTTGATCAGCCATGGTTTTGATTGTTCCTCTCAATCTGGTGGAGTCATATACATCAGAGTTAATAGGATAATATTTAGTAGTCAAATATCTGTCTCTAGGAACATTTTCACTTGCAGGAGATGTAATATAATTATAACGACCAACACTTTTTCCTTGAAGTGTATCTTTTGCTTCTGCCATAATGCCTACCTTTTGAGGGGAAGCTTCCTTATAGTTTAATATTATGTCTTCCATGAAAGAGTTTTCAGATTCATATCTTGGGATATAAAACATGGTATCAACATCTCCTTGAGAGGCAGGGGAGACAGCTAATGTCAAAGCTGCTGGGGCAGCCTTATTATGAAAAGTTTTTGGCATTATAATGTTTGCCAAAGAAGTTTTCTTCATAGGATTTCTTGCTTGAGGATGATCAGAAGGGACAACAGACTTAATAAAGGTAGAGGCATCAACTCTGACTAGAGTGCCATCATCTCTAGATGGGCTTACAAGATTAGGGTTAGCATACTGCTTTGTAGAGATGATTCTATTTGTTTGGGGAATGTTTAAGTTCCCCACCTGCATAGCATATTTAGCTACATCTATCATAGTTTTGGTATTAGTGTAATTGCTAACAACCTCATTGCTTTTCTCAGGCATCCTATCATTAAGAAAATAATTTGCAGTAATCATGGGATTGATATTGGGCATAGCTCTATCAATATCAGTAGCAATTGTGATAGGTTTGGTTTCAGCTTTATCATAAGTACTCAGAGTAGGAACAGAAGCAAAGTCCCTGCTTTTTTTTGAAAAGGAAATGCCAGGGGTTTGAGCATTAACTTTAACTCTGCCATTATTCCTCATGTCAGTGGCATCAATTACAATAGAATTGTCTTTCCTTGGAAAGTCAGGAGCATTGCTCACACGTTTGCTGTATCTTCCCAGGTAAGTAGCATCAATTATAACCATGCTGTCGTCCTCCAGCTCAGGAACATCAGGCAGAGTTACATAACCTTCTAGAATATCTGTGGCATCAATTTTTCCTGTATTACTTCCTGCCATAAGGGCCATGGTATTAATAAAGAATATACTGTCTGGTCCTGCTTCTTTCTCCTGAGTAGTGCTATCAGTTCCAAGGAGGCTTTCTGTATTTGTTGTGGTAATGGTGTCCTCTTTTTTGGTAGCAGTGAAATCATTCTTAGGATTTTGGATATAGGCAGCAGGATTAGAGGCAAAGAAGGGTTTTGAACTGCCCGTAGATGGAAAGAAGGGCTCAGGACTCTGGATTGCTTTGGAGTTGATTTGAAACTGAGGAACAGTGGGATCAGACATGTACTTGTACATTGTCATGGAAACAGGTGCTGAGATGCTATTTTCTCTGGAAAGAACAACCCTTCCCTGTACTGTTCTTGAGTTAGGTGCAAAGCTGGAAGTTGTGGTACTAACAACAGACATGCCCTTCACAGCAGCAGAGGAACGTGAAGCATTACTGATTGGAGACCCTGTTTGAGTAGAGTTGTCTACTGTACCCTCTCCATAAGCAAAGCTTGCTGAAGTCTGGCTAGCTGAAGAGTTACGAGGTACATAATTCCCAAATGGGAAAATGTTATATATGCTGCCCTGAAGAGTCTTTGAGTGGTTTCTCTCTGAAAGAAATCCAGAAAGCCTTGTTACTGTATCAGTAGACCCAGAGTAGCTATTTGCATCTTCTGTAGCTGTAGCATTTCCGTTTGATCTTAGGATGAATGATATTTGACTTGCTGTGTGGTTGTCAGATGAGGACAAAGGTGAATTGGCAGCAAAATGTTGATTTGACTGATTGTATATTTCCTGACTCCCATTATACTAAAGAGAAAGAAGTACAATATTTTTGTGAGGTTTCCCTTGCAGATTGTATTTTACTAAAAACCTTTAATCAATAGTCACAGTATTAAATTAATCAAAAAGAGCAACATTCTGAAAATCTCCTCTTTCTGTTTTATGCACTAGTTGTTTCGCTAATCACTTTATTTATATACGATCACTTTATTTATATGCAATATCAGCATGAGGAAGGGCAGGTTATATGTTAAGGTTAAGAATCCTCTGTGCATTCGAATTCCCATGGCAAACTTTCCAAAGGAATCTCTTACGTGAAAAAAAAGCATAGAGAAGCCCTATCAAATTGTACACTATATGCGGTGTAACTTTTATCTTTATTAGTTATAAGATTAATAATAAAAGAGTCAAATTTATAAACAGAAAATAGAATAGTAAAAGTACGATTGTTTTGTTCAGCAAAAATGTTCCCTCTGGCATTAAACCTAAGCTAGTTATCTGAATCCATTTTTCTTCTCCATCTAATTTTTAATTACATAAGGATAGCTATTCAAAATACTGAAACTTACCGAGAAGTAAATCACAAAATTCAAGACAGCCACTATCAGATTTAGGCTCTTCATCTCGTCTTGCTATTTCCTGTAGGTAGGGTGCAAGATTGTTCTCTGTTACTGTTACCCTTTGAGTTCCATAAATGATGATATAAAAAATATCATAGGTAATTCCTGTTAGGTCTAATATCACTGACATTAACTAACATACTGGCTTAGTGAATAAGATAAAAACAAAGACAATATCCAAGTGCTCTAGTGCATAGTTAGAAACAATAATGAATGCAATGAAATATCTCATTTGTTAAAACCTTCTTATTTCATCAGTGAGAATAGGAAGAATTTAGGCTATCAAATATATTTTACAGAAAATCAAGAGCAAACATTATAAGTAACAAATACATTTTGGACAGTGCTTCAATAATTACTTCCCCATACAAATCTGCCTCTTTTGAATGTTAATAATTATACATTTGTTGCAATTTTTAGGGACTGTTTAGAAAAAAGTTAAAGTTGATCTATATTTACTCAGATTATACAAAAAAGTAGGTTATACAAACGGGTTATAAGAGAGAATTGGGGTTTGAAGAAAGAAGGACTCCAAACCTTCCAATTTATTCAAGCATTTACCTCACAAAGGAGTCTGTCCTTTCAGCTGCCTTTAAGCTTTAACTCTTGACCAAATAAGCAATGCGTGAAGATTCAATCCAGACTGAGAAAGCCTACATCTAATAAAGAAACATCGGTTCCTTGTTCTCCCTCCTTTATTTCTACTGGGGAGAGAAAAAGCTTCCCATATAAGGGATTGCTTCTGAGTTAATCCCAATACAAAAGAAAGGAGAGGAAATATCTGTTGGCTTTTGTGCGGTCATCTCCCAGACACAGAACAAACCTATTCGCTTATCTTCACATTGAAAGGGGCAAAGCTCAGATTTTAAATATTATGAAACCTTCCAAAAAATTAACACTTTAGCATCTAGTGTCACTTTGTCCCTATTTTACTGTCTTTTAAGATTGTTCCCCCCTCTGTTTCCACAGCAAAATTTTGATTTACTAAAACAGCATTTAACATGTATTGACATTTATTGGTTTACACTGAGATTCAACTTATTAGGTTGAGTGTTTCTAAAGAACAGAATTGTGTTTGGTTGAGATCTGAAAAATATGTTTATAATATAGGAGAAAGTAAATAAGGCCTTAAAAAATAAATTATGGTCCATAAAAATTGATTTCTTTTCTCTAAGTTTTATTTAGGCATCAGCTTCCTTCAGTAAAGTCAATCCTGGCTGATATAACTGTTATCTCTTATTTCTAAAGCCAATTGTCAGTTTAGAGAGAATCAACTAAAAATATCATCCCTGTTGTGGCACTAGCTGAGGAAATTCATTAGCACATACTCTTAAACACTCCATAAAAATCTGAATTTAAATTGCTGTCGACTTTCAGCTATACCTTGCATAAGCAATAGTACTTTTGTCAGATGATATAGAGATAGTTTGAATTGGCTTGGATATCCCTTCCCATTTCAAGGTAACTAAACATTTATCATTAACCACAATTTTTTTTAAACCTGTATGCTTTTCTTGTATAATGTAACCCAAAAATTCAGTGATAATTTTGGTAGATGGGTCTTACTAGATAGAAAGACAAATGAAGTGAAACTTTTTTGTTGTTCATTTTTTTCAGGCTCCTTCAATTTCCTCTATCATCTGGCTCATCTTAATACTCTCCTGTAGATGATATTCTTTCATCGTGCATTGGAACAAATACCAAAACCCCAAAGTTGTGTCCAAGACTGTCATTTGATTACTTCTTTATTGATGTACATGATAATTACTTTTGGATCAAAACCAATCTGTCATGAGTTGAACAATTATGTTATCACTTTAGTAGCTTAAAAATACCATTCCATGACAATAAATACTGTTCAAAGAGATTTGAAGTAATTGTGGAAAAGCCATTCAATTAGGTATGATAGTTACAGGTCTTTTCTTTTCAAGTAAGCCGCCAGCCTCAGACTGAGAATCCCGGGCTGGCACTAATTCATTTTCATAAGCTTTAAGATAGCTCAGAATTTCCGCCTTACGGTTTCCAAAGTTGACCCTGGCACAATAAAATCAAGGCTTTGCATGTTGAGAAACTTCATCTTTGAAATTTCTTTCTTGTTGTCCAAGAAGTCCTAATCCATTGTCCCCCTTCACTGAGGTGAATAATTCATTTACTTGTCTGTGTACTTTCCATTTATGATTTACTGGAAATTTTCTGAAATTGTCCTCTATAATGCACATGTAGGCTAATATCAGTTCATTTTCGTATTCTAAAGTAATCATATTGAAGGAGTTACAGATTAGCAAAAAGGCTGTAGGTGTCCAGCTGTGATTTTTATATGACAAAAATGAAATCTACAGACATATCCCTAACTAATTTTCACAAAAATTGGTTTATTTTATTGAATCTCCAAGCTTCTTATTACTGCATTTTTTAATGTATGTAAATTCATAGTAGTTCAACTACTGTTTTTGAAAGGCTCAAATAGTAACACAGAAATAGAAGAAACAGTTCTTTCTCTAAAAGAATGTACAGTCTATTTTAGGAGGTCAGGAATGTACAAATAACTATGTTCATTACCTTTTATGATTTCATTTATTGAAGTATTAATTGAGTGCCTACTAACTTTAAGGTTTAGCTCTAGACGCTGAGTGACATGGCGTGGAACAAGATAGGTAAAATATTTCCCATCAGTGACTTAATCAAAAGACTATCATTTTTATGGTTTCAGCAGCAGAAGAAATCACTGTTTTGGAAATGCCCTTGGCTTTAAAGTTTGGCTAAAAGAAATTTAAAGTTTGAAGTTTTGGAGATGAGTTAGGGAGTATTTATCTTCATTATTCACTAAATTGTTCTTGTATTCACTGGATGAATTGCTCAGATCTTCATGTGGCTAAATCAGCTTGTCCATTTTATATCCTCATTTTACTTAATTGAGTGCATTTTTCACGACTCATCGTGCCTTTCTCCAGGAAGCATTTTCTTCACTTAGTACCCAGCGTTTCACCTGTTCTTGTTCTTTCTTTTCTTTTACGGCTTATCCTTCTCACACTCCTTTGCTTGCTCTTCCACATCTTCTTCACCATTTAACTTTGGAGTGCCCTATGGCTCAGTCTTTATACCTCTTCCTTTGTCTAAGAACGCTCAATCCCTTGGTGATTTTATGCCGTCACACAGCCTCTAAGTCCAGTCACGCACTGATATATTAATACCATTCAAATGCTAACAATTATTAAGTTAAAATTCTAACTCAGACATCTTGCCTAACTTCCAGACTAGTATATCCAGCTCCCTACTTAACATACCCAGTTGGATATCAAACAGGCATATCTATGATATGTCACACTAAATTCTTGATTTTCCCTGAGTCCCCCCCACACAATAAAATGCTCCCTTAGCTTTTCTTGTGTCAGTTGTAGGCAACGCAATCCTTTTGTTTGCTCAGGTCAAAAAATGTATAGTCATCCTTCCCTACTCTGTTTCATACCAATCCTTAAGCAAATATTGATGACTCACCCTTCAAAATATATCTAGAATCTGACTGCTTGTCACCTTCACCATTACTGTCTTAATCTACGCTGCCATCAACTCTCACCTGGATTACTGCCTTAGTAGTTTTATTGGCTTCCTGATTATAACCTCTATTATCATCCTAGCAGTTAGAATTTCCCTTTAAAATATTAGTCATATCATGCCACTCTTCTGTTCAAAATCTCTAATGCCTGTTCTTCTCACTTAAATATAAAGCCAAAGTCTTAAAGGCCCTATGGAATATTGTGTTTTCTCCCCATGTTTTGTTCCTGTCAACTTGTGCTATGTATGGTAAAGCCAGACACAGATCCATAGAGAAAGATCGGAAGACTTGGAGACATTTATTATACTCACTGTTCTTTGGGGAGAGGGCAGTATGTTACCCTGGGCCACATGGGGAAAATACAGGAGTAGGCCACAGGCAGAGAGAACCAGTGGGTCTGAGGAAACGTCTTTAGTGGCTTCTGTGGGAAGTGTGAAAGGGCGGGCAAGGGCATACCAGTGTAGGGTAGACTGGCTATGTGTAAAAGTGGTGCCCCTGCAATTGGGGTCAGAATTGTCTGGGAGGAATATGTTTACATGGGGCTTGCCCACGTGGGGATGCCTATAGATGTTAAAGATTCAATTTACAGAAGCTAGAAAATGTAGTTGCTATAACTCAATAATTTCTAGAGTTCATTTTCTATTCTTTCTATATCTCACCCTGCTTTAGCCTTGTTACCTTCTCGTGGGCTTTGGGATATTCTAGTCATTGTTGGCTTTTATGATGAGAAAGAGGAATGAGAGTGACTGAAAGCAGGGGGATCAGTTTACAGGCCATTACACTAATCTAGGTCAGATTGGTGGTCACCTAGCTCTGGAAAGGGTAGTGATGGATGAAAAAAGAGCATTTATAAAACACAAAACAGAGTAATTGGGAGAAAATCAATAGAATGTAGTTAGGATGAAGAAGAAGGATATAGTGAGGATAGTACTGGGATTTGAGTTTGGGTAACTACGTGGATGGCAGGTGATAGAGAAGGAGATCATGGGGACAGGAGGGTGTGAGAAGCAAAGATAATAAATTCCTTTTCATAGTATTTGAGAAGTTTCTGTGTAAGTGGACAGATATATGCAGTTCATAAGATGATTGGAAATAGGGATTTAGAGCTCATGAATGAAGTTATTAATGTCAGAATGGTGGTAACCTTTTGCTGGGGGTAATTATTGGAAGGGGACATGAGGAAACGTCTAGATGCCTATTGCATTCTATATCTTGATCTGGATAATGGTATCTTTATCTGGTTACATGGTATGCTGACTTTGGAAAATTCATCAGATTGTGCACTTACAATCGTGTACTTTAAAAAAAAATTTACAAGTAAATTCTCCCCACTCTTTGTATTTCAATTTCAATGCAACAAGGGCTAGATAGGAATTTCTTTAATTCTCAAATGGATGTTACAGCTTACTTCTTTTCATATGTGTCTGTGTTTTAATGGAAATTTAGCCTTTGTATTTAAATCCCAAAACAGGAGTACTGTCTACCTTCTGGTAAAATGAATAGTTACTGGGGTCAGATGATCCCTCTTCAGTATTCTGCGTATATTGTTACTCCCCAAGTCATCCAAGCCTGTCAGATTTTCAGGATATGGGAATTTTAAGTAAAATTTTCCTAATGCTATTCCTCCTTCAGAACTACTTTTTAATATTCAGCTGTCTATTTTATGCCTTTGGTGGAATGAATTAGCCAATATCCTGTATAATCCTCTATGTCATCCTGCTATAGACTTTATATGATCATTTCTTTCAAGAGGATTCCAACATCTGCATACGCTTTGAGCCAGGCCAAGGTACTACCTGCAATTAAATTAGATATCGGTTCATTCTCCATGGTCTCTAGGGTATAACTTTTATAAATTCTAGTTCTACCAGATTCTAGCTCTTTGAATTTGAGCAAAACACTTTTCTCCAACCCTCATTTTTCTCAAATTTATAAAAGTACCAACAATACAACCAACCTCACAGGATTGTTAACTAAGATCTAATGAGATCTGATGAACATGTAAAGTGTTTAGCACACATTAAGTCTCAGTGATTGTCAGCTATTTTTATTGTTACTGTTTTGGAATATAAATGGTAACTTGTAAATAATTCAGATACATGGGCAAGCTGGAGAACACTTGAGCCACATATATAAAAACTATTTCTCTGGTGTTGATTATTTATGAAGAGGGAGCCCGTTAGGGTCTGGTCCAATAGAGCCATACTCTGCTTAATACCTAGGTCCTACTCAGGTAAAGGATTCATGCAGGCTCTTTGTTTGCTTATGTGTTTTTCGTTCTATTTTTTTTAACTTTTTATTGTAATAACAAATATAAAGCATAAAATTTCCCATTTTAAACACTTTAAAATGTACAATTTAGTATTAATTATATTCACAATATTTTGGTACCATCACCGACATCCATTACCCCTACTTCTTCATCACCTGAAATAGAAACTACATACCCATTAAGCTATAATTCTTTCCACCATACTCTCCCAACCCCTCTGGTCCTTGGTAACCTATAAACCACCACCTGTCTCAAAGACGTTTTCTTCTAGGAATTTCATATACACTGGATGGTATAATATTTGTCTTTTGTGTATGGGTTATTTCACTCAGTATGATGTCTTCAAGGTTCATCCATGTTGTAGCATGCATCAAAATGTCACCTTTTATTTATGACTGAATAATATACCAAATTTTGTTAATCTATTCATCGGTTGTTAAGTGCTTGGGTTGCTTCCAGCTTTGGCTTCTGTGAAAAATGTTCTATGAATATTGGTATACAAGTATCTATTGTTTAAGTCCCTGCTTTTAATTATTTTGGGTGTATACCAATAAGTAGGATTGCTGGGTCATATGGAAATTCTATTTTAAATGCTGAGGAACGACCAAACTTAGTTCCGCAGTGGCTGCAGCATTCTATAGTGCTGTCAGCAATGTACAAGGGTTCCTATTTCTCTACATACTCATCAACACTTAGTATTTTCTGTGTCTTAAATAATAGCCATCCTAGTGAGTTTGAAATGGCATCTCATTGTGGTTTTGTTTTTCATTTCCATGAGAAACAATAATGTTGAGCATCTTTTCATCTGTTATTGGCCATTTTTATATCTTCTTTGGAGAAACATCTATTCAAGTGGTTTGCCCATTTAAAAAAAAAATGACGAAACTGGGTTATTTGTCTTTTTATTGTTGAGTTGTAACAGTTCTTTGTATATTCTGGATATTAAGTCCTTATCAGATATATGGTTTAAAATTATTTTCTCCTGTTCTGTAGGCTGTATTTTCATTTTCTTGATTCTGATCCTGGACTTTTCTTTGTTGAGAGGTTTTTGATTACTGATTCAGTTTCTTTACTTGTTATATGTCTATTGCGGTCTTCTATCTCTACTTAAATCAGTTTAGGTAAGTTGTGTGTTTTTAGAAGTTCTCCCATTTCCTCTAGGTTACCTAAGTAGTTAACATACAATTGCTAATAGTATTCTCTATAATCCTTTTAAATTCTGTACGTGGTAATATCCCCCTTTTCATTTTGAATTTTAGTTGTTTGCATCCTCTCTTTTTTTGTCTTTTGTCAGTCTAGCTAAAAGTTTGTCAATTATACTTATCTTTTCAGAGAACCAACTTTTGGTTTTATTCTCTCATTTATTATTCTACTCTCTATTTCTGCTGCAACCTTTGTCATTTCTTTCCTCTATTAACTTTAGGTTTAGTTCACTCTTCTTTTTTTCTGATACTTCCAGATGTGAAATTAGGTTATTCATTTGAGGTATTTCTCTCTTTTTTTGGGTGGGGTGGGGTGCATGGTCCAGGAATTGAACTGGGTCTCCTGCATGGATGGCATGCATTCTAACCACTGACTATCTGTGCACCCCTTCTCTCTTTTTTTAATATGAGCACATTATAAATTTCCCTTTCAGCACTGATTTTACTGTAGTCCATAAGTTTTGGTATGCTATGTTTTCATTTTCATTGGTCTCAAGATATTTCCTAATTTCCTTTGTGATTTCTCCTTTGATCCATTAAGTGAATTGTTGAGAAGGTGGGGCAAGATGGTGGCACAGTGAGGTGTGGATTTAGTTTGTCCTCCAGAGAAGCTAGCAAATAGCCAGAAATAGTAAAGAGCAACTTCTGGGGGAACATCAGTGACAGGACAAACAGCAGACACTAGTCTGGACCAGGTAGAATGGTTGAGATGCCACACAGAACCGAAAGTCCCCTAAGCCATGGGGGCCAGTGCCTCTCACCCACAGTCATGCAGGCTTGTTACCCAAGGGGAAAGGAAGAAGACTTTAGTAGTAGCAAGGGCTTAGTTCAGCCAAGCTCCAATTGTGGAACTAATGAACAAATTCTGACTACTAAAAGCAGGTTCCCAGCACAGATAAACCTGGAATAAGCACTAAAAGAACTAGGAGTTTTTGCCCTGGCAGAGAGGGGCCAGGGCTGATGGAAAAACAACAACAGAGGCTTTTTGACTTAGACAGCACCAAACACTAAAAAAGGGCTGGACCCCAAGAAAAAGTGACACATAGAGCCTAGAGATACATAAAGCCGTGTACCAACTCAAGCTCTTGACTGACAAACCTGAAGAGTGGGCTCTGAAGTTTTTTTTTTACTTTACAGCTCATTGGATAGAACAGGAAGCACTCTCAGGCTGCAGTACTCCCCCAGGCAAGGACAGAACTGAAGCTTCTCTGAGAGGAAAAATAACTAGTCAGGTGAAAGGATTTAATTCCTTAAAGGGTGGAACTTCTTAGAGGAAACAGGGGGTGGGACCTAGCTCAAGTGGAATCCCTCCTTCCAGGAATATAGCCCCAGGGGCTGAAAAACAGAACTAATCAAAGCCAGTCTACCACTTCAACTTTCTCTCAACCATGTCCCTGGTAGGAAGAGTCTTTGAAACTAAAGGCACTGCATCATTTAAGCTGGTGGGAAGTGGCAGGCAGAGAAGTGCTACCTAAATGCTGGGCAGCATAGGAAAAGCACAGAGTCTAGAGGCTTCATTGGAAATTCTGGCAATCTACTGGGTCTTACCTCAGGGAAAACTGATGCTGACTACACTTTCTTCCTGAGACATAGACCTGTCTGATCTGGGAAAGGCAGACTGGGGTCCATACTATCTGAAGAGACCCTCCTAAAAAAGGCTCCGTATAGTCAGGGCAAGAAACAGAAAAACAAGAACTGAAAAATTCTGATCAGTTAAACAGAACCTGTGCTAGAGGGCAAGAAGAAATTGACTGAATGTCAAATAATAAATAGAGAACTAAGCCATTCAGCAAGAAAACCTTAGGTAAAACAGTGAAAACAACCTCCAGAATAAACTAATAAAGGAAATCAAATGCCTAGACATCAGCAAAATATAGTGAGTCATAGCAGGAAAATTGAAGATATGACCCAGTCAAAGGAACAAATCAACACTTCAAATGAGATACAGGAGTTGAAACAACTAATTTGGAATGGACATGGAAAATCTTATGAAAATTCAAATCAAGGAATATAGGAAGGATACAAAGAAGACATTGGGTGAACAAAAAGAAGAACTCAGAAGTTTGAAAAAACAATTCATAGAACTTATGGAACTGAAAGGCACATTAGAAGACATGAAAAAAAAACAATGGAAACCTACAACAATAGTTTTGAAGAGGCAGAAGAAAGGAATAGTGAACTAGAAAACTGTAAATCTGAAATCCAACACACAAAAAATATACTGAAAAGAATGGAAAAAAATAAAAGCAGGGTCTCAGGGAAATGAATGACAATATGAAGCATGTGAATATACATGTTGTAGGTGTCCTAGAGGGAAAAGAGAAGGGAAAACATAGAGAAAGACTAATGCAAGGAAATAACCACTGAAAATTTCCCATCTCTTTTGAAAAACCTAAAATTACAAATCCAAGAAGTGCAGCATACTCCAAGCAAAACAGATCCAAATAGACCTACTCCAAGATATTTACTAAGCAGATTGTCAAATGTCAAAGACAAAGAGAGAATTTTGAAAGCAATAAGAGCAAAGAAATCCATCACATACAAAGGAAACTCAATAAGACAATGTGTCGATTTCTCAGCAGAAACCATGGAGGCAAGAAAGCAGTGGTGTGACATATTTAAATTCTAAAAGAGAAAAAGTGCCAACCAAGAACTCTATACCCAGCAAAGCTGTCCATCAAAAATGAGGGGGAGATTAAAATATTTTCATAAAACAATCACTGAGAGAATTTGTGACTAAGAGACTGGCCTTGCAAGAAATACTAAATGGAGCCTGGAGAAGAGTGTAGAAATGAAGACTATCAGTAAAGGTAAAAAGAGAAAAAATAGATATGCAATATAAAGTCCAAAATACAAAATGGTAGAAGAAAGCACTACCTTTACAGTAATAACATTTGATGTTCATGGATTAAACTCCCCAGTCAAAAGACTGAAAGAATGGATTGAAAAACAGGACCCATTCAAATGCTGTCTATAGGAGTCTCACTTTAGACCCAAGGACGAAAATAGGTTGAAAGTGAAAGTTTGGGAAAATATATTTCATGCAAACAACAATCACAAAAGAGCAAGAATAGCTATACTAATATCTGACAAATTAGACTTTAAATGTAAAATTAGAAGAGACAAAGAAGGACATTTTATATTAATAAAAGGAATAGCTCAACAAGAAGACATAACAGTCATAAACATTTATGCACCAAGCCAGAGTGCTCCAAAATACAAGAGGCAAACACTGACAACACTGAAGGAAGAAATAGAGCCTCTACTATAGTAGTTGGAGGCTTCAATTCTCCATTCTCATCAATTGGTAGAATATCTAGATATAGATGATCAATAAGGAAGCAGAGATTTTGAGTAATATGATGAATGAACTAGACTTAACCGATATTTACAAAACATTACATACACCCCACAACAGGAAAAAACACATTTTTCTCAACTGCTCATGGATTATTCTCAAGGACAGACCATATGCTGGGTCATAAGGCAAGCCCTAATAAATTTAAAAAGACCAAAATCATACAAAACACTTTCTCAGATCATAATAAAATGAAGTTGGAAAGCAATTATAGGCAGAGGACCAGAAAATTCACAAATATATGGAGGCTTAACAACATGCTCTTAAAGAACCAGTGGGTCAAGGAAGAAATTACAAGAGAACTATCTTGAGGAAAATGAAAATGAAAACACAATCTATCAGAATTTATGGGATGCAGTACTGAGAGGGAAATTTATTGCCTTAAATGCTCGTATTAAAAAAGAAAAAAGAGCAAAAATTTTTAACTGTTCATTTAGAAGAACTAGAGAAAGAAAAAACTAAACCCAAAGCAAACAAAAGGAAAGAAATAATGAAGATTAGAGCAGAAATAAGTGAAATTGAGAAAATGAAAACAATCAAGAAAATTAACAAAACCAGAAATGGGTTCTTTGAGAAAATCAAGAAAATTAATGGACCCTTAGCTAGATTGACTAAAAAAATAAAAAATAAAAAATAAAAATAAGGGATAGGATGCAAAGAAATAAAATCAAATGAAGAGGAGACATAATCACTCACCCTGCAGAAATAAAGGAGGTAGAGGGAGGACACTATGAGCAACTAAATGCTAATAAACTAGACAGCACAGATGAAATGGACAACTTCCTAGAAAGGCATGCACAACCAACATTGACTCCAGAAGTAATATATGGCCTCAACAAACCAATTACAAGAAAAGAGATAGATTCAGTCATCAAGAAGCTCCCCAAAAAGAAGTGTCCAGGACTAGATGACTTCACATGTGAATTCTTCCAAGCATTCAAGAAAGAATTAGTTCCAATCCTGTTCAAATTCTTCAAAAAAAAAAAAAAAATAGAAGAGAGGAACATCTACCTAACTCATTCTTTGAAGCCAGTATCACCTTAATACCAGGGCCAGATAAAGATACTACAAGAAGAGAAAATTACAGACCAATCTCTGTGCAAAATCCTCAACAAAATATGTGCAAATTGAATCCAGTACCACATTAAAATAATTATACACTATGACCAAGTGGGATTTATTCCAGGTATGCAAGATTAGTTAAACATAAGAAAATCAGTTAATGTAATACACCATATCAACAAATCAAAGCAGAAAAACCACATGATCATCTTGATTGATGCAGAAAAGGCAGTTGACAAAATTCATCCTTTTTTAATGAAAATACTTTAAAAGGATTGGAATACAAGAGAACCTCCTCAACATTAGGTAAAGGGAATCTCCTCAATGAGGAAAGACTGAGAGCTTTCTTTCTAAGATCAGGAGTAAGACAAGGAAGCCCACTGTCACCATTGTTATTCAATATTGTGCTGGACCATCGTTATTCAAAATAGTGCTGGAAGTTCTACCCAGAGCCATTAGACAAGAAAAAGAAATAAAAGCCATCTAAATGGGAAAGGAAGAAATAAAACACTCACTGTTTTCAGATGACATGGTACTATATGTATCCTATCCCTTATTTTTATTTTTTATTTTTTTAGTCAATCTAGCTAAGGGTCCATTAATTTTCTTGATTTTCTCAAAGAACCCACTCCTGGTTTTGTTAATTTTCTTGATTGTTTTCATTTTCTCAATTTCACTTATTTCTGCTCTAATCTTCATTATTTCTTTCCTTTTGTTTGCTTTGGGTTTAGTTTTTTCTTTCTCTAGTTCTTCTAAATGAACAGTTAAAAATTTTTGCTCTTTTTTCTTTTTTAATACAAGCATTTAAGGCAATAAATTTCCCTCTCAGTACTGCCTTTGCTGCATCCCATAAATTCTGATAGATTGTGTTTTCATTTCCATTTTCCTCAAGATAGTTTTCTTGTAATTTCTCTTGAAAATCCCAATAAATCTACAGCAAAGATACTGCAGCTAATAAATGAGTACAGCAAAGTGATAAGGTACAAGGTCAACACCCCAAAATCAGTAGTGTTTCTATACACTAGTGATGAGCAATATGAGGAGGAAATCAACAAAAAAATCCCATTTACTATAGGAACCAAAACAGCCAAATATCTAGGAACAAATTTAAGGAAACGAAATACCTATATGTAGAAAATTAAAAGAAATTGCCAAAGAAATCATGGAAGCCCTAAATAAATGGAAGGGCATACTGTATTCATGGATTGGAAGACTAAATATAGTTAAGATGTCAATTCTACCAAATTGATTTATAGATTCATTGCAATACTAATTAAAATCCCAACAACTTACTTTGCAGAAAGAGAAAAACCAATAACCAAACTTATTTGGCAAGGCAGTTTGCCCTGACTAGCTAAATATGTCTTGAGAAAGAAAAATGAAGTGGTATGTCTTACAGTACCTGACTTTGAAGCATATTACAAAGCTACAGTGGTCAAATTCAACACTGTACTGACATAAAGATAGATATACCGACCAATGGAATCAAACTGAATGTTTAGAAATAGACCTTCTCATCTATGGACACTTGATCTTTGATAAGGTGGTCGAGCCAACTCATTTGGGAGAGAGCAGTCTCTTTCAATAAGTGATGTTTGGAGAACTGGATATCTATTTTCAGAAAAATGGAAGAGTATCCATACCTCACACCCTATACAAATATTAACTCAAAATGAATCAAAGATCTAAACATTAGAATAAAGACTATAAAACATTTAGAAGAAAATGTAGGGAGCTATCTTATAAATCTTGTGATAGGAGGTAGTTTTCTAGACCTTACACTCAAACCATGAGCATTGAAGAAAGAAATAGATAAATGGGATCTCCTCAAAATTAAACACTTTTGTGCATGAAAGAACTTTGACAGTAAAGTAAAAAGGCAGACTGCATAATGGAAAACAATATTTGAAACCTACATATCAGATAAGTGTTTAGTATCCAGAATATTTAAAGAGATTCTTCAACTTAACAACAAAAAGGGAAACAATCCAGTTAAAAAATGAGCAAAAGACGTGAACAGACACTTCTCAGAAGAGGATAAAAATGGCTAAAAGGCATATGAAAAAATGCTTGCTTTCACTGGCTATTAGGGAAATGGAAATCAAAACCTCAATGAGATATTATCTGATGCCACTAGAATGAACATTATTAAAAAAAATACAGAAAGCCACAAATGCTGGAGAGGATGTAGAGAAAGAGGCACACTTATCTATGGGTGATGGGAATGTAAAATGGTACAACCACTATGGAAGGCAGTTTGGTGGTTCCTCAGGAAGCTAAGTATAGAGTTGCCATAGTTCCAGCAATCCCAGTACTAGGTATATATTCAGAGGAACTGAAGGCAAAGACGCAAATGGAAATTTGCACACTGATGTATATAGCAACATTATTTATGATTGCAAAGAGATAGAAACAGCCTAAATATCCATCAATGGACAAGTGGCTAAAAAAGCTGTGGTAGACACATACAATGCAATATTACACAGCTGTAAGACAGAATAAAGTCATAAAGCATGTAACAATGTGGATGAACCTTCAGTACAGTATGCTGAGTGAAATTAGCCAGAAACTAAAGGACAAATTCTGTATGGTGTTTGAACTTTGAGAGTTGAAGTTAAGAACATGGTTATCAGGAGCTAGAAATAGGGTAGAGATTGGGCATTTGGTGCTGAAGGAATACAGATTGCACAACATGACTGATTGTAAAAATTCAGAAATGGATGGCACAATACTACCTGATTGTAACACAATCATATAAGTTCACTGAATGAAGTTGAATTTGAGTAGGCTTGAGGCTGGGGGTATGTATGAAAGTAGAACAAAAGAGAGGATAAAGACTGAGGTGGTATAACTTAGGAATGCCTAGGGTGGACAATGATGAATAAATATACAAGCATGAATCATCTTTCCATGAGGGAGAACAGACAAATGTAAATGTTGCATGCTGTTGAAAATGGATGGTATACTGGGAAAAATACAGCCAATGCAAGCTACAGTCTATGGTCAACAGTAACATTGTAATCTGCTTCCACTGAATATAATAAAGGCATTATGACAAAACTAAATGTCAACAGGCAGGGGGCATGGGGAAGCATACGGATTCTTTGTGGAAGAGAAGGAAATGTCTTCATATACATTATAGTGGTGATGGCATAGCTATTTACTTAGGCTGGATTGTGTGATGTGCGCATAAAACTGTTAAAAAATAAACAGAAAGAAACAAGTGCTAGAGAAAATGTAGAGAAAGAGATGTACCTGTTCACTGTTGGTAGGGAAACTGAGAGGGGCAGCCCCTTGGAGGGCAGTGTGGTGCTTCCACAGGAGGGTAGGGGTTGGTTGCCATATGATCCTGCAAACACCTATTCAGTTTAAACCTTCAGGAACTGAGTGTGGATACACAAAGGGACATTTGCACACTGGTGTTTACAGTGGCAGAGTTCATGATTCATAACGGATGGTAGTAGTCTAAGGGTACAACAACTGAGAATGGAAGGGGAATCTGTGGTGTATACATACAATGGACTACTGATCAGTTGCAAGAAGAAATGGGGCGTGCAACTAGATGAGTGAACCTTAAGGACTGTATGTTGTATGAAATGTCAGAAACAAAAAAAATATCATCATGCCTCACTTATATGGACTAAACATAAGAACTTGGAGAACTGAAGTCAAGAGCATGGGTTATCAGGTTGGGACTAACAGTAAAGGGGCCTAGATTGTGAGCTCTTATTATCACATCTATTCTGGAGTTGTAACTGTTAGTTCTAAATTCTGAGATACTGATCTGCTTGTATATAACATGGTCATTCCCAGAAACTTCAGGTATTTATGTAACACCTGAGACTCAATGTTAGAACTTTGAAACTACAAAAGTCAGAAGTACTCTATACAGGAACTGTTTAAAAAGTTGAAAAAGGGATCAGACTTCATTCACTGTTCTAGACTAGAGATATGAAGGAAGCTGATCTGGGCTTGAGAAAGGTAGATTAGAATACAAGGTAAAGGATGACATTGTCCATATTTACATATATATAAAATGTATTTTTTTTTCTTGGGTCTCTGGCATGGCAGGTGAGAACTCTGCCAGTGAGCCACCATGGCTGGCTCGATATTGTCCATATTTTAAAACTTCAACTTCTGTGTGAGACCAAAGGGAGAGATGTTTATTTGGTGCAAAATTTATATTTTGGGTAGTGTTATGTAAATTAACTTGTATAGTCAGTTTAGTTGAACATCATAAGTACATGGAATCTTGAATAGGGCATGTGACCTTATTGGTTTGTACAGGTTAGTGTGATGCCCCAATGTATCCCAAAGTAATTTGGGCACTGAATAAAGAAGTATTTGTAAAGTCCCCTGGGGACTGGGGAGAAAGGAGGAAATATTCAACTTTCCCACTTGGAGAATTCCTGATATTCTCGCAAGCAGTTGGGACAACCAATGCAATATGCTGAGCCCTCAATCTTGGGGTTTGCCCCTATGAATCTTATTCCTGCAAAGGATAGGCTAAGCCAACTTATAATTATGTTTAAGCATCACCCCTAGAGAACCTATTTTGTTGCTCAGATGTGGCTTCTGTCTCTAAGCCAACTTGGCAGTGAACTCATTGCCCTCCCTGCTACATAGGACATGACTT
The DNA here is from genome assembly GCF_023851605.1 of Tamandua tetradactyla. Lineage (NCBI taxonomy): Eukaryota > Metazoa > Chordata > Mammalia > Pilosa > Myrmecophagidae > Tamandua > Tamandua tetradactyla. The sequence goes on along the minus strand of NC_135345.1, from coordinate 71,209,569 downwards.
CCAGGGCTGTGAATCTCCCTGGCCTAGCATCATTGGATTGAGAAAGCCTTTTTGACCAAAATGAAGCAGAGAGAAATGAGACAAAATAAAGTTTCAGTGGCTGAGAGATTTTAAACAGAGTGGAGAGGTTATCCTGGAGATCACTCTTATGCATTGTGTAGATATCCCATTTTAGTTTATGATGCATTGGAGTGGCTGGAGGGAAGTACCTGAAACTGTTGAGCTGTGTTCCTGTAGCATAATTCTTGAAGACAGTTATAAAATGATGTAGCTTTTACAGCGTGACTGTATGATTGTGAAAACCTTGTGTCTGATGCTATGTTTATCCAGGATATGGACAGGTGAGTAAAAAAATAGGGATAATAAATAAATAATAGGGGGCGATGGGGTAAAAAAATTTAGTAGATTGAAATACTAGTGGTCAATGAGAGTTAGGGGTAAAGTGTTCAGGGTGTATGAGTATTTTCTTTTTTCTTCTATTTCTTTTTCTGGAGTTATGCCAATGTTTTAAAAATCATCATAGTAATGCGTACACAACTAGATGATGTTATTGTGAGCCATGCTTGTACACCATGTATGGACTCTATGAGTGTGAAGAATTGTCAATAAAAATATTTTTAAGGAAGAGTGAATTGTTTAATTTCACATGAACATTGCAGTCTATCTTCTGTTATTGATTTCTAGTTTAATTCCATTGTGATAAGAAAAGATGCTTTGTATAATTTCTATCTTTTTTGATTTGTGAGGCTTGTTTCTGACCTAACGTGTGGTCTTTCCTGAAGAATGATCTATCTGTACTTGAGAAGAGTGTATATTCTGCTGCTGTTAGTTGCAGTTTTCTGTATATCCACTAGGTCTAGTTCATTTATAGTACTATCCAACCTGTCTGCTTTTTTATTGATCTTATGTCTCGATTTCTACCCATTGATGAAGGTGGTACATTGAAATCTCCCACTATTGTAGAAATGTCTATTCCTCTCTTCAGTTTTGTCAGTATTTGTGGGCTCATGTATTTTGGGGCTCTGTGACTGGTTGCATATATGTTTATACTTGTTAAATGTTTTTGGTGGATTGACTCATTACTATAGTGTTTTTGTTTGTCTCTTGGCAAACAGTTTTTGACTTAAAGTCTATTTTATCCAATATTAGTATAGCCACCAAGCTCTCTTTTGGTAGATATTTGTGTGCTGGTTTGAAATTGTTATGTACACCAGAAAAGCCATGCTCTTTTAATCCAGTCTTGTGTGGGCAGACTTATTGTTTGGGTGGACCCATGTGACTAAGTTGTTGACCCCACTCACTTAGGGTGGATCTTAATCAGCTTAGCGGAGTCCTTTAAGAGGGAAACATTTTTGGAGAAACCTCAAACACAGGCATTTGGAGATGCAGAGAGAAAACACCCCAGGTGACACTGGAACCTGAGAGAGCCATTTGAAAACCAGAACTTGGAAAGAAGGATAGCAGATGTTACCATGTGACAAAAGAAAGCAGCTGCCAGCTACCTTTTCTCTGAGAAGATATCCTCTTGTTGGTGTCTTAATTTGCACATTTTAATGGTCTTAGAATTATAATTTGTAACTTAAATCTCTTTTATAAAAGCCAATCATTTATGGTATATTGCATTCTGGCATTGTTAGCAAACCAAAATATTTGCAGGGGTATGTTTCCCTTTCATTTTCAATTGTTTGTTTCTTGTTTCTTTGGGTCTAAGATGAGTCTCTTGTAAACAATGTATATCTATTCTGCCAATCTCTCTCTGTTTTTTTTTTTTTTTTCATGAGCAGGCACCAGGAATTGAACCCAGGTCTCCAACGTGGCAGGCGAGAACTCTGCCTGCTGAGCCATGTGGCCTGTCCTCTGCCAATCTCTTTTGACCAGAGAGTTTAATTGATTTACATTCAGTGTAATTAATAAGGCAGGACTTTAGCCATTGTATCTTTTGTTTCTTGTATATATATCTTTTTTGTCCCTCTTTTCCTTCATTGCACACTTGTTTGTATATAGTTGATCTTTTGTAATGGAGCATGCTGATCCCTTTCTCATTTCTGTCTCTATGTATATTTCAAATTTTTTCTTTGTGGTTACCATGGGATTTGTATTTAACAACCCAAATCTGTAACCTTCTAGTGTAAAATGATACCAACTTAACTTCAGTAGCATATACAGAGTTCTGCTTCTCCCTCCTTATGTTTTTTTGGTCATAAATACATACTACTTTATATTTTTGTATTCATAATATAGAAATATGATAATTTATTATTCAATTGTAGTCTAAATCTTATGGGAAAGAAAGAATAGAGTTATGTACTTACTATACAATACTAGCAGGATTTGTATTTACCCGTGTAGTTACCTTTACCAGATCTTTGTTTCTTCATGCTGCTCCAAGCCGCTGTCTACTGTCTTTTCTTGTGGCCCAAAGAATTCCCGTTAGGATTTCTTGTAGGGTAAGTCTCTTTGTGATGCACTCTCAGTTTTTATTTATTCATGAATTTATTAAACTCCCTCATTTTTTTGAGGACAATTTTGCTAGGTAACTGGCTGGCAGTCTTTCTCTTTCAGTACTTTAAATATGTTGTACCACTGTCTTCTTGCTTCCATACCTTCTGATGAGAAACAACATTTAATCTTATTGAGGATCCCAGGTATGTGACAAATTACTTCTCTTGCTCTTTTCAGAATTCTCTTTTTATTATTGGCATTTGACATTTGGATTATGATATGCCTTCAAGTAGGTCTATTTGGGTTTATCCTGTTTTGAGTCTGTTGGACCTCTTGCATGTGTATATTCATGTCTTTTTTCAATTTGGGAAGTTTTCAGCCATAATTTCTTCAAACGTTCTATCTGCCCCTTTTACCTTCTCCTCTCCTTTGGTAACTCTCATAATGCATCTATTGTATGCTTCATGTTGTCCCATGAATCCCTTAGGCTCTCCTCACTCTTTTCCATTTAGTACTTTGCTTTTCAGACTGTATGATTTTGATCATCCTGCTATCTAGTTCACTGATTCTTTCCTCTGCCTGTTCACATCTCCTGTTCAATATCTTTAGTGCATTACTAATTTCTCAAATTGTTTCTTTCACCCCCAAAGTTCTGTTGGTTCCCCTTTATAATTTCTAATTTCTCTTGTCATGGTCAAGTTCGTTTGTCAACTTGGCCAGGTGGTGGCACCTGTTTGTCTGGTTGGGCAAGTGCTGGCCTGTCTTTTGACATTTCATAGATTGAATCATGATCACGTCGGCTACATCCACAGCTGATTCCATTTGTAATCAGCCAAGGGGAGTGTCTTCTTTAATGAGTGATGCTTAATCTAATCCCTGGAAGCCTTTTAAGGAAGATTCAGAAGAGACAAGCTCTCTTCCTGCCTTGGGTGGCAAGCCTCTCCTGCGGAGTTTGTCCAGACCCTCCATTGGAGTTGTCAGCTTCACAGCCTGCCCTGCAGAATTTGGACTCTATGTTCCCATGGTTACGTGAGACAGTTTTATACATTTTATATTTATGCATATTTCCTGTTGATTCTGTTTCTTTAGAGAACCCTAACTAATATACTTTTTGCTCATTTATCATATTTATTTATTTTAGTTCTATTTCTATTTCCATGTTTTCCTTTAACTCATTTAATTTATTTGAGAGATTTGACTGGATGGATTTGATTAGTTGTTCCAATATCTGTTATTCCTCTTTTTAATTTGTTCCCTTGACTGAGCCATCTCTGTTTCTTTGTATGACTTACAATCTTTTGTTGATGTCTCAGCATTTGATTATTTTGATGTGCTAACACTGGAAGTCAGTTTCTACCTGTTATCAAAGGTTTTGGTGTAAATTGGCTGGGTGTTAAGTGTCTTCTTTAATGTTTGGCCCAGTTTATATTGAATCTTTAGAATAGCCTGTGGTTAACTGTTTGGCTTTTCTCAGGCCTTCCAGGTCTTGCCCAAGATGTGCACAGTAATACTCAAGATTTAGCTACTATAATGACAGTTTCTTCTATAGGGGAGGATTTCCTTTCAGCTTTCATATCTGTATCATCACTATCACTCAGTGGTTCTGCTCCCCTATTCCACACAGTTTTTCTGTGCCTAGTAACTTCTGGGTTAGGGGGTACAGACCTGCATGCTTAGGCTATCCTCCACAGAGCCAGATGGAGTCAAGTATAAAAGACACCCAATATTTTTGTTTAGGCATACCAGCAATTAGGCCCTAATCAGACAGGCTGGGAATGTGCCTGGCTGGCTTGCCAAAGTGCTGCCATGGGTCGAGTTGAGTTCAAGTAGCTACTCTGAATGCATACTTGTAGATGGGTAGAGTGCCGCATGGGTCTGTTAGGCCTCAGAACCCTGCGTTTGAATGCTTATGTACTGTTAATACACTGCCATGGATGGTTCTGCAGCCAAAACCATAGCAGAAAGTGCCCCACTGGGGAGTTGCTGCTATAAGTTCGTAAACCACTGCATGGATTGCAGAATAGGGGAGGGGTTTAGGCCAGTAAATTTGTCACACTGCTTTCCTTCTGTTTTTAGGTGTTTCGTATTTTTTTCCTGTTAAGTGTTTGAGTTGTTCTTCAGTCTTGATTGTCCTTCAGAGTTCTAAGGGAGTTGTATATACCCTTTTATGTAGCTGTCTCTAAGGGGAGACGAAACATTCATTGGGTTGTCTTACATTGTCATCTAATTGTCTCTATTCATGTTTGTTACTTTAATAAAAATGTAGATGATGTTACTGTGTTTTAGCCCTTATATTTCTGAATATTACCTCCTTTCCCTTATTCTATTATTTCCTTAGATGGGTATTAGTCATTCTCAATCTCTGTCCCATGTCCCTTAAATTCTGTATAATATTTCATAGTCTGAGAGAGAATATAGGCACATTTCCCATTTACAACTAACCAGATTTAAAAAAATATTCATTTGAGGGATGAGGTTTTCTGAGAGCCTCCAGTTTATGTGGAGGGTTTCCATTCCAACTCCCTGTCTAATATGGGCCCATATTTTCTTCTCATTTATGTTTTAAAATTTAAACTTCTGGATTTTCAAGTTCAGCTTTCTCCAGGGAAACTTCAGAGTTCTCCTCCATAGATTTCAGTTTCTATTTTTATGTTTTTGGAGATTCCTTAACTATTTTTCCCCCCAAGTCAGCTATATGTTTTAAAGGATATTTATTCTATTTAATTCAGCATTTCTTAATGTCAAACTTTTCACATATGTTGCCCATGGTCTTAAAACTAGGCAAAATTAGAGGGACATTTCAGGTTATTTTAGTGGTGTACTTCTCCATTTTTACTGCTTTGATGTCCTTCTCTCTGCTTTGTGGAATTTGAGTGAAGAGAGTTCTAACCCAGACTTTATTTGCTTATGGTTTCAACATTTTATGCATTTACCTTATAAGTAAGCATTGTTGGGAGATGTTTAGAGGGACAAGTATACTAATCTTTAGTTAATTACCAAGGATGTAATGGAGTGATAAAATGCATTATGAAACAAATGAGTTTTGAAATTATTTATTGAACAAAATCTGGAGAAGTAGAAATGAACACATTTAGTAAGAGAGTAAAAGAAAGATAATTTCTAGAATAACCTTATTTCTGAAGTGTGACGATAGTTGATTCTTGAGGCAATCTTGGCCAAAGTTAGGATGAGAAGCTTAATATTTAGGTTTAGTAAGACCTAGAAAAATATTGACAAATATATAATTAATTTATACAGTTCTAAAAACATTGCCTAGTTGCTTTAAAATTGCTATTTTCTATTTATTTTATGAAATTAATCTCATCCATTTAGGAATGGATCTTCCAACCATTCCCCACCCAGTACTCCTCTCATATTTTCCTAGTAGCCCTTAACATTGTTTTAGAGAAAAACATATCTAGTTAGCTATTCATAAAACAACCATACTAAATAAAGTTAGTCCCAGTCCGTCACTACTTCTGCCTAGGATACTTTCACTCAGCTTCCTATTTTGTTTTTTAAAAAGCATATATTGTAATTGATTGATAATAAACTCCACCAGTTCTTTCTTCAAAAAAGTCTTAGATCTGCTTCTTCTATCCTGGAGGTTTAGATTATGACTCTCAAATATAGACTAGTCAAACATAGACTAGTTCTTTATCGTATTGAAACTTAATGGCTACAAAATTTTCTAAATACATTTCCTTCTCCACAGTTTCTAGAATGGTAGAGCTCAGTAGTCTTTATTTTGGAAAAGAAGCCAAGTGATCGCCATTCAACTGTCTAATCATTTTTTCTGGGATTGCTATTCTAGAATCTTAAACTTTTTGACCATTGGCTTTAGTATTAAGACGTTTAGATCCTAGTCCTGACTTTCCTGCCATTTGCTGTGAATTTACATAGAGTAACTTACCTGTACCAAATGCTTGAGATGCCTTTGTATTACTTTCAGGATGTGGAAGTATTGGTAATGCCAGTTGTAGATGGATTGGTTGCTGTTGTAGTTTCAGGTTGTCGTGGTGTAGTGCTAACAGCAGCAGAGGAGGTTACCACAGAAGCTGTATTTGTGGTGGCAGAAATCAAATTGACAGCTGTAGTTGTGGGATTTGTGTCTGCCCCTGAGGCAGAAGTAAGGGAATTAGCTTCAGTTGCTGCTGTTGCTGCTGTGGTTGTGAGGGCTAGAGCAGTGGGTGTTCCTTCAGGAGGTAAAGTGGTAACATCTGCTACAGATGTGGCTTCTGATGAAGGGAGACTGGTATCTGCACTTGCTGTGTTTGCTGTGCCTGTAGTGACCTCATCAGTGGGGGTAATTTCAGGTTCTTGGGTGGTAGAGTCCAGTTCAGGGGTTGATGCATCAGATGTTGTGGCAGAGATGGTACCTGATGGAGTTGTAGTGATATCTACAGGTGTTGTGTCACTTACTAATTCAGTAGTGGTTTCAACCACTGGACTTGTCATGGAGGCAGAAACAGCTGCAATGGTGGTGGCAGTACCTGTCACATTTGTATGAGCAGTAGTTGTGGCAACTGAGGCTGATGGTGTGGTAGCAAGATTTGTGGAAGCTGCAGTGGTAGCTGTTATAGGTAGTGTGTTTGTGGATGAATCAGCTGCTGCTGTGGTAACCACTGACGTGGTATCTGCTTCTAAGGTTGTGGAGTTTTCTATAGAGGTGGTGGCATCAGCAGGTGAAGTTGTAACATCTTCAGCTGGAGTGGTGGCAGCTTCAGTGGTTGTGACATCTGTAGATTCTGTGGTAACCTCATCCCCTGGAGTTGTAGCTTCAAGGGCCTGCGTAGTGGCTTCACTGTTGGTGGACAAAGTACTAGATTGAGCAACAGAAGCAGAAGTAGCTGGTATAGTGGTGGAAGCACTTGGTGCAGTTGTGGCATCAGCACCTGGTACAGTTGTAGTGGAAGCAGAAGGAGATGTGGTACCATTTACTGAAGATGTGGTTGCAGCACTTGTGGCCGCTACAACTCTTGCAGTTGTAGAGGCTGCTGTGGTTGCACTGGTGGCTCCTACAGGTATTGTGGTCATAGCTGAAGCAGTCACTGTGGTAGTAGTTGAAGATTCAGAATCTACTGCGGAAGATGTAGGATTACTTATGAGTGTTGTGACACCTTCAGGTGGAGTTGAGACATCCTCAAGTGGAGTAGTGACTGTTAAAGTGGTTGTGTAATCTGTTGATTCAGTGGTTTCCTCATCCATTGGGGAAGTAGGTTCAATGGTTGTATCATCTGCTGCTTCAGTAGTAGCCTCAGCTCCTTGAGTAATAGCAGTACTTAATGCAGCTGTGGTGGCAGTGCTAGGAGCACTAGTACTTGTAGAACTTAGTGCAGCTGTGGATGTGGTACCTGGTGCAGTTGTTGTAGCAGAACCAAAAGGAGCAGTGGTATAAATACCAGGTATTTGTGTAGTAGCAGAAGCAAGAGTTGTGGCAGCACTGGCTAATGGTGAGGTAACATCACTGGTGGTGGCATTGATTCCTGTGGTGGCTGCTGCAGTTGGATTGGTGTCTCTGATGGTTATAGCTGTGACTGAATCAGTTGCTGGAACAGAAACAGAAGCTGTATCTGTTGCTGAGTTTGTGGCATCAGGTTCTAGGGTTGAGGCTCCATCATTAGGAGATGTGGTAAGAGGTGTGTCAGTTGATTCACTGGTTTCCTCATCAACCAGAGTGGTAGCATCATTGATTGTGCCAACTGTTGGTTCAGTAGTGGGAGGCACTACCGTTGTGGCACCACTGAGTGTGGAGGTTATGGCTGCAGCAGCTGTGGTAGCCACAGCAGGAGATGCAGTACTTGCATTTGCTGTAGTTATAGAGGCTGGAGTGGTGGAATCATCTGTGGCTGGGAGAGTGGTGTCTGTTACATTTTCTTCATCATCTGATGCCTGTGTAATAAAATCAGTTGCAGCAGTGGAGGCAGAGGCTGAAAGGGTTGTGGAGGCTGCAGCACTGGAAGCAGCAGGCCCTTGGGGTGTGGATTGCATTGACGGTGTCACGGAGGCCACTCCAGTTACTGGGGCAGTTACAGTAGAAGTAGGTTCTATGGCTGACTTAGTGGTTGATGTCCCTTGAGCTGTGGTGGCAGTTGTAGAAGATAAAGTTCCAGATGTTCTGGTGGTTGCAGCTGATCCCTGAGCTGCAGAAGCAGTTTCTCTAGTTGTAGCAATTGACACAGAGGTTTTGCTGTTAGATATAGTACTAGTGATCATGGCTAAATTAGTAGCAGCTCCAGGTTGAGCAGTTGTTGCACTAGTCAGGGTACCTGTTAAGACAGTTGGCCCAGTTGTAACATTTACTGTGCCTGTTGGACCTCTCTGAGGTTTTGGTTTACGGCAGGGTGGTTTTTGTGGTACATGGGGACGTGGGCCGCGGGATGAACCGTGGCGTGGTTTTGGTGGAGGTGGATAGAATTGATGAGGCTTCAGTGGGCATTTATGTGGTAGACTTGGTCGTGGACAAGGAAGTTTATTTGGATTAAAGGGAGGTTTGGCAAATGGACATGAAGGAGATTTAGATAAAATGGAGGACTGGAGAGGTTTCACTTGTTTTTGTTTAGACTGGGAATGTGAACACTCCTTTCGTGCACCTCGAACAGATTTAGATCCTTTTGGTTTAGATGGTTTTACTCTTTTTTTTGCAAGTGTAGATTTCCTGGTTTTAGATTGTTTTACAATTTTACTTGCTGAGGGAGATAGTCTTTTCTCTCCTCGAGGGGAGTTAAACTGATTTATACCCTTCTTAGAAGGTTTAGGGGGTCTTTTTTTGGATTTACTTGGATTTTTATTTGCTTTTAGAAGTGTGGGCTGTGTTTTTTTAGACTTTTTTGTAGATTTCCTTTTTGGAAGAGGTGTTTTGGCTGTTTTTATACTTGAGGTGGGCTGACGCTCTTGTTTTCTAAGAGGTGTTGCTAGACTGTTTTTAGTCTTTCTCATAGTTTTGCTGGCTGTTTTTGGTTTTGCTGTCGGCTTATTCAGTGGTTTCTTGATGAATTTATGCATGGGTGTTGGATGTTTATTTATACTTTTCTTTTTGGTTGGAAATTTTTTGGGAGCTGATGGTTTGACTTCTTTTGCCTGATTGGACTGCTTCCTGGTAGCTTTAGACAAGGAGCTTTTAGACTTATTTGTACGTTTCTTTGAGTCTGGTTGAGTTTTAAATACTGATTTAGGTGCTTTAGGCTGATTCAGCTGTTTCTTGGCAGGTACAGTAAAGGATTTTTTGGATTTCTTTAATGTACTTTTGACTGTAGATGTTTTCTTTTTTGTTGCAACTGCTTTTGGCTGATTCAGCTTTTTCTTGGCAGGTGCAGTAAAGGGTTTTTTGGATTTCTTTAATGTACTTTTTACTGCAGATGTTTTCTGTTTTGTTGCAACTGCTTTTGGCTGATTTAGCTTTTTCTTGGCAGGTGCAGTAAAGGGTTTTTTGGATTTCTTTAATGTACTTTTGACTGTAGATGTTTTCTGTTTTGTTGCAACTGCTTTTGGCTGATTCAGCTTTTTCTTGGCAGTTTTAGTCACTTTCTTTTTAGATTTAGTTAGATTTTTATTTTTGACTTTGGAAGCTGCTGTTGTTGCTGTTGCTTTCATTGGTCCTTTCTTGACTGGGATTGACTGTTTACTTTTTTGTTTCTTTAGAGTTTTATTTTTGGCTAGGGTTTTCTTGGGGGCTGTTTTAACTGCTCTTGACAGATTCTGCTTTTTTTTGGCAGATGAAGACAGGGTATTTTTAGATTTAGTTGATATTTTCTTTGAAGTTGAAGATGTTTTTGGTGGAACTTTTATTGCTGTAGACCTAGATGATTGTCCTTTGGATGATGCTCTAATTGTAGATCGATTTAGCTGTTTCTTAGGGGATGTAGCCTGGATTTTCTTAGAGTTTTTTTTACTTTTATTTGTTTTTGGAGGAGTTTTTAAGCCTGCTGTTCTAACCTGACTTATCTGTTTCTTTGAAGATGTAGATATACCTTTTTCAGGTTTTATTTTACGTTTTTTTTTGGCTGTAGATGGTCTTTGTGCTGCTGCAGTCTGTCTTGACTGTTTCTTTGCAGTTATTTGTTGACTTTTCTTAGACTGTTTCAAAGCTTTGCTTGCTCTTGGTGGGGTATTTTGTCCTGTTAGACCAGATGAACGAGGAGTCAACCCTTTTTTGGCAGAGGTCAATGTATTTTTCTTTGGCCTGGCTTGAAGATTTTGTTGTTGTGATGGTTGGGCAGATTTTTTCTTTTTATTTGCTGCCCTAGAATTTGAGGAAATTTGGCTGGTTGCTTTGTTAGTTGGTGCAGAAAGAAATGCAGTCCTGGCAGATAGAGACTTCGATTTTTGAGCACTGATAAGTGAAGATGGAGCCCTTTGAGGGGACCTACTGATAGATGGGGCAGAAGCATGACGGGCTTGAGGTTTCCTACTGAGCTGGGTGGATGGTAACCTGCTTTGAGATGTTCTGACAGGGGGATTTTGGACTACTCGACTGTTGATAGAATTTCTATTTGTCCTCTGTGATTGCTGACTGTCACTGAACTGCAAGGGATAGAGAACAGAAGATAAAACCAAGTGAGACATTCAATTGATTATTGTTTTGTATTTTGTTTTTAGTTATGGAAATTAGTCTCTTTATGCTGTGAGGTGCTTTGGTTTTGAGTATAATAGCAATTTAAAATATATTGCAATATAAATAAAAAATAACTGGGCTAAATAGGTGGGTGATTAGAGAAAGGACCTAGGCATAGCTTTTCTAGTGAAATATGGTTTTAGAAAATCCAATTAATCGGTTTGGCAAAGTAACTTCATTAAATTTATGAAAATTTACTTTTGCCTTAAAGAGTAGAGAGCAAAAACGATTGTCAAGTCCTTTATGATGCAGAAACCATATAAGTCATTAATCATGTTGCATGAATCACAATGGAAGTACTACAACTAAATTCCCATTTAGAAATTATGTGAAAGAGAAGTATCTGGCGTTGGATTCTTGAAGTGAGACATAAAAAATGCAACAAAAATTGAGTTTTTCTTTTTAGTAAATGCTTTCTCTGAGGCATTTAATGGTGTGAGAAGAAGTCTACTTGGAAATAATAGTGATAGTAGAAGAAAAGAAATTTTGGGATGAAGAATGGTTGGTTAAATAGAATTGAAGAAGCATTGAATATCACCTGTGAGTCTAAAAATATTGGATATGTTCTCTGATCAAAAAGTAGTATAAGAGAGCAGGCTCAGTGGCAGAGTTCTCGCCTGCCATGCCAGAGACCCAGGTTCACTTCCCGGTGCCTGCCCATGCCAAAAAAAAATTAATATAAGAAATTAGTGAACAGTGCATAATTAAATCAGAAGAGGAAAAGAAATTTTTTTAAGTCTGCAAGGAAAGAAAAAAGGGTATAAAATTCAAGAGACCTAGGCAAACCCAGAAAAGTATGAAAATCTAGTTGTGAAAGTCTTGTTTCAGATGAGCCTTGTTTTAAATATGTGAAATGTAACAGCTAATTACTTTAGGTATCAATGGAAGTGGCCCTCTGCCTAGTTCATAGTGATTATTGTCTTAAGTGGAGGAACTGATCATAGATTTTGATCATAGACCCAGAGACTGAGGAAGAACAAACTTGAGGGATGATTAAATTCACCCAGACTTTTAACAGAGAGGAGAGCCCACAAGAGGTTGTCTTGTGAGTGGACATGGCTATAGAGGGGAAATGGAGGTCTTGGTATTTTCAATGCAAATTTAGTTCTATTCTTCCAAATATGTTGGGAGATTTTACCATACAGTTCTCTCTTAAACTAATACTCATTCTTCTCTGCTTTATGCTTATTTTTTTTCTCTTTCCTTCTCTTCCACATCTCTATTCTCCTCAAATTCCAGGTTATTTTGCATAGACATATTCTCACAGGTGTAGGAAGCAGAAGGTAATTTTCCCTGTTCATAAAAATACAGTGCTACAATCATCCTCTGAAACTCATCTCAGTGTTATATAGCTCTCTATTTAGGGAATACTTTTATATTTCAAGTGTATGGAATCTTACCGGGAAACAAGTAGCAAAGACCAGGATAAGCCCAATCACGAGTAAAGGCTTCATCCTGTCCTTTTAACCCCTGTAAATAAAGAAACAAGAGAAAAACTTGGTTACATGCTTGACAATGAGTAAATGACTTCAATCAAACTGTACAGTGATTTTAATGATAAAGAAGAACATTTCTCACATAAATTACAGGTAAAGTTCGAATGTGAGACAGTACAGGTGCAAAATGGAAACTGAAAGGGCTGTAAAAAGAGACTTGAATTAAATAGATTGTCACCCTGGAAACAGGATGGACATTTTGAACACCTACAGGAGAACCAGAGGAAGCAAGAGGCTTCCAAGAGTTTAACTTTTGTAAGTGAACGCACGACTCAGTGACCAACCCCCATCACTCAACCTTGTGGTAGCAGCTATGAAAATGGCTGTGGCTGTGGCAGTATGACCCAGATTCTGGGAGTAGTTTCTGGGGTTAGGGCAGGCAGAGGGAGCCTCCATCTTTGAAATTTGGGATTGTGTGCCAGATAGGTCTGGGACATCAGTGAGGAGCCAAGGGGAAAGGTGACCTCCAAGAAACTTGGAGATGCAGTGAACTTCATTGTATTTTTCCCTTTTGTGTGTGTGTGTTTTGTTTATTAGTATTTTTTCTTTTGTTTTCCCTCCCCTCTTTCCTTCTCATTTATTTTATTCTTATTCTTAATCTGGTGGACTGAAGAGTGAGGAAACTAGATTTCCAGGGTAACCACCACAAAATACTCAGAATACCCTATTCCCAACAAAAAATAATAAAACATATAGGAAGACAGGGCAGTATGACACAGTAACAGGAAAAAATTCAATGGGAAATATTCTGAAAGAAGCACTGTCTCTGAAATTAGTAAGTAAAGATCTTAAAACAACTCTCATAAAGAAGATGAATGACCAAAAAAAGAATTTCAATAATGAGAAATTGAAGAACCAAATGGAAATTCTGGCACCCAAAAAGTACAATAACTGAAATGAAAAATTCAATAGATGAGTTCAAGAGCAGATTAGATGAGGCAGAAGAATCAGTAAACTTGAAGCAAAACAATTGAAATTGTCCAGATTGAGGACAGCAGAAGGGAAAAAGGATGAAGAAAATGAACAGAGCCTGAGAAAGCTGTAGGACACCATCAAACATGCCAAAAGATGCACTATAGGAGTCCCAGAATGAGAATAGAGAGATAAAGGGAAAAATATTTGAAGAAATAATGGCAGAAAACTCCCCAAATCCAATGAAAGATATGAATATACAAATTCAAGGTGATCAAGAAATGCAAAGCAGGATGAACCACACAGAGTAGTGAGACGCATTATGACCAAATTACTCAATGCCAAAGAAAAAGACAGAATCTAAAAAACAGCAAAAGGGAAACGATGTGTCATGTAAGAAGAGTAGTAAAATTAATATTAATAAGATTAACATCTGCTTTCTCAATGGAGACTTTGGAGACTAGAAGACTGTAGGAAGAAATATTTAAAGTGCTGAAAGAAAAAAACAGCTGTTACTCTCAGGTAATATACTCAGCAAAATTGTCCTTCAAAAATGAGGGGAAAAGTAAGATATTTCCAAACAAATAAAAACTGAGAGAGTTCATTACTACTGGACCTCACTTACAGGAAATTCTAAAGGGTTTCTTCCATCTTGAAAAGAAAGGACACTTTACAGTATCTTGGTACTAGGTAAAGAAATAAAGACCTCCAGTGTAAGTATCAGTATGAGTAAATATACATACAAGTATTAGTTCATTTTCTGTTTTTTAGTTTTTATAAGGTTGAAAATTGAATACACAAAAAAGTGTAAATTTTGGTTACTGGACAAACAATGCATAAAGATGTAATTTGTGACATGAACAACATAAAAAGAAGAGAACTGCAAGGGACCCCAAATAGCCAAAGCAATCTTGAAAATAAACAGCGTCGGAGGACTCACACTTCCCAATTTCAAAATTGTTTTATAAATCAACATTAATCAAAATAGTGTAGCACTGGCAGAAAGATAGACAAATAGATTAGTGGAACAGAATTGAAAGTCCAGAAATAGAGCCTCCCATCTATGACCAATTGACTTTTCTTTTGATTTTTAACTTTTTTTTATTGTATAGTATCACATATATACAAAGAAAATAAATAAAAAATCAGTAGTTTTCAAAACACTCTTCAACAAGAAGAGTTGAAGGACAGATCCCAGAGTTTGTCATGGTCTACCAGACGATCCTCTCATATTTTTCCTCCTAGATGCTCCATAATATAGGAGGGCAGAGGGCTTAAATATTTTTTAATCATCACAATCAACTTTTTTCCTTCTTTTTTTGTGAAAAATAACATATATACAAAAAAGCTATAAATTTCAAAGCACAGCACCACAATTAGTTGTAGACTATATTTCAGAGTTTGACGTGGATTACAATTTCACAATTATAGGTTTTTACTTCTAACTCCTCTAATATACTAGAGACTAAAAGATATATCAATTTAATGATTCAGCAGTCATAGTCATTTGTTAAATCCTATCTTCTCTGTATAACTCCACCATCACCTTTGATCTTTCCATCCCTCTCTTTAGGGGTATTCAGGTTATGGCAATCCTAAATTTTTGATATTGGAAGGGTCTGTCACTAATATGGTAGGGAGATGGAACTATCTGATGTTCTGGACAGGCTGGGCTAGTTTTCAGGACTTACCTGGACCAGGGACCCATCTGGAGGTTTTAGGTTTCTGGAAAGTTACTCTAGTACATGGAACCCTTGTGGAATCTTAAATATTGACCTAGGTGTTCTTTAGGATTGGTTGGAATGGTCCTGATTATAGGTTGGCAGGTTATGATAGGTAGCAAGATCTAACTGAAGCTTGCATAAGAGCAACCTCCAGAGTAACCTCTCAACTCTATTTAAACGCTGTCTGCCACTGTTACTTTATAATTACACTTCTTTCCCCCCTTTTGGTCAGGATGGAATTGTTATCCCACAGAGCCAGGTCTGTATTCATCCCTGGGAGTCCTCACCCATGACTCCCTGGCTGTCATGTCCCACGTAGGAGGGAGGGCAATGATTTCACTTGCAGAGTTGGGTTTAGAGAGAGTGAGGCCACATCTGAGCAACAAAAGATGTTCTCCAGAAGTAACTTTTAGGCATGTCTATAGGTAGTCTAAGTTTCTCTGCTACCTACATAAGCTTCACAAGAGTAAGCCTCCTGATCGAGGGCATGGCCTATTGATTTGGGTGTCCCTAAAATTTGACAAAGTATCAGGGGATTCCCTGATGGTAAGGTTTAATAGTTCCATATTCTTTCTCCCTCCCTCAGGGGACTTTGCCTATACTTTTTGATTATCTGTTTAATATACTTAAGATGTATCCAGGCATTACAATAATCTATACAGGATTAAAGGACCTCTTTCTTATTCTGGGTTCCCTGTGTTGCAATTGTTCAGATGAGCCATATAGATAGGTTGAATTATATTTTGCACTACAGAAAATTCCAGTTCCAGACAAAATAAACCTTTCTTCCATTGGTCTCAAAGAGTATGTGTGGTTCTAAAATATAGCCACTAGTTCCTTACCCCTATATTCTGAATTATTTTAACCCCAATCTGTTTGGCTTGCTTCTTATCTCTAAATATCAGGTTATATATATAAAACAGCCTCTCAAAAATCCAGAAATAATAATCACCACTCTGGACTTAATGTGTCTCCTCTAAAAGCTTACAATTTAGGCCCCTGTTTTCTTATAAGATTTTTCTAAAGGTGACCATACCATTCTTGTTCCTTTGTTTCTGGCTTGTTTTGTCTCACCAAATGTCCCACATGTTCATTCACTTCTTTGCATGCCTCACAACATTCTTCCTTTTTGTAGCAGCCACAACCTTCATTCAAAGGTCTAAATCATCATTTGCCAATCTACTTCTCCATCAGTGAATTCTTCAGCCACCTGCATTCATCTGGCATCATGTAGAGGGCCAAAGGTGAGTGCATCAACATTCTCAATTTTAGATAATTTCATTGTTTCCAAGAGAAAAAAACCAATAAACACACCCTGGCCAATAGGAAATCTAAACCTCTTCTTAACTCTTGTCCTCTCCCCATTATTTACCTCTGCTGTTGCTGTGGTAGTGTTAATGGTTTCCTTTTGAACATAGCTCATAGCATGCAATAGCAGTTTCCCCCCTGTGCCCTGGACTTAAAGAATCTTTGTACAAGACTCATATCTTTGAAGTAATTATTGCAAGAAGTAATTTATATTTCTAGTGTTAATTTAATTGGGACATTTCGGTCTATAAACCCTTTTCAATCTTGTTCATCTTCAATATGGTAATTTTACTTATAGACCCACTAGAGAAACACCTTCACTCCTATCTATTCACTTGCATACGGGTTCAACCTCATTAGCTAATGGTTCACCCATCTCTAGCTTCTGTGTATCTCTAAGTCCTCTATATTCTGTATTATTAGTCTCTCATTATACCTTTATGCTGGTCATAAAAGTGGAATCATGCAATATCTATCCTTTTGCATCTGGCTAATTTTGCTCAGCATTATGTCCTCAAGGTTCATCCATTTTGTCCTGTGCTTCAGGACATCATTTTGTCTTACTGCCGCATAATATTCCATCATATGTATACACCACATTTTGTTCATCCACTCATCTCTTGATGGGCATTTGGTTTGTTTCCATCCTTTGACAATTGTGAATAATGCTGCTATGAATGTTGGTGTGCAAATGTCTGTTTGTGTCATTGCTTTCAGCTCTTCTGGGTATATACTAAGTAGTGCTATTGCTGGGTCATGGGGCAACTTGATATTTAGTTTCCTAAGGAACAGCCAGTCTTCCATAGTGGCTGTACCATTATACATTCCCACCAGCAGTGCATAAGTGTCCTAGTTTCTCTATATCCTCTCCAACATTTATAGTTTCCTGTTTGTTTAATAGCAGCCATTCTCATAAGTGTGAGATGGTATCTCATTTTTGCTCTCATCCAGACTTCTCTCTTCTTTCTTTTTTTTCAGCCAGCAGAACTCCTTTTAGTATTTCTTGTAGGGCCAGTCTCTTGTTGACAAATTCTTTCAGGACTTCTTTTTCTGTGCAAAGTTTAATCTCTCCCTCAGTTTTGAAGGACAATTTGGCTGGGAACAGAATTCTTGGCTGGAGGTCTTTCTTTTTCAGGATCTTGAATATATCATATCACTGTCTTCTTGTCTCCAGGGTGCTAGTTGTGTAGTCTGAACTCAGTCTTGTTTGATTTCCCTTGTATGTAGTAGATTGTTTTTCTCTTGCCACTTTCAGGATTTTCTGCTTTTCTTCAACATTTAACAGACTGATTAGTATGTGCCTTGGGAAAGGCCTTTTGAGATTTATTCTATTTAGTGTTCTTTAGGCTTCCTTGACTTGTATATTTATGTCCTTTATGAAGGTTGGGAAGTTTTCCCCAATTATATCCTCATCTACTCTTCCTAGCCCTTTACTCCTATCTTTACCTTCTGGGACACAGTGATTCTTACATTTGTGCAGTTTGTGTTGCCTGTCATTTCCCTGAGATCCAATTCAATATTTTCTGTCTTTTTTGCCATTTGCTATTTTGAGTCTTCAAAGTCAGTTATCCTGTCCTCTATATCACTGATTTTTTCTTCTGTCTCTTCAAATATGGTGTTGTGTGCCTCTGGTATGTGTTTTATTTGGTCAACCGAGACTTTAATCTCCATGATATCTGCTATTTTTGTATTTATTCTTTCAAATTCCTTTTTATACTCTTCTACTGTCTTCTTGATCTCCTTTATGTCATTTACTGTCCCACTTATTTTATTAAGTAGAGTTATATAAACATCTTTGATTAGTTGTTCCAATGTCTGTGTCTCTTCTGGGCTTTTAATTTGGTCATTAGGCAGGGCTATATCTATCTGCATTGTAATATGCTTAGTGATCTTCTGCTGTCTTTGTGGTATGTAAATATCTTGATTGATTTATTTTGGGAGTTGATTTCTTTCAGTAGTCTAATGCCTTGTGTTTGCAGGATGGTTGTATAACAGGGAGCAGGGCATGGGGTGGGGCACTCAGTGAGGTGATTTGTTTCAGGGCAGGAATAGGTGCAGGTTGTGGTAGTTATGCTGATTCTTGTGAATGTGGGTGCCCAGTGACCAGGGAGGATGTAGCTGTGTGATGCACTGGTCTTTGGGGTGTGACCCTGGTGTGTGCTGGTCTAAGGCATAGGGCCCTTTGTGCGCATGCATAGAGCTGTGGCAGCAAGTCAGCTTTATGCCTTCATGCATTAGAGGCAGATGTGACCCAGCTGCACTTTCTCAGAGCTGGGAGGTGTCGCTGAGAGTTGTGTGCATGCACAGTTCTAGGACTGCCGTAAAGTGTAGTTCCCGGAGTTGAATGATGTGATTAGGGGCCGGTGCGCATGCATGGGCCTAGGAGGGCCTTAAACTGATGTGCAGAGTTGGGGGGGCAGGGTGAGGCTGTGCATCACTATGGGCCGGGTGGCAGGGCTAGCCCGGGTATGGAGGTTAGAGCCTGCAGCCTGTATGTGCTGACAACAGCCTTCAGGGAACAGGGAGGGGGAAGTAGTGATTGGGAGGGGTGCAGGAGAGATGGGTTGGGTTACACTTGGGGTGAGGGGGTGGGGCATGTACATGACTGAATGGTTGCGGGGTGGGGGCACCTGGAGCACAGGGAATGAGGGCAGGTGACGGAATTTGGGTGTGTGGGGTGTGGGGTGAGTTACCGGTCATGGGGCTGAGCTGGTGAGGGTAGCATGCCCAAGGAACCTGTATGGCCAATTGATTTTTGACAATGGTGCTAAGTATGCAGAGTGGAGAAAGAATATAGTCTCTTCAACTAATGGCATTGGGAAAATTGGATATCCACATGCAAAAGACTGAAGTTAGAGCCCTACCCCACACCATATGCAAAAAACAACCTAAACATAAGATTTAAAACTATAATACTCTTAGAAGATAATAACGGGGCAAATATTCATGATCTAGGATTCAGAAATGGATTCTTATATTTGATCAAAAGCATGGACATCACCAAAAGCATGAACAATAATAAAAACAGTTTATAAATTTGATTTAATTACAATTAAACCATATTTACACCAAAGGAAATTATCAACAAAGTGAAAAGACAACCTATAGAATGGGAGAAAATGGTTTGAAGCTATATATCAGATAACATTTTAATATCCAGAATATATAAAGAACTCCTCCTACAAGTCAACAACATAAAGAGAAATAACCCAATTCAAAAAATGGACAAAGGACTTGAACAGACATTTCTCTAAAAAAAGGCAAATAACAACGTGAAAAAGATGTTCAGTATCATTAAGGAAATGCTTATTAAAACTACAGTGAGATACTACTTCCTACCCACAGGGATGCCTAACATTAAAAAGAAGAACAAAAATAATGAGTATTGGAGAGGATGCAGAGAAATTGGAACTCTAGTGCATTGTCGGTGGGAACGCAAAATCAAGCAATCACTATGAAAAACAATATGTTGATTTCTCAAAAATTTAAATATAGAATTACCATTTGACCTAGCACTTCCACTTTCAGGTATATACCTAAAGAGAGTGAAAACAGGGTTGCAAGCAGATACTTGTACACCAATGCTTTTAGCAGCATTATTCACAAGATCAAAAATTCGAAACAACCCAAATAGAATGGATGAACAAAATGTGGCACATGCACACAATGGAATATTATTCAGCCACAAAAAGCGAAGTTATGAGACATGCTGCAATATAGATGAAAGTTGAAAAAAATGAACCAGGATGTATGTGGTGGTTTGAAGCTGTTAATTACTTCCCAAAAAGACCAGTTCTTTTAATCCATTTCTATGGGTGGGGCCCTTCACTTAGGTTGTTTCAATTGAGATGTGACCTACCCAGTTCAGGGTGGGTCTTAATCCTTTATTAGAGTCCTTTATGAGGATTAAAGAGAGAAGGACCAGAAATCTCAGAGAGAAACACCCAGAGATGTTTGGAGAGTGCTTATAGAGAAAAAGCTGCTGGAGGAGCTGAGCAAGAAGCCCACTGAAGCCAGGAGCTAAACCCTGGAGAGAAGCACCAGCAGGCACCAGCCACGTGCCTTCTCATGTGACAGAGGTGTTCCAGATGCTAGTGGCCTTTCTTCAGAGAAGGTATCATCCTGCTGATGTCTTAATTGGGACTTTTATGTCCTTAGAACTGTAATTTGTAAACTAATAAATCCCCATTGTAAAAACCAACTCATTTCTGATATACTGCATTTTGCAAGATGTAGTATATAATATATATAAAATATTATATATTGTTAATTAAGGCATATACACATAGTTAAAATCTAAAATAGCCTGGATATAAACCAAATTTATGATAAGGGTTACCTCTAGGAAGGAGAATAAAGAATGGTAGTGTAGAAGAGAATGAAGGAGGGGGCAAATTTTCTTTGAAAAATCGAAACAGTTATGATAAAAGGTTAGCATTTGTTTTTCTCTGAGTGGCAAGTACATGGATATTTATTATCCTTTGAATTATTCTGCATTTAAAAGATATGGATATGAAATTAAAAGATAAATATTTTTGAAGACACTTATATCTCAATCACTAAAAAAATTAGGTTTTTCCATTTGGTTTGATATGAGACAAATATTTTTCTTTAAATTCTCATCTAAGAGGAGTGCCTCATCTTCTACCAGGAATTAGACGTAACTGAGAATCCATTCATCTACACATCCACCCACCAATTACAACTCATCCCCAACCCATATATTCTATTTTCTCCCTACCCTCTCATCATTTAAGAAAATTGCAGTGGCTGTGGCATAAACAGTTCTAAGAAGGTATGTGCTGTACTGTTAAGTTCAGAGGTCAATTTTATGTAACTTAGCTCAGTGTGTTATTATATTGCAAGGACAGTTTCCATGAATATTGGACCTCTATGTTATCTATTTATCCTCTCCTCTTCTCTTCAACTTATACTTTTCAGTCAATAGGATCCTATACCTATGCTTCTGAAAATATTTTGTGAATTATTATTATGTACTTTGCCTATGGATAGCTAATCTTTAGATGAGGTACACATCAAAAATATATTGAATAATCACATGTTTTTCTGACCTGGACTACTCAAATTTCAAAGAACACCATGCTGATCTGCCTCATATAAGATTGTTACATGGAGGAGAGGTACGTTTTCATGATGCCAGATTTTGTGGATGAGTATATAGAACAAAATGATTGTGATACCAGAATTTCGTGAAAGGAAAATGGAAAATAACAGCAGCCTGTACCTACCTTAGAAACTGCCTTATGGAAACTCAGTGTAAATGAGCATCACAAAGAGTCTAGGACTATGTGAAGATGGTGGGACCCTCAGATTCACTGGCCTTGGTGCCAACATAGCAACTTTTAGAATTTTCATCAGCAAACTTCTGAAACTGCTCAATATTTCAGTCTGAGTCTGAATTGACTTAGTTTTATACCAAAAATTTTCTCCACAAAACTGGTTCTCTTCCAGTGTTCCCCATTTCAGTGATTAGTGCTTTATTCACTCAATATTTTAAGCCAGAATCCTGAGTCAGTCTCAGCTTCCTTACTTCCCCCATGTCCATCAATCATTGAATCCTCTTCACATGATACTTCCTAGACAGTGCTTTGAATCAGTTCACTTCTCTTCATCGTCACCAGCATCACACTCTCCAAGTTAGCATCACCTCTCACCTGGACTATTCATTAACTTAGCAAACAGTTATGATTATCTACTATGATGTAGACACTGTCCTAGGAGATGGAGGTATTGAGGATAACAGTACTATGTCTCTGCCATTTTGGACCTCTCCTTCTCATGATTTCCGAAATAGTTTCTTAACTGATCCCCAGTCCTACTGTCCATTTACACTATAGTCGTTGTAATTTTTATAAAATGCAAATGTAAGCACTTTGTTTCATTACAGTTTTTCACTAGTTTCCCATTGCTCTTCATTCTAAAGCCAAACATGTTTCAAATGACTTATATTGCAACCCAGACTCTCCCTCTTCTTCAGTCCCACCTCTCAGTCTCACAGTTGTGTGTGTGTATGTTTAATTGCAAGACTCTTTTCTTCTTCAAATGTCATTACGTATCCTATTTCACACAAACTGCTGCAAAACATTTTTTTTATCCCACCTACTTATTCAAACAACTCCAATTAAGTTAGCTAGTCACATATTTATTGTCAAATTGAATTCTTATACTATAGGATGGAATTCTCTATAGTGTTTCACAAGCGACGCTCCCTCCTCTCTTGATCTTTGTGAAATCACCTTATCTTGGCTTTCTTCATACCTCTCTGAATTATTTTCTTAGGCTCTTTCATGGCTTTTTTTCTTTTCCTACTCACTGTGGAGTTCTGGCCTCAGTTCCACTCAATTTTCTGTACTGTCTCCCTGCATGAGCTCTTGTATCTTGGTAACAGCATCCATCTATATGCTAACACCTAAGTTTACTGATCAAGACTCAAATGTCCAATTGTTTGATTTGATTGTACCAAGGCACTAGCTTGTTCATATTCGAACTCATTAGTGCCTCCTTGTCTCTTATTAGGAAACAAGGTATTAATAGAGAAAAGAAATTCTGAAGTAAGAATGCCCTAGAAACATTAACATTATCCATACAATTACCTTAAGAGGGGTGTCTCCTTTAGATCCTGGTCAGAAGTTGGTTCTACTTGACCCAGCTAGTGCCTGTAAGACTTGCTGCCTCCAGAGGAGGAGAGAACTAATTACATGGTTCTTCCACCTAATAAGACAACGTTTGCTTTCATACATCCCTCCTACTTTTCATCTATTGGTTGTGGTAGGGGAATAGGGCTGAGGAAAAAAATTGCGTATGTAGGATTATTTTAGTTTAATCCTGAAACAATTGCTCTTTGGGTTTTTTCTCACAGGACATTGAGAACTCTGATCTTTTTTTGGAAGGATAGACTCTGACAGTTAAATTCCATAAATTAACACCATAGCTTCTTTGTTCATTACTCATTTTAAGAAAACTGTGGCTTACTATCTTATTTATACTTATAGAATGATTTGTAGATTGCCAAAAATTCCTAAATTTTTGGAATTTGATCAATTACACTTTTGGAGATTCTTCAATGTGCCAAAATTTATTAGAATTGAAGCTATTAATGTCTGAAAGTGATGTTTAAATAATCATTCTACATTTGATTAAACCATGTTTAAGCATTTCAAAACTCAGAATAACTGCTTTAGAGAAATTTGTGAAATCTAGAATCGTCTAAATACTTTTTCAACTGTAGTGATCATGCATATGGGAAATGTAGATAGTTTTCATTTGGTGTACTTGTTTTTATTAACCTTATATTGATTTATTTATCATTTTTATATGTTAGTCTGTATTAAATCACATAGAAAAAATGGGAAATGCTCTGATTCTGAATAACTGCTCTGATTCTAAATAAATAAATTCGTAAGAATTCACGAGAGTATCTGGGAGAAAATGTACAACTTTTGCAAGGCAATCCTAAAAAGGTAAGAGGAGCACTAAACTTGAGGTCAGAAGGCATAGGTTTAATTTACGGCTCATTTTATTGCTATGTGACCTGGGTAAACTCATCTATAAATGTTGTTTTATCATCTATAAAATGAGAATCATTCCTGCTCTATTTACCCAAACGACTTTGTGTTAGAATTAAATTAGAATATTTATGAAAACACCTTCTTAACTCTATAGTACTATGTAAAAAATTGCTTAAAATCTAACTTGTTTATATACTGAATTTTCCTAATTACTGTTAATATTATTCACATGTGTATTTAATCACAGCATTACTGAATTTGGAATGATGACTTAGATTTATTTATTCATTCAGCAGATATTGAACATCCATACTGCGGTAGGTACTTTAGATTCAAAAGAGGATAAGATAGATGCAGTTCCTGTCTTGAGGCTCTGATGAGCAATTGGATAGAGGTGTTTAATACTAAAGAATAGCTTTGGTCTGTGACCTCTGATTAACAAAACAAGTACTTTTCCACTCAGCTTTTTCTCTTAGATAAACTTTCTCCATCTATCTCTTGTGAGAGTCCTGTGTAGAACACAAGCTGGCATTTGGCTGCGCTTAAATCACCAGGTCCCTCCGTGATAATCAACATCATAATAAGGTCTGTGCAACAACAATGCACAATGCTGTCTTTTGGGAGAATCGAGATAATCGCTTTAAAGGTAATAAAGTTATGTATACAGACATCTGTTACACTGATTTGACTCGTAATAAGGTTAGGGTTTGCATCTTTCCTCTTAAGTTTGTTATTACTTTAGAACACTAATCACTCCATGCTCCTTTATGAAGTCAATATTATTTTAGGTGTTTTATGGTTTTCATTTTGGTTGAATATTGGAATACAGTAGAAAGCACTTTGAATGCTATTGTATTTCTGCCAAATTTGAGTTTATATTTGGCAATTTTGTAAGGAAAATCCTTAATTTTATCCTTTAAAAAGGACATTTTATCCTATGATAACATAGGATAACTTTATGTTTATATAAGAATCATTCACGCCATCTCCTATGTGAATTCAAGTATATTCAGAAAATTTCAGAAAGCTAGACCAAATTTCTTATGATCATTAATTACATTAAACAGTTATTAAAATGATATGGTTGTAGAAAAAAGAGAGTTTTCATAAATATCAATCAAAATTAAATGAGACACTAATTATAGAAATATTCATGTCAAACTCTTAGGGATGGATATAGCCTTAAATGTATTTCAATCATACTACTTTGAAAAAAAAAAAGGAGAAGGGTTGCTGATATGTAGTTCACATGTAATAATTCAAGGAGAAATTCTCAGACCACCTTGCCCATTTATCCCAATATATAATGTTTTAGTAAAACATGACAGTGCAAAATGATTGGTTAGTAGAAAATTTGAGAGGAAACAAAAATATCACATTTATTTTTGGAACAAAAATCTTGAGTCAGGAAGGAGGATAAGGGTAGTGGGATAAATAGAATAGTAGTCTCGGATTAATTCCAAATATCAGATAGCAATCCAGAAATAGATAAGAATTTGTAAGTACAGTGTCATTGAGGAATGACAAAATGTATTAAATTGATACATATTCATTTAGATATTATGTGTATGCCCACAATCTTGAAAAGTGTTATTTATCATTGTGATAAAATTCAATGTGAAATATTTGCTCGCTTCTGCCTTTGAATTGTCTGAGAAGTTTTGTTTCTTTGTCCACAGTTACCATCTTTCAACTCAGCCTCACAATCTACCTCAATTTTTCAAAGAGTTGATCAGATATGATCCTACCAAAGAGTTAATTTACACTGGGCTTTGCTAATGTTAGCACCAAAATGGAAGGCATGCACACAAAATCATAGAACATGACCTAAAATATTTATATAATAGAGATGCTTGATGTAGTGAGAGGAGAATGGAAAGAGTTCCATCATATATTACTTTGAGCCTGTCCTAAGTTCTTTCATGAATTGTCTCATTTAATGTTCACTACAACATTATTCACAATATTAAAAAAATAAGATACAACCTGATCCTTCCAGGAGAATTGTTCTCACCTTGCTTTGTACCAGGCTTGCACACTCCTTGTGCCATATTGAAAGTATTCATTTATTCATCTAGCTGCCCCTTGCCCAATAGGTCTTGTCTTATTCGTCTTGGTATCCCTATTACATAGTGGAGTGTCAAGCACATAGCAGAAATGAAAGAAATATTTGTTTAGTGACTAAATGAGTAAATCAATTCAAACAGGCATCCTTTATCTCCTTTAGGCAGATCAAACAGCAAATGCTCCAAGTTCCTTGATTAGTTTTTAGGCTTGGGAATAATTATCACGCCTTTTGACTCTGCCTCTGGGTTCTTGGTCCTGTCTTTCTCATTATCCTTTCTTTCTTAAGAAAGGTAGCATATTTTTTCAGCTGAGTAGTTTTCTCAGTCTGTTTTCTACCAGTAGAATTTGGGGCCTCCACTGCTCTCTTCATTTTGTATTGTCTGTCTTTCAGTTTAAACTGACAGTGCTTTTGCTGATATAATTGCCTGAAAACCTTTATGAATCTCTCATTGGGATTCACTTCTTTTACAAATGTTGCATTCACTAATCTCTTTGAGAAAAGACCTTCTTTACATTGATCTTGTGATGAGATGACTGAGGGACAACACCCATAAGCTTCCAACAGAATCTACTGTTTATTTGAGGAGATCTATAAAGCACAAACATAATCTTTTAAAGGTCCACTGTGTGATTGAATAGTATTCTTCAGTATTACCTTTGATTTTTATAAGATCTTAACAAAAATTTCAAAGTCATACCTTTGGCTTTATCTCTAGACCAGATTTGCCTATTGCTCTAAGTGGGAAGAATAGATCCAGTGTACTGTTAATACTTGCTTGGACATTTTCTTAACTAGATCATTCAGTTCTTTAGATACATTTTCTGCTTTCCACGTAACTGAAGAACACAAAGGGACACATTCTTCCTTTTTTTCAGTAATGTGCTCCTCACTTCCTTCTTACCTGTCACCAATGCCTGAAAGTCTGTTCAAGGAAATTTAGGATTTCTCTAACTTGCTCAAAATTGTCTTGCCTCCATTTACTATCCACTTTCAAAACCATTCTAAAAATTGTTGGCATTTGTTATGACATCACGCCACATCCAGGTAACAAAATGTGTATTAGTTATCTATATCTACATAACAAATTATTCCGAAATTTAGAGCTTATAACAGAGTCCAGCTGCGACTTTCCTGGGTCCTCTGGCTCAGGGTCTCTCTCAAGACTGCCATCAAGATGTTGAGTGGGGTTGCCATCATCTTACGGATGGGCTGGAGTAGGACCTGCTTCCAAGCTCACTGCATGTCTGTTAGTAAACATAGGTCCTCTCTAGATGTTGGACAGTAAGATCAGTTCCTTGTTGTGTGGTCTTCTCATAAGACTACTCACAACTTGGCAGTTTGTTTCCCCCAGAGTGAGGGCTGAGAGAGAGAGAAAGAGAGAACACAAGATGGAGAGCAAGATGGAAGTCAGTCTTTTTGTAACATCAGCTCAGAAATGGCATCTCACCGTGTTTGACATTCTGTTGTTAGAAGTAAGTCGCTAAGTCCATCCCTCTCAAGGGGAGGAAATTAAAAAGGGCATGACTAACCAGAGGTAGGAATTACTGAGGGCCGCATTAGAGGTTGCTTTCCATACTTTGAAACAAATTAGGGAAAGAATCGTATATTTCAAAAATTAACCTCCTAATTCTGAGTAGGATGTAGTAGTTTGTGAAAGACCAAGTTTCCCACTGAGCACAACTAGAAAAGCTGGATTAAAAATAATCCATGCACAGCAGTGCAATGGAGGCTAAGTGGGAGAATTCTCACCTGTCATGCCGGAGACCTGAGTTCGATTCCCGGAGCCTGCCCCTGCCAAAAGAGAAAAAAATCCATGCAAATGTTTGAGAGAACTGCTGAAACAATGAAGTCTATATAGCCTCCAAATCAAAGCATGAGAAAAATGTAAAGGTGAAGTAGAAAACAAATATACAACAGAAAAAAATAAACAAAAACTTATCATTAGAATGCTTACTATAGAGACGAGTCAAGAAAAAAGCAAGAAGACACAAATTACCATTAATAGGAATGAAAAGTGTGTGTCTCTACAGATCTTATGGACAATAGATAATAATGGATAAATCAAGAACATACTTACTCTGATAAATTTTATAATTTATGTGAAATGTGATAAATTCTTTGAAAAAAATTTCCAAAATAACCAAGAAGAAGTAACCTGGAAGTACTAGATTTACAGGATCTATTAAAGAAATTTCCCTCCAAAGAAAACTCCAGCCAAATATGCCTCATCTATTCTAGAGAATAGAAAAAGTGGACCCTCTTTGCAAATTGTTATATGAAGGCAAGCTATCCCTTATATAAGATCCTGATGTGGAAATTACCAGAAATGAATCTTACAGACCAATCTATTTGAACTTAGATGTCAACATTCTAAACAAATATTATCAAATCTATCTATGTCTCCTTTATCTAGCTACCTATCTATCTGTCTGTCTGTCTATCTATCTGGAATGTGAGTAGTTTAACATTTAAAGGAGAATGACTCGATGTAATTTACCACACTATCAGAAAAAAGTATATAATTTTATTGAGCAATGTGGGAAGGGAATTTTATAAAATTCAACACCCATTCTTGATTATAAAAACAAGCAAAATTTTTAACAAATCTGGACTAGAAGGAGTAGGTAGGAACTTTCTTATTTTCATAGAATCTACAAAAAAATATGTCCACAAATAACATGTGCCACTGTGAATTATTGCTGGCTTTCTTCCTGTGATGAAGCACTACAGTATTTTACTAGCATTCCTAACTAAGGCAGCAAGGAAAGGAAAAAAAAAAAGACTGGAAAGAAAGAGACAAAAGTCTCATCATTTGCAGATAACGTGTTTGTACAAAAATTTCAGAAAAATGTAAAAAAATTATCAGTTATTTAATGAATATAGCAATCAACGTGCAGAATCAATTTTATTTCTGTGTATCAGCAACAAGGAACATAAAGTTTAAAAATACTTGCCATTTACAATAACATGAAAATATCAAATACCTTTTAGATATAATGAAATATATTCAAGCCGTAAACTAAAACAAAAACACTTTATTGTATTAGTTTTCTATTTTGCCCAACAAAAAATGACAAATTTAATTTTTTTATTAATTAAAAAAATTAACTAACACAACATTTAGAAATCATTCCATTCTACATATACAATCAGTAATTCTTAATATCATCACATAGATGCATATTCATCATTTCTTAGTACATTTGCATCGATTTAGAAAAAGAAATAGAAAGACAACAGAAAAAGAAATAAAACGATAATAGAGAGAAAAAATAAAAAATAAATAAATAAATAAAAAATAAAAAGAGAAAAAGAAGAAGAAAAAAAAACTATACCTCAGATGCAGCTTCATTCAGTGTTTTAACCTAATTACATTACAATTAGGTAGTATTGTGCTGTCCATTTCTGAGTTTTTGTATCCAGTCTTGTTGCACAGTCTGTATCTGTGTCTGTTTAGTAGCTTAAAACAGTACAAATTAATTATGCTAGATTTTGAATGTCAGATATCTGGTTTGCCTTTCACAGACTAAACCCAAGGTGTTGGCAGGCTGTGTTCCTTTCTGAAAGGTCTGGGGAAGAATCTGCTTTTGGTTCATCCAGGTTGTTGGCCAGATTCAGTTCCTTGTAGTTGTAGGATCAAAGGCACAGTTCTCTTGTTGGCTGTAAGTGGAGGACTGTTCCTAGCTTTTAGAGGATGCCACATTCCTTGGCTTGTGGCCCCCTTCCTTCATCTACAAAGCCAGTTAGTTCTTTTCATGTTGCTTCTCCTTGACCCACTCTTCTCCTGTTTTCTTTCACTTATAAGGATAAGTGATTACATTTGGCCCATCAGGATAATCCATGATAATCTCCCCATATCAAAGTCCTTAACCATAATCACATTTGCAAAATCTCTTTTTTTCTTTTAAGTTAAAAACTCACAGGCTCCAGGGATTCGGGTATGAACATATTTTGGGGGCTATTTTTCTTCTCTGTTTTAGTCACCTAGGCTCCTCAAGAAAATTCTATGAAATGGGTTGGCTTAAACATTGGGAATTTATTAGCTTATCATTTTGAGGCTAAAAGAAAGTCTAAATCAAGGTGTCATCAAGCCACTGCTTTCTTCTCAAAGATTGACATTCTGGGGCTAGCTGCCAGCGATCCTTGCCTCCTCTTTCACATGACAAGGCACATGACCGTGTCTCCTGGTCTCTCCTTTCTCTTCTGGGTTCTGTTGATTTAGACCTGATCTTCTCTGTCTGTGGCTTTCTCTGTTTGTCTGAATTTCATACTCTTATTAAGGGCTCCAGTAATGGCATTAAGACTCATCCTGATTGAGGTGGGTTACACTTTAACCGAAGTAACCTCATCAAAAGGTCCTACTTACAATGGGTTTGCACCCACAGGAATGGATTAAGTTTAAGAACATGTTTTTCTGGGGAACACACAGCTTTAAACCACCACATAGCCTAGGAAAAGTTTTAAACATAATTAGAAATTGCCTAATAAAATAGAGGATCATTTTCCATCTTGAAAGAATGAGATTTTAGGAACTAAATAGATTTAAATCATAAGTAATTTTGGAAGAAATAGCACAGCCTTTTATAATTAAATGGTTAAATTAGATTGATGGGTATAAAAAAAGTCTAGACCAGTATATAATTTTAATAATTACTTGAAATACTGAAATCTAATTCAGAGAAGTAAATTTGAATTGGTGAAATATTATAGTTTTATCTCTGGAATTTTACAATTAATATTTGGTCTCTGCATTGTGGATTGAATATAAAGCACTTCATTATGTATGCAGAGTGAATAGAATGGCAAGGAGGTTATTATAGTAAGGTGATCAAGTCATGTGAACCTCAAAGGCAATATTTTTATAAAACTCCAGTGTTTTATAACTTAGAAGTCAATTCAAGAAACTAAAATGTAAAGTATATAAAATATTTATTGTATTTCCATTGTGAATTAAAGCCTTGTGTGAAACCTAAAATTTTGTGCAAATAATTATCAAAGAAATGGGGACAAAATTTATGAAGAAAACTTGGAAAAATGGAGAGTTGTTGAAATGAATCTGCACAGATTATTTTGAAACTGTAGAACTTGTGAAAACTATAGCATTTTACAGGAATCTCCATGAAGATATTGAATACTTAAGATAAAAGAGCAGAAGGAAATTATTTGATGAGTCCTTCAAAAGACATAAAAGAAAAAGCAAAGTGCTTAAAATTGAAGGGCCCAGTCTCAGAAAAATGATTTGATTATATAATCTGTTTATTTAATCTGAATAATCATATTTGTGCAAGGGTATATTTGTTGTTTGAGTGGAAAAACTGTTTATTGCTCTCACTTCTAAAGGCAGGAACATATGTCCATTTAGCTAAAAGCAAACAAGCTTGAGAGATGAGGAAAATCCCCCCTAGTTAGACTTTGGAGGGGACTCCCATATGTGACTTTCAAGGTGGGAGGATGTAGGAGGCTCAGGCCTTGTTAATATCTTTCACACCTTTAATTCTAGTTCTCAGATCTTCTCAGCTTTAGCTTTCCTGCCCCTCCTTTGTATTACTTATCTATCCTAAATTCTTATTTTCAATCCTCTGTTTTTTTCACTTCTAACTCAAATTATTACTTTTTTCATTTCCATCTAACTGTGTAGTTAAAAAAACTCTGTGTCATTGCATCACTCTAAAATCTATCTTTGTGTTCTGTATCTCAATATTTGAGAGTGTTTCTAGGTTTCCAATACACAAAATATTTGCATGGAAACAATTAGCAATGGCCAAGATAAAATGAATCAGATAAAGCCTTTACCTTGTCCTTTCAATCTCAGCGTGTTTCAGAAAAAGAGAATTTTAGATTAGTATTTTGATCTTGGCTCAGGATTACTTTTCTCAGGAAATTTTCCACTTTTTTTTTTAAAATATCTTTATTGACAAAACGACATACAAACATTCTTAACATATGCACATTCCATACTTGGTGTACAATCAGTGGCTCACAATATCATCACATAGTTGTAAGTTCATCATCATGATGACTTCTTAGAACATTTGCATCACCCCAGAAAAAGAAATAAAAGAAAAAAGAAAAAACTCATACAGGCCATACCCCTCTCCCTCTCATTAACTGCTAGTATTTCATCTACCCAATATATTTTAACCTTTGTTCCCATATTTTTTTTCTATACCCCTTACCACCCCCTTCCATTGATCACTAGTATTTCAATCTACTCAATTTATTTTAACATTTGCTCCCCCTTGTATATGTTTATTTTTATCCATATTTTTTACTCATCTGTTCATCCATAGATAAAAGGAGCATCAGGCACACAGTTTTCACAATCACACAGTCACATTGTGAAAGCTATAGCATTATGTAATTATCTTTAAGAAACATGGCTACCGGAATACAGCTTAACAATTTCAGGCACTTCCCTCTAGCTATTCTAATGCACCTTAAACTAAAAAGGGAATATTTATATAATGCATAAGAATAACCTCCAGAATAAACTCTCGACTCTGTTTGAAATCTCTCAGCCACTGACATTTTATTTTTGTCTCATTTCTCTCTTCCTTTTGGTTGAGAAAGTTTTCTCAATCCCTTGATGCTGAGTCCCAAATCATTCTAGGATTTCTGTCCCATGCTGCCAGGGAGGTTTACATCCCTGGGAGGCATGTCCCATATAGAGAGGGGGAGAGCAGTGAGTTTGCTTGCTGTGTTGGCTGAGAGAGAGAAAGGCCACATCTGAGCAACAAAAGAGGTTCTGTGGGGGGAACTCTTAGGCCTAATTTTAAGTAGGCTTAGTTTATCCTTTGCGGGGATAAGTTTCATAGGAACACACTCCAAGATTGAGGGCTCAGCCTATTGATTTGGCTGTCTCTACTGCTTGTGAGAATATCAGAAATTCTCCGAATGGGGAAGTTGAATTTTCCCCCTTTTTTCCATTCCCCCAAGGAGACTTTGCAAATACTTCTTTACTCACTGTTCAAATCACTCTGGAACTTACTGGGGCATCACAGTGGACAAACCTACAAAATCTCATGTCTTATTCAAGCTTCCAGGTACTTATGGTGTTCAATTAAACTGTCTATATAAGTTAAATTAGGAAATGCACCAGTCATGTTATAAATTTTGTACCAAATAAGCGTTTCTTGCTTTAATCTCACACAGAAGTTGAAGTTTTAAAATATGAATGACCGTATATTTTCAACACCCTGCAATATTGACATTCCTTTGTTCTTCCTCCTGAAAAAAACATTTAAAAATTTTTACATTTAGTCATTATCATTGTGTACTCTAGGCATTCCTAGATTATATCATGTCAGTTTTATCATCTGTCTTTCCTTCTGGTTTCATATGTGCCCTCAGCCTCCCTTTATCCTTCCACTGTCTCTCATTATTTACTCTCACAGCATTTGTAATGATTTTTCATAATAATTATTCACAATTTATGCATTTTTAATTATGTGATGAATGGCTGATTTCCATCTTAGACTCCAAATTCCATGAGGGCTCAGGGTATGTTTATTTTGATTATAAATGTATGCCACCATATATTATAATGGCTGACATATAGAAGGCCATACATCCACATTTGATAAATGATTCAAGGTGTGTTTATCACTGCAGTAAAAATAAACCTGTTTCTTTTTATTCTAATTTCCTTCATGCTGAGTGTGATGCTTGAAACTGTGTGTACCCCAGTAAAGATTATGTTCTTTTAATCCATTCCTGTGGATGTAGACCTGTTGTAGGTGGGACCTTTCAATAGGTTATTTCAATTGAGATGTGACCTACTTCATTTAAGGTGGGTCTTAATCCTCTTACTGGATGTGGCATATTTCTCAGGGACTGGAGCCTAGCCATGCTTAAAAATTTTTAATCCTTCTCTCCCTCTCTACATTCACTCTCTGCCCTCCGTACCTGTAACCCCCCTCTCTGTTCCCCCCTTCCCCCTCTTGTTGTAGACCGCCCATTTCCGTAGCTCACCACAAACCCACAACCCTTCCTGTTTTTCTCCTCCCTTCTCTACCCCTAATTCTAGCTCTACACCTGCCTGAAGCTTAGCAACTGCCTCCTGCCTTGTGTGATTGGCTGTCACCTCCTGACGTGTGAGCCCGAAACTCCACCCCTTCCCCAAATGTACTTAAGCCCTGTGCTTTCCGAGCTCTGGGTCCTCCGAGCCCCGGGGTCTTCGGACCCCAGACGTCTCACTCCTCGGGTTCCCGGGTGGCCCATCCCGGTGTGTATCAATAAAAGCGTTAACCCGAATCTGGCCTCAGTGAAGACTTTTCTCGTGACCGCCGGCTGGGGAAAGCGCTGGCTCCAGCTTACCCAGGTTAATTCCCTGCGAGCTCGCCCCAAACCCACCCAGTGTACCGGTCGCGCGACCCGGCTGAAGCTATCAGCGGCAACTGGAGTCCTTTATAAGAGGGTAAAAGACAGACAGAAAAACACACACACACACAAAAACCAAGAGAAGCTCAGAGAGAAAAGTCAGAGAAGCTGAGAGAGAACAGAAAGGAAGCCACCGAAGGCACAAGCTGGAAGCAATGAAACCTGAGAGAAGGAAGAGAGCAACAGATGTCGCCAGGTAACAGAGGAGCTGAGGATTACCAGTAGCCAGTTTTCAGAGAGAAGTACTGTCCTTTTGATGCCTGATCTGAACATTTTCACAGCCTTGGAATTGTAAACTTTAAGTTAATAAATCGCTATTGTAAAAGCCAGCCCATTTCTGGTATACTGAATTTCATCAGCTTTAGCAAACTAAAACACTGGGTAATTCAGTTTCTTATAGGTGATATTTTCAATTTTCTAATCCCTGCTTCTTTCAAGGCTTCATATTGTTAGCATTTAAACAAGTTCCTGCCTGTATTCTATTTCTCTTTACTGTCTTATCTCTCTCCTTTGCCTCGTATTCAATATGCTTGGAAGTTATCAATCTCTACTTCTTTACCTCTTCTTCCTCCTTAACCCACTGCAATCTGGTGCCTTCCCTCAACACTTCCCTGAAATTACTCTCATCATTTTTGCTAGTGAAATCTTTATTGCTACAACTAATGGATATTTTCAAATTTATATTTTGCTTAACTGTTCATGGTGCTTGTTAGTTTTGCTAGATTCTCTTTTCCTGACATTGCTCCTAATGGTCAGTCTCTTTCTTGGCCCTACTTCCTTATTCCTCCCCTTATAACGTGGTGTTTCATAGGTTACTGCTTCAGTTCTCTTACAATCTCCTTCTGTAGATTCCCTGCACATAGTCATATGCCCCTTTGCCATTGGCATCTTCCATACACTGATGACTTCCAAGTGTTTATTGGTGAAGACCCATATATGCAACTCTTAATGAACATTTCTCTTTTTTATCAGAGTGACTCAGGCCTAGTATGTCCCTAATTGATCTCACTACCCTTTTCCTGGTTTCTTTTCCTTCTTGAAGAATGAGGCTTTTCTAGAGAAATTAATAAAGAAATTTGAAAGAACAATACCCTAGAAATAGGGACATGCAATTAGATAGCATGGTAGGAGTTCCTCTAGATTTTGGTCAGGAGTTATTCCTTTTTGAACCTGTTCAGTATCTCTAAATGTCATGATACCTCTCTCCGGTTCCCTCTCTCACTGGCTACCACTGATCCTCAGTGATCCTCACACTGATTGAATGATATTTTCATTTAATAAGGGAACTTGTTTGTTTCTATAGTCCTTCTGGTTTTCCAGGGATGGGGTGAGAGGGAAGCAGAATTGATGTTGAAGGCAGAGTAAAACATTTCATGCCAATGGAGTCCTCCAGGTTAGTCCTGTAACAACAGCAACCAAATAAATAGATATTTTCTCAAAAGGAGCATTTGCCCTTTGCATAGTCTCTCTTGAAAGAAACCATTATAATTTATGTTTGTTATGTATAGAAAAATAATAATGTTTATTCTTATAATGTACCTTATAATTTCTAGGCTATCATTCTTTTCTAAAAAACTTTGTAAAAGAAAAGCATTATTCCATTTCCCATAATTATTGCAATGAATTTTTAAATACACCGATTAATTCTCACACCAGCATTTTCTTATGGATTATAAGATTAATATAATATATTAGTTATAGATTAATTAATATATTGCCATATATCACTATGGTTTTAGGACTTTGATCAACTCTATTTTGCACAATTTGCTTCCATGTTCCAAAATTTATTAGAATTGAAAGAATCAATGTGTAACAATATTCAAGAAGAAAATTTAAATCAATGTTTTTCCAGTTGCTTAAAATGTAACAAAACGTTTTCTTAAATAACTGACTTTGCAGAGCCCAAGGGTAGTTCAGTGGTAGAATTCTTGCCTGCCATGTGGGAAACCGGGTTTGGTTCCTGGCCCGTGCACTTCCCAAGGAAAATTAAAATCAACAAATGGTGCTGCAATAATGGGAGAGTCACATGGAAAAAGAATGAAATATGACCCCCACCATACAGCATACAAAAAAATAAATAGTTTACTTTGGAAAAAAAAAAACATTTTTCTTGTCAGCCTATTGCAAATTGAATATGAGAATTATTTTATTTGTAACTGCTTTAGAGCTTTCTGAGTATATTCTCAATTAAATTGCTTACTCTGGTTATTTTTTATTTCATTCTCACACTTATATTATTTTCCATATGTAATTATATATTAAATCACAAGCCAAGAGTTAGTAAACATTCTGTGTCTGAGAAAATGCTGGTGTGAGAATTAATCAGTGTATTTAAAAATTCATTGCAGTAATGATGGGAAATGGAGTTGAGCTTGGAATCAGAAGATTTATTAAATCCTAGCTATCACTGTGCCAGTTTGAAACTGTTATGTACCTCAGAAAATTCATTTTCTTTTATTTTCATTCAGTATTGCTAAGTGGGATCTTTTTTATTGTGTCCATGGAGATGTGACCCATGCAACTGTGGGTGGTAAATTTTGATTAGTTGTTTTCCATGGAGATGCGTCTCCACCCATTCAAGGTGGGATTACTTACTGGAGTCCTTTAAGACAGAACCATTTTGGAAAAAGCTTTAGAACCAACAGAGCTCACACAGCTAGAGACCTTTGGAGATGCAGAAGGAAAACACCCCCAGGGAATGAAATGAGGAGAAAAAGCTAGCAGATGCCACCATGTGCTTTTCCAGATGAGAGAGAAACCCTGAATGTCATAGGCCCTTCCTTTGGAGTGAAGGTAGCTTTTTATGGGTGCCTTAGTTTGGACATTTCTATGGTATTAGAACTGTAAGCTTGTAACTGAATAAATTCCCTTTTGAAAAGCCATTCTGTTTCTGATATATAGCATTCTGACAGCTTTAACAAACTAAAATAGTCACTTAGTCGCTCTTTGGCCATAGGGAAACTGCTTACCTTCATATATAGCAAAATGATGTCTTCCCAATTCACATTGGAAGTTGGAAATTGTTAAATTTAAATGAGAATATTTATTAATATGTGTGATACATGCTAAAGTAGTTTGTAAATCTGGTTAACAAATTAAGAGCAATTCGTTTATAAATCGAATTGGATTAACAGCTATTTACCTTATGCAAAATAACTTTATCATAAATTTAAATGTCATTTTTAAAACATTTGTTACAATAAATTCCATTTACTTATTCATCCAGAACTATTGAACAACTTAAAATGTGTTAGGCTCTGAGGTTGATACTGAGGAAACATAAATTAATAATAATAATACTAACAATGATGCCAATGAAGATTAACTTTTAAAGAAAGACCTTCTTCCATGGGCCCCTTTTAGTAGAATCAATATCCTTCAACTGCACAGTTCTTCTGCTACAAAATTTCTTCTGATCGACATTTGCCTAAAAGATTTTCTTGAGTTGGATGCTTTCTGGATAATCAACGATATGGTAAATGTGCCAATAGTAGAACAATACGTATGGTGTCTTTTCATGAAACTGAGGTAATCAATTTCAAGGCAGAAAGGCCACATGCACATAAGACTGTTGAACCAATTTGACTGCATGAGATTTGCTTTCTCTTGTGTATGTTTTCCATTTACTTTACAACACTCACCTTTATCTTGGCTTAAAATTTTTGTAACTGGCTTATATTCAAAGATTGAGTCTTAAATTCCTTGTAGTTATACTTTGTTTTATTTTTGCAATCTCTAAAGAGGATGTTACAAATAAATTTTCAATAAATTTTTCTTAAGTAAAAGGATAAATGAGAAACTCTAGAGTGAGGTACCATATATTGGATGTCACTGAGTATGATTATGACTTTAAAAAGAATCTATACTATTCTTTAACCTAAAGAAATATACAGTTGCATTCAGTTCACAGTTTTTTTCGTTGGGCATTGATAAAGATACATACAATTTTAAAGTAGAAAGACTTATTCAGAAAGATAGAATCAGTTAGGAGTTCAGGATTTAAAGTATATCTGCCTGGATTTAATTTCCTAGCTGTGTTACATCTTTCCTTGCTTTGGTTTCTTCATCATAATATTGCTATAATTATTATATGGATAAGTGAATGTGAAGTATATAGCACAGTGTCTGAAGCATAGGTAGATATTGAATAGATGCTAATGTTTTTATGACAATTAGGGTAGAGGTTTTATTATAAATGATAGAGGGATATGTTCAAGTATTCAATCAGTAATAAAAAATTAAATTCTCTTCAAGGGAAGCATCCCTATGCCACGATGTATCATCTTAGTAGGAAGACAAGTTCTTAATTCAATGTATATGGCTTTCACACAATGTATATAAGTATCATAATTTAATCAAGTATCAGAGTGACTTTAGAATCTTCAAGGCATCCCATATATTCATATGAAATGGTATATTATTTCAAAGATCATACATGTAAAATGTCTGAATCAAGTGGCTTATTTCTCTCATGAATGAATGACTGAATCAAAATTTTTTAAGAATGTGACAGAGATTCTTTGATTCCTTATTTGCTGAATTTTTTTTCCTTAGGACATCATATTTGGCTATCACACAGAAAATTCAGAGACACAAAATGAATGGCAGACTATAAGGATTAGAGTAAGGTGATTGTCCAAAGAGGAAAAATTTGACAAGGATTTTAGGTAGAAATAAGTAATTGGGAAATGAGGCTTGAGAACTCGTACTTTTCCAAAATGAATATTTGTCCTTTTAAAAATGAAACAAAATAAAGCAATGAAGACAGAACCGAAAAATAGTCCCTTATTTTCTATTCTTTATTTCTAAAGCCTTTGCTTAGGACTTTAGAGCCCTCCTTACGTATCCTGACCCTACTTATCTAATGTTATTTTCACTTAACCTTCAAAATAATAAAATAAACAATGACAGCAAGTATTTTCTGAATTCCTTTATTGTGTGCAGGCTTTGTGCTTAGCCCTTTACCTGAAATAATTCTAGGAAGTCAATTTTTCTAGAATTATTTTTTTTGGCATGGGCAGAATTGAACCCGGGTCTCCGACATGGCAGATGAGAATTCTACCACTGAGCCACCTTTGCACCACCTTCTAGCTTTTTTGTATGTTCTATACTTAGTTTCATCTTGGGTTCTTCACTCATGCTGTTCTCCATCCTTAGAAACTGCTTTTTGTTCCCTTTTGTGGATAAATCCTAAGACACTTCCATCTATAATTCTCTAAAAAATGTCAAAACTTACATTTTAAAAATGTGTACTAGTTTTTATCTCTCCCTAAGTAGGTTTTTAGTTTTTTGATGGGAGACAGGATGCTTTCAATATTTACCCCCTCCACACCAATACACACGCACACATACATACACACATACACAGTTTAACAAAATCCTAGGCATAAAAAAAAGATAATACCTGGAGAACGACATCATCAACATAGTAACGTAAGAAATCCCCTGGAAAAGGCTTCTCAATCAGCTAATAAGAAGACTTGGTTAGAATTTTGGAAGATGACATAGACTGTAGAATAAGATTCAGAAAACAACTGAGCAAGAAAAGTGCATATTTCCTGATAATGGACATGAAAAAGTGGTAAAGTGGGACAAAATGAAGGAGTAACAGAAGGATGTGAGAACAAAGAACATATATACTATTGAAGCTAAGTTGGTATCTTTTCCTCTTGGTAGTCTATGGATGTGCATTGTGTAGTATAAAAAAATACAGAAGCAGAAATGATAAAGGCACCAGTAGGATATAGCACAAAAGGTAAACTATACAGAAAAGGAGGTTGCAGTAAAGGCAAAAAGAGACACCCCTTCTGCCCAGAAAAAGATATGGCATATAAAAATCAAAGAGTACAATGAAATGAGTCCTGAAGCACAAGACGATAATGGATGAACCTTGAGGACATAATCTTCAGTGAAATAAGCCAGACACAAAAGGACAAATATTGTATGACCTTACTGAAATGAAATAATTTGAATAAGAAAAGTCATAGAGTTGGAATTTACAATATTGGTTACCAGAGTTTGGCTTGAGGATAATATACGGGGAGTTAATGCTTAATCTGTAAAGAATTTCTATTTATGTTTGTAAACTTTTGAATATAGATGGTGGTGTCAGTTACACATTATTGTGTGTATAATTAACAGCACTGAATTATATATGTGAGTGAGATGAAAGAGGACATTTTAGGTCATATGTATATGACTATAATAAAAATTAAAACATAAAATAAGAATGATGCCTGCAAAATGGATAGGATGTGCAGTATTCTTGCTGGATTTGAGAGAGCATCTATTACGGTAGACTGCGTGAATGTGGCTGTAGGGTTGGTTGGAGCGGTCGTGGTGATAATATCAGTGTTGTATGGAGTAATAGTGTCGGGATGTAGATTTTGATTGATATGGTATCAGCAGGAGTTCCTTTCAAAGAAGTACTTGAAATTTTTTAAAGAATATATATGAGGAAGGATCCCATGGTAGGTTTCTGAGATACATAGTGGAAAACAGCCATGCCGATAAGGTTTACTGTTGGGGGATATGCTGCAGTTATTCATATTTGAAACTAAGATTACCATATTTTTCTAATTTGAATTGGCAAGGATGAACTGGGCGTGGCGGATTTGGAGAATTTAGAATTCGTGATGGGTGCACAGGAGTTGGAATTAATGGAAACAGGCAAGGAAGGGGAGTGTTTGTTGTCGTTTGAATAGTTGATGATAGATCTTGTTCTTGTTTGTGGTATGGATGAAGCAGATGAAGCAGATATGGCTGAGCTGGAGGCTAATATGGCACAACCCAGGTAGCTCAGCCCATAAGGAAGGCATCGAGCTGGGTGGATGGTTTGAAGTCATATGCCACGAATGATCAGGTGTTTTTTGACCCTTTGCTAATTAGAAAAAAAAATTCCATCAAAACCCAAATGAAGTCCAGTAAGATCAAACAGAAAAGGGTAAGATAGAGGTACAGAGGTTTTCCATATTCATTACTATAGCAAAGACAACAATAGCAAATAAAAAGTAAAAGGAATATAACGAAAAAATTGCTGCTGCCGTTATAAAAATAAGGCAACATCAAAAAATGATATTTTTGCTTCATTTTTCCTGTTTCCAAACAGGGATCATAATAGTATTTCCTTATAAGATGATTTTGATGATTAAATAGTAATACATATAAAATATTTAGAATATTGCAAGGTCTAAAATAAACTTTCAGTGCTATTTATTGTTACTATGATTACTCTAATCATTAATAGAAGTATAGCAGTAAATTGTATTTTATGTAATATGATGGAAGCAACTGAACGTAGTGTAAAGAATGCAGGTTTTGGCATTAGAGAGACCCAATTTAGCCACTTTCCAGCCTTGTGATTTTGGATCAGTATCTTAAAATCTTTAAATGTCCCTATTTACACCATGGCAAATACCAACAAGATATAGTGAGGATTGGGAAAATATCATTTTTCTTTAATTCTAAGATGTCAACCATTGTATCAGAACCATTTACTACAACAGATAATAAATGCAAAGGATCACTAACATAGATAAATGTTCATCAATTGTAAGACATTTCTATTTCAGAATTGTTAAAAGCCGTTGAATTTGGAATTAAAGAATTATAGTAACGTTAAAATATCCAGACTCTAATTATAAAGAATATAAAAATTGCACAGGGAATGAGCTACTTTAATTTAGTATTAAGTGTAAAAAAATTTATTTTCTAAGTAAATTGGTAGTTTAAACAAAACTGCAAATTAAATACACAATTATTATAGCTGTAAGAAAACAGTTTTCGAGTATTTTTAAAAGCATCCACATATGTGAAATAATATACTGTAGTATGCTACTTGCATCCACAATTACTTATTTACATCCTAAAATCCCCTTCTTAAAGCCTTTGAAACAGGTGTTCCTGTGGTCGGTGGGTGTTCAATGACTCAGAGTGGCTCACTCAGCTAATATTGAAATATCACAAGGTTAACAGTCAAATATTGGGATGTGAAAAACATCCTCCAACTTAGTTTTCTTCACCCATTTTTTCCAACTTTGGCAAAGTAAAGGAGTGCGATTCAATTATCTTTTCCCACTCCAATTGCTGATTATATTTTAAGGATATAAAAATGAACACGGAGACCAAATCTAAGAGTCTTTACTCAAAATCTTCTCAATTTAAATATTTAGATGCTTTGATCTATATTTTTAAATGACTTTGAACTTAAAATACTGACTCCTTACTACTGTAAATTTCCTGGAATGATTTAGAATGATTTAGTTTATTCTAGGAAATTTGAGACAGATTTTTCTCTTTAATTGGACCTTTGAATTTATCTTAATGAGCTCCTTTTAGATTGTAATAAGGCTAACCAAATTACTATATAGTTTTTAATGTTTATAATAGCAAAAATAATTTGGGGTCAATTATTGATTCAGTAATGTATTTTATGTGCTTTATAAATTCTACACAGCAATTGGACTCCTTGAATAATCAATGCGTTTAGTGACCTTATTTTTATCTTCAAATTTTTCTGCATAATTATAGCCTTGAAAAATTTTGCTAAAAGATAAGAGACAGACTTGCCTAAATAAACAGAAGTTGTCCATAGAAGGACAATGGAAAATTTCATACAAAAACTCCTGTCACATTTACCTCACAGTTAAATTCTCAAGGTTTTCGAGAGTCTGTCTACTCTTGCCATTTTGCTAGATGTCAATTTACCCCCAAAATGTGAAACATGATTCATCGTTTCCAGACTGTCTGCATGTTTTAAATCTCTTCCCCTTTTCTGCAGTCTCAAATCTTGTATTTTCTTTGTTTATTGACAACAGCAAATTGTCCCCCTGATTTGCATGTGAACAAATAAATGTCTCAGAGCTATTCTTTGACAATCTTTTAATTACTTTGAGAGCTGTATAATTGTCCTGGCTTTTGGATATTTGAATTCTTTGGTGCTAGAGTTTTTTGTG
This sequence comes from Tamandua tetradactyla, assembly GCF_023851605.1. NCBI lineage: Eukaryota > Metazoa > Chordata > Mammalia > Pilosa > Myrmecophagidae > Tamandua > Tamandua tetradactyla. Next base: position 71,166,140 of record NC_135345.1, on the reverse strand, counting down.
AAAATATGAACCTTTTTAAATTTTTTTCTTTGGGAAATATGCTTTATATTAGGATTACTTGCTTTACAATATGATTTCAAGAACGCTGTGGCGTAGAGTTAAACATAAATTATACACACAAGATTATTGTACATCATTTAAGTGACTCCAACTAACTATTCTTTAGTTACATAAGCAATTAACTCTACTAAAAACTCTTTATAAACATAGTTTTAATGACTCATGATTTACCATATGGATGGATATGCAGTTTCTTATCCATACTCTGATAGTTTTCAGTTGCTCATTTTTATAAATAATTTGAGGTGAGTATATTATTCATAAGTTTTTCCTTATTTACCTTTATTTTTATTTATTATTATATAATTATATCTCTATTTCATTGATTTCATTGCTGTATTTATTTTTATTCATTATTATGATGCATTTGTTTATTATGTATTTTCTTTATTCCTTTTGCTTATTGGCGGAGTGATATGTGTTGAAGTAACTTTGCATAAGCATTAGGTTAATTGCCACTAACAAAAAATATGAAACCTTTGAAGTAATCAGAGTTTGAGAATCCAGCAGGCAGACATCTTGTTTTATGTTTAGTATTGCCTAAAGAGGGAGCTCTTAGGCTGATGATTTTCTTTTGATTCATGTGAAAAGGAAATAAGGTGTGTTAGCACTTGAAAATGAAGGTTTTGAAATGCACCATTTCTGACCTATCACATTTAGGATATACAATTTCTGAAAGGACAGAAAAGAACAAATGGTGAGTCTATTTGTTTGAATTCCATGGAAAGGATGACAAAATTGTATAAAATAGAGTTCTCCAGACATTTTCAGTTATCTGTCCCTACTAGTTAAAAAATAAACTTCATTTTTTTATAAACTATACACATATGTATTTTTTATATGTGCATTTAAAATACAGCAAAACAGAGAAAGTTAAAACGTTAGAATTAAAAGAGATTAAAGGTCTATTACTTTCGTTTGTATCCATTTGATCTTCTTGTAGGGGCCTTGGCATGTGTATCTTATAACATTTTAAGATAAACTGGTTAAGGACAACAGGTGAGGCCACAGTATGCACCTCATCTGTTAGTGTGAACTATTAACCCTCTCTCTCAAAAGCATATAATTCGTCCAAGAAGGATTGGAAGATATTTTCCTTGTGAATTAGTGTAAATTCCTAGCATTTTTTACCACATTTCCCTAGAAAGAAGTATAACAAACATAAAATGGAGCAAAATATATTGCTCCAAAAATATATAGTATAATAAGCCAAAGCAGAGCAAGATATATAAATACCTTGGCCCATAGAATTAAGTAACTTGAAAAAGAAGGCAACTTAGTCAGTACTCTAAGACAGCAGAGCACTGAATCGTAATTCAGTTGAAAGAGATTTTCCATAATGACTTCAGTTTGTTTTACGTAGTCAAATGTGTCCATACATGCTTGCATGCAAGTTTATTTGTGTCTGTAATGTAATTAATGTGTAATATTATGCACATTAATATTTAGATGTTGCATGGCCACTCTTGATTCTGCTCTGGGAACATTTCTCCAGAATCACGGTTGGATATAAAACAGCAATTAAACTCAGCAATACATAAGTGGCTGGGAATATGAGAACAACTTTTTTATGATGAAAGACTTCATAATTTGTTAGAAAATAAACATTAAGATAATTTTGAACAAACACACGATGCCCATCCCAAGTTAAATTTTCAGATGTTATTAAAAGCAAGTATTATTTAGTTTTAAATAACTATTTTGATGATAATCAAAACTTAATTTTATCAAGAAAATACTTATTTTTCTTATAATAATTTTGCTGACTGATAAAAGAAAAATTTTGTTGAAGGTTCAGATTCAAATTGAAAAGTACCCTTGATTAAGGATAATGCCTAAATTAATAGATCATGCTTATTTTCTTACATATTTTTTAAAATATTAATTCTTAACTGGGTAAGCTTTTTTTTCTAAGTACTCCCTAGATTATGAAATCAAAATGACTGGACATCAGATATATTATCACAGATAGAGTATAATATTCTTGGAGGAGAAAGAATCATGAATCTGTTAAAGAGGGCCATTTCCAGTGTTGAGGAGTTTCAGAGTCCCATGAATGGGCCAGTGGTTCTTGAATTTATTGAGTACTAGACAGCTGAATCCTAATCTAATAAGAAAATCAAGAATGAATTCTCTCCCTTCAATTTTTAATCTAAAAAATATTAAGAATTATATGATAACGTGCGTTTTAAATTTGAATATTTCTTGCAGGGGAAAAAAAGTGACCTTCATTTTTGCAATGTTTAGGTTCTGGTGTCAACTTGGTCAGGTGATGATGCCCAGTTGTCTGGCCAGATGAGCACTGGTGTAACCATTGCTTGTTGATAAACCAAAGGCTGGTTTATTAGATCATCAGCCAGTTGATTGCAGCTGTGGCCGATTACATCTACAGTCAACTAAGGGCATGTATCCCACATGTACGATAATTCAATCAGTTGGATCTGATTCAGTCAGTTAAAGACTTTTAAGGAACCTCTTCTTCTTCAGCCAGTGACTTCTCCTGTGGAGTTCATTGAGACTTTTCATCAGAATTGCTAGCTTCACAGCCTGCCACACAGATTTTGGTCTCTTCCACTCCCACAGTTGCATGAGACATCTTTATAAATCTCATATTTGCAGATATCTCCTATTGGTTCTGTTTCTCTACAGAACCCTGACTGATATTGCCTGGTACCAGGTTTGGTTTTTGAGAAATAGTGTCTTAAAAATGGATTTTTACTTTTGGTTTTCTACTGTGATTAGGCTCAAAGGCACTAAAAATGACTTTGTTTCCAATAATCAAGACTGTACCCACTGTCCATGGCATAAGTTGGCAACAGAGATATGTAAAATATTACCATTTGATTCTGCTAATTATATGCTTATACAAGGTTAGGCTCTGAGTGAAAGTGTTTTTGACACCTTAATGGAGTTTTGTGGAATTAAGAGGTATAATGATGCTGGCTGGTTGTTGTTACATATACTGGATATATTTATGAGAGAAAGGGATGAGTTGAAGGTTTCAAATTTGCAATTTAAGCACTTTGTGAAAGATGTAAAAGTTTTCATATGTGCCCTGAAATAAAATCTTATTTCCTATGGTCGCAGATTTGAGATCTCTGAAAACCAGGCACAGAGCCTCATTGTGTGAGTAGCAGATTTACAACATAAACTAAAATCTCAACCTTGCAGGATGTCTGCTCTTAAAGCAAGGGCTTTGATTGGAAAATAATGGAATTCTGAAACTTGGAATGGGGATATATGGTTTGATAATGATGGCAATGGGGATATGAAAACCATGGAATCTGCTGAAGCTTTGCAGATTTTTCCTGAGGAAATAGCCACCCAACCACCAGCCTGTGCCCTGAGGGAACAGCCACCCGATCTCCAGCCTGCCTTGGGGAAACAGGTTCCTGGCCTCCAGTCTTCCCAGAGGAGTCTGCCATCCAAACTCCACCTAAAGAGATTAAACCTTAGTGTCTATTAAACCTGTAACCACTTCCCCTGGAAACAACCGTCACTCCTGTCTGTTGTGATTAGTCCTATTTCATGGGATGAAACTGCAATTCTTTTCATGACTCACCCCCACCACCCCTCTTTTCTTCAAGACCTGTAACTAGACTGAAGTCCCAACAGGCCCTGAAAGGTGAGGTACAAAGTGTGACCCATGAGGAAGTATGCAATACTCCAAAAGAACTGCATGAGTTACCAATATATGCAGACAAAATCAGGAGAATATATGTGGGAATGGAATTAAGGGTGTGGGATAATGGTGGAAAGAATATAAAGTTAGATCATGTTGAATGTGTTGATATGAGCCCACTAGGCAGAGATTCTGCATTCAGTGTTGTAGCTTGAGGGGTTAGAAAGTGCATTAACAGTTTGTTTGGATGGTTGGCTAAAACATGCATCAAAAGATGGCTGACATTACCAGAAGTCAAAATGCCAGAACTGCTCTGGTATTCAGAGCTTAAGAAATAAATTTGTGCGATTAGCTTTGCCATCCCTGAAGAACTCTGCAGGCACTCTTCTCTGTAGGTCAAATATTACTGTGAAAACTGCTGTCATTGAGTTGGAATCCCTAAACGCAATGGGATGATCTGATTTCAAATTGGCAGAAGCCAGGTGGCAGCACTTAATTGCCAAAGACAAGGTGGACATGGCTATCATAATGGACAGCAGACTCAAAGCATGAGTCAAAGTAATCTGACTCACAGAGACTTGTGGCATTGGCTAGTAGATCCTGGGGTACCTAGAAGTACAGTAGATGGGCAGTCTACTGAATTCTTGTTTAAGCCATATAAGCAGAAGAATTTTCATCAAGTGAGTAGAAGTCTAACTTGAATTATAAAGACAGATAGTCACAGCCCCTTAATCAACTCCCAGACTTAAGAAAATTTACAGACCCAGAGCCCCTTGAATAAGGAGAGGGCAGGGTACCCTTGGGGAAGGACCCTGTTATACTGCCCCAAATTTACACTGTTAACTTACTTCCCAGCCTTCTCCAAGGAGACCTATGGCTTTTTCCTAGGGTAGCTGTGCATTGGGGAAAAAGGCATGACCAGATATTACAGGGATTGTTAGACATGGGCTCAGAAGTGACACTAATTCCAAGAGATACAAAATGTCACTCTGGTTCATCAGTCATAGTAGGCACTTATGGTGGACGAGTGATTGATGGCGTTTTAGCTTAGGTCCATTTCACAGTGGGTCTGGTGTGGTCATTTCCTAGTTCTGGAATGCATAATTGGAATTGACATACTTAGAAATTGGCAGAATCTCCACACTGGCTTCCTGACTCATGGAAGGAGGGTTATTATGGTAGGGCAGGCTAAGTGAAGCCACTAGAACTGCCCCTACCTAGCAAAATAATGAATCAGAAGCCATACCGGATTCTTAGAGGAATTGCAGAGATTAGTGCCACTCTTTAAGGGCTTGAAAGATGCAGGGGTGGTGATTCCTACCACATCCCCATTCAACTCTCCTATTTGGCAAAACAGATGTGTCTTGGAGGTTGACAGTGGATTATCATAAACTCAGCTAGGTGGTGGCTCCAGTTAACAGCTGCTGTTCAGGATGTGGTATCATTGCTTGAGCAAATTAGCACATGCCCTGGCACCTGGTATGCAGTTACTGATTGGCAAAAAATTTTTTCTCAACAGCTGTTAGTAAAGTCCATCAGAAACAGTTTCCATTCAGATGGCAAGGTCAGCAGTGTACCTTTAGTTTCCTACTTCAGGGATTATGAAGCCTTGTGTCATGATCTTATCTGCAGGGACCTTGATCATTTCTTTCTCTCAGAAGACATCACATTGCCCCATTATATTATTGATATCATGTTGACTGGACCTAGTGAGCAAGAAGTGCAACTAGTCAAGACTTATTGGTAAGGCCTTTGCATGTGAGGGGATGGGAGATAAATCCAACAAAAATACAGGGGCCCCTCACTTTGAAATTTCTAGGTGTCCAGTGGTGTCAGGTGTGTTGAGATTTCCCTTCTAAGGTGAAAGTTAAGCCATTGCATCTTCCTCCCCTATGATCAGAATGGAAGCACAAAGCTTAATTAACCTCTTTGGATTTTGGAGACAATATATTCCTCATTTGGGTGTGCTACTCTGGCCCATTTACCTAATGACTAGAAAAGCTGCCAGTGGCAGCCAGAAAAGAGGAGGCTCTGTGACAGGTCCAGGCTTCTGTGGAAGCTTCTCTGCCACTTGGGCCATATGATCCAGCAGACTCAATGGTGTTAGAAGTGTCAGTGGCTGGCAAAAAAAGATGCTGTCTGGAGCCTTTGGCAGGTGCCTATAGGAGAATTACCACACAGCTCTTTAAGATTTGGGAGTAAGACATACATCTGCTGCAGATAACTAATCTCCTTTTGAGAAACAGCTTTTGGTCTGCAACTGGACCTTAGTAGAGATTAAACACTTTAACCATGGGCCACCAAGTTATCATGAGACCTGAGTTGCCTATCCTGAGTTGTGTGTTATCTGACCCACCAAGCCATAAAATGGAGCATGCACAACAGCACTCCATGGAAATGATATATAAGAGATAAGACTTGAACAGGTCTTCCAGGCACAAGTAATTTACATGAGGAAGTGGTACAAATGCCCATGATCTCCACTCTTACCACATTACCTTCTCTTTCCCAGACCAGAGCTATGGCAGTCCCTTGCAGTCAATTGACTGAGGAAGAGAAAACTCGGGCCTGGTTTATAGACGATTTGCACCATATGCAGGTCCCACCTGGAAGTGGACAACTGCAGCATTACAACTCCTTTAAGGATTAGTAGTGAGGATAATTCCTCCCAATGTGCAGGACCTTGAGCAATGCATTTGGTTATTCATTTTCCTGAAAGGATAACTGGCCAGAAAGTGCATTTGTATACTGACTCATGGGCTGTTGCTAAAGGTTTGGCTGGATAGTCAGGGACTTGGAAGGAGCATGATTGGAAAATTCATGACAAAGAGGTCTAGGGAAGAGGTATATGGTAGATAACCTATCTGAGTGGGCAAAAACATGAAGATATTTGTATCCCGTGTGGATGCTTATCAGAGGGTCTCTTCAGCAGAGGAAGGTTTTAATAATCAAGTAGATAAGAAGACCCATTCTGTGGGTCTTTCTTTCCCCAAATCATCGTCTTTCCCCAACCACTCATGCCATTGCCCAGTGGGCTCATGAGAAAGTGGGCATAGTGTAAGAATGGAGGTTATGCATGGGCTCAACTGCATGGACTTCCACTCACCAAGGGTGACCTGGCTATAGCCACTACTGAGTGCCCAATCTGCCAGAAGCAGAGACCCACACTCAGTACCCAATATGACATCATTCCCCAAGCTGATCAGCTTGCTGCCTGGTGGCAAGTTGATTATATTGGGCCATTTCCATTATGAAAGGGGCAACAATTTGTTCTAACTGAAATAGACATATACTCTGCATATGGGTTTGCCTTCCCTTCACACAACACTTCTGCCAAAACTACCATCCATGGACCTATGGAATATCTTATCTGCCATCATGGTATTCCACACAGCATTGCTTATGATCAAGGAACCTACTTCACACCAAATGAAGTGTGGGAATGGGGACATGCTCATGGAATTCTCTGCTCTTACCATGTCACCCTTCATCCAGAGGCAGCTGAGTTGATAGAATAATGGAATGGCTTTTCTAAGACCAAATTATGGTGCCAACTAGGTGACAATGCCTTGCAGAGCTGGGGCAATGTTCTCCAGGAGGCTGTGTGTGCTTTGAATCAGTGTCCACTGTATGGTGCTATTTCTTCCATAGCCAGAATTCACAGGTACATGAATATAGGAAATGAAATTGGCACCACTCATTATTACCCCAGTGATTCACTAGAAAAATTTTTGCTTCCTCTCCCTGAAACCTTAAGCTCTGCCTGTCTTCAGGTCTTGGTTCCAAAAGGAGGAGTTCTCCTACCAAAAGACACAACAATGATTCCATTCAACTGGAAGTTAAAACTGCCACCTGGCATTTTGGGCTTTTCATGGCTCTGAAACAGGCAAGTAAAGGTATTACTGTTCTGTCTGGGGGTGATTAGTACTATCAAGGGGAAATAGTACTGCAACTATAAAGTGGAGGTACAGAGGAATTTTCCTGGAATACTGGAGATCTCTTAGAGAGTCTCTTAGTAGTACAGTGCCCTGTTATTAAAATCAATGGAAAATAATGCAACCACCTAATCCAGACAGGAATAACAATGGCCAGAAGCTTCAGGAATGAAGGTGTGGGTCACCCTACCACTCAAAGAACCACAGCCAGCTAAAGTGCTTGCTGAGGGTAAAGGGAACATGGGGTGGGTAGTTGAAGAAGGTAGTGATAAATATAAACTATGACCATATGACCAGTTATAGAAACGAGGGCTGAATGGTGGTATGAATATTTCCTCCTTGTTTTATTATGAATATGTTTATATTTGTACATAAAGCAAATAGTTTTGTTCTTATCATATGACATAAGTTGTATTAATTTGTAGGATATCATGTTTAAGAGAGAATGTTACCTAAGGACTTGCACCCTATTCTGGAGAGATTTGGTGCATTTCCAGTTGTATACAGTACAGTTGAATATTGTTAAGCAAAACATATGTCTGTTATTGTTCTATTAAGAAATTAAGCATGTTTCAAGGTGATGTGTATAGCTGCCAAATTGAAAAGGGTGGATTGTGATGGTTAAGTTCTGGTGTCAGCTTGGCCAGGCGATGATTCCCAGTTGTCTGGTCGGGAAAGCACTGACCTAACCATTACTGCGAGTATATTCTGTGGCTGGTTGATAAACCAGAAGGCTAGTTTATTAAATCATTAGTCAGTTGATTGCCACTGTGGCCCATCACATCTACAATCATTGTAATGGATTTACATTTCAGAATATTAGTGGGTACCAACTTTGGTAATATTAACAGTTCTGGAGCTTACCTTCTGTGGATCATTTCCTCTATTGGTAAATGTGTTACCCTCTACTCACCTTGATATATAAACTCTTAACAGGAATGGGCAACCCATGAGAGCTGTTAACTTTAATGCTACAGAAAGCTGCTTGTCAACCACAGTATTGTGACAAGAATTACCTGTTTTTGCATTGTAAATTGCTGGCAAGTGCTTTACAGTATATAGTTTTTCTTTAAATTGTGCACCTTCCGAAGCGCTTGATATTTTGCTTAATCGCTAGGCAAATGGAGTGAGAAGAATAAAAACCAGTGAGCTTTTTTAAAAAAAATGTTTTTAATTGCCTTTTCTTTTTTTTTTTTTTGCATGGGCAGTCACGGAAAATTGAACCTAGGTCTCCAGCATAGCAGGCAAGAACGCTGCGCGCTGAGCCACAGTGGTCCACCCTTTAATTCCCTTTTCACTCAATACTAGGTCAATCAGAAAGCATCTAGGAGGAAAAAAAAAAAACAAAAGTAAAAAAAATTAATTCCCATATTCCATTGTTTTAAAAACCTTAAAGTATTATAGGATAAGACCTACATTTACTTTCATGCTTAATTTACCTAGATAAGGAAATCAATTATTTGAAATTTCTTTTTTACTCTGCCTAGTTCTAAGCAAAACTGTTGGTGACTCCCTCAAAATTCCTTGAGGATCAAAGCAAAACATACGTCTGTTATTGTTCTATTAAGAAATTAAGTATGTTTCAAGGTGATGTGTATAGCTGCCAAGTTGACAAGGAGGTGGACTGTGATGGTCAGGTTCTGGTAAGGTCCTGCTAAGGCCTTCTGATCAGACATAGCCTTAACTCTTTACCAGCAGTGGCAGGAGCAGCACAGTACAAACTCAAAAAAGAGCAAAGCAATTTATTTGACATCCAAGCCACATATGTCCTATCCAACCAATTTTATTTACTAAATGCAAACCCTAATAGGGAAATAAGTTTTTTTTTTTCTAGGGTGGGTTAGGGGAGGGAATTTAAAACCATTTGTCTGGCCAAAAAGATCTTGCCCTTATACTGATGCAGAAATTTCCCCCCACCTGCCCACATCTGGAGAGGTAGGCAGGATCATGAACTCTTAGGAGTTGTTGAATGTAAAGATTGGTCAAAGCCTAGTCTCTCTTTCTCTCTCTCTTTCTCTTTATCCCCCTCACAATAAGGAGCATGGTTATTATTGGAAGTTGTTTTCAGATTCTTTCTAACATTCTTTTTTTTGGGTAAAGGTCATATTTTTCCAGTGGTTCATTAGGATGAAGACTAGTCCCTATTTTTAGCATTTAAGCCGCATCCAACTCATGGTTTGGCTTATGGTTGTATACTTGCATAGTGGGTTATGGGCTGTTGCACACCTTGCTGCTTCTTAGCCTTTCTCTCCCCACAAGTTCCAATGGGGAAAGAAAGTTTCATGTCCTCCTTTAGGAATGGAATAAATTGATTCTAAAATGATCTTTCATGGGAAGTAGTAGGGAAAAGGGAAACCGAAACATGTTTGCAGATTATTTTCAAGTTGGTCCAAGCAGCATAATATGGGTTGGCCTCAAAGCCTTGAGTGGGAGAGATTGATTTTTAATAACTATTTTTAGAATGAGATAGGAGCATGTTTCGTTTTCCTTGTGTATGATCCTGTTGTGCTTGCATTAGAACTAGAGGACTTGACACAAAACCTTGGGTGTATGTTGCTGAAATCAAAACATCTCATTATGATCACTTGGCTTATTTTCCTTTTTCCTTTTTACTAGGGCTGTGAGGGTATCTGCAATGAGGATTTAGAAACACTTTGGAAACTCATACCCTTATAAGAAACTGTCTTTAGCCATACTCTTTACCTTACACATGAGTAACGAAAATGAAATAAGTAACTGGGAATTAAACCATGTTATTTTAATTTGCTGCTTTCAACATTCCATGTGTCTTAAAAGTTGTTTTTGTGAACTCATTTTCTAGCAAAAGCACCTCAATTATTGGCCTCATGTGGGCTGAAGTCAGTCAATTCTTTGGTGAACATAAGCGAAGTTTGGTGAACTCATAGTTCTACTTTATCTTTAAAGGCAGTTTTAAAAAAAACCCTAGAAAATTCACTCTCCTTTCTGATCTAAAAACTCATCTTTGGGGTTAAAAAGCAGAGTCCAAAGGCTGTAACAGCTCAGGAGGTCAGAAGGAGCTAGCTTGACAGCAGGACTCCCCCTCCGTAGCTGACATATTGCACTAGAGGTGCATTTAAATTATCCAGTAGACAACGCTGAGCAGAGCAAGGGGGCGTGGGTAGGGTGAGGTTATTGAGATGCAGGTTACTATATATTAAACAATAGTTGTGTGTCAGGGGTTATCCCAGGAGGAAACAAAGTTGCTATTCCCTTTACTGAAACAACTGAAACTTGAAAACATTTTATTTTTTCATGGGTAAAAATGAGAAAGTTTGTCTCTTTGTCCCCAGCTGCAAGGGACCAGTTGAACTGAGAACTGAACAGTGGGAACTAAAAATTTGGAAAACATTTAGGGAAGGGGAAAATTGGCTTTCTGCTAATTGGCAAATGTTCTAGTACGGCTGTGTTTTTGTTGGGATGTATTATATTGTATGTGCATGTGTATGGACCTGAATCTCCACTAAGTTTATAAGATTCAGAAAAGATGGTTGGTAAAATCTTGATTTTTGTTGAATCATCTCAATAAAAGTCTGCTGGACCTCCCCCAAAAAAGGACATGATGTCTTTTTCTTTAATAATCTGATATTATAGAAATGATACAACAATTGGAAAATAATAAATACACTTGATCTTATCATTTGTGTTATTATTGTGCAATTGACTGTTATTTATAGGTGAATTTTGTAACCATGAAGGTTTTTTAAGGTATATTGTTTTCTTAATATAACTATTAATTAGTAATGCTTCTTCAATCTCTTTCTTTAAGTATAACTGTTTACATGTCTTATCTATATAAATTTAAGATAACCTTAGAAGTAGTATGTAGTTTCAGAGACAAACTTAAGTGTACTTCAAGTATTCTTCTTTTTTGATTGTGAACTTTAATATAAGAATTTTTCTTTTCTTCAGATTATCAAGGAAAAATATCTGTCTTCAAATTTTAAGATCTTAATCTTTTTTATATTCCCTATGCTCTATTTGAAATTTGTTTTAAGTTATGGGATATATAAATAGCAGTGTAACTTTTTGATAAGTCTACCCTAAAGTGAGAATATTACTACTAATCAAGACATTTTCCCTCTTTATATAACATAACTGTGGTCACATCTCATGAGTTTGGATATATATTTGTATATTCTATTTTTAATACCTATTAATTCCTAGGTAACTATAGTTTTGCTTCTTTAGAAGAATGATTGAGTATTTTTAGTTATATTTTAAAATTAATTTTTAGTTTTGTTGCATTCTAGATGGTTAGGTATCCAACTGTAGAATTTCTATATTTTAACATTTGGTAAGGGTGGGGGTATTATATTTGTGAACTAATCCATGATCCATTTTTGTACAGGTACCATGGATATTTGAAAGGATGCATGCTCTCTTTTTTTTAGGACACAGGGGTTGAAATGCATGTAGTCTGTCTCAATGTAATACACCCTCTTTTCCACAGACTGGCTCTCAATCTTGATTTGTGGTATTATCTTCCAATCAGTCATCCAAGTCAAAAAAAAAAGAAGCTACTTCTTCACCACCACCATACCCAATATTAAAATTTTCAAGTCCTACTAATATTGGGTACTTATGCTTGAGTATCTCTCAAAAGACTAAGCAGTTTGCAGAATGGCACAAATTCTTCAATTCCATTATCAGGCCTTCAGTAACTCTCTCCCTAATTATACTCTCTTACTTCATTTCTTTCTTTTGCTTATGTTTTCCCCTTCCTTCCTCACCATCTCCTGCCTCCTCATCATTTAAACCGTTCTTGTATGCATTGCCATCCTGTGAAATGCTTCTCTGACCCCTCTGGTGTCTTCGTCAAGTGCCTGGTTCAATGCTTCATACAGGAAAAGTCTTCATTAAACATTGGTGAACTGGATTGAATTTTCATACATCAATTCTCAGCTTTAGAAGTTTTGCAGTAAAAGGTCAAAAATTTTAAATATTGGTTACATCTTGTTACTTGTTTAACTTAAAATTAGGAGATGTCGAAGGAAGTTGAATAAGTTAATATCAGTAAAAATTAAATGTCATGGTACAAGTAACATTTTATGGATTGGTGAAGTAACTAGAAACACTATACAATTTTGAACAACTATCTGTTTCAGTTATAAACTCCTTAGCTAGCAAAAACATATTTAGCTAGCAAAAACATTATCAAAACTGGTGGTTCTCATATAAGGAATATTGCCTTGAATTTAGTAATAGGTCCTGTATCTTATTTCAGTAAATAAGAGAACAGTTCAATCTGCCTGTCTTCATTTCGTTTAGAATTTTACTAGTTTCTTCTGTGTTGGGTTATCGCAGGGGATGTCCAACCATTCCACTTCAGTCTCTTCCACCTGAAATTTATCTTCTGCTTGGCTGATAGACAATCTTCCTAAATTATGACTAAAATAATTCCACTCCCCTTTCAAAAATTTTAAATAGGTTCCCATAGTTTCTAAGAAGAAGTGCAAGTTTAAATGCCTAGGAGACCCAGGTAAAAGTGCATATATGAATGAGGCCAGGTGGAGATTGATGAAATGAGAGAAGCATGACTCATTTTTGAGAGCAAGGAGTAGCATCTCCTCAGCTCTAGTTCAGCCTTATTCAACATACCAATCAGGGAATAGGTGAACTTGTGCCACAATGTACTGCTCTCATCATCAAGAAAATCTTGCTATTAAACAAGTAAGTAAAAAGGAAACTGAACTAAAAAGTTTGCAGAATGACAAAACTGGCTTATGTTGTTCACTCAAAATGACCAGTAACAGTTCATTACTGCCACGCTTTGAATAATACCTCTGTACTGACAGTTGTCATGCAAGACTGCATGCCCATGAAGTGGAAGAAAATTTGGATTTTTATGAGTTCTCTTTTTTCTAAATTTTTAGGGGTGGGATATCAATACAGTTTTTAAAAGTATTGTTCAAACCAGAAAAGATCAGAAAGTAAAAATGTAGCCTATCATTTAATGTCCGGTTCAAATACCACCTTTCACTCAGTGCATTTTTTTTCTGTTGTAATCACTACTCTGGTCTTCCTGTCTTTAACAAAGCTCCTTTCCTATTGCTAACAGAGCCATCATTAGTTTTACATGGATGGTATATTCCCACATTTACTGTGAGCACCCTTAAACCAGAATCATTATTTGGGTCTTTTTGTATTGTCTCATTGCAACTAGTACAGGGACTTGCTATTAGTAGATGCTTCAAATATATGTAAATAAGCATGTAATTTTAATATATCTAATTATCCGAACTTAAGAATTACTTATACTATAAAACAGCCTTGGAAAATATAGTAGGTTTGTGAGGATTTATAGTTAGTGTGTAAGAATGAGTGAAACAGCTGGCAGAAATTTATTAAACTGGAATATGCGGGTGCTGTATGTCAGATGCAAATTTATGCCTATGCTTAATGATCTGCACAGTATTTCTCGTCTGCACATAGAACATCCTCAAAGAATATGTAAAAAGAGAAGCCTTGCTAATGATTATGTTTAGGTTCATAATGTGAAACTTGATTATGAAGATATGCCAATCAAATGTCGTGCGTACATTTATTTTAGAATCTTCTCTGGGAAAGCCTTGAGAAGGACTATTTTAAGAGGAAAACTGATAAACCCAAAGCATGTGTGGCCTGAGGGAAAAAAGGAATTTTTGTTTTCATTTTATTTTTCAATTCTGTATTATTGAGTTGTGTATCCTTTTGACTCCATAGGTGGTGTATTGTATAAAAGGCGAGGAAATTTAGTGATGGGAAATGGAAATACTAAATATAAGAAGTGTAGCCTTTTAGATGAGCTATAGATTGGCAGGCAAATTCCTGCTCCTTCCCTGCTGAGGATCAACACACACCTCCTCATGAAAACAGAAACACATATCCTCTGAAATTAGATCAAATACCTTACTTATTTCTCTGAAGATATGTAGGTTTAAGGAGGTATAATAATCATGGAGAGGAGGAGCTAGGGAAGGATTTCTCAGTTCAGTTTCCCTCGGATCCCAGCCTTTGACTGTATGGTTACAGTGTTGGGGTGGGGGCATCCCCAAACTGCCAGTGACATTGTCCCTGCAAGACGGGGTCTTATGGGATCTGAGAAGCTCATTTCTTCCTCTGTCACTTTTTAAAATAACAAGGTCTTACTTAAATCGTAGTTTATAAGTAATTTAAACAAATATTTTTTCCATATAAGTGATATTTACAGACTTTTGGGATCCTCCTGGTATCTACCAAGGCCAAATTTTCATTCAGGGGAAGAGGCATGTTCAGTTATTAGGTTCTCCGAATAATATCTCTGTTTCCAGTTTTACAGAATCCTAGAAATCTCATTTCCTATAAGAAGGAATTGTGACTACTCTGTAGATAAAATTTAAAGATATGTTTTATAAAGTATATTCTGACTGCAGGACTTAAGAGAGAGGAATTAAGAGGATTTAGGGAGTATTGTTTTTAGGGTATCGAGTAACCTTTAGAGTGGAATGAGAACTAGCAAATTCCACTTCTGTGTCAAGTATCGGGGCCTGAGAAAGTTTGCAGTCATCAAAACAAAACAATGAGAATTCCTATGGAAATTGAAATACGTAATGTCACATGTTGGCAGATAGACAAAGAAGAAAGACCAAAAAACTTCATTACAGTATGCTTACAGAATTGCTATATTTTTATTGCTAATATTTTTCAGCATTTCATCTCATTCTTTTGATTATTGGTTGGGGTATTCAATCAGTACTCAAGGGCTCGGTGGTGTAGTTATCAACCAGAGGTTCTGAGTAGTGTTAACCCTTGTAGGACTCTGAGGCCCCTGGTGCAGGAGTAGTGGCTCACAGACTTGAAGCAGTAACAGAGCTTGAGGTACTAGATTCTGGCATTGTGGCGGGATCTTCAGCTAAATCAGGGTCATATTCATATTGGGAGACTAAATCATAATATTCAGCATCATAGACATATTCTTCAGGCTCAGTGTTATCAGTTGTACTGGCAGCGGTAGTGGTGTTGTCTGGAGCAGTGGTGGCACGAGGAACAGCAGAAGTACTATCAGTCACAGGCAGAGTAGTGCCAAGTACAGAAGTGCTCACTTCTGGAACAGTTGTGGTGGTTCTGAAAACTTCTATAGTGGTTGCAGTATCAGTTGCACCATCAGTGCTAACTCCAGCGGCCGTGGGGCTAGCCATAGAAGAAGTTACATAAGGCTCTATAATAGTGGTGTCAATGTTAGGAATTGGAGTTTCAACGATAGATGATGTGGTTTCACCTATGGCATCAGCAATAGGGTTATTTTCAGGAATAGTTGTGTCACCTTCAAGCATCATGGTGTCTTGTCTGGTGGTAGTGGTATGAGCAGATTGGGTGATGACTTGAGATGCAGAGGCAGTGGTAGTAGGTGAGAGGATTGTGGTAATAGCCTTTGCAGTGTTATTAATACCTCCAGTGGCTGTCACCATGGCAATGATAGTAGTAGCTGTTTCTACAGAATTTTCAGGAGGATACTTCTTTGGTTGATGTGAACAAGGTTTATGTGATTTAGATGTATGAGGTTTAAGTTGAGATGGATGAGATTTTATTTTACAAGATGGTGGTGGGTGAGATTTGCATACATGGAGCTTGGGAGCATGTGCTAATGCTGGATAAGTTGGAGACTGGTTAACAGGATATGAAGGTTTCATCTTCTTTCTTTTGGAAGCTAGAAGCTGGCTTGTAGCAGAATTGCATCTTTGATTCTTTTTGGCTGCAGACTTAGTTTCTGGAACTCTTTTTGAAGTAGTCTTGAAGCCTGTAAAACTTTTTGGTAGAGAACTCTTAGAGGACTTCCTCTTTGTTTTACTCTTGGAAACTTCAGATGTTTGCTGTTTAGATGTAGGAACCAAATGACGTTTTATTGTGTCCTGGGAAAATGGTGTCTGTTCAAGTGTAGGTCTGGCATCTGGTGCCTTTCTTTCTGCTGTCCTTACAGCTGATTTTTGCATAGAATTGGCAGTTGAAGACCTTTTTCCTGTGTTGTTTGATAATTGTGTCCTTTTGGGTGTAGACTTGGTAACTTTCGACGTTTTCTGTTTAGACTTGGAAGTTTGAATTCTTTTTGTAGAAGTCTTGGTGGGAGATTTAGTCTCCTCACCTCTGGTCAGTTTGCTTTCAGACTTGAAAATTGGCTTCTGTTTTTTTGCAGTTGTATTTAGTTGAGGCTGCTTTTGTGCAATCTTGTTAACTAGAAATTGCTGTTTGGTAGATATAGACTGCTTTGTGGCAATCTGGGAATATAAAGAGTGCTTGGATGTAGACTTAGAAGCTGAAGATCTTTTAAATGGAGATGCTGGAGGTTGGTTTGATTTTTGTTGAATCCTAGTAAATGAGTCCTGGCTTGATGAGTGCCCTGGTGTCTGGATGTGGGCTTGTCGTAGTGCAGCCTGAGTATGTGATGACTTTGTTTTTTCAGTTTTGGGAGAGGGATTTAGTCTTGATGGTTTTTGTTTTGACTGACCACTAGTTTGAAGACTCTGGCTGGCCTGCAAAAGAAACCCGAACAAAAACAAAAACATCACACAAGCAAAGAATTAAATATGTGGTATCATATCACAAAGGGTGAATTTTTGTTGCTGTTGTTGGTTTCTTTGTTTGGAAAGTGTGTGGGCTGGGAAGCTAACCTGGATTTCCCCCGTGGCAGGTGAGAATCCTACCACTGAACTACCTTCACACTGCCACAAAAGGTGAATTTTTAGAGTTTCATTAGTATAAAATGAATAACCATTTCTGATCAGTTTTTTGTCTGCCACAGATTACTTTGAATGTAAATGTGGAATAAGACATAATAAAGTTCATGGTAAAGTTTTTAAAGAAGCAAAGTGCACATTATTCCAATTGCAAACACAATGATGCCTTACTATAAGATTTTTTGTGACACAGGATAGATGTGAACACCTTTATATTTTATTTTAAATGAGAAGAAAATTACTTGTTGAGCAGCACTGAAAACTTACCAGGAAAAATGCAGTAAGGTTTAAGATGATCATAATCAAGATGAGAACCTTCATCTTTTCTTCATGGACAGTAGCAAAGAAAAAAAGAGAGAGTAAAGAGAATTCATACTTAATATGTGGTGATGAATACAGTATTCTAATGTACATGTAGTTTAGGATATTATGATTTTAAAACTTCTCAGGAAGTAACAGTATCACTGAATCATTCGTTGCTTACCTAAGAGCTTTCGTTACCTTTTTTTAAAGGTCTAATAATATGAATGAGAGTAATTTAAAGAAATTGCGGTTAGTAGCTTAGTGGTAGGAGCAAACCAATGATTTAAGTCAAAACTTGTTGTTTAAGAAAAGTTCTTGGATAAAAAATCATAATTCATACTTTCAGGATGTTAAGCAAAAATATAACCAGTGCTTTCATAGGAGCTTGGCAGGTTTGAAGCAAATGTTGAAGTAGGTACCTCATCGTTACGAGGTGTTTAGGCAGAAGGAAGCATTTCTATTATAGAAATAGTCAACAAAAATAATTTTACATAACTTTTTTTACTTAAATCCCATTTTATTAATGGCTATTATACAGCCATAAAATTTAATTAGATCAAAAGAATAAACTTTGATTAAACTGCAGAGATTGTGAAACTGAGTGAGATGCTAGCCTGTAAATGAGTAGCAGTAATTAGTGTCATAGTGTTAGGAACATGTTCAATTTGTCTGGCAGCAGATAATTTAAATTATTCATTTATTTAATGATTACTCTTAATGTCAAAATTGTCTAACTCCCAGAACCTAAAGGAAAAAAAAGTACATCTCAAACCTTAGATACCGCAGATTTCTCCTTTGTGTTCAGATAAGGTTTTATCTTCTCTTAACCAAGCTGGCTCTTCTCCAGTAGCTCCTATCTGCAAATGAAAATTAGTGTGCACTGTTTCAATAAATAGACCCTTCTTTCTCAATGTCCCTCCTACTTATTTCCTCTTGCAGAGAGACCGAGAAAATTTTAACATGATTACTCTTGGCAAGAGATAAGAACGATTAAAAGAAAGTTAACTCTCTTGACAAAACTCAATTGCTTGATGGATTCTTCTTATGGAAATATTATTTCACTATTACATCTCTACTTACAAAAAAGAATAATTTTATTATTTATGACATTTTATTTGTATTATATTTAAAAAATGGTTATTTTAAAACCTACTACCTCTACGGCATGAGGTATGTCAATATTTTATTGTTTAAGGCCCTTGTCTTAACCTCTCAACAATAGTTATAAGTATTTTGTAATGAATGATTCAAAATAATGGTTTTTATCATGGAAAATAATTATATGAATCATAAATACAAACTTTATGGAAACGTATAAAAGTTTACATCTTACCTTTAAGTATTTATTGTTTTTTATATTGTATGCTCTAATAATATATCATAAAAAATGTGTTTGATTTTTCAAGTGTGTTTTGGTTCATCTGCATTGATTAGTAGTTTCATAGTCTTTATTCCAATAATACAAGCAGCTGGTCAATACTACTGTGCATCATATTAAGAGGATTAGAAAAAGGATACACCATAATATCCTTCTTCTAAATAGTGTGCCGTAGTTAAGGTAATACATAATTTTGGCATAGCAAGATGGCTATTATTGCATTGACATTCAACTTTCCTTGAAAAATTAGGTTAAAAAGTTATAAAAACATTCTCTCTTTACACTTTAACATTGATATTATTGATAATATGATTAGCTGTAATTTTCTTTGGAGTTAAAAATTGGCCTAAGTATATATCATTAACTTTGGTAGATTTGATTCATCTTAAATAATGAATGTTAAGGTCAATATTATTATTATTATTTTCTTATTTGAACTTCTGGATTTTTGTAAGAAAAGCCTTGTTTATTTAATCCAATTAAATGGGTATTCCAACTTCAGTCATTAGCAATCAATTTATTCCTTTGCTTAGTCATTATTTATTATGTCCCTACACTGCATTAGGCCTTACCTTGGAGAGACAATAGTGAACACAACATAGTCCCATTGCTCCTTGAGCTTATAGGGAGAGGTGGACACGCAGTTGGATGAGTACTGAGGGGAGGGGTGGGGGGAGTAAGGATGCTGCAGTAGCACATCAGTGAGTCACATGATTTTTGGAGTTCAGGAAAGAACTTTCCAAGGACATGATATTTAATCCAAGACTTTGAATTTTGATTGTGTTATATAAAATATCAAAGGGACCTGAACAGTTTCAAAAAAGTGGTGGATGCTGCTGCTGCTGCAGCTGGAGCAGTCACAGGAATTTTTGAGTCAATGGGGCATGTCAGCTGAGGATGCAATGCAGAGAGATGAGACGGGAAAGGCTATAGAGAGATCATAAGTGTTGATTTTATCCTGAGGATAATGGATGTTCTTGGGATTTTTTTTTTATACCTTTTATCCCTTTTATCACTTAAGGGCTAAAAGAGTGAACATTTATTGAATGCCCAACTGTTATGGGATACTCCAATAAATTTCTAAGGTTAAAGGTTGTATGGCCTCATAATGAAATAATGAGGGCTGGGAAATTGAGAGTTCAAAGACCAGCTGTGCCACTTAGTAGCTTTTTGATCTTGGATGAATTAATTTCTCTGACTCTCCTTTTTTTAATCTACATATGAGCTTAATAACATTACTTGTCTAAGACAGCCTGGATGGACTAAATAAGGTAATACCTGTAAAATCCTTGTCACAAAGCTGAATGCATTTAAGTTATCAGTAAATATTAGTTTCCATTATATTTACTGTCCAAGGTCACAGAGGTAATTGATCCAGTTCTATCCAAATCTAAAGCCCACAAGTTTTCACTATACCTCATGTTTAAACTTTTTGAATTATTTTCACATATGTGAATTGAGGATCAATAACAAATTTCTTCAAGAAATTATTGGTGAAGATTAGAAGAGGTTTATAAAGGTGAAAGCTTTTCATAAATTGTAAAGTGCTATATAAATCTTATATGACTTAAAACTGAATCCTGGAGAACTGAGACCTTTCAGATATGGCTGTTTTGTTTTGTTTTTCTTAACCGAGTAATGAAATACTTTTCCAAATTTCATCAGAGTATGAAGCCTAAAGCTGGGGAACATAGTGGACATTCAACAAATAATAGATAAATGAATGACTTATCTGTGTATTTCCAGATCACATAGATGGCCTCTGGCATTTGAAAAGCCATTTATTCAAATAAAAAAGAACCAACTCACCAATGCATTTTATTAAGATAGAAATAGTAGGTGAGGGAATTACTATGCAGTATTAGAAACTCAGACTACTTCAACTGGTTAATCCAATTGATACAATTACGGGGTTACGTCAAATCTGGGAGGTAAGTGTTTAACTTACGAGTCTCCTTTTAATCAACCCTGATTATTAATGTAATTAATGTACTTTAGGTGTATAATCAAATTAATATGAGCCAATATTAATACTTATGAATGTTTTTCTTGTTTCAAAATTATTTTTCTTCATAACTTCTCCTTCTAGATTATAAATGCTACTGTGAAAATTTTCACATGATTAAGAGCATGGATTCTGAAGCAAGAATCTTGGGACTCAAATTCCAGCTCCACCTGGGGAAAGTGACTTATTTTCTCTGTCTTCCATAGTTGTAGTAATAATAAAAAATAATATTCAGGAGAAGAAGAGAAATATGGTGACATTGATGACCAGGAATATATATTAAATGAGTAAATATCTGTAAAGTAAATAGAAGATTGACTGACCTCTGTGCTATACAACTGATATGAAATATTATTTTGTGCTCCCACACACTTCTTATAGTTATCTTGTTCAGAGTAGGTGATAAAAGGTTTTAAATAACTGAAATAAATCTTACCGCTTCTATATTCTTACTTTATTTACCGAGAAATTAGTTATATTAATGGTTGCAAAGGATGCCCAGCCATGCCATTCTCTCTGATTGTAGTGTTTGAGTGAGAGAACACATGAAAACCTTCAAATTACTCCTAATATTAGCCGATCTGTTTAGGGTTAGAGCAAAAGATTAGATAGGTTACCTTAAGCACTTAGTAAGAGCTGAGTGATTTGTATTTTTCCTGGTAGGATGTGTTAAATATAAGGCAAACATATAAGTGGCCTCCTAACTTTCTTTGCAGGATTTAAGTGAAAATTATTTAAGTGAAATGTTAAGTCATGTTTTTGGACTTTGAATATTCATCAGTTTTTCTATGCTGAGGTTCTCAGCTCAGGTTCCCCGGGGTGTGTGTGTGTGTGTGTGTGTGTGTGTGTGTGTGTGTCTGTGTGTGTTTAGTTAGATACAGAACTATGATTTCTAGTCTGGAGCGATCCAGTCGTGCACATAGAGTCTCTGTCAATTCCTGTAATTTTACCACCTCTCCGTATTTGCAGGTTTGGTCCTCTATGCCTGCCTGTGCCCGGCATTTGTTCTTGGGAATGTTCTCAAGTCAGCAGTACATTTGAGCACATAAACTTAAGGCTAACCCTGGAGTGCCCATGCTTCCGAAGAGTAACTGGTCCTCTGGATTGGAACACCATGGCTTGCTTCTTCTCTGCTCCCAGTGACTTAGCTGTAGCTTCATATGTTCCAGTGTCATCTTAGAGGAGAAGTTGTTGATCGGTATTTGGTCATGGACCATTTTAAGAAACTCATGAAACCAAGAACCTTGTCCCCAGATAAACTTGTATACACAAACTCATACTAAATTTAAATTGAATTAAACCTTGGAATTTTAAGGTTTCAAGGAACCCTAAGGCTTATTCACAGATTCCTTTCAAGTTAAAGAACAAGTTGCATTCAATTGGCTTTAATTTTATGCAAGAATCAAAAAATTAAATGTGGTATGAATGGAAAATGGAAGGGAAGAAGAGAAAGGAGCTGAGTCTGTGAAAATCACATTCTCTCTTGACCGAAGACAGACAAATGGCTTAAGTAGACTGTCTGAAGTAGTCACTTGGTTTCAGCAAAACCTATAAAAATAATGACAGATCAGGAATTTAGTCCATAATATGTGAACAGTTCTTATGATATGTAGACTTTTATTTAGCTTCCAAATTGGCCTCTTATGACTGTATCCATGGAGCTTATTAAATTAAATACTTAAATGCCATTATTTAAAACTGGCATATAGTGAATTGAAAATAATAGACTTGTCCTAATATTTACAGAAAAAACACTGTCCTTTCAGTATTTCTTTATATAGTGGTTTTAATTTAAGGAATATAGGATTATGATTTTTGAACAAATGTAACTATTGAAATAATCATTATTTCATTAAAAATATATTATGTAATATTGTATTTTTTTGGGGGGGTGGGGTGCATGGTCAGGGAATCGAACCCGGGTCTTGCACATGGAGGGCGAGCATCCTACCACTGAACCACCCGTGCACCCTAGTATTGTACTTTTTTTATTTTTTATTGTACTTTATTTATTTATTTATTTATTTATTTATTTATTTATTGTACTTTTTTTTTAGGGTACCCGTGTACCCTAGTATTGTACTGTTTTCTAAAATTTAATAAGTCAAATATTTGTTCAGCTTATTTTTCTCTTTTTCCTAATAGATGTCCTGTTAAATAGCACCTGAACATCACAATGTACACAGGTGCAATTTAAAGGAAATCATGATATATTTTCTTGCTTTTACTGAAATTAGATAGCCCAGATGGATGTAGATATCATAGTATTTTAGCCCCCACTATCTGAAACCAAACAGGTTTGGTTTGATCCCCAGTTTTGCTACTTTCTAGTTATGATAATTTGCTTAACATCCCATGGCCTATTTTTTCTTTCATAAGTTAGAGATAGCAATAAAATCTGTCTCACAGGTAATTATGTAACCACTTATGACTTAGAATATTGGCTAAAAAAGTTTTAATTTTTTTTTTACATTGGATTATAAAACAATTAATGCACAGATTGGTCAATTCTTAAAATGCTTTCACATATGCTTTCTCATCAATGAAAGTTATGAGAAAAATGAAGGCTCAGAGAGAGTAATGACTTGTCTAAGGTCACACAAATGGAAGAAGCATCCTTCTCCAGTCCGATGCTATTCCATCAGATCACAGACTGCTGTATGGTATTTTATATCATAAAACATGTAGGTGTATAATGGAATGAAAATATATGTTGCAAAAATTCAAAATGTCATAATTTTCTTCTAAAATTATTTCACATTCTTTGGTCATGTACAATTTTATTAAATATTCTCTTTATTTAACTTTGTTCCATAAGTTTCAAATTATTAAAGACCATCATTAGCCTTTGATCCAAATAATAAATAGTAATGTTTTACATTACATTCAAGATTTGAAAATATCCTTCTTAATATTTATATGATTTTTTCAATTAAGCATTGTAATTCTTCCATGAGCTTATCTTTGGATGGGAGAGATTTGGGTTGCATAACTTCATAGATCCTTTCAGAAATGATGTTTTAATAAATAAATGCAAGGGAAATATATAGTTTTCTTTCACTCTCCTTAAACCAAAATTAGAATATAAGAGCTTCTGCTAAATAATTAACGTGTATTTAATTTCATTATATAAATATATATACATTATTTTAAGAACATGCATTTTTTAAATAAGGAAAATAAGGAGAGTTTGAAACAGTATTTTACTTTGCTGTGTTAATTTGCATGTGAATAGGTGTGAGATGAAAACAATAATTAGGTCCTAGAAATGTTCCAATTGTTGGAAAAATCAAAGATTGATAATAAAATCCCAATTTTCTTCCTTTTGTAAATTTAGATGATTTTTCATTTCTTGTTGGAGCAGAAATCTATTGCATCATTTCTGTGGTGCCACCAAATTAGAATTATATTTAGCCTATTTTGACTCTCATAACCACATTTTCTACTATTTTAGCATTTATGATCTTATTTATAAATCCATACATCTTGTCTGGATCATTCATTTGTATCTTTTTCTCATTTACCTCTGAATCTTCTTTCACGTTGCCTGGTGTTTTTAGACCGTGGGTGAAGTAGCTGGGACTGTTGTGGCCTCAGGTGTGCTTGTGATGAATGACTCTGAGGAAGATTCTGAAGCCACCAATGTGGCCACTGCTGGTTCAGTGGTAGGGACAGGGGTAGGCCCAACAGTAGCAATGGTGTTGATGGTGGGGATTGGTGCTTTCTCCTGAATTTTCTTTGTGGAAACGAAGATAAATGATGGATGTAGGTATGTGTGATGTATCACTGGGGAAGGATAGGCACTTGACAGAACTGACCATTGAGAAAGTAGGGCATGTGGCCTAACTGCAACTGGTTTCGTGTGAGGCAGGTATGGATTATTGATAGTTATAGCTGGACTGGGTTGATAGTAACTTTGTCCATAATGAGAATAGCTATTCACCGCATAATGAATTGGGACATATTTGACTTTTTTCTGACAGAACTGTCTTCCATTGTTCTCATGGCACTGCAAAAAGAAAAATAATACATTACGCAGATTGTCATTATTGTAGTCTGGAATGCAGAGATCTCTTAAACTAGCATTTTTTAAAAATAGTATCTCATAGTATTTGATATCAAGCTAGTATAATATTGAAAATAGTCAAGCGGCCAAATTATTACACAAGATGTGAATTTGTAGACCTCTCTTCCATTTCATGATTTTCAAAAAATATTAAAAATTGTGTTTGTTTTAAAAGTGTTGGGCAAAATAATCTATAATGTAAACCCAGAGCTTGGCATTCATGGAACATGTTCAATAATTGTGGGGCATTTATAATATAATATAATAATTCATAATAATGATAATAATAAATAGCTAGAAAATCTCGTTGAGGGCTTTAACATAGGAAAATGGTATATGTATTCTTACCACGTTTGTAATTTTTTACAAATTTTATTTATCTAGAGATTAGGCCTGCTATTTTTTTTTTTGTATGCTGTACGGGAGGGGTCACGTTTCATTCTTTTTTCATGTGAGTATCCCATTTTTGCTGCATCATTTGTTGAATTTTTGTTTGTTTGTGTGTTTTGGGAAATGCATGGGCCAGGAATCCCCAGGCCTCCCGCATGGCAGGCGAGAATTCTACCACTGAACTACCCTTGTACCCCCTACCATTTGTTTTGTTTTATTTTGTTTTTCATGGGCAGGCACCAGGAATCGAACCTGGGTCTCCGGCATGGCAGGCGAGAACTCTGCCTGCTGAGCCACGGTGGCCCGCCCATCATTTGTTTTTATGACAAATTATAGCAGAAAAATAAAATAATGTGAGGGTGAGGGGTTCTTGGATTTATACGTTAGGTTTCTTCAGCTTAATTTCCTCTGAAACATATCAGTTAGGGAATTTCCTTTATTTCAATTTTCATTTGCATCTGTTCTATCCAGTATGTTTAGCTGTAGACATTTGTCAGCAGATCTCTGCATATGAATAGAAGCAAATAAACAAAATTACACTGCAAAGCAAGCAAGAAAACAATTTAAAATGTTTTCATTTGAACCTATTTGGGAAACATATCAGGAATAAACACAAGTATATGAGAGGTAATCAGAGATGAGTCAGGCAGGGATCTTTAAAAGTAAAGTGGGAGAGATATTAAAGTTTTACTTTAGTTTCCATTTTTTCAAATACTAAATACTTAGAGAGTTTTTTCACATTGCTAAACATACCTGAAAATCAATGATACATGACTTAATCACAAAATGCAACCAAGGCTTTCAGATGAACATTGAAATTGATTCATATGATTGCTTGCAGCAGTGATATTTTTTAAATGATTATTAGTTTATTTAATGTAGTTGAAAATATATATTTAGTTTGCAGTCAGAAACCATTCATTAATATAGAACTTTGCAGAATAATTATATTTTGGAGTTCAATATTCTAACAGAAATAGTTATAATAAACTTACTATTGGTTGTTCCTGTTTTTGGACCTCTGCAGCCTGGTGGGGTTCAGAGAAATAAGAAATAATGAGAAATAAGCCAAAAAAAGAAAGCAAAGGGGAATCTACATTTTTTAGGGTTTTTAAAAAAATATCTTATGTATTAAAGCAAAACATATTTTCTTTTTAAAATTAAAAAGCATTTCCTATGATAATTCAATCTATGAGAACTGTGAATCCCTCAAGGAGCAATAGTAATGCATTGATTAAAATAGTGATAATGAACTCTATGGTTAAATTGACCTTAAAAATCACCACCAAGGGAGAAAGATTCACTGCTGAAAATAAACTGATCATTTGACGTCTGTGCCAACAAATACAAATAATATTTACTTAAATGAAAAATATGAATAACATATATTCAGTTTGTACTAAATGTACATTGTTAAAAATTTGAGGAGAATTGAGCAATTTTTTTTCTGCTTTTACACTAAGATGGTTTCTGAGGCTTACTTAGAAGATTTAAATATTGCCTCTAGCAAAACATTGATATATAAAGGTTAACTAATATTTTTCTATCAGCTTCTATTTATTTTTATAGTATTTTCTTAGTTCTGGAAAGCACAATGCATAGAGGATCAGGTGTGAGAAAATTTCCATAGACATGTATGTCTAAAGCTTTAAAAACATACAACGTTATACATTTTTGATAGAAGTTCACATTGTTAAAAATTAAAAATCAATAGTTCTGGTTTAGAACTTTTCACACATGTATCTTGGGTACAAAAAAGACTCTAGAGACCTTTTATAAGGTGTAGATGTAAAAATAAGAAATTTGAACTAAGCAAAAAATACGTGGTATTGAGACAGACTTGCTTTACTCTAAATGTATTAAATTATTAGTTTAAAATTTTGAAAGAATAGTATGGTTATATAAAATGTTTGCCAACTCCTTCCCCTCAACAATTCTGATATTGAATCACTTTAATACAACATCAACCTAAATTAAGTATTCTTTGTCATGTGTTCATTTTGGTATCCTGATTTTTCCATATTTCTTATTATTTTCTCATTTGTCTCATAGTTTTCTTATTTACCATTTTTATAGTTGAAGAATAAACTATCAATGATTATATCATAAAATATTCAATCAGTGCCTGGAAACCACAAATGAACATTAAAGTAAAACAAAGCAATAGCCAAAGCAACAACAAAAACGAGTCAGAAAATTAGAAGAAACAAAGCCTTTTTCTTGGTCCAGGAGCCTTAAAACATAGCTGGAATTCAAAAAGATTCCTTCAAACCACAGAATTGCTTATGGACATGGATACCTGAAAAGGAGCCAGTCTATGACATAGGGGAAGAGTGTAACAAATGGGAAGGATTGGAATGTAAAGGTAGATGTGTCAAAGTTTTTGAAATTGCTGGAAAAGCTTAACCAGATTCCTACTCTTTGAAAGATTTGATTCTGGAAGATATCGGAGGCTAGGTGAGATGAAATTTAATTAAAAAGTTTCTGATCCTGGACTATTGATTTCTGTATTTATTCCTTATGAATTACATTCAGAACATTTGATATCTTAAAAATAAGTCTGGTATTGTTCTTTTCCCCAGGATGTATATTTTCCATAGTATGAGAAATTTAAAGGCTTTCTATTCTTGATAGAATGTAATTTGCATATCCAGAAGAACATGGCTTTAATAATACAAATATGAAAATAAGTTTACTTTAAAAATATAGCTAGTATGCAGTTAATTTTTCTGTGAAATATAACTATTTAGAAATTTGCCTAATCAAAGCACTTAAGTAAAATTTTCCTAAAGTCTTAAGACAAATGCATTAGATGGGGTTTAATTTACCAAAAAGGGCAGGGTTAATGCCAGGATATTCACAACCAGAAATATCTTCATGATTGCACCTAAAAATAAAAACAAAAACATTAAACTGAAAGGATCTGTTACTAACAATTTCATGCTTTGCTTTAAAAGAATGCCAAATTTTAGCCAATGTGGAAAATCTACTTTGACAAAAGTGGTATGACAAAACTAAACTCAGAGTAAAAGACTTCGAATTTAACTTCTGATAATATTAATGAAAGTATCATTACAGGTCAACCATCCATTCATTTGATAAATTCTAAGACCAGCTAGGAACAGTGTGCTATGCCAAATGTGGGGCTTGCTAAAGTGGATTTGATCCAGTCCTTGCTGATTGATCAGTAGCCTTGATTTTAGGTGAAGTGTTTCCCTTGTAAACCACTGTAAGAGGCAAGAAAGTGGAAAATGCTGCAAAAGTGGTTTTCTACAGATGGAGGCTTTCGGTTAAGAGAATTAAGAAAGTCTTTGAGCAGGAGACGGCTTTGAGGTGGGACTTGCCCATGTAGTGATTAATAAGATAAGAAGCTTTTCAGGTAGAGTAGAAAGTCTTGGGGATGTTCATGGGCATTTTGATGGGAGTATTGTTTGAGAAGGTCTCCCTTAAAGCTGGAAAGAAAGTTTAGAGCAGAAAAAGGAAAAACTTTAAATTCCAGGTTAAAGAGTTAGGCACAACCATGCTGCATATGTGACAGAAACCAGTATTTCTGAATTTAATTTGAAGGGCTGAATTCTAGCCCAGACTCTCTCCCTACTTGTGTAAACTTGGTCAAGTCATTTCCCTTCCCTGGGTCTCAGGTATCTTACGTGTAAAATGAGGGTTTGGACTAAGGGCTTTCTAAAATTCTGTGCTTCGTGATCAATCTAACAGAAGCATGTAGGGTGATGTGGTAAGGGGTCTTTCTGAAGTTGCCTTCTTCATACTCTGCTTTGCCAGTAGCTACAACTGATATGATTAACTTGATTGTATTATGAAGAAAATAAGAATATGACACTACAACTGCTTTGACTGAAATATAAATTAGTTTATTCTTTCTAACAGAGTATATTGTGCCATACCACTTTATTTGATTTTTAATAAATTTTATTTTTAGGTAGATACATCCAAACACCTAAAACTTCTAACACTTAAGCACCTATTAATTTGCTATTTAAAGACAAACTATATCTTGTTATAGCTGTTGCTGTCATATGTGTATAGACAAGTTAGTACAAACTTTGAGTTTTACATAAAAGAACCAGAGTTAAAGTCCAGGGTAGGGAAAGTCTCCATTTGCCTCTGATTCTTCAGTAAGAATGATAAGGAAAGTTGTCTACGAAGCTGACTTCAGAACAGCCTGTAGGATATCACTATGTGGAAAGGAGACCAGGTGGATTCAAATTCAAACAACCTAAAGCTTCACTGAGGGGGATGGAGCTCCTTTTTAGCTCTTCATTTACCAGCTATCTTTTAAGATTGCTGATTGAAAAATAATCTTTCTATGAAGCACCACAGACTCCTTAGCAATTTATACAAAATTCTATAACACACACACAAACAAAAAGTAAACATTCTGAAAAATGACAGTAATTCCTTCTTCAATGTAAATGTAAATCAGGAAGAGGTATACCATACTTTAAGCATCAGCTACTTAAACCATCAAGTACTTACCTTCTTCATCACTTGGTAAAACAGAACTAATTTGTCAAACGGTAGAACTATTGTGCTCTCACATGTATTTGAAAGCCATATTTCAAAACAACTGTATTAAAATAAAATTAAGTCATGTCTCTCAGGTAGAAATAAAATTTCAAATTACTACGGGTTCAATATGAAATGTTATTGCCAGTTTTTCTCAGGAAAATTATACATTTTGCTATAGAAATAGGTTCATTGCTTGGAATGCCTTCTTTAGAATGTACATTGTATTCTGTAGCTTAGTCAGGAACTTCTCTTGAATTTACCTCAAAGTACAATTAAAATGAAATGTAACAGGGGGTGCGAGGGTAGTTCAGGGGTAGAATTCTTGCCTGCCATGCAGGAGACCTGGGTTAGATTCCCGGTCCATGCACTTCCCAAACAAACAAAGAAATCAACAAAAAACAAACAACAAAAAATTCAACAAATGGTGCTACAATAACGGGATATTCACATGCAAAAAGAATGAAATGTGACCCTGCCATACAGCGTACAAAACCAAAAATTAAGTGTAATAAAACGATGGTAGAATCTAGAGTCTAGTTAAGAAATTATTATTAAAACAATACTAGGACATTTTCAAGCTTATAGTAAAGGATAAAATGAGGGACATATGTCTCTAAAATAACCTTGATGGCACCCCAACTAATGACCATGAAAAGGAGTGGTTGTCTTTGGACATGTCTGTGTGAGTACCTTTCCGCGGGCCTATCACGTCCGGGTGCCTGTCACGTCTTGCTTGGCAGTAGGTTGAGTTGGCCTCTCAGCTGGTCTTGTGTGAAGACCCAAGATAAATAACTCACACTAATTAAAGGATATTAGTACCTTGAGTCACGCTATTCTATTTCCCTCCTACTTTTTACCCAATAAGAAGATGACAGGAAGGAAAAAAATTGATGACAGTAGGGTCAGTCATAGTTAATAAAATACAGAGAAATACAGTTACTATTCATAAAGCTTGAAAAGAGACTAGTCACATGATTTCAAGGAATGATTCTTTTTATGCTTTATAAAGAGATATAGGGCAGTTTTGAAAACATTAATTGAATTCTTTATCAGCTAATACCATCTATTTAAATTTAAATCTATTGTCACAATGAAAAATAGCTAGCCACCACACTTTTGTATGTTAAGTTTTTCTTTTTTAGCTTAAAAACCTGGATATTAAGTCATCCTATACCTCTTAGGGACTGTGACTGGTCTTCTTCCTTCCACTATTACAGTAATTGAGTGTTAGAGGCTAGAAAATACCAATACACCTCCCAAAACAAACAAACAAACAAGTAAACAAAGAAACAAATGATAAAACCACAAATGGTGCTGCAATAACGGGGTACTCACATGGAAAAAGAATGAAATGTGACCTCCAGCATCCAGCATACAAAAAAAAAAGATTAGAAAATGAACCATGTTTTACATACCCAAAGTACCTTCTTATAACTTAAATCCAAATATGAAACATTTTAATCAATATAAATAGGAACCTATTTACATTTGTGCTGCAAAATGTATTCTTCAGTAAGCTCATGATGCAAGCATTCAATGCATACTTATTGATTGATCTCTTCTAAATACAAATTTTCTTTAGATTTTAAATCTTAATAACATTGGTGAAACATTTTGAATGTACAAAATTAAAGTATTTTGAATTGACTATAATTTTTCTGTGTCAAGGACAGCTCATTCTGACTTTTGACATGGGGGGCAATATGTGCTGGTGATATGGGGGTAATATGGCTAAACAAATAATCTGTCTAGATGATTCAGGAAAGGATATGTTCTTTTCCTTCCATTTCTCTGGGAAAAATGTTAACTGTGACTTTACCTTGGCTGTGAAGACCTGATCAGTCTGAGGTATTTACAGGAATAAATGTAGAACTGCCAGAACACAAATAAAAAATAATACTGGCATTGTAGTTATTTCCCTATTCCTAGTTTGTTTCTTGGAACTATTTCATGTCTTAGAAATTTAGGAATGAGGTTCAGAAGCCTGGCATGCTTATTCAGTTGCTACAGAGTAAATTCAGATTTTTTTATTTCTCAGAATAGTTGGCTTCTGAAGCTCAAGAATATATGGCAGAATTTCAAAATGGCTAAGACAAGTTAGTAAGGTAATAACAGCCATTCTTATTTGCACTTTTAATCACGCTATTTTCCTTTGGTTGTCAGGTTCTAGTGATAGGTGGAAGATTATTGTCTGATCAATCCCCAAATTTGAAGGTGTTATATTCCACATGGGAATTTATCTGACATTGATGGAGAGCCACAGCAATGATGTTGATTTTCTCATGTGCCTTTGATTATTTAATTCACGAAAACCAGAGACTAAGAACACTTTTAAGAACATTCTTTTAGTGGGAAAATATGTTTCAGATTTACTTGGCTTTGCTAAGGATCCTTCTCCCCACCCAGAGAAGAAAATTTATAAATTGGGTCTCCCCCTCCACCCCAATCACTAATCTGGCTCTTGTGAGGGATTTGCAAGATTGGACAGCCTTTGAGCACTTACGTTATTCCTGGTACTGGTCCAGGCATTTGGGATAAATTAGTAGCCATGGTAGGCAAAGTCTGTGCCCTCGTGGAGCATAACATTTACTTGAATACTATTGACTCTGAACACTTCTCATATATATTGACTGACAGCAATCTAAAAGGACCTAGAGTTTTAAATGACTGTAGTAGAAGAACTAGGTGAACTTTATCTTGAAGCTATTTAAATATTTTAGTGCTTTCATTAAAAAAAGCAAAGGAAGGATCGAAATGACCCAGCCCTGAAATCTCGCAGGTTGCTAAGATGGTTCTGAACAGGGGCCCCAAATTTAGAGTGTTTGCAATCTGGAATTATTCCTCTGCCTTGGTCTCGCTCACATATTCATTATAAGAAGGTATGGCATACTACTGAAACATCCCTGGGTTACGGGAAGGGGAACAACAGAGCTTCTTAGTCAAACTACAGTTTCTTTTTGTTTAGCTTTGATAATCCATGCCCATTTATATTCCTGTTCTTACAGAGGGACAAGGGAAGTAGGACTGTAGATTTATATGTTCACATTTCATGCACTGTAAATTTTTTTTATATATTTTTTGTATTTTTTATTTTTATTTTTTCTCTATATTATCATTTTATTTCTTTTTCTGTTGTCTTGCTATTTCTTTTTCTAAATCGATCAAATCTACTAAGAAATGATGATCATACATCTATGTGATGATATTAAGAATTACTGATTGCGTATGTAGAATGGAATGATTTCACTGTAAATTTTTTGTTATAGTACAATAGTAAGTGAAATGATGATTATTGACTCATAAGCACTTTTTTTTTTGCCTGTAACAACTTATTTCTTACTTCTGATAACTACTTTTTCACTATTCTCTGGTATTCACATGCAATGATTATTTTCTGTCTCATTTTATTTCTTAGCCACTTCATCAGGATCATGCTGATCTCAACTGCTTATCAAGTGCTTGAAGTACGAAGATGTTTGTGACAGTAATTGTGATGCAAATGAGTAAGCCTATATGATTAATTTTTAAGGCACTATTAGTATAGAAATTTTGTATGCTTCAGAGATGGTGAGTATATATGAAAACCATTCAAAAATAGCACAAAATTCTCTTAAATGTTTGCAGTAAGCTAGCAAAATGGAATATCACAAGTTTAAGCTTCTGTAACCAATTCAGTTAAATAAAAATTACCCTCATAAACAGGGTACTGCTGGGTATATAGTAGAGTTGAGCAAAACTGTTTGCAGAAACTGTCTAAAGTGTTCTCTGCTGGACATTGCTTAGAAGACTGCAGAGAGATCTGCAGCTCAGACTGAGTATCATTATGACTTTAGCATTAATGTATACATAAATCCTTTATGCTTTAGTAACTTTTAGGGTCCCATTATTGCTGAGGACATTATAAGGTTAAAAAATAAAAGGATTAATCAAGAAATCTAAAGCATCATTTCTTCAATACGATTATAGGAACCTCTGTAACCTTTTCCTGTATTTACTCCAGTAAATTTTTTTATCTCTGTCATACCATTTGAAACAGATGATCAAGCCATCTTCATGTAGGCATATCTAATGCTAACATTTATATCCTCCTCTTACACAACCTCTCAGCAGACTTCGATGGTGATTAGTCTATTTTGACTTACAATTTCTTTTTTCTTTTATTTTACCCAATCACTGGCTACTCTTTCTTAGTGTCTTTTTGGTTCCTCCAATTTTCTTCAAACTTCAAATTTGGGGGGAACTTGCAAGATTATTCCTGAATGCTCCCTCAACTTTTTTAAAATCTATTTTCTGTATCATTCTAGATAACTTACTCCATTTCAAGAGACTTAAATGTTGTTGACTTAATTGAACTCCAAATTCAACTGTCCAACAGAAGTTTTGAATCTCCATTTGGATGTCTGATAGACACATCACACCTATCATGACATCAACAGAACCCTTGATCCCCAAACATATGCCTCTTTTCAACCAGCTTCTCTACCACCCTTTCCCCTTTAGTAAATGGTCCCATGATACTTCCATTGACTCAATAGAAAATCCTATAAGTCATCTTTTGTCTCTCCCCACAATTCATTAGAAGAATTGTGACCTCTATCATAACAATATCCTCTGAATCTGTCACCTCTTTGTATTGCTAATTTTTTCACCCTGTTCTGACCCACTGAGATTTTGTAGCTGAACCATCCCAACAGTTACCTTTCTGATCTCTATTTTCACTTTTGTCATTGACAATCATTCTCTAGATGGTTATGACACTGTTTTTTAGAGCAGCTGTTTGATATAATTATTTTCCTGCTTGAACTCCTTCAGTGACTTCCTCTTGCACTTAGAATATAAAACCAAACTCCTCCCTGGGGCCTATAAATATCGATGTGACCCAGTCTCTATATATCCCTCTTATCTCCTACTACTTTTTCTCTCACTATGCTCCAGCTACAATGCTCTTCTTTCTGTTCTTAGAATGTTCCAAACTCTTTCCTAAAACAGGACCTTTATATTTAGTGTTTGGGGTTTTTGGAATATCTTTCCCTCAATTCTTTCATTGGTGCAATTTTTACATTATTCAGGCTCAAATGTCTTCTTGGAGATGTGTTTTTTGTTGGCATCATTTTTAATTTTTTTTTTTGCATGGGCAGGCACCAGGAATTGAACCTGGGTCTCTGGCATGGCAGGCAAGAATTCTGCCCCTGAGCCACTGTTGCACCGCCCTGCACCATTTTATTCTTTTTGCATGGGTAGGCATCAGGAATCGAACCCAGGTCTCTGGCATGGCAGGCAAGAATTCTGCCACTGTACCACCCATTGCCGGCCCCAGCGTCATTTGTAAATTGTCATTTTCCCTCCTTTCTTACTCTGTATTAATTTAACTTTTATTTTCTTCAGAATATGTTACAGTATAAAGTAGTTTTATGAATTTATATATATTTATTTACTCTTTTGTCTTCTTCCACTAGAAGATTCTTTTCTCAGAGCATATTTGTTGAACACATGATCAATTATCTGGACTACTTGTTTAAGTTACAAATTCCTGGCCTTCCCTCAGATCTACTGAATCAAAAATTAGTAGGGGATAAAGGTTGTATTTGGTTGATAAGCACCAAAATAATTTTATGTAAATGAAAGTTTGGGAGTCACTGATTTGTTCAGAATGAGGTCACAGCTTGATCAATGAGCACATCTAAATTGCACAAGAATATACTCAGATTCCCCTGGAATTTTAATTTATTTCATAAGAGCTAGTACATGTTGTGAAGAGATGGATATTTTTGATTGACTTTTCTCTAATGACACTAAAACTGATATTTTCCCTGAGTGTTTGGAAAGCTGGCTCTAATGTAGATCATTTGGAGTCATTGCTAGATTTCAGTGTGATTTTCTGGTTGTATTTAATTCCCATACAATAGCATTGAGTAGTTGAGGGGAACTAAAAGTTTTCTTAATCTATTGGAGGGGTGAAATGTCTTCCTTTTTACCATCTTTGGCTGTTAGGTCCGTCTCAGTTACCTTGGTTTGATTCAATTTGCTTTGCTGAAAGTTTCAGTTCTACTTGGGTATTGTTGAATTGACATAGATTGCTGGAGAACTACTCTCCCCAGGATATCTTAGTAGATTACATAAAAAAAATAATTTCTTGAGTTATTTTTGTTCTCTATTTCTATCTGGAAACTTCACAGAAATGCTATGTACTGAACGAGAATGTTATGAAGATATTGAGTGCTTTTTGCTTCTTAGCTCAGAGTTTAGTCCTAACGATCTAGAAAGAGGTTCCAGGGCATTTAATCCCCCCCCCCCGTTTTTTTTATCAGTGATGCCAAACGTCATTAAAAATACCAAATTAAGTGAGGTACATGGGTAGTTCAGTGTTAGAATGCTCACCTTCCATGCAGGAGACCCTGGACAATTTCTGGACGATGTACCAAAAAAAAGCAAATTAAGTCCAAAGCTACTTTCTTTATCCAGTAAATATTTACCGAACATCTAATTTGTACTCTCCCTTCTTCCTTTGCCTACCTTTCAATAACCTATTTATCCATCATGATTCAAGTCACGATCACCTGTATGACCTCGTCAAACTTCTGCAGGAAGAGCTAGTTCCTCTTCTGCTTTGCTTTTTAAAAACCTGTGGACATTTTATTGGAGCATTTATTATACGTATTGAAATTACGTGCATGCTTGACTTATTTGACTGTTAGATACTGAAAAGGTGAAAATAAAGTCCTTTCTCCTAGATTCTCAACTTTTAATAGTGACTGACGCAAAATTAATATTCAATGATTTAATGAATGAATAAATTTAGAAAGATTATGTAAGAGACATGTGGCTCCTACTTAATGGAATAGTGCAGTTGAATTTAGCATTCTGTTTTACTTTACCATGAAAGCCTCCTTCAGGAATGAGTATAGAAATCCACATGAATCTGAAACTTACTGTCTCTGGAGTGGACTACATTTCAGAATAGCGTAATATGTTCAGGACACAGTAATTTTATCAGCTATTTCAGATGGGTAGGTTAGAGTTGTTCCATGGTCAGTTTAGTTTGGGAAACTTGGTTAAGTAGAATGAATTTTATACTGTCAATTTTCAGATGGTACAATATGTATAGATACTGAAAATTTTGAAAGGAACTGTTTTGAGAAGGAATATTTATTTGGGGGGCCCTCTGGTGAGATAAATGCTTCAGGAAACACAGTTTGGGAAATAGCACTTTTGTGGGGCTGGTCCTCATAAGCCAACATTAGATTACAAAAAGAAGTGAAGGTTTGGTCACCAGATTTATTGGGAAATTATCGTCAATCATGCTAATCCAAGGTGTCAGTACCATGTGTGATGTTGTCCAAATATATTGGAGGAATAACTGATTAATTTTAATATAATATAGTTGTTTCATAAATTTTTAGTAGTTGAAAGTAAATTACAGGCTTCTTTTCCCCCAGAAATTTATGTGGAGGTGAATAAAATAAAAGTTTCAAATGAGAGTTAAAAATATATATTAAATAATTATTAAAAGAAGAAAAAAAAAGGAAAGACAGTTATTTGCAGAGCTTTCTTTCCTGAATTGCAGTGCAACCAAGGTTGTCTGTGGACCATCTTCAGGGTTTCGATTTCCTATCTTCTTCATGTCCCTCCACCTTGGTTTTTCATGACGGCCCTTTCCCAGTCATACAGTGGCCTCCATTCTCTCAGCTGTAAGGTTGAAAAGGAATCCCTATAAAATTAATTTAGCATAATATATTGAGAATGATTTTATCTTCTTGCCTTCCCCTCCCATAATTTTAACTGGGATCACTGACTTTGATGGGAAAGAATAAATATTTAAAGGCCATTTTCAAGGAGACAGCAATTTCACTGTTCCAGTCATGCCAGGGAGTTCATTAGGCTGGTCTTGATTAGTAGCCAGTTTATGGATGATGGCAGAATTTCCCTCATTGATGCAAAGAGTCTCAGTTATGAACAACTTAAACTTGGGGTGGAGAAACATAATCTTTGTTCAAAGGGAGTTTTTCTAATTTCCTGGTAATTAACCTGGGGGGACAAAGGCTGTCTCTGTGACACAAAGAAAGGCTCATTGTGCAGTAGAAGCTTGTGGGATGGCTTTTGTCATATGCTGCAGGAGTGTTTTTATTTCATTACTGCCTTCTACATTTTCCTCCATCAAGGGTTTGTTTCTGGAATGTACATCAGAGGATTTACGGAGACTGATGGTCAGGACAAACTTTTCCTCAACAAAGTTCACAAAACCTTTGCTATGTGCATTTGCTCTATATTAAAAGAGAATATTTATTTGATAAAAAGTCTCTGAATTTGGTATTCCCATAGCTAACACAAATATTAAATTTTTTAAGACATTATTTTCTATGGTTCTTGCTTGTTTTGGAACAAAGACTTTTGTTCGCAGCTTGATATTTTATAGGTCATGCAAATTCTATAGCAAAGTATGTGTCTCCATGAAGTTATCCTTTGATTATGCTAATGTTGTAATTGAATAGGCAGAGAAATGCTAACATCCAAATATTGATTTTAAGGTTTTTTTTCTCACAAAAAGGAATCTTTTACTGATTTATATGTTGAGAAAAGCTGTTTTTTGGTTAAAATTTGGGAAGCTTTTAGTCTTACTAATACATTCCGTTCATCAAATATTCATTCATTGGATACCTTGTACTTTACTAAGTACTGGGTAATAGTTATATTTACTGTGATGTACCAGGGACTTACATTCTCCTCAAGAAGGATATAGAAATGTAAATGAATCACTCTATTAGAAGTGAAGATATACAATGATTCAGAAAAAAAGTGGAAATCAAATGGAGGGGAGAGTGTCAAAGTGGTGAGTGATTCCTTTCCTTTGGAGGGATAGGAGAAAGTTTTTTATGAAAGTTTGATTTAGATCTTGAAAGATAAATTGATTTTAACAATGAAATAAAGGAATGGACAGTCTATGAAGAGAAAGCAACATGGGCATAAGCTCAACTGTAAGAGAGTAAAGGGCCAGTTGTGGGGAGTAGTACCTGGTGTCGGCGACTGACCTTTGGTAGGAGAGGGATTGGAAAAGAAACATGAGGCGACTATGTGGAAAGCCTTAATGCCAAATGGAAGATCTTATAGTGTAGGCATTTGAGAAAATCATACATAGAATTTCACCATATGTTTTGAAAGATAACTCTGTTGTCAGTGTGACAGCTAGGTGAGTGGAGAAGGAGATGGGTGACAATTATCCTTCTTAGCAAGGTTTTGTTTTTCCTCCTGAAAGAAAAAACAGAGGAATTTGAGCAGTGTTAGGAGCAACCATTTTGTAGCCCTGGACTCAGAATTTATTTTAGTAGATATGCTCTTGAAACAAAGGCATAGGAGTTGGATGGGCCTGGTTTTGTACTTCCTTCCTGCCACTTACTGAATCTGTGATTGTATGTCCACATGGCTTTTATATTCATCAGTTTTCCCATACATAAAATGAGGTTACTTTGCAGAAATTATGTGAGAATTCAGTGATATGATTTGGAAAAGCATGTTGTAACTATAAACAAGATATAAATACTATTTTTTATTTCTTCCATTAGCAGTTTCTTGGAGTTAAAGACCGTATTGAATTATTCTTATTCTCTTTATCAATTCATGAAGCTTAATTTCCTGTTTATGACATACAGACCCAATGGGTCAAATTTTTTTTAACTAAATTGAATCACCCTCTAGTTCATTTAATATGATTGTTGCAACTACTGTACATAAATGCTTGCAAAAGACTGTTATATAAGGTAATTTCCAAATTGCTTGTTTTTGATCATCTTCACTTTTCATCATTTCTCCAGATTTATCATCAAGAAGCAAACACCTGAATCTGTTATAAAATGTAATTAGTATTCCTGCTAAGAGTGCACATTTAGAAAACAGGAAGCTCAGGTCTTCCCTTTTATCTTTATTACAGAAGACTGC
Source organism: Tamandua tetradactyla (assembly GCF_023851605.1). Taxonomy (NCBI): domain Eukaryota; kingdom Metazoa; phylum Chordata; class Mammalia; order Pilosa; family Myrmecophagidae; genus Tamandua; species Tamandua tetradactyla. Next base: position 71,126,214 of record NC_135345.1, on the reverse strand, counting down.
TAAACATATTAATGAGAGAACACAATATGTTTCTTCAATTATATACATTTTTCTTTTGGTTACAGGAATATTGATTCTTCAGTGAAATGGCTGAAATAATCAGCATTCAATTTTACAGTGTCCTGAAGCAAATCACAGGCATAGAATTATTAATACCAATGGGTCATATATTTGGGAATTTATACTTTGATTTTTTAAATACAAATATTGCCTCAAAAGTATACTTAGTTCAAGGACTGGGGAACTTTCTGTTAGAGAAGACTGAATGGATGCAAGAGGGAATTTAAAGGCTTTTGGTGGGAGATTAGTTTCTCAGACCAGTTTTCTGGGTCCTAATTTTATCTTTATTACAGTCTACAGCCCCTCGATTCATTTGGTAATTGACAGACAATTCACATTGTTTTTGATATGATGAGATGATAGGGGCCTCTATTATAGATGGAAATTGTGCCCTGAAGGATTTTATTACCATGAGAATCAGAAGTTAAGTTTGGGGTGTTAGTAATAATTAGAAAAAAAAATCACATGATTCTTAGGAATAGACTGAAGTCTATACGAGAAACTCGATCCACACATTCATATATTATGACCTCCAACTTGGTTAAAATGTTGTCTTATTTAGCCTTCTGATGCAGGCTAACATGTATATTAGCAAATGTTAAAAATTATTTTGTAAAACATTTTTAATAAGAAAAGTTTTATTGTTTCTGTTATATCACAGCAAATGAGTGATTTGAAATGTTATTTTGGCTGGGACATATGGAAACTTCAATGTTTTCTACCAGAGAAAAACAATGAAACAAATTGAACTTTGAAGATGTTGGAAACTTGTTATATATTTTATTTTTCATAGAGAGATTCATTCCAATCTACAAACAATTATCCCAAAGACATACTTTGTATTGTGTATTCTTACCAGTTATCTCCTCTTAAATTGCACTGGGACTTTTCTTTCTTGTTTGCTTTCCATTCGGTGGTGTATTTGTAGGGTCAGACAGAGGTATTGGAATAGGAAGAAAACAATATCTAAACCATGGATACATTTTATTTATGAGTGATGGGTGTGGCCCAAGTGGATATTGGTAAGGAGGCCATAGAACTGTAAGGTGATTCACTGCTTTCATGACCTGATGGAAGGAAAAAATTTTAAAGGCTTGTTGTGTTCTTTACACAAGAGAGATATAAATAGCCTTTTAATACGTAAGACTTTATTTTCAAGAATATCATGTAGAATCTCTAAATAATTTACCCTTTCTATGAATATTAACTCAATTAATTTAGGTCATATTAGAAAATTACTTACAGATCACCATATCCATAGCCAGATTTGTCTGATAATTGTTTCTATCACTATAAGGCCAAGGAGCATGATGAGGGGCCATGAAATTTCTCCCTTTGGCGTCATGCAAGGTCTTTTTTCAAACCATGTGTTGGAAGCAGTCACTGTCTCTTTCATCTTTCCTCCCTCTCTCCCTCTCCGTCTATCTATATCCCCATCAGTCTCTGCATCCTTAACAGTCTGGTTATAATTATGGTCTCAAAGCTATGCTTCCTCTTAGATAACAATATTTCCACAAATGCAAATAAATCTGTCAACAAGCTCCTTCTCCAAAATTCATTCTCTTCTCCTGAAACAATTTTGTTTCATTTATTGCTTAAATAAAAATGATCCATTAGTGAATTTACCCCTGGCGGAATCATCAATGCTGTCCTACGACTAATCCTCAAGTTTTAATTATTTATTTTTTTTTAGCTTCTCTGGCTTTGTGAATTGAAGCAGAGTGTATCCATGAGGAGTTATGAGCCTTTACTAAGTTAAATGAATCTAATAAACATGATTACAACCCATGTGTTCAAAGAGTGATTCAAGTTTCAGCCTGGATCCCCAAGTCACATGAAATGCTGAACTGATTACTTTTAAACAAGCAGAGCCTAAGCCACCAAAGTATAACCTGTGTTGATTAAGTGCTAATACCTAAAACTCATAACAAATGTTTTTAAGCACTGCTAAGGATATTTCACATGGGAAGCTTATTTGCAAACAAGAGGAAAAGTAATTTACTCTTTGTTTTTCTTGTTTTGGGTCCTGTGCAATCTAAATCTCAAACAGAAAAATTACTTCCTTTGCACTGCTGATGATATGCAAATACCAAAATATATACATAAACATGAAGGAAATAATTTGACTATTCTCTATATAATATTGTTTGATAATATCCATATTTTAAAATCTGTGATAGGATTGTTCAAGCACCATTGTAGAAACTATTTTCCTGAAAAATTAACTATGCATTGTAAATGGCTCAGCTACCATTTGTGGAATTGAACTATATACTGAACAGTATATCATTTACAATATCTTCTAGAATATGACACTAAATGGGAAAAAGTGCCAGTCATGCTTATAAAGTAGAATAGAGTTGTAGAGAAAAGAAATACCTGAGATTCATGAACAAACCAAAAAAGTATAAATATTCTGGGATGTAGAAATGAATAATCACAAGGAAACCAAAAGTTACAGCCAAGATGGCTGTGATCAGAAGGAGAGTGTTCATCTTATTCTGAAATATCTAGGAAATCAGCTGAAAGATCTAATAATACAAATTCAGAAGATTGAGTCCTGGTAAAGATTATTTCTGATAGCTCTTTGGCCTTAGGCAAGTCACTTGGAATCTTAGGACCTCAGTCTGTCTGTTAATGAAGAATATGTTTTTAAGGAAATATCAAAGGTGCTTTCAATTTTATAATTATATTACATTAAGTCTTTTAAAAATAACATTCACATATTATTTAAGGATGATAATTCTCTATACGTGGTAATAATTATTTTTGGAATAAAATAATGTCTCAGTTTATATGTTTAATGTTAATATGGGTATATGAAGTTATTAAGTGATAATATGAAGTTCAAAACAGCATTCCATATAATAACATCCATGAAATTAATTTAGGTGCCAGAGTTATTTGTATTGGTATCCAGGCAGCCTCCCAAAACCCACGCTATATAGAGGGACCTATTTCATACATTTAGGAATGATATTTCCAAAGCAGTTTGCTCTGTTTTAATTTCCATTAGAGAACCCTTAAGCTACTGATTCAATATAATCTTTAATATTTACTATCTTAAAATATGTATTATCATGTATCATTTACAAACCTGCTAATAAATATTGAAGAAAATTAAGCTAAATTAAAGATTTAATCAATGGTGCTATTATAGATAATAATATATATTATATAATAATATATAAGAAATAGACAATAAAACTTAGAATTGTTCATATTCTTTAAAAGTATTTGATTAAGCTTTATATTGGCCCCATGTATATCATTAACATTATTTTAAACTCTATTGGGACTTCATCTTGTGCATAGGCCATATGTGTAGTTCATATCACATTTATATTGTCATTCAGAGGAAAAAATGACTTGAAATATCTTTTGTTAAATTTATTCCTAAATATTTTATTCTTTTGGTTGCTATTGTAAATGGAATTTTTTATTTGATTTCTTCCTCGGAATGCTCATTACTATTTATAGAAACACTACTGATTTGAGGGTGTTAATCTTGTACCCTGCCACTGTGTTGTACTCATTTATTATCTCTAGTACTTTTGCTGTAGATATTTTTTTATTTTGGCATGGGCAGGCACTGGGAATTGAACCTGGATCTCTGGCATGGCAGGCGAGAATTCTGTCTGCTGAGCCACCATTGCACCAACCAGTCTCTGTCACACCATCCTCTTTGCTGTAGATCTTTTTTTGAATTTACAACATATACATTCTGCAAACAGTGAGAATTTTACTTCTTCCTTTCTAATTTGGATGTCTTTTATTTATTTTTCTTATCTAATTGCTCTGACTAGAACTTCCAGCACAATGTTAAATAACAGTGGTGACAGTGGGCGTGCTTTTTGTTCCTGATCTTAGAGGGAAAGCTTTCAGTCTTTCCCCATGGCAGACAATTTTAGCTTTGGGCTTTTCATATAATCCTTTTATCATATTGAGGAAGGTCCCTTCTATTCTATCTTTGAAATGTTTTCCTCAAGAAAGGATACTGAATTTTTTCAAATGCCTTTTATGTATCAATCAAGATGATCATGTGGTTTTTCCTCTTTGACATATTGGTATGGTGCATTACACTAACTGATTTTCTTGTGTTGAACCAGCCTTGACTACCTGGAATAAATCCCACTTGGTCATGGTGTATAATTCTTTTAATGTGCTGCTGGATTCAATTTGCAAGTGTTTTTTTGAGAACTTTTTCATCTATATTAAAGAAATTTGTCTATAATTTTCTTTTCTTGTAATATCATTTCTGACTTTGGTAATAGGGTAATATTGGCCTCATAGGATGAGTTAGGCAGCTTTTTTTCCTCTTCAATGTTTTTCGTATAGTTTGAACAGGATTGGTACTAATTCCTTCTTGAAATCTTGGTAGAATTCACATGTGAAGGCATCTGGTGCTGGTCCTGGAGTTTTCTCTTTTGGGGGCTTCTGATGACTGATTCAATCTCTTTACTTGTGATTAGTTTATTGAGGTTGTCTATTTCTTCTGGAGTCATTGTTGGTTGTTCATGTATTTCTAGGAAGTTGTCCATTTCATCTATGTTGTCTAGTTTATTAACATATAATTGCTCATAGTATCCTCTCATTAATTCCTTTATTTCTGTGGGGGTCAGTAGTTATGCCCCCTCTTCCGTTCTGGTTTCATTTATTTGCATCCTTTCTCTCTCTCTCTTTTTCTTTTTTTGTCAGCCTAGCTAAGGGTCCATTGATATTATTGATTTTCTCAGAGAACGATCTTCTGTTTTTGTTAGGATTTTCTCAATTGTTTTCATATTTTCAATTTCATTTATTTCTGCTCTAATCTTTGTTATTTCCTTTCTTTTGGTTGCTTTGGGGTTGGTTTGCTGTTCTGTCTCTAGTTCTTCCAAGTGAACAGTTAATTCCTTGATATTTATTCTTTCTTCTTTTTTAATAAAAGCATTTAAAGCAATAAAGTTTCCTGTCAGCACCACCTTTGCTGCATGCCTAAATTTTGACATGTTGTGTTTTCATTTTAATTTGTCTTGAGGTATTTACTGATTTCTCTTATATTTCTTTCTTTACTTACTAGTTGTTTAGGAGTGTATTGTTTAGCCTCCATACATTTGTGAATTTTCTGGCCCTCTACCTGTTATGATTTCCAACTTCATTCCATTATTATCTGAGAAAATGTTTTATATAATTTCAGTCTTTTTCAATTTATTGAAATTTGCTTTGTGACCTGGCATATCCTTGACAATAATCCATGAGCACTTGAGAAAAATGTGTATCCTGCTGTTGTGGGGTGTAGTGTTCTGTAAATGTTTGTTAAATCTAGTTCATTTCTCATTCAAAATCTTTGTTTCCTTATTGATCCTCTGTCTAGATGTTCTATCCATTCTTGAGAGTGGGGAATCGAAGTCTTCAATTATTATGGTAGAGGTGTCTACTTCTCCCTTCAGGGTTGTCAGTGTTTGCTCATGTACTTTGGAGCACTCTAACTTGGTGCATAAATATTCATGATTGTTATGTTTTCTTGTTGAATTGTTCTGTTTATTAATATATGGCGTCCTTTGTCTCTTTTTATTGTTTTTTCATTTGAAGTCTCATTTATCTAATAGTAGTATAGCTACCCCTGCTTTTTCTTACTGTTTTGCAAGAAATATCTTTTTCCAGCCTTTCACTTTCAACATATTTTTGTTCTTGGGTCTAAAGTGAGTGTCCTGTGGAGAGCATATAGATGGTTCATGTTTTTTAATCCATTCTGCCAGTCTATATCTTTTGATTGGGGCAGTTTAATCCATTAATATTTCATGTTATTACTCTAAAAGCAGTACTTTCTTCTACCATTTTGTCTTTTGTCTTTTATATGTCGTCTAATTCTTTTCTCTCTTTACATTTATTGATAGTCTTCATTTCTACACTCTTCTCCAGACCGCTTTTTCCTTTCTTTACATATCTACCTGTCGTGCTCCCTTTTGTTTTTCTTATAGAACTGGTCTCTTAGTCAAATTTTCTCAGTGATTATCTGAAAATATTTTAATCTCCCCCTTATTTTTGAAGGATGGTTTTGCTGGGAATAAAATTCTTGATTGGCAGTTTTTCTCTTTCAGAATCTTAAATAAATCATACTATTGCCTTCTCACCTCCGTGGTTTCTGCTGATAAATCCACAATAGTCTTATTGACTTATAAGGACTATATATCCTTGTATATAATGGATTGTTTTTCTCTTGCTGCTTTCAAGATTCTATTCTCTCTATGGCTTTACTATTTGACAACCTGTTTAGTAAGTGTCTTAGAGTAGGTCTATTCAAATCTATTCTGTTTGGGGCACACTATTCTTCTAGTTTGCAAGCTGCTAGAATGTGATATACCAGTAATGGAATGGCTTTTAAAAATGGGAATTTATTAAGTTGCAAATTTACAGTTCTAAAGCTATGATTAAAGCAAGGCTATAGAAATGTCCCATCTAAGGCATCCAGGGAAATATACCTTGGTTTAAGAAGGCTGATGATGTTCAAGGTTACTTTCTCAACTGGAAAGGCACATGGTGAACATGGCAACATCTGCTAGCTTTCACTCCAGACTTCTTGTTACCTGAAGCTCCCCTAGGGGCATTTCCAAAGGTCTCCGGCTGCATAGGCTCTTGTTCTCGTGGCTGTCATGACTCTAAAGCTCTTTCCAAAATGTTTCCTCTCTTAAGGGATCCCAGTAAACTAATCAAACCCACCTGGAATGGGTGGAGTCACATCTCCCTCTAATCAAAGGTTAATACCTACAATAGGGTAAGTCACATCTCTGTGGATATAATCTAATCAAGTTTCCAACCTAAATGCTGGATTAAAAGTAATGGCTACCTCTACAAGATGGATCAGGATTAAATCATGGTTTTTCTAGGGCATATAATCCTTTCAAACTACCTTCTTTGATCTGTAATCTTATGTCTTTCATAAGAGATGGGAAATTTTCAGTGATAATTTCCTTCCTTAGCTTTTCTGCTTCTTTTCCCTTCTCTTTTCCATCTGAAACACTCATAGTACATAACACATGAATATGTGCCTCATGTTGTCATTTATTTCTCTGAGATCCAGTTCATATTTTCCATTCTTTTCCCTATTTTTCTTTGGTTTGTCAGATTTCAGATGTCCTGTCCCCTAGGTCGCTTATCCTTTCTTCATCTATTCAAATTTATTGTTGTAGGTCTCCATTTTTTTTTCATTTCTTCTATTGTGCTTTCATTCCCATAAGGGCTGCAATTTGTATTTTTTAAACTTTTGAGTTCTTCTTTATGTTTGCCCAATGTCTTCTTTATATCTTCCCTCAACTCATTTATGTGATTTTTGATGAGATTTTGCATGCCTGTTCAAACATCCTGAATTAGTTGTTTCAATTCCTGTATCTCATTTGAGGTGTTGATTTGTTTCTTTGACTGGGCCATATCTTTGAATTTTCTAGTATGACTCATTACTTTTTGCTGGCAACTAGGCATTTGACTTCCTTAATTAGTTAATTCTGGAGTTTGTTTTCACTCTTTCACTTAGGGTTTACTTGTTGAATAGTGTTATTCTCTGTTTATGCTTTAGCATTCAGTTCAACTTATTATAGACCTATAGCATAGGTTCTGTTTTACTGATCAGAAGTTTTAAGTTCTTGTTTTTTCTGTTTCTTATCCTGCCTATATGGAGCCTTTCTTTGAAGAAGGTCTCCTCAGATATGATCAACCCCATTTGAGCTTGGCCTGGATCCCCTTTTCTTGGGAAAGTTACACCCTTCATGGAATAGTCCACCTGACAGTTTGCTTTGTATCTCAAACATGCCTTAATTATCCCCTTACTTGGGACAGTATGGAGCCTGAGTGTACTGGAAGTTCTATCTAATGAGCTGTTAACAAGTTAAAAAAAAAGAAAAAGGCTTTTCAGAGCCAAATCCCCCCTCCCCAGGTTTGCCAAACAACTGCTAGGGTTTATAGTGATCTCTGTGTTCCCAGGCTCTGGGAACCTCTATGTGCTCCCTTTTCTTGTATTTTGTGCTGTCCAACTCAAAAAACCTCTGTTTTTCTTTCCATCGGTCCTGCCCCCTCTGTGCTAGGGTGAAAACTCCTGGTTCCTTTAGTTCTTACTCCAGAACTAAACCTTACTCCATGTTTATCTGCGCATGGGGCAGGTTTCATAGTCAGAATTTGTTAATTGACTCCTCATTTGGAGCTTGGTTTAGCTAAGTCCTTGCTCTAGTAAAATCTGTTTCTTTTCCCCTCAGGGAACCAGCATCTCATGTCCACTGGAGAGGGGTGCTGGCCTTTGCAGAATGGGAGTCTTACAGTTCCATGTGGTATCTCAGCCAATTCCACCCATTCCAGGCTGGTGTACAATGTGTGTCTGGTTACTGATGCCCCCCCAGCAGTTATTCTGTACAGTTCTTGGCGATTTACTAGCTTCTCTGGAGGATGAACTAAATTCCACACCTCTCTATGTCACCATCTTGCCCTGCCTCCTGGGTTTTTAATTCTTATTGGAATACCTTCAAGAGTATCATATCCTGGATTTCAATGTTTATTTCACAGAGATTAAATAATTCCAATTTTAGTACTCCTGCCTATACTGTTATCCATAGCTCTGGAGAAATCTATTCTTATCCCAGACTGGTTATAATGAAAACAAAGGTACAGACAACACAATGGTCTTAATAACTTAGGCCTTTGATTCAGTTTTCCTTAAATCAGTAAGATGAGGTTGATGCTTAGTAATAAGCAAAGTTTTATATTTACTCTGGGTTTGCACTGATTTTTTTTTCTAACTTGCAATAATAGTGACAGATTAAAGCACTAGTTAAAAGTATGATTTCTTAAACCAAATTCCTGGTATTCAATATCATGTCTGTCAGATGATAAAGTATGATAACTTATGCTTTTCTTCTTAACCCTTACAGAAATCAATTCTCAAAAGAACTCAGAAAAATAATAACTGGTAGCATGTTTTAAGGATTTCAAGTGTTGAAGCATGAACCTAAGCTCAAACTCTTCCCACAGTTCTCAACCCTGTTTATTCAACAACATACACCTTTTAAATGTTTGATGGGCATGTCAAACCCAATATATTCAAAGCTTAATTTATTACATTTTCCTACAAATCTATACCTCATTTTTATTTAATCCCTCATCTGAAGGTCACTCAGTCCACCAAGCATACAAGCCAGAATTCTTTCCTTGTCCCTATCTTCCATGCCTAATGGTCATATAAGATTTTTCCTCTTGTATAGTCTTCTATTCAACTTACTTTCCATCCTCATAGCCATTCCTTTAGTTTATTTCCTCGTTCCACCTCGACTGCTGCAACAGCCTCTTAGATTACCTATCTCCAATATTCTTTCTCTCCAATCCTTTTTCTGTAATAATCCTATAGTGATCCCTCTTAAGTAGATATCAAACATTTAAAAATGCAACTCATAGTTAAAAAATGCATTGTAAACATAAATCAGTGCACACACACTGAAACATATAACTGAAACAAAGGTTTTATAAAATAATTCCCACCTTCTGTACATGCAGAACAATTTATTCTTTTCTATTCTAGTCTAGTCTATTCCATTCTATTCTATTCTATTCATTTTGTTCTGTTCTATTCTTTTTTATTTCAGTCTTTTCTATTCTAGTCCATTTAATTCTAATTTATTTATTTTAAATTCTTGTAGAGACCAACAAAGTTGATTTTATAGTAAAAAGTGATAAAAATGGCAAAATGCTAACACTTGTGAATCTAGGAAAAATATAGTTGATTATTCAGTGTATTTATTCTTATGCATTAGAAGTTTTAAAATTTTTCAAAATATTGACAAATATTATTTGCATAAATATTTTTTCCCCTTATTGGGAAGCAGGCTTTTACAGGGGAGGGGTGAGTCATTCTCAATTCTTAGAATTCCAGTATTTAGCATAATGAAGGCCCAAAGTAATTGTTAAATAAATTATATGTTGTTCAAAGATTATGAGTTCTACTAATTTCTAATATACTTTGAAAGACTGGGAAAGCCAAGACATTTCTTTATGTAGGTAATAAAAAGGTCAGAAACTCTAATCTAAAATACTAAAAGCTAATTTTGTATGAAAAATTGAAAGTTGCCATCATGGAGTTCACTAGGCAACTGCGCAATATTTCTTGTGATTATTGTTCATAAACTAATTTTGGACTTGTGTATCAAGCAACACCTAAAATTATTTTTCAGTTAATTTTTTGTTCATAGTTACAGTTTTCAGTAGTTAATTTTAATCCTATGTGCAAACATGTAAACAAATGATATGTTTCAATTGTTTTAATGTCTTTGGTTGTGTGTCATTTTCCAAGGTCTTTTGAATATTTAGTTTTAGTCTACTGACTTTACAATATCTGGTGCTATGATATGCACCTTGTAGGAAATATATAATTATTAGCTGAATTGAATAAATAGTTTTCTCTTAACCATGTATTTACCTTCATAAAAAGGAATTTACTAGCTGATGGATGATCAGCTAAGATCCATCTCTCTTTACAGATTCTAATTTTTAAAAGTGAATCTAAATAAGTTGAGCATGAGAAAATTTTAAAATTTAATTTAATGTTAGTGGTGAGGAGAAAGAAGTTGCTGTTGAAAGCTCTATACTTACTTGTTTTATGCTTGAAATGACTTTTGTGGTTCATTTCAAAGTGAAGGTGTCACCTCTGGGTTTATAGAAGGGTTTGCATTTTTTTTTAAGTTCTTTGATCAAGAAATCTAACACAAGGAAGCTGTAAAATTCAGATGTTGGAATGATTTTCCCATATCAAACTGGATTTTAATAGGCACTTTTTAGTTTCATGATTTTCTGTTTCAATTTGTGATGGTCCATAGATAGTCTTGATTAAGCTAGCAGGTTGCATTGAACTGTGGTTATCCTGTTCATAAATTCCAGCTGCCATAATGCTACACAAATAGTGTATAAATCAGAAATGGATATCCCCAAGGTAAAAGAGGAGGAAGGTGTTTTAATTTTGATAGTCAGATAGGTCTATGTATTAGCCAGGGTTCTTTAGAGAAACAGAATCAGCAGGAGATATCTGTAAATGTAAAATTTATAAATATGTCTCATGTAACCGCAGGGATGTAGAGTCCCAGGTTTGTAGGGCAGGCCATGAGCTGGCAGCTCCAATGAAGTTCCTCAACAAGCTCTTAGGAGAAGCTGGCTAGACTACCATGGGGATATAAGGGTCCAAGATCTGTAGGGCAGGCCGCAAGCTTGCAGGTCTAATGAAGGTCCTCAATGAGCTCTCAGGAGAGGCTGGCTGACTGAAGTAAGAAGAGGGACTGTCTCTTCTGAATCCTCCTTAAAAGCCTTCCAGTGTTTAGGTTAAGCATCACTCACTGCAGAAGACACTTCCCTTAGATGATTACGAATCAATCAGCTGTGGATGCAGCCAATGTAATCATGATTTACATCCATGAAATGTCCTCTTAGCAACAGACAGGCCTGTGCTCTACCCAACCAGACAACCAGGCACCACCACCTGGCCAAGTTGACACATGAACCTGAGCATGATAGTCCACCCCTTGTCAATTTAGCAGCTATGCACATCACCTTAAACCATACTAAATCTCTAAATAGAAAATGATAACAGACACATTTATTCCTCACCTAACAGTGCTCAATTGTCCTGCGTATGGCTGGAAATGTATTAAATCTCTCCAGAATAGGGTGCAAGTCCTTGGGTAATATTCACTCTTAAACTTGATATCTTACAACTTAGATACTATAACCTGAACAAAGCAGCATTACAGTCCTTGTTTCTGTAACTGATCGTGTGGTCATAGTTCATATTTATTACTACGTTCTTCCACTACCCATTCCATGTTCCATTTGTCCTCAGCAAGCACTTCAACTGGATGTGCTCTTTGGCTGGGGTGATCCAAACCATCATTCCTGAAGTTTGAGAGCCTTTGATAGCCCTGCCTGAATTGAGTTGCAGTTTTCCATTGATTTTAATCATTGGTCATGGTAGTACTAAGAGACACCCTAGGGGATCTCCTATATTCCAGGAAAACTCTCCTTTACCTCCACTGTGCAGTTGCAGTCCTATTTTCCGCTTATACTCAGGGCCAATGACCCCAGCCAGTAAAATAATCCCCTTCTTGGCTTGTTGATCCAGGGGCATGAGTAGCCCAAAGTGACCAGGTGGAAGTCTGAGAATTTAGGCCAATGGAATCATTATTTCTCCTGGTGGAAGCACTCCCCCTTCTTGAAGTAAATCCTGTAGACCAGCATAGCTCAAGGGCGCAAGGACAGGAAACAAACATTTTCCTGGTGGATCACTAGGAGTAGTAATGAGTGGTGCCACTCCCATTTCCACCCCTCGGTTCCTGGACCCATGGATCCTGGCTATGGGAGAAACAGCACCATACAGTGGATGCTGATTCAGAGCATACACAGCCTCCTGGAGAATATTACCCCAGCCCTTAAGATACTGCCACCTAGTTAGCACTGTAATTGAGTTTTCAAGAAGCCATTTCACCACTCTATCAATCAAGATGCCTCTGAATGTTAAAGAATATGGTAGGTCCAGAGAATTCCATGAGTATGCTCCCATTCCCACACTTCTTTTGCTTGCAAGTGGGTTCCTTGATCAGAAGCAATGCTGTGTGGAATACCATGACAGTGGATGAGACATTCTGTAAGTCCATGGATGGTAGTTTTGGCAGAAGTATTGCATGCAAGGAAAACAAACCAATATCCAGAATATGTGTCTGTTCCAGTTAGAACAAGTCACTTCCCCTTCCATGATGGATGTGGTCCAGTGTAATCAACCTGCCACCATGTAGCCAGCTGGTCACCTCAGGGAATAGTGCCATATAAGGGGCTTAGTGTGGGTCTCTGCTGCTGGCAGATTGAGTGTTCAGCAGTGGCTGTAGCCAGGTCAGCCTTGATGAGTGAAGGTCCATGTTGCTGAGCTTCTGTATAACCTCCATCTCTACCACCATGACCACTTTGTTCATGAACTCATTGGGCAATGGCAGGAGTTGCTAGGGAGAGAAGCTGACTAGTATCCAGAGAACAGGTAATCTTTTCCACTTGATTATTAAAAACTTCCTCTATTGAAGTCACCCTTTGTTGCACATTCACATGGGACACAAATATCTTCATGTTTTTAGTCCACTCAGAAAGGTCTATCCACATACCTCTTCCTCAGACTTCTTTGTCACCAATTTTCCAATCACGCTCTTTCCAAGTCCTTGACCATCCAGCCAAACTATTAGCAACAGCCCATGAATCAATAAATACAAATGCACCTCTGATGAGTTCTCCTTCCAAGCAAAATGAAGAACCAGGTGCACTGCTCGAAGTTCTTCTCTCTGGGAGGATTGCCCCTCACCACTGTCCATCAGGGACATCTGGAAAGGGGTTGTAGTGCTTCAGCTGTCCACTTTTGGGTGGTACCTGCATATCATGCAGAACCATCTGTAAACCAGGCCCAACTTCTCTCTTCCTCAGTCAATTCACTGTAAGAAACTCCCCAAGAGGCCTTCGCTCTGGTCTGGGAAAGAGAAGGTAATGTGGCAGGAGTGCAGTCCATGGGCATTTGGGTCACTTCCTCATGTAACTTACTTGTGCCTTCAGGACCTGCTCTGGCCCTATTTCACATATACCATTTCCATTTGATGATGGAGTGCTGCTGCACATGCCCAACTTTATGAATGGGTGGGACAAACAACACCCAGCTCATAATAGGCAACTCAGGTCTTATGGCAACTTGGTGGCCCATGGTGAAGAGTTCAGGCTCTACTAAGGCCCAGTAACAGGCCAAAAGCTGTTTCTCAAAAGGAAAGTATTTATATGGATGGTAAGGCTTTACCCCAAATTGCTAATGGTCTGCATAGTGATTCTCCTAGAGGGGCCTGCCTAAGGCTCCAGACAGCATGTCTATTTGCCACTGATACTTCCAGCACCATTGGATCTGCTGGATCATATGGTACCAGTGGCAGAGCAGCTTGTACAGCAGCCTGGACCTGTCCCAATCCTCCTTTAGTTCAGATCCCCACTCAAAATTAACTGCTTTTCTGGTCACTCAGTACATGGGGTAGAGTAGCAGGAAGAATATGTTGTCTCCAAAGTCCAAAGAGACCTACTAGGCATTGTGCCTCTTTTTGGTCATTGGAGGGGCCAGATGTAGCAATGCATCTTTCACCTTAGAAGGGATATCTTGACATGCCCCACACCACTGGACACGTAGAAATTTCACTGAGGTGGAAGGCCCCTGTATTTTTTTTTTCATGGGCAGCTGATTTATTATATTTTGTTGCTGTTCCATATTACAGTTTGGACCAACTATTTTTTTTTAACTTTTTTTTATTAATTAAAAAAATTAACAAAACATTTAAATATCATTCCATTCTACATATGCAATCAGTAATTCTTAATATCATCACATAGTTGCATATTCATCATTTCTTAGTATATTTGCATCGATTTAGAAAAAGAAATAAAAAGACAACAGAAAAAGAAATAAAATGATAATAGAGAAAAAAATACTATACGTACCATACCCCTTATCCCTCGCTTTCATTTACCACTATTTCAAACTGAATTTATTTTAACATTTGTTTCCCCTATTATTTATTTTTATTCCATATGTTCTACTCTTCTGTTGATATAGTAGCTAAAGGGAGCATCAGACATAAGGTTTTCACATTCACAGAGTCTCATTGTGAAAGCTATATCATTGTTCAATCATCATCAAGAAACATGGCTACTGGAACACAGCTCTACATTTTCAGGCAATTCCTTCCAGCCTCTCCACTACATCTTGAACAACAAGGTGATATCTACTTAATGCGTAAGAATAACCTCCAGGGTAACCTCTTGACTGTGTTTGGAATCTCTCAGCCATTTTACTGAGAGATTTTGTCTCATTTTACTCTTCCCCCTTTTGGTCGAGAAGGTTCTCTCAATCCCTTGATGTTAATTCTCAGCTCATTCTGGGGTTTTTCTCAGTCCCTTGATGCTGAGTCTCAGCTCATTCCAGGATCTCTGTCCCATGTTGCCAGGAAGGTCCACACCCCTGAGAGTCATGTCCCATGCAGATAGGGGTAGGGTGGTGAGACTGCTCGTCGTGTTGACTGGAGAGAGGGGCCACATCTGAGCAACAGAAGAGGCTCTCTTGGGGGTGACTCTTAGGGGTGACTACTAAATTTTAAGTAGACTTGACCTATCCTTTGTGGGGTTAAGTTTCATGTGAATAAACCCCAAGACTGGGGGCTCAGCCTACAGCTTTGGTTGTCCACACTACTTGTAAGACCCCTGTATTTTTCATGGGTTTATCTCCCATCCTCTGATACACAAATGCCTTACCAATAAGTCTTGAGTAGTTGCTACTTCTTGCTCACTAAGTCCAATAAACATGATATCATCAATATAACGGACCCGTGTGATGCCTTGTGGGAGGGAGAAATGATCAAGGTCCCTGAGGACAAGAGTTGATATACCCATGAGATAGGACTGTGAAAGTATATTACTGACCTTGCCAGCTGAAAGTAAACTGTTTCTGGTGGTCCTTACTAATAGCTATTGAGAAAAAAAGCATTTGCCAGATTAATAGCTGCATACCAGGTACCAGGGGTTGTATTGATTTGCTCAAGCAATGATACCACATCCAGAACAGCAGCTGCAATTGGAGTTACCACCTGGATGAGCTTATGATAATCCACTGTCATTCTCCAAGACCCATCTGGTTTCTGCACAGGCCAAATAGGAGAGTTGAATGGGGATGTAGTGGGAATCACCACCCCTGCATCCTTCAAATCCTTAAGAGTCACACAAATCCCAGCAATCCCTCTAGGATCTGGTATTGATACTGATTTATTATTTTTCTAGGTAGGGGAAGTTCTAGTGGTTTCCACCTGACCTTTCCTAACTCACTCCATGAGTTAGGAGCCAATGTAAGGATTCTGCCAGTTGCTCAGTATGTCTATTCCAATTGTGAATTCTGCAACTGGGGAAATCACTATAGAATGGGTCCAGGGGCCCATTGTTTGATGGACCTGAGCTAAAACTCCATAGATTACCTGACCTTCATAAGCCCCCACTCTGACTGGTGGACCAGAGTAATGTTTTGGGCCCCCTGAAATTAATGTCACTTTTGAACCAGTGTCTAAAATAATCCCTGAAATATCTGATCATTTGCTTTTCCTCAGTGCACAGTTACCCTAGTAAAAGGCCACCCATCTCCCCAGGGAAGGCTTGGAAGAAGATTAACAGTATAAATCTGTGGCATTGTAACAAGGTCCTCCCCCAAATGACCTCCTTTGACCTCCTTCTCATTCAAGGGACTCTGGGTCTGTAACCTGTTTCAAGTTGGGAAGTTGATTAAGGGGCCGTGACTGTCTGTTTTTTGTAATTTAAGTTAGACGTCTGTTTATTTGACCTAGAACTCTTTTGCTTATACAACTCAAACAAGAATTTAGTAGACAGTCCATCTATCGTACTTTGAGGTACCCCATGATCTATTAGCCAACACCACAAGTCTTTTATTTTGACTCCTGCTTTGAGTCTGCTGTCCGTTATGATAGCCACGTCCACCCTGTCTTTGGTGATTGAGTACTGCCACCTGGCTTCTGCCAACTCAGGATCTGATCATCCCCATTGTGTTTAAGGATACCTGCTCAGTGACAGCAATTCCCACAGTAATATTTGACCTACAGAAAAGGGCGACTACAGAGCTTTTCAGGGATAATGGAGCTAATGTTGCAAATTTATGTCTCACAGTTCTGATAAAATGTGCATCCTCTGGATATTCCTGGGATTATGAGCAGGCTTTCCGTAATACATCCACTCTAACATTCCAATCTCCCTAAGCCATTGGATCCCTCATCTACATTATACCATGGCAATTCTGGCATTTCAACCTCAGGTAATTTTGGCCACCTTTTGATCCATGTTTGAGCCAACCATCCAAACAAACTATTAATGCCTTTTCTAACCTCTCAAGCTATAAAATTGAATGCAGAGTCTCTGCTTAGTGGGCCCATATCAATAAATTCAGCCAGATCCAGTTTTATATTCCTCCCACCATTATCCCACACCCTTAAAATCCATTGCCACACATATTCCCCTGATTTCTGTATATATTAATCAGAAAACTCATGCAGTTCTTCTGGAGTATAATGTACCTCCTCATGGATGACACTTTGTACCTCACCTTTTGGGGCTTTTTGGGACTTTACTTATAGGTCTGGAAGTAATGAGGGGTGGTGGGCATGGGTCATGAGAAGAGTTAGAAGTATCTTCTAAGCCAATTGTTTCAGGGCATTTGTTTGCAGTTTCCTCTGGTGAAACAGGATTAATCACTCTATGGTTAGTCCCTTCAGGTGCAGGTTGGGTGGCCAACTCCTCAGGGCAGGCTGGAAGTGGAGTGGCTATGTCCTCAGGGCAGGCTATTACAGGGTTATCTAGAAAAAACTCTGCATAATCTAAGGTTTCATCCTCTCCCTTGCCATCATTATCAATCCATATGTCACCATCCCATTTTTCAGGGTCCCACTCCTTTCCAATCAATGCCTTCACTTTAATGGTAGACACCATGCAAAATTAAGTTTTCAGTTTATATTGTAAAGTTGCTACTCTAACAATAAGACTCTGAAATGATTTTCAGAGATCTCAAATCTGTGACTACAGGAAATAAGATTTTCCTTCAGGACACAGATAGAAACTTTTACATCTATCATATTGTACGTAAGCTTCTCATTTGAAGCCTTCAGCTCATCCCTATCCCTCATCAGTGAATACAGTGTATCTAACAATCCCAGGCAACATCTCTATACCTCTTAATTCCACAAAACTCTGTAAAGTGTAAAAAACATTATCCCCCAGAGCCTGGCTTTGTATAAGTGTTCTAGTTTGCTACCTGCCAGAATGCAATATGCCAGAAACAGAATGACTTTTAAAAAGGGGAATTTAATAAGTTGCTAGTTTACAGTTCTAAGGCTGAGAAAATGTCCTAATTAGAACAAGTATTTAGAAATGTCCAATTTAAGGCATCTGGGAAAAGATACCTTGGTTCAAGAAGACCGACGGTGTTCAACATTTCTCTCTCAGCTGGAAGGGCACATGGCGAACATAGCAGCGTCTGCTGGCTTTCTCGTGGCTCTTCCAAAAGGGATTCTCTCCCAAATGTTTCCTCTTTTAAAGGATTCCAGTAAGCAACTCCACCTTCAGTGGGTGGAGACACACCTCCATGGAAATCATCTAATCAAAAGTTACCACCCACAATTGGGTGGGTCACATCTTCGTGGAAACAATCAAAATGCTCCCACCCAGCAATATTGAGTGAGGATTAAAGGGCATGACTTTTCTGGGATCCACCACAGATTCAGACTGGTACAATAAGCAAAGCATTAGAAGAATCCAATGATGATATTTTGACTTTCTCTTTTGCCAGCTCACTCCATGGATTGGCAGTATCATTCTGATTATGAGAAACAGAGTCCTTAGTGCCTATAAGTCCATCAGAGTAGAAAACCAATAGTAAAAACCCATTTTTAAGATTTTGATTCTTAAGAACCACTCCCAGTACCAAGCTGTATTAGATAGTGTTCTCTAGAGAAACAGAATCATAATATAAAATTTGTAAAAGTGTGTGACATAACCATGGGGATGTAGAGTCTAAGATCTTTAGGGCAAGTCACAAGCTGGCAGCTCCACTGATGGTCCTCAATGAACTCTCAGGAGAGGCTGACTAGCTGAATCAGGAAGAGTGATTGTCTTTTCTGAATCCTCCTTACAAGCCTTCCAGTGATAAGACAGAAGACACTCCCCTTAGCTGATCACCAAAGCAATCAGCTGTGGATGCAGCCAATGTGATCATGATTTAAGTCCATGAAATGTTCTCATACAAACCGGCCAGAGCTCACCTGACCAGAAAACCGGGCACCAGCACTTGGCCAAGTTGTTACATGAACCTGACCATGGCAGCTTATATTTAGCTTTTCAGATCTTTCTTTTTACTAGTTTTAGGTGAAAAAATCAGACTCCTTTAGTCTCAATTTTCTCACCCGCAAAGTGGAGATAAGGTCAGTTAACTTTGGACTTGAAGACTAAATGAGATGACACATAGAACAATCATCATGTTTTCAGCTTCCTAATGATAAAAATACCTCTTCCTGCCACCAATTCTCAGAGCACCTCAGGTAATATAAAGGTATGTGAAAGCACTTAATAGAGTAATTGGAACAGGATAGGTGCTTAATGGTAGTTAAATCTGAATGTAAGTAGAGGAATTTTAAAACTAAGCAATATCAAAAGGGGATAATCTTTCTGATCGGTGATCTATAATTTTAAGTTCTCTTAGGGATAAATCTTTGTTGCTACAATCTAGGCTGAATTTAATCTCTACACAACCTACTATGTGTTATCTAATAAACTAATTTAGCCTGAATTCATACAGTAAAAGCTTCTGTGGCTTTCTTGTGATAATATAGATTTAAATGGCTAGAATCTAATTATCAGAAAAGCTCCTTTTGTACAGTACAAAAATTATAGACACAAGAATATCCTTTGCATTGTCCTTAGCACGTGGACTGGACAATTGTAAACTCCGGAGGAATAACCAAAACTGTTTTGCCTGGGAGAATTTGGGAGGAAGACATGAGAGTGGCCTTCAGAGGATGGACAAGCTCTCAAATGAAAGAGTGCTTCATAGTTAGGGGGACTCAGATGGCGGAAGCAAAACTTAATATATAAAGATATCAAAAGGAAAAAACTCTTTAAAACAAAACAAAAAAAGCCCTGCAAATAGCTAAAGGAAAGCTGGGTGACCACAGACTGAGGTGTCACAGAGGGAATTTTTGTATAGTGAATGGAATTAGTGAGATGACCTTTCTGTATCTTTCAATGACAATATTCTCATACTGGGTGGTAACAAGGATGAGAATACCTACAGAAATAGGCAGAATGATCAACTAAATGAAGAAGTCCAGGCCTGTTATCATTAAAGGGTTAGTATTAGTGGTGGGAAATGCCCAGTGTAAGCCACAGTATGAGAAGACCTTGGGTTAACTCATTATTACATCAGTAAAAGAACAGCAGTATCATGATCCACATCTTGTGGCCCACAGAATTTGTAGAAAAGCAACCAGAAACTCTCTCTTCTGTGAAATGAAAACCATGAAAAATGATCCCACCTTTAATAGGCTTGCATGTGTCAGTACTAAGGAGGATTTTTCATTTAAATACGTCTGTGATGGACTCAGACAAATTAATCCTTACACTGTCTTCCAAGCTTCTGCAAACATTATCTATCCAACAAAAATTAAGATTAGTAGATGCAAACTCCTGAAAAAAATTAGAATCCTGTGTGTACGTGTTGTAGAGTCAGAGAGGTTGTCAGTTCCCCCTCTCCATGGCACACGTGGCTCCTGAATGCCAAAAGGGAAAGTGATAGCAAGGCTCTCAAGTCCTGGGTTCTTTGTGTTTGCCACTGGCATGGGCCTGGATTAGTCTGGCACTGAGTATGGGTTTAACAGATACTTTCTGGATGGATGTATTAATGTCTTCAGAACTTGCATTGGGCATTTCCTGGTGTTCTTTAGCAGTTATACCTTAGCATGAAGTCCAAATGCCAACAGTTGAAGAGCCCCATTTACTAAGTTTGCCCCACAGTCATGAAACATGAAATTTTACTAGCATAATTTAAATTTTACATGAAATTTTCTTAATGATTTTATAATTCTCATATGACGTAAATCATTGTAATTGCCATATTTGACATAAATTAGAAATAGCTTATGTAATCCATTCCAAATTTCTCTTTTCCTTTGTAGAATGTATAATCTCTTTTCCCAAGTTAAAACTAATATTGCTTTAAATATAAAAGCTTGGAAAAAGACCACTTCTGTCTACTATAACACTTTTTCTAAAATGTTTGATTTACCTAAACATTTTATCTAAAACCTCATTTACTGTATTGTGACATGTTTGTGTTAAAAAGAACTCTGTAAACTGAACTTCTGTGATTTGTCCTGAATAGGCATTTGCTCCTGACATCTGTTCCTCTTCCAAATGTTAAGAGAATGGCCTACAGAATCAATTATGCTGAGTCTCAATTCAGCCTCTCCCTTTATTTGGATTGTTTTTCTTTACCTTTTATAACAACCTATTCATTTGTCATGAAATTGACAATAATAAACTTTTCTCCTATTTTTCTCCCTAGCTTTAGCAACCTAAATAAAAACAATGTTTTCTCTAGGACCGTGTGATGAAACTAAAAGACTTGGACTTGAATTGTGGGTCCTTCAGGCACACATCTGATATTCTCTAAATTGGTGTTTCAAAATTTAAAGGTTTTTTTTTTAATTTCCTTATTTTTACCTTTAGACTATAAAATTTTAAGAAGGTTTCTGCATTTTTAACAGAGATTCTAATTATACTGAATCCTGAAGTTTCCATAGAATTAAAAAATGATCTATTAGTTTTATGTTCTATAAGGTAACATTTTCAAAATGCTTATATAGTAGAAGCTGTCACAAATGCATTACACATATATGTTATGCATGTATATGTATATATTTTTCATATTTTAGCACTAGCTCTATGGGACAAACAAATCAATTAACCATGCTTTAAAGGCTTAGAAAATTAGTATCGAAAACAAAAAATCTGGTAAACTGTGTACTTGGAATTCAGGATTAGTAAGTGCCTAACCACAATACAAGGAATATTAATTAGAGAAACATCCTACTTAGTAAATCATAGGAAGGGGCTCTGCAGAGATTTTAAATGCTTGCATAATCTGTTGTTTTCATACTGTTATCAAAAGAGGTTACATCCAAACCTGTTTTTAAAAAAGGCTGCAATATAAAATAAATCTTTTCATTTTATACATTTGGAAATAGTTGCAAATGATAACCAATAAGAATTTAATGTACAGTATAGAAAGAATTGTTTCAATTCAACAACAAAAGGGCAGTGCAATTAAAAGATGAACAGGGAGTTGAATAGACATTTTTCTAAATAAGATATAAAAATGTTTGATAAGCAGAGAAAAAATACTCAACATCATTAGCTGTTAGGGAAATGCAAATCAAAACCACTATGAGATACCATTTCGTACCCACCAGAATGGTTACTATTTAAAAAAAAAGGAAAATAACAAATGTTGGTGAAGATGTAGAAAAATAAAAACCCTAGCACATTGTTAGGAATGTAAAATGGTATAGCTATGGTGCAAAACACTTTGGTTGTTCTTCAAAATGCTAAACATAGGACCACCATATGACCCAGCAATCCTATTTTTAGGAATATATACAAAAGAATTGAAAGCAGAGACTTGAACAGATATTTGTATACAAATGTTCATAACATTATTATTCACAATAGCCAAAATATGGAAGCAATGCAAGTGTTCATCAGCAAATGAATGGATAAACAAGATGTGATATATAGATGCAATGGAATATTACTCAGCCATGAAAAAGAATAAAGTTCTGATACATGCTACAACTTGCATGGACTTTGAAGACATCATTTTGAATGAAATAATCCATATAGATATGGGAAGATATTATGAATTTTACTTATATGAAATAAACAGAATATACAAATTAATAGAGACAAAGAGTAGATTGCAGGTTATGAGGGGTGGGAGGGTAAAAAGAATGGAATTAATGCATAATGGGTTTAGGGTTTCTGTTTGCAGTGATGAAAAACTTTTGATAATTGATAGTGAAGGTGGGGATAGCACAGCATTGTCAATTGTATACTTTGGAGTTGTTGAAGTGAGAAGTTTTAAGTTGTATATATGTTTCCACAATTCAAAAATAGAGACTAAATAGACATTGACAACTAAATGTAATGCATGATCCTGGACTGGATCTAACAGAGAAGAAAAATGCCCAGAAAGATATTATGAGATAATTGAAAAAAAAATTGGAATATAGACATGCTTTATATCAACATTAAATTTCTTGAACTCACAACTGTAATTAATATGGTTACATAAGTGACCATTATTATTATTAAGGAATGTACATGAAGTATTAAATGTTCAAGTAGCATCATGTATGCAAAATACTCTGAAATGTTTAAAAGACTGATTGGACAGGTGGGTGGGTAGATAGATAGAGAAATAGACAGATAGGTAGATAGATGGTATAGAAAACGTGGCAAGATGTTAAAAATAAGAAAATAAACAAAAGACTTGAACATAACCTTGAAAAAAGGAAGCTATACAAATGGTCAATAAGCACAGAAAAAGTTCTAACATTATTAGTCATCAGGTAAGTGCAAATTAAAACCATGGGAGCCCTCTTCATACTGAGTAAAATGGTTAAAATTAAAAAGACAGACCATTCTAAGTGTTAGCCAGAAGGTGGTGTAACTAGTAGTCTTGTACCTTGGTGGTCAGAATATAAAATGGTACTTCCACGTTAGAAAACTGTTCAGTAATTTCTTACAGCATATTATGTCTCTGAGGATATAACTCCATATATTGCTATTTATTCAAGAGAAACAAAAACATGTATCTATAAAAATCTTGGATAAGAAAATTCATAGAAGTTTTATTCCCAATGGTTAATAATTGGAAATAATCCAGATATCCAATAGGAGAATAGATGCAGAAAATGAATGGATAAAGAAATTAGGTTTGGACAGGTCCTCAGAAAGTTAAGTGTAGAATTATCATATAACCCAGCAACTCCACTTCAAGGTATATACCCAAAAAAATTGAAAGCAGAGACTCAAATAGGTATTTGCACACTGATGTTCATAGCAGCATCTTTACAATTCCAAAAAGATGGAAGTCACGTAAGTGTCATCAATAGATGATCGAATATAAAAATGTGGTATATACACATGATGGAATATTATTCAGATCTAAAAAATGAATGAAATACTGATATATGGTTACAACATGGATGAACCTTGAAGACATCAGGTTGAGTGAAATAAACCAGACACAAAAAGAAAGATATTATATAATCTCATTGAAATGAACTAGTTAGAATAAGTAAATTCACATAGTGAGAAATTAGAAAACAGTTTACTAGGGGCTGGGATGTGGATAGGTTTTGGGGAGTTAATATGTAATCGGTTCCGAGTTTCTCTTTGGGTTGATGGGAAAGTTTTGGTAATGGATGATGATTTTGGTAGCACAACACTGAGAATGTAATTAACATCACTGGACTATTTATTTGAATATTGTTAAAAGAGGAAATTTTAGGTTTTATACATTTTACTAGAATACATTAAAAAAAATTAGATTGTACAATGCAGTGAACACTAATGTAAATGATGTACTATAGTCAACAATATAATTATAATAATATTGTTTCATCAATTTTAACAAAGTTACCACACTAACACAAAGTGTTAATAATGGGGGTTTATGGAAATTCTGTATTTTCTGCATGATTTTTCTATAAACTTACACCTTTTTTAATAAAAAAATTATAAAAGTAATTGTGTGATATAACATAATTACTTAGGCAATAGCATGTTTGAATCACAGAAGCATTATGTTGAGTAAAGGATGACAGAAACAAAAGAGAACATAGTATGATTAATTTACATCACATTCTAAAGCTGACAAAACTGATTAATTAATGGTGCTAGAAATAAAAATTAAAGTAGTTGCCTGACACGAGAGTAAATAGAAAAGGTAAGAAAGAACTTCTGGGCTGATGAAAATGTTCTATATTTTTTATAGGATGCTTGGTTATATGGTGTATACATTTTTCAAAACTCATCAAACTACAAATTTAAAATCTGCACTTGAAATATTATTAGGCTATGATGAAATTGAATGTGATACCATGTTGAGGTCAGTTCATGCATGGATTCTATATGTCAGTCTTAAACTAATTAGTGAATACTGTTATAATTCATTTAAATAGAAAGCATCCAACTGAAGTGGAATTGGTAGGGAAAATTTGAGGCTACATTGTAGATTAACAAATCTAAGCAAAACTGGGTTTTGGGAAATTATTCTGCATAAAACATCTTTAGTCAAAGTTGCCAAGATGTAAATGCTTTCTACTGCTCTGCCTTTCTTTTACTGGGTTTGGAAGGAACAGAAAGGCGTCAGATAAACAAACAAGAAACATAGTTCTAGACCAGGAACAAGACAAGGATGCCCCTGTCACCACTGTTATCCAACATTGTGTTCGAAGTTCTAGCTAGGGCACTTTAGACAAGAAAAAGAAATAAAAGGCATCCAAATTGGAAAGGAAGAAGTAAAACTTTCACTGTTTCCAGATGACATGATATTATATGTCAAAAGTCTCCCAAAATCTACAGCAAAGCTACTAGAGCTAATAAGTAAGCACAGCAAAGTAGGTAGTAGGGTATAAGACCAACACCCCGAGCCAGTACTGTTTCTATATGCTAGTAATGAGCACTCTGGGGAGGATATCAAGAAAAAAAATTCCAGTTACAATAGCAACTGAAAGAATAAAATATTTAGGAATAAATTTAACCAAAGCCACAAAAGACCTGTACACAGAAGCTACAGGAAATTGTAAAAAAAATCAAGGAATCCCAAAATGAATAGAAAGACATACCATGCTCATAGATTGTAAGACTAAATATAGTTAAAATGTCAAGTTCTACCCAAATTGATTTTTAGATTCAATGAAATACCTATTAAAATCCCAACAACTTACTTTGCAGAAATTGAAAAACAATAACCAAACTTATTTGGAAGGACACAGTGCCCCAAATAGCTAAAAATACCTTGAGAAAGAGGAATAAAGTGGGAGATCTCACACTACCTGGCTTCAAAGCATATTATAAAGTTACAGTGGTCAAAATAGCATGACACTGGCATAAAGATGGATATACTGACCAATGGAATTGAATTGAGTGTTCAGAAATAGACCCTGTCATCTACAGATAATTGATCTTTGATAAGGTGGTCAATCAATTCAACTGGGACAGAGTAACCTTTTCAATAAATGGTGTTTGGAGAACTGGATATCAATATCCAAAAGAATGAAAGAGGACCCATACCCCACGCGTTATATAAAAATGAACTCAAAATGAGTTGAGTTAAGACCATAAAACTTTTAGAAGAAAATGTAGGGAAACTTCTTATTGATCTTTTGATAGGAGGTGCTTTCCTTTATACTCAAAGTGCAAGCAAAGACGAAAGAAATAGATAAGTGGGATCTCCTTAAAATTGAACACTTTTGTGCATCAGAGAATTTTGTCAGGAAAGTTAAAAGTATGACAGCCTACACAATGAGAGATAATATTTGGAAACCATATATCAGATATGGGTTTAATATCCAGAATATAAAACAAGATTCTACAATTCTACAACAAAAAGGCAAATAACCAAATTAAAAAATGGGCAAAAGACATGGAAACTTTTCAGAAGAGGAAATACAAATGACTCAGATGCTGAACCTCACTGACTTAGGGAAATGCAAATAAAACCACAGTGAAATGTCATCTTACACCTATTAGAATAGTCATTATCAAAAAAGCTGAAAATGACAAGTGCTGAGACAATGTAGAGAAAGAGGCACACTTACTCATTGTTGGTGGGAATGTAAAATGGTGCAACTGCTCTGGAAGGCAGTTTTGCAATTCCTCAGGAAGCTAAGTGTAGAATTGCCATATGATCCAGCAATCCCATTACTAATTATGTGTTTAGAGAAACTAAAGGCAAGGACACAAACAGATATTTTCACAGTGATATCACAGTGATATATTCATGAATATCAAGAGACGGAGACAGCCCATATGTCTGTAAATGAACTAGTGGCAAAGCAAAATGTGGAAAACACATATGATGAAATATTACACAGCTGAAAGGCAGACTAAAGTCATGAAGCATGTAACAACATGGAAGAAAATTAAAGACATTGTACTGAAAGAAATTAGTCAGAAACAAAAATTCGAATACTGTATGGTCTCCCTAATATGAACTGTCATTAATGAGTGAACTTTGAGAGTTAAAGTTGAGGACACAGGTTATCAGGATATAGAAAGAGGGTAGAGATTTTGCATTTGTTGCTGAAGGAGTACAGAATGTTCAACAGGATTGATTGTAAAGATCTAGAAAGGGATAGCACAATATTATCTGATGGTAGCACAATATTGTAAGTACACTGAATGATGCTGAATGTGAGTATAGTTGAGGGAGAAGGACTGGGGGCTTATATGACACCAGAAGAAAAAATAGAGGATAAAAAGTGGGATGGTATAACTTAATGATGCCTAAAGTGAACGATAATGGTGATTAAAATTTAAAATATAAGAATGTTTTTGCTTGAGGGAGAATATATGAATAACAACACTGCAAAGTGTTGAAAATGGGATGGTATACAGAGAAAAGTGCAATCAATTAAACTAGGGTCTATAGTTAATGGTAATATTGTAATATGCTTCCATTCGATGTAATAAAGGCATTATGCCAAAGCTAAATGTCAATATGCAGGGGATACAGGGGAGAGGTATGAGATTCTTTGGAGAAGAAATGGAAACGCCCTCATATAGATTGGGATGGTGAATGCATGAATATGTGATTATACCATTAATTCTTTTACTTAGCTTGGATTTTATGGTGTGTGAATAAAACTGTTTAAAAAGGAACAGAGAAGCCATGTGACAGTGGCTCAGTAGCAGAAGTCTCGCCTGCCATGCTGGAGACCCGGGTTCAATTCCCAGTGCCTGCCCATGCAAACAAACAAACAAAAATGAACAGAGAAATAGAAATAAGTATAATGTGCAAAATCTGAGAATTGAATTCAAGAGCATAGGTTATCAGGTGTATGACTATTGTAAAGTTTCCTATACTGTAAGCTCTTACAGCAGTCATATCTATTCCAGAATTGTAACATTTCTAAATTCTGTGATGCTGAGCTATTTGTGTATAATCTGGTCATTCTCTAGGTATTTGTGTGACACCTGAGACTCAGAGCTAAAATTCTGCAACTTTGAAAGTCAATATTACCCCATATAGCAAACGTTAAAAACACTGAAAAAGTGATTAGACTTTTATTAGAAATATGAATGAAGCTGATCTGGGTAATACTAAGGTAAATCAGACTAAAGGGTAAAAGATGATATTGACTGTATTTTAAAACTTCTGTGGGAGACCCAAGGACGATATGTGTATTTCATGCAAAATTTATATTTTCAGTAGCACACTATCTAATTTAACTTGTATAGTAAGTTTATTTGAACACCACAAAAACATGAAACCTTGAATAGGGAATGAGATCTTGTTGGTTTTTACAGGTTGATGTGATGCCCTGATACCTCCCATAGAATTCTGGGTGGAAGATTAAAAAGTATTTCAAAGCCCCCTTGAGGGACTGGGGAAAAATGTGGAAATATTAGACTTTACCACCTGAGAAAGCCCCGATTTTCTCACAAGCGTTGGAGACTGCCAATTGGATGGTCCAGGGCCTTGATCTTGGGGCTTGCCCTTATGAAACTTATTCCTACAGAGAATAAGCTAAGCCTACCTATAATTATGTTTAAGAGTCACCTCCAGAAAGACTCTTCTGGGTTCAAATGTGGCATCTCTTGCTAAGCCAACTCTGCAGGTGAACCCACTGCCCACCCTACTAAGTAGGACATGACTTCCCAGGGTGTAAATCTTCCTGGCAATGTGGGACATGACTCCTGGGGAAGAGCCTGATCCTGGCAATGTGGGAAAGCCTCCTTGACCAAAAGGGGGAGGAGAAATGAAACAGAATAAAGTTTCAATGGTTGAGAGATTTCAAATAGAAATCTCAAATAGAGAGGTCATTCTGGAGGTTATTCTTATGCAATATAAAGATTTCCCTTTTCAGTTTCAGATAACCAGAGGGAAGTACCTGAAACTGTTGCATTCTAATTCAATAGCCTTTATTCTTGAAGATGATTGAATAACTATAGAGCTTTTAAGGTGTGTCTGTGTGATTGTGAAAACCTTGTGACTGACACTCACTTTATCCAGTGTATAGCCAGATGAATAAGGACAAAAAGATATAAAATTAATAAAAAATAGGGGCTATGGGGTGTTTTGGAGTTCTTTTTTACTTTTATTTTTATTCTTATTAAAAAAATTTTTTGGAGTAATGAAAATGTTCAAAAATAGGTTGTGAAGATGAAAGCACAGTTATATGATGATACTGTGAACCACTGATTGTACACTTTGCATGATTATGTGGTACGTGAATATATAATCTATCTTAATAAGAAGAACAAATATTTCTTCATATGCATTCTGGTGCTGTTTCCACAAGTGGGACACACTTTTGTCTTCCTAAATGTCTTGACAAAAATGATTAAACTTTAAGTGTTTTATACAATATTTGAAAGAATATTAAAAATATAGTATTTAATATTTTAAAATATTTAATATTCTTTAATGTTTAATAAAATAGTTCATTGATGTTATTATGAATCCAGGTAGCAAACATGGTTATTGAAGATCAATATCTTAACAAAACTCAGCATCTTCCTGTAGTAGAGTGAGTACTGAGCAGAAATTAGGGAAGTTATTTTTACGCTGTCACACAGTTGCATCTATTAAAATTACCCGGAGTAATAGTTCTCATTAATATTGTCTAGAATAGAGAACTAAATTCAGCATATTTATCTTGACATTAGAAATATTGTCATTAAATTATTTATTCTTGATGTAATTCTCAATGTTTAGCATAGCACTATTTTATTGTGTAATACTTACCTACTTTATGATTTTATGGGTTTAATGCCAAATTTAACAACCCCCATATTTTCAATGTATTTATTATTGCATCCCCTAATATTCTCCAAATCTTGCCTTTATTATAGCTTGATGCTTAGAGTTTTGCAATTTCCCTGAGTTTTGCTCTATTCATACAAAATAGCTATGCTTTGCTCATCATTTCTCTTTAGTCTCCATTATTCTCCTCCTTAAGTAGTTAGAATGAATTTCTTGATATAATTTTTACAACGACCTCATGAAATCTTGGAAACTTGAGGCACCATGTTCAGGGCTGCTGAAAACCTGAGCTCTATCAGATATCTGATGTTTAGCTCCATCTGTCATGTCCCATATTAACAGATCAATTACAAAAAATTATATTCATTCAACACATTAATTTAGGGAAAAAGGATGCAGCATAAGACAAATGTGGAATAAGTGATTATTGGACAACTCTTACATAAGATGAGTAGCAGATTACAGGGTCATAACATAACTAGATGCTAGAACAGATAAAGTTCTAGAAACTGTGATCAAGTTGTAGTATTGGAGAATATTTACCAGATTAGTATGAAACCACCTAATACACATTCATTTATTTATTCATCCACTCATTTTTCTTCTCATACACATATACACACAAGCACACCTACATACCGATATGTAAAGCATATTGAATATCAATTTTCCTTTTTCTTTACAATTTCAACTGAGGGCCCAAAGCTGAGAAGATAAGCTCTCATATTCACAAGAGAAGTGGTAAAATGAACATCTGAGTATTTCACGTGAGCCAGATGTTTTACATATGATATTTCATGCCATACTTGGAGAAATTCTAAGCTGTAGGTGTTTTTATCTGCATTTTACAGCAGAGGAAGCAAAGATTTATATAGTTTAAGTGACTCGTTGAAGACTCAATGCATTCAAAGTCAGATCTGAAAAAATCCAAAATCTATGCCTCTTCTCTATAGGGCACTGTCTCCCCAAACCAGCATGCATCTTCCTTTGGTTCTGAGGAGTTATCCTTTTTGGAAGACAGCCATCTCTCTATATAGCTGTACCCTAGCTTCACAGCCAGTCAAGCTCTATACTGCAAGTCAAACAAACAAGGTTATTATGTTTGATGATAAAGGTAATGGGTCTTGAAATTGACATATTATGTGATTTCTTTTTCACTTTGAGACTGTATTTCATTACAACTTTATACAGATATATTAGCATTATTGCAGTTTCTAGCTTGAAAATGAAAT
Source organism: Tamandua tetradactyla (assembly GCF_023851605.1). NCBI lineage: Eukaryota > Metazoa > Chordata > Mammalia > Pilosa > Myrmecophagidae > Tamandua > Tamandua tetradactyla. The sequence goes on along the minus strand of NC_135345.1, from coordinate 71,095,257 downwards.
GATGATTCGGGAGAACTGACTCTGTACAGAGTGCTTGTACAAGGTCTTTTTATGGACCTAGTCTATTTACTATTGTGTTGTCAGAGCTTACGCCAAACATATGGCATAAACAGTCATGATTCTTAAAAATTTATTTTGATATTTAAAAATCACTAAATTCCCATAAATATTGTCTGTGATAAAGGGAGAAACAAGCATTTTGGGAAGAACATACTTTCCCAGTCCTTCTAAAATTTAATTCCTCTTTTAATTTGGCATATATGAAACTCTTCTTTTGGTGAATATCTACCAAAGACTCTGAATGATTAACACATCTTACAATCCCCTGAGGCTATCAGTATTGGCCTAGTGAGAAAAGGACATTCAAAAGAAGTTCTTGTTAAATCTGAATTGAATTATATATTATTGATTATTAGTGAATAATTGTTGGCCTCTTTATTCAGAGTTAACACTATATATTCTACTACATCAACTCTTTCATTATTTCAAACATGACTAAGTCCTATAAATTAAGCTCTAGCTTTTATGTTTTACATTAGACAACAATTTCTCACATAAAATTAATCTTAGGGCAGGCCATGGTGGCTCAGTGGCAGAGGTCTCACCTGCCATGCTGGAGACTCAGGTTTGATTCCTGGCGCCTGCCCATGCAAAAGAAAAAAAAAAAAAATCTTAGATTGCAATACCTTCTCTTCCATGAGCTCTGGAAGTCTGTAGCAGTAGCAAAATCAGTGATTGTGCTAGGTTTTGGTGAAGACAAAGACATGCAAATGCCATCATTGGTATGCCTTAAGTTTATAATTTACTTTTATAAATATGGTATCTCTTCTCCTGCTGGCTATAGAGAATGAGTACGAAAACAAAGTGGTGACAGTTTCAAATATAAGGTCACAAGTTGGAAGAACATAAAGCAGCCGGATAGAGATGCAAGGAAAGATCTTATTTAAGAAACAAGTGCCTTTATTAGTTGTCAGGTGCATCAACTATCCTTTAGAAAGACTATGAATATGTATGAACAATGTAGTTGCCTCTCAATACTTGCTTTTAAACTAGGGTGCCTAGAAGAATACATGGCATAAATAGTCCTTCAATAAATATTTGATGAACTAAGTGAATTAATTTCTACTCGGCAAAACATTATAGGGCGAAGTAATAACTGTTGGCAGAATTGTATTAATATTTAGATTAAAATGAACAATAGTGCCGGAAACTAAGTTTTCAGTTGTTGAAAATTCACTGAGTGCTCTAAGAAATCTTACTCTCCCAGCTGTTTCAGGAACTGTGCTTGTGAAGGGGTCAGAGTCTGCTGGCCTCCCAGGATAACCTGAAAATCAGAAAGTTTTAAAAAGCCTAAACTTTTGCTCTTTAAAATTGTTACTTTGTCACTCAGGGAAGTTAAACACTCCCCACCATTGTAAATTATTTTATTAAAACAGAAATAGGCCTTTAGATTTCAGCTCCTGACATTAGAGAACTGGCCAGACCCAGCAGCTCTGCATCAGTGCTAGGAGCTGGCCTGGCATTCCCTGCTCAGCCATATCATTCTCTTACTGCTACACCAACCTCAGTTAAAGTCATCGTGAACATAATGAAGTGAGATAAAAAACAAGGCCACTTCACAGTCTTGTCTAAAGGAAGGTCATTGGGCAAGTAAAACAAACAAACAAACAAACATCCTCATAACCTGTCTAATATGAGTGACTGTTGTTTCTTTACCAACCATGGCTTTTGCCTCACTCCATTATTCTTGCCTTCTAGGTAAGAACTGTTAACATATCCAATCACAGAACTGCACTTGCTTCCTGAGAATAGCTGATCCAGCCCAAATGCCCTCTTCCTTGAATTCTCTCAAATTTGACCTAATGCAAGCCCAAATGCTCTAAGTCATTTTAATGTCTTCCTATTAAGATAGTCTACAGTTCCCCATGGCATGTGTTCTCACTTATTAAAATGAGTGGGTTAATCCAACTTTTGCTCAGCTATCGGGTAGATTTCTGGTGATCTTTGGCTGTAGGGCATTAATAGATATAATAGGTTATGAAGCAAGTAGTTTCAAAAGTTAACTTTTTTAAACAAAAAGTAAGTACATACTTACACATTCTACTTGTTACAAAGTATATCCAAATTGAGTATAGAATGGTATCTGTCATCTTTTTAAAAAATATATTAGATTAGTTCTGATGGTATTTGTCATGTTTTGAAATTTATTTTATTATCTTTTTTTGCCATAAGTTTTTGATAAATAGATTATTTAAAATTATATATTTTATACTCTATTAAATACTCCTTTTAAAATCAAATGTTCCAGGTGGTAAAAATTAATTTTTGTTAAATCATCAAGAATCTCTCTGATACTATATGATTTCAAGGTTAAAAACTCTCTCTCTTTAAATTAATATGACTTTATTATAATTGCTATTACCAATCATTTAAAGCATAATTTTCAGTTTTCTCTAATTTGGGGTGGCAGGTTTACAGTGGTAGTTTAAACATTTAAAAAAATCTGTCCATTCCAACTAAAAGGATGCAAGTTATGTATGAGCTGCTTGAATTTAAAAATTCATTGCAAATTCACAAAACTCAATGAAACATTAATTTCATATCAATATCTAGTGATCGCAAGCATCCTTCTTTGTGGTTGCCTTTTTTATTTTATGTTTTCATTTTAGAAATTGTAATCACATGTATGTATGTCAAGACAGATGGTGGCAGATTGTTAAAGTTAGAAAACTTCATTTTACAAGTTGCTCTCTGATTTTATTGAAGTCCGCTTACTGATTTTGTTCCTTCAGAATCCAGCCTTAGCGCATAACCAAATTAAACTACACATGTGATATGGTGGGAGAAAGCACCATGTGCTCTTAGGATTACTGGTATAAGTAGTTGAATTTTTGTGCTAAATATACTCAGATATTTTCTTCTTTAGGAATTAACCTTATCCTCTCTATTCTCAGATGGGTCTAGTCATATGAAAATCAAACATGTATAATACCTGCTCCTCAAACTGCTGCTGTCGTCTTTGCTGAGATGACTATGTAACTGCTTGTTGAAGTTATTTCCAGGACAGGAACACGTAAATGGTATTGTAGTGAAGCATCTATATATGAACAGAAAAGTTTATGAAATTCTTTTAGATCAGCCTAGGATATTCTTTTATCTTCTAGTGTCAATTTTTTATTAAATATGAATAGAGGGATACATAAATTTGCAACCCACGTGAAAACGGACCTTGTTTTTAAGGTCATTTTGGGCAAATACACTTAGGAAACAATGGGTTACGGACATCTCAGACACTTATATGCAAATTACCTTGCAAGTATTTAAAAAGAGAAGAGGCAATGCAACATTTCCTCATTTCTTTGGGAATCATCATTCTTCAGAGCATGTTGTTGGAAGTTCTGCCATTAAGTACTACATATCAAGAATATATGGTCTTTAGAAATTTTTAAAGACAATTAAAATAATTCATTTTATTAAAATGATTTATGTTCTTTTTTAGAACATTTGTAAAATCTACAAATGGACAAGGAATGAATTAAATGACCTGCAACTTATTTGCTTCCATATACGTGCGTATGCATGCCTATATGCTTACAGAAAAAGGGGATCATTATATGTTCATGCAGTTTCATTTCCTTACATAATTGAACAAGACACAATATTAGACAAAAGAGATAAAACAAACCAAAACCCAAAAACAATGGTTCAAGAAGGAATATGACTTGTACAGTGGTTCTTAACTCTGGCTAAAAATCAAAATCACCAACTGAACATTTTATAAGATAACCATACTTGGGATTAATTCATGGGGTTTTGATTAAATATAAGTGGGGAAGATCCAGCAATTTGTAATTGTCAAAATTACCACCAAAGGAGAGAGCCACTGGTTTAGGGATTAAATGAGGTGTGTAGAATTATATTCCAAGTCAGGTATTTTCTTCCATTAATATTTGGCTCTTAATCTCCTAATGATTCGATTTCTTGATCCTTAAAATGAAATAGTCCCACTTGTTATGTATCTAACTCCCTAAATGCTTATGGCAGAAAATGAGATGTCTTTAAGTAATTTTTGTTTTGTTATCTGGTTAAAGTGGGACAAGATTAGATAAACAGAGTTAGAATAGAGCCAAGTGTTATATTTTTTTTCAGGAGATCAATGTCCTGATAATATCATAGATCTATGTCCCCTTTGCTTTGAACCCAGGATATTATAAAATATGATGGTTTTCATAAAAACATAATGATTTATTAGTTTGCCTGTATATTTTAGATGATCTTATTTAATGAAAATCGTCATAAAATCATTTGAGTGTAATATAGAATTAAGTTGAAAGTGTACAAGAATCTGGAAATATTCTGAATAGAATTTCATAACTGACAGATAATGTGGATACATTCTTCTCATTTCTGTATGTCATACATTATCGGTTGAATACCTCTACCTCGGAAATAAAATTTAGAGATGGCAACTCAGCCCATGTATAAATTGTCTTGACTTGCTCCCAAATGCCAGTATTTTAGACGCAGAGAGTGTATGACCTAGGGCTTAGAGATCTCCAAACATAGCAATGCCTTGGAAACTCAAGAGTCTGGGGACTCTCTCTAGTTTCCCCATATCAGGAGCCGTTAAGTGAGCCTCAAAACACTGATGCCAGCCCAGCAATGGGGGCATCTAAAGAGTGATGTCACTGTCTGAGTTTTCATAGCCTTGTAATAGGAGTCACAACTAGAAATAAAAAGAAAGCATTCAGTGAAGAGAGATTATGTAACCATCTCTCTATGAAAGCAGTGGTATTCTATTCATTTACCTGTTCTTGCTCTTGGGGCAATTTGAAGAAGAATACATAAGGTAATCCTGCCAAGAAAAGACTCAAAAAAAATTTACACCTGTCAAATTTCCTGAGTTTCTTTTCATATACCTACCCATAGAAATGTATTATTTATATTAGCAGACTTGTTGGTATAAATTACCTTTGCAGCTTAGATGAAATTTCTTTAACTATTTTTTTAAGACATGCTTTAACACCTCTGATTTGTGCTTGTGAGCCTAGAATAGTTGATGTGAATGGTATTTTCATACTTGGACTCAGAAAAGATAAAGGAAGTGCATTAAGTGATTGTAGGAACAAAGTATGAGAAATACTTCTTGCTAGAACTCTTGTTTATTTCAAAGCAGATTAGTGTTTATTTCTTTTATTCAATGCGTATCTCTCTTTTTTCAGAAGAAAATGATGGAAAAGGCTAGACTTACACGGTCAGGGTCCCGTCGGCTCTGCAGTGGTGTTTGAGGCTGAGGGGTCCCTCTGGCCTATCTGAGTTCCTTGGAAAAAAACGGATCTGTCCTGGGAAAGGTTACTGATTTGGGAAAAGTCCAGCAAATTGGCCTAGAGTTGATAAAGAGAACTGGGAGAACCCTGGAATTTGAGCCCGCTGTTGTTGCATAATTTCAGAGAAAGGAAGAATTAGTGTATTAAATGGGCCCTAGAAGGACGCAAAAAAAAAGAGAAGCAGCTTTTTTTTCTTTCATGTCAAAAAGAATTTAAAAACAGTCCTGAGCAAAGAAGAGACAAAATGTAAGCAGCATCTGTACTTCCAGTGTTGCTTTATAAAAATGAACAGCATCTTGACATGTGAAGGGCCTTGCAAATAATATAAGACACAGCTAAATTCCCAGTTGTAGTGAGAAATAGAGGGCAGGCTGACGTGGAGAAGAGAGCATGTTCTGCAGTTACCAGGCTGCTTTCAAATCTTATTTGTTCAAACTGGGCATGACTTTTTATAAAATGGTTAAATGAATTATCTCAAAGCATTGTGGTTAAGAATTAGTGCCTGGCATATACCAAGTTCTCAATAAATAAATGTTAATCAGATTAAAGTTTTTACTATAGTCTTTACACAAACAGTTATTAGAATATATGGGACAAAAACAAAACACAAGAACAACAAAAAAAATCAATAAAATATATGGGACAAATCCATAACTTTAACAATTGATATATCAGAAATGAAACAGAAAGCATTTTGATCTCATATAAAGTCCCATAAAAATGAGCAATGGAAAAAATTCTCCTTAAAATAATTATTGAGATATAGATACCTGGAGCTGAGGTGGTAAGAACCCAGCATTGTTAAGATGCGAAGTAACTAGAAAAGGAAAGATGGTATAAAAACAGGATTACTACACATGCTGAAAGTATTAGGAATAGTGTTTACTATATAGCACAAGTCATTGCTGGTTGATCAGTTTCCTGTTAGAAGTGAGACATTTTCTCACTAAGCTTACATTAAACTAAGGTGATTAGAGCTTAAAGTTGAAAGCAAGCTTGGGTTTTAACAAACTCTCCCATGCTATGTATGTTATGTTGTGCAACTTTAGCCCATTCCAATGATTTCATTAGTCACTTTGTGCTTTTAAACACTTTTATACATCTCTATTAGGTGCTGTTAGAACAAAAAAAAGATTTTATTTCTGCCTTTGAAGAATTTACAACAGAATGTGGGAGGCAAAAGTAATATTCTCAAAGAACGCTGGTCTCTAAAGACAGCATGAACATTGGAAATGCATTTGGATATAGATAGAAAGGCAGGATAATTCAACTAAAGCTGTTTTTTAAATTTTTTTTCTGCTGCTGTTTTGGCAAGAGAAAAAAGGAAGAAATTTTTTAAGAATTTAAACTAACCTCATTGCTGTTGTTTGCTGATGGGATAAGCTAAAATTAAAACCAAAAATGTTTTCTATCAAAAAAAAAGTATTTGTTACAGATTTTACATAACGGATCAGCTGTGCCATAGAATTACTTACTGGGGCTGACAATGTGGGTCCCAAGGAGTCCAAGAAGAATTATCATTTTCATTTTCAGATGAAAGTCCTAGAAAGTAAGTTAATAAGATATTTAGCCTTAAAAAGACTCTCAACTTAGAAATATTGATAGCAATAACTGGTTGATGATATCAGTTAGAGGACTAGTCGGGTAAATTCCATGGTATTGATTATATTTTAGTATCTAAAATTTAGAAATCATATTTATAAGTCCTTAAAACAGAACTTATTCTTTTCTCCCAGATCAGCTGTTTATTAAAAGCAGAACTTGTTTGCTTAACAGTTCAGCTTGACCAAATGACTCATTTAATGGCATATGATATAATTGAATGTGTTAATAAATGAGATGGCCTTTTCTGTTGTGCTACTGTATACTGAATCGAGTGGTCCTTTGGACAACAGGAGGCCCAGACAAGGTCAGCCAAGTGGGTCTTTACTACAAATGCAACTTTATTGTCTATTTTGAAAAAGCATTACCATAAAGATCTGACAATACTAGTCCAATATCAGACAATTTACATTTAAAAGTCAATAACAATATTAAAAAATTGGTTGTGATGATGAATGCACAACTATGTGATGATAGTGTGACCCACTGATTGTATACTTTGGATTGATTTTATGGTATGTGAATAGTTCTCAATAAAATTGTGTTAAGAAAAAAAAGAAGCAAATGTCTAATAACATTAAAGCATATTAAAACTGAACTTGACATTTTTCTAATTGAAGAAAATAAATTTTAAAAATTAGATGGCAGTTTTGACTTATAGTGGAAACTGTGAAGAAGAATTTTGTCCTCTAGATGTGAAAGTTCCTGCCCTACCCACCAGAATGGCCATTATCAACAAAACAGAAAATGACAAGTGCTGGAGAGGATGTGGAGAAAGAGACACACTTATCCACTGTTGGTGGGAATGTCAAATGGTGCAACCACTGTGGAAAGCAGTTTGGCGGCTCCTCAAAAAGCTGAATATAGAATTGCCATACGACCCAGCAATACCATTGCTAGGTATCTACTCAGAGGACTTAAGGGCAAAGACACAAACGGACATTTGCACACCAATGTTTATAGCAGCATTATTTACAATTGCAAAGAGATGGAAACAGCCAAAATGTCCATCAATAGACGAATGGCTAAACAAACTGTGGTATATACATACGATGGAATATTATGCAGCTTTAAGACAGAATAAATTTATGAAGCATGTAATTACATGGATGGACCCAGAGAACATTATGCTGAGTGAGACTAGCCAAAAACTAAAGGACAAATACTGTATGGTCCCACTGACGTGAACCGACATTAGAGAATAAACTTGGAATATGTCATTGGTAACAGAGACCATCAGGAGATAGAAATAGGGTAAGATAATGGGTAATTGGAGCTGAAGGGATACAGACTGTGCAACAAGATTGGATACAAAAACTCAGAAATGGACAGCACAATACTACCTAATTGTAATGTAATTATGTTAAAACACTGAATGAAGCTGCATCTGAGGTATAGTTTTTTTAATTATTATTTTTTAATTTATTTTTAAAATTTTTTCTCTCTATTATCGTTTTATTTCTTTTTCTGTTGTCTTTCTATTTCTTTTTCTAAATCGATGCAAATGTACTAAGAAATGATGAATATGCATCTATGTGATGATATTAAGAATTACTGATTGTATATGTAGAATGGAATGATTTCTAAATGTTGTGTTAGTTAATTTTTTTTAATTAATAAAAAAAGAAAAGAAAGTTCCTGCCCTAGTTCAAGTCACTTAGGATTGCCTAAATATTCTATTCTGCAGAATTTACTAGTTTGGGTTCTTAAAATTATAAAGCAAAGATTGGATGTCTTAACTCCTTTGTCCAGGAAGAGAAATCTAGAAACATGCAATGTCTGTGTACTTTTTATCTCTCAGCTCTGATGCTTGGAACTTTTCTTAATTTTAAAACCCAGCTTTAGAAAAAAAAGGACCAATCATTTTTTCAAAGAGATCAGTGATTAGGAGATTTCAGAGGATGGTTTAGCTAATGACCCCTTTCTCTAATCATCTAGGTGGTATATGGCTTCCCACGCTTTTAGTAATATTATTAAATTGTCCTCTGAGAAATGTTTTTGTTGTGATCATTCCTGGCTTCTGTTTTGGTAATGACTAACTCTTCATGAATAATTTTGTTCTACTCTTCTTATACTTTTTAAAAATGGACACCCTAATAGAGTAATTTTAAAAGCCTTTATTAAATCAAAGGATGAATAGGCGACTTTTTATTTCATAAATAAAATACTGAGTTATTAGACACAAAGCATAGGAAAGATAAAAATTTAAAATCTACTTAGGAGACAGTAAAGATTAATTGGTTCTTCGACAATAGACTGGGTAAATATGAGTTATTTCATTTTGGTTCGATCTTGAAAATATCAATAGAACTCCCTGTACTGATTGAATGATATTCTGACATTTGCTAAATTTCTGTATGCCTATGAAAATACGTCTCCATGTAATCATGTTGCTTGTAAATGAATAATTTAATAAATATGAGAATAATGGTCTACAATTCTTAAAATAGCAGTGAGTAAATGTATTTTAAAAATTCTCTTTTACTAAATATAATTTTTAGCATTCAAAATAAAGCTATAGGGGTGAAAGGGTAGTTGAGTGGTAGAATTCTCGCCTGCCATAAAGCAGACCTGGATTTGATTCCCAGCCTATATACGTCCCCAAAAAACAAACAAGCAAAGAAACAAACAAAAAATCAAACAAACAAAAATTCAACAAATGATGCCACAATAAGGGATACTCACATGGAAAAAGAATGAAATGTGACCCCGACAAACAGCATACAAAAATAAATAAATAAATAAATAAAACTATAAATATCTGAACACTGTCATTATTTAAATGTCTCCATAAAGGGAGATTTGTGATTATTTGCCTTTTATTTATTAATATTGGTCACACTTTCATAGTTGAAGCTTACAAGTGTTGTGTTAATGCATTATCAATTAATTTCCACTGTGGAAAAGTTCTTTGGGCTAATTTAATCTTGAACAACTAATGGTAGCCTTATCATGCAGTTCAGGAAGACAAAGTTATTTTCTTTCATTGAATTTGTCTTCCTTGGTAGGATGAGACACTTCTTAGAATGTGCAAGGCTCATTAATATTTAAATGATTATTTATTTACTATTTACTAGCCACAAACCCCACAAGAATTAAGAAAAATTACTTAAAATAATGAGTTATTTTTATTACTAAAGAGCAGGAGCTCTGATTTTATATCTAGTACAAAGGCATACATCTGAGAATTATGAAAGTTGTATTTTTAGTTTGACCAAATAGTTAGATCCCCTAGATGTTTACAGCAATTTAAGTAAATCTGGAATGGTTAATGTAGCCAATTGCCGCCTGGAAAATCCAATAGACTGGCTGACTGGATGTGCTATACGGAATATACCTATATCTCCATCTCCATATCTATATGTGTATCCATACCAATAGCATACCTATACTTGTACACAAACACACACGGGCATGCACACGAACTATTATTGCCTGTTGATTAATATTTTTATGACTGATGACCTTGGTCTAATCTGAATATTGCCAAATTAAATTTAGTTCATAAGTTCTCAGTCTCTAAAATTTCCCGTTGCATTCTGCAGGGTCTTAGGCAGCTAACCCCACTGTTGAGCTAGAAAGATGTCAGGGCTGGGCCCTGAGAAGGTCAGGAACTATATTATAGAGCCAAAATACAATTTAAAAATTATCCTGGGGCAGGCTACAGTGGCTGAGCAGGCAGAGTTCTCGCCTGCCATGCCAGAGACCAGGGTTTGATTCCCAGCACCTGCCCAAGCAAAAAAAAAAAAAGAGCATAGTCCTGACTGTGAATAGTTTCACTTAGCTACATTTCTCAAATCTGAGGGTAGTTGGAAGGACTTCCTGTCATTGCTTTCTTTTTGATTTTGCTTTTCATTACTTTAATATTTTGGAGAAAAGCATTTGAAACTCCAAATGCAGTCTAAGCCGGAAGAAAGCTGTGATGTTCATGCCTGACAGCTTCCCTATGTCACTGGAGGCAACGTGATCTCTGGGTAAGAAAAGTAGCAAGGGGCTCTAACTTAATTCTTTTCACATAATACTGTGGATATTGTATATGCCTGTTTTTCCCACCTAGCTATGCTGAATTTACTCTGTTCTTCCATCCCCGTGTCAGTTACCCAGTATGTATTCCATTGAGTTTTATGAAATAAATGACTTCTTCATTCAAGAAAGGTGTAATATGGCACAGATCCACAGCAGTGTCACTCTGTATAGCTTAAGGGGCAGGGACACAAGATGAGGAAATCCTGAATCAGATATTGTCACTGTGGCTTCATTATTTTGTTTTAGTTCAATAACCAGAACACCAAGCACTCCTTTATTCCAATAAAGTACAAAAACACATTTTGATGCCAAGAACAAAAAACTGTCGGCTCATGTTTGCTCTGTTCCAATAACATGAAGGGTGAAGGGGAAATGACTTCTACATTTGTCTTTTCAAAATGTTATCTCTGCTTTTTTTCCCTTCAATTAACCTAAAATATCAATCAAGAGTCTTACGCAGGTCTATTGTGAAGTAGATCACTGTTCTGTGGATCAACAACTAAATTTGAATGCTGGCGCTCTTAAAATAATAACTTTCTTGCATATAAGCTGTAATTTTCCAGAAACTTCTAAGGATCTGCCAGTGTTGGTAGGATGGATAGATAGATAGATAGGTAGATAGATATATAGATAGATAGATAGATGATAGATAGATAGATAGATAGATAGATACCACCACCATTTTCCAATTAGGAAACTGAGGTACAAAATGTTCAGTGACTTATTAAGTCATTCACTCATTCATTCATTTATTAATACCACAAGTGTTTATTGTGTAGCTGCTGCTTTCCATGTCCTTGCTAGGAAATGAGAACTTAATGTTAGTCAGTCAGGTATGGTTTTTGCCCCCATGGAAATTATAGTTGTTTCTGCTGTCAAAAAAGTAACAGAATTGTGACTAAACATCCAAGTCTTCTGATTTTTAATCCAGTAGTGTTTTTAAATCACTTAGTTTCCTAACCATTGATTTACTGTATAATCTAAGATTTTTAGAGAATTTTCCAGGTAATCAATATCTTTACCTGTATAATGAGGGGGTCAGTCTTATAACATCTCTTCTGATTTAATGGTGGCAATATGATTCTAGTATGTTCTTGGGTACAATGATAAATTCACATTATTAAGGTAAATATAGTAGATTTACATTTTACCAAAATATTAGTAAAGGGATATTTACCTAGAAAAAGACTAAGAAATATAAACGATTATCCTTTTTTGTAGGGTAACAGTTATAAGGCACTGTTTATAAAATATTTGAAACTTAAATTTTTCATTATCATTTTTTTGGGGGGAGAAGACAATCTCTCAATTCAGTTATTTTAAGTCAAAATAATTTCCCAACTAATATATATGAATTCTTGAATTGAGAGAATAACCTCAAAATATAGAAAGCTTTGTAGATTTAAAAATCTCACTACTCCACTGGGGAGAAGACAATCTCTCAATTCAGTTATTTTAAGTCAAAATAATTTCCCAACTAATATATAGGAATTCTTGAATTGAGAGAATAGCCTCAAAATATAGAAAGCTTTGTAGATTTAAAAATCTTACTACTCCATTAGTACTGAAACTAACATGCAGAGATACATTTTTGAAGATATGTTTAAGTGTTCAAATGCTTATTTAAGTGTTTTAGAGAAATTCTTAAAGAAAGTTCAGGGTTGGAGAAAATTTCTACAAAGGACTCATAAATCATTTTCAATAGTCATGACTTATTCCAGTTAAAGGAAATGGTAGATTTTAGCTAAATAGCCAAGATTTCTATACAAAAAAGAATGGGAAGAAAATAAAGTATGTATTCTAGACAGCATTCCTCATAATATTAGTGTTACAAAATGCTCCTCTCTGTGTTTAGGAAATGCTTCACATTATAGCACTCTCCTGAAAAATCACAACAGTAGTTAAGGCTCTGAGAAGTTGTGCAGTGAAGAAACCTGCTTGCCTTTATTTAACCCAGCATTTGCCAAGTTTATTTGAGCACAAAATCTTCCATTGTGTGTGCGTGCATGTGTATGTGTGCCTGTGAGAGAGAGAGAGAGAAACTTGGGAAACATAAAAACAAAAGGTTTTTTAAAAATGAGCTCTTTCATATTTTGCCACAGTTGATTAGTCCCAGTTCAATGAAGGTGATTGTTCATGTGACTCTAAGAATTACATCAGTAGTAACTTGTAAGGTAAATGCACAGGCTAAGCAACCTTTCAACCAAATCTTTTGTTTTTTGCTTAGGATATTTACTTGTAATTGCCATGAGATTTTACTGAGGTATCCTTTCATGTTTAATGTCATACATTACTGGATATTCAACATTGGCATTATTCATCACAACCCACTATGACATCATCTGGATGACTCTAGCATGATTATAGGAGTCCAATTTTATTATATTTAGAATTCATAGGTATGTGCATGTGAATTATGACTACAAAGTATAATTTACAGGAGTAGCATGTGCAAGAGTAGAAGTTTTAAGAAAAATAAAGTAATAAATACTTTCCTTCTGACACAAAAGGACCCATGAATTTCAGGGTAATCAAGAGAGGCTAGTACATACTTAAGCTTAGGTTGGAAACTACAAACTCCCACTGATTTCCTGAAGGATGTCAGGTAGAGCATTCAAGGGAAGGCACATTCTCTCACACATCTTGAGCCACCTTCTCTGAAAATCATTCCATCTGCTTCCTGACCTAAAATGGTTTCTTCTGCTACTGAACCTCTATAGTATTTATTTGTGCCCTTCACTCTTTGTGAATTCCACACCTGGATTTTTATAGCTTTGTTTAGGTTTTGGTGTCTATAACTTAGAGTTTTCCCCAAGCAGTTTTTATACTACAACTTTCTAGAAAATAAAGTCCATTTGATCCAAATCTTATAGTACTAGTAACTTGGTGTTATGGGAGATAAGAGTGCATGATGCATTACACAATCTTTGTCCAATGTTTGCCTTTCTCCTCCCCAGACATCTAGCCAAGCCCATGGTGCAGTCATTTGATTGTCAATGGAGACGTCCAGGGTAAGGGAGGTTGCATCCCTAGGTGAATATGTCTTCCTTCTGTGCCCTCAGAATACCTGTCATTAATTGTCTTCTATTATGTTACATTTAAAGTTTATCTCCTTAACTAGGCTTAGATTCCATGCTTTCGGGTAGCAATTTTGTTTGCTTTTGCTCAGAAAAAAAATTGCTATCTTGTCTTTCTCTCTTCTTTCCTTCATCCTTTGTCCTTCTTTCCTTACTCCTCCTCCTTCCCCTTTACTTCTTTTAACTCTTCCTTTATTTCTCTTCCTCCACTTTCTCCTAAACTGATTTACAAAGTCCCCATGACCTGTCCCTTGTTTTCCTCTCCAAACTCACTGTTTCCCACTCACTTCCTTGTTCAACTTCCAAAGACATTAGCTTTCTTCTTGAGTTTTGAATATGTCGAGTTAATTCCTGCTTTAGGGCCTTCACACTGGCTGTTCTATATGCATAGAATGTTCTGTCTCTGGTCACTGTCAGGGGCTGATACTCTTGTCTTTCAGGTTTCAGTTTAGGTATCATCTCACAAAAAAGATATTTCCTGTCCAACCAACCTATTTAAATCCTCTGGAAAGCATGTGTCACTGTCTCATAACTAAAATATTTGCTTATTTATTCTTTTTAGTGTTGTTTATATTTATTTCTTTTTGTTTTTTACTGTGGCTCCACCATTAGAATATTAACTTCATTAGAACAGAGTCTTGACTTTTGTTCATTTCTTTATCCCTAGTGCCTAAAACAGCACCTAGCCCATAATAGGCACTCAAATATTTGTTAAACAAATAGATGATATTGCTCTGTCTTGGAATTTCCAAACACATACTTTGACGTAATGAGATTAAATGTTAATTAGAGCACTGACAAATACTGAAAGTCATTGAAATTTTAGTAAGATATTATTTATATTGTTTAATATAATTATCCTTCTTTCTAGAAAATTCATTTCTTATATAGATGTATTATAATGCATCAAAATTTTAATGCAATATCCTTTATATTCTAAACAAAAAAGTATCTCTATAACTTGGTTTAAATACTTCTCTATGCAGAGTCTGTATCATTTTTGGCAAATGTACTTATGTGTGAGGAGCTCCGTGGATAGGAGAAGACATCTGTCTGTAATTCTGTGCTTCTATTTTTATATCATAAGACATTCTCAAGTAGTTTTAGAAATGACTGAAGGAGGGAATAGATATTTGTTGCTTGGACGATGAAGCTGAGTGTAAAATCTGGAGGTGGCAGCAAGGAGTTAGACTGACAGAAGGATCTGAAGTAGAAAGATATTAAGTAGGAATTTAGGAAAAATGACACTATGAATGGGAATTTTGTGCTAGAGTTTACACTTAATATAATAAACAGATTATGGGGGCATGTATGAGTAAAAAAAAACTGCAAACTGATACTGATTCACTTAAGGAATATTTCTGTCTAAATTACTGATATTGGTCAGCTGGTCTCCAGACTCACATTATCTTGTCCTGCGGAGTTAGTTGGAAAATGTCATCTTTAGTTTCTAACTCTTCTTTTTCAGAATCCTGTATTATTCTCTGTGGCAGATAATGTGAGGTACCAAACAGAGCCTCCTTCAGCAATGAAGGACTTATTGCCCCAGCTGCAGGGAGTGGTGCCAGCAGACAGCCTCTTCAGGAATCACCAGTGCTGAAGAACACTGCGTCTTCTTACAACTGG
Source organism: Tamandua tetradactyla (assembly GCF_023851605.1). Lineage (NCBI taxonomy): Eukaryota > Metazoa > Chordata > Mammalia > Pilosa > Myrmecophagidae > Tamandua > Tamandua tetradactyla. The sequence continues at coordinate 71,079,599 of NC_135345.1, read as the reverse complement.
TGAACTAAAGGCCATTCCTGCTCCCCAAAAGGACTCGCCACTCCTGCTCCCCAAAAGGACTGAAGCCTTTGTTGACTACATATCAGTTCAAATTCTCCCTTTATTGATTTCTACTTCCTTAATCCCTGTGATGTCATATCCCTATGGCAGTCAGATGACCACACCATGGGCTTAGCTAGATGTCTGGGGAGGAGAAAGGCAGACATTGGACAAGGAAGGGGGATTGCACTCCTAGGCGAATATGTCTGCCTTCTGTGCCCTCAGAATACCTGTCATCAGTTGTCTTCCATTATGTTACATTGGAAGTTCCTTTATGGTGTTAATTATAAGAGCACTTAATAAATTTCCTATGCATTAATCTCTACCTCAGCCTGTTTTCTAAGGTTCTTAACCTGACACAGTCACCAAGGCATCAGAAGTGAAAACATTAACTCTGACTGACGTGTTAGAAAGACCTCATCGTAATCATGGGTAATTATTTCTCAACAGATATCTAAGTCTGAATTCCTATGGATTGCAGTTTATTTCTGGGAAATTGCCTCTAACTCTTTAGCTGTATCTATCACAAGTTGATCCTTGCATGCTATCTTTGTGCCTTCAGTCACTAACTTCCAGACTTAAAACTTCTCAGTCTACTTATCACCATTATATAATCTTAAATGTATATTAGATAAGAACCAATATTATCTGATAGAATGAGCTTAAATTGGTTAAGCAATAAAAGCTAAAGGTGCTATATATAGAGTCCACAGACTGTTTTATAAGACTTGTTTCTCATCCTGACATCACAAATCATTATGAAACCAGAGAGAACAGAAATCTCTCGAGGATAAGAGCCCCCTGGCAGTTTTACAGAGCAGCCACCAGAAAGTTCAGTGCTGAAAGCACTTGTGTAGTACCAAGTTAGGATTAGGATAAACCAGAGTGAAAGAAATTTAATTTCCAAAGGCTGTCATTTCTGCAGTTTATTGCATTATTTTTCGTTTATTTCTGCTCCCCTAATCGTAAAGAAGGACCATACAGGATAGAAATTACAAACATGGACTCTGGAGACATTCTGCTTGTGCTCTAATTTCAATCTTGCCAACTGCAATCTCTTTAGATGTGGGTAATTAAACCTCTCTGAAGCTCTATTCCCCTTTCTGGAAAATGGAAATAACCTCCCATTTTTGAGTTTTTGAAATGATTACTGTTCTGGGCACGTGGTAAGCACTTCATGTAGTTTACATTGGGTGTCATATTATAAGCAACTTGAGTATCCTCAGGGCCTGGCACAAGGTAGGTACTCTATGTTTGTTGAATGAATAAATGAATGAAATGAATGAAGCACAATGTATAGGAGTATCTATTCTGATAAGGACAAGCATAATATTTGAATAGTATCTTGTGCAGAGGAAAAAATGTGAAAAGCAAAGAGCCACTGTGATATTATAAATAGATATACAGAGCACTAGTGTAGAAGTAGGCTAAGGAGTCAAAAACTATATACATATATATAGTTAATCAATAGTTCTTTAATTAAAATATCTTTATAAAATTCCAAAGTATTATTAAGGAGAGCCTATTTTCTTTCCTCAATTGCTCTTTATCCACAAATTCTATTCTTTCCTTTAGGCAACGGTGTGCTGGTAAACCAGCTCTTCAACAAAAAAAATCCCCTGATTTATAACATTTCCTAGTTTCCATGGTCTAATACTCCCACCATAACAATTTCAAGCAACCAACTATTTAACACCTGGCCTGTAAAATTCTTAAATATTTAACATTTGGCTTTCAAGAGGTAGTAAGGTCTGACTGCAGCACATCAAAATGGATAATGCTTGAATTATTAAAATAATATATCCTTGTTGTCCTGCTCTTTGGCATGTTATATGATTTATCTTATATTATTTGATAATATTAGCAACCATAATTAATGCTGAAGGTATCGGTATTTAGAAATATGGGGAACTAAGTCTTGTTTAGTGCCATATGTCAGCTAGTTGGCTACGTTTTCTAAATATATTTTCTCATTTAAACCTCATAAAAATCTGCAAAGTATCCTTACCAATATACTTAAAGTGAAACTGAGGCTCAGGTTAGGTAAATTGGCTGGTGTAGTTTTATACTTTTGGAGCTCAAACTTGAACACAGGTCTGTTTCCAAAGTACATATTTGTTTCAGTGCCATATTCTATGCACTTGTATAAGAATAAGATACTGGATATTTTTTCCATCCCACCTTAGATACATTAAATGAATTTTGTTACTGTTGCTTACTTTTTTTCTCATAATTTCTTGAAGATTCCATAGATTCTTGAATAATCTCTGGCATATGTTATTCTGTTATAATCAGTTATCTCCAGGTTTCTGAATTTTCTGAGTCTTGTCTGTATTAGATCACTTACAGTTTTCCAAGTCAGAAGTACTACAGTATACAATTCATTCCTTTTTGTTCAAAAACCTTAAGAATATTAACCTTATATGAGGAAATAGCCCCAGGATTGTTGTTCCAAAGCTAAAGCTAAATGCCCTCAGCTTATTTACAATCACAAAGGAAAGGTCACCTAATGACAGAGCTTATTGTTCTGGTCACATTCAATGAAGGACGTCTGATTTCCTGTGTTCCTTTTCCAAGAATTTCTTCCACCTGCAAAAACAATCAATTAAAGCAACAGAAGCCAAGAACTAATAAACCAATGCCACAGACAACTCTCCTCACCAGGATTGCTTTTACAAATGGAGCCAGAATTCATTTATAGATTACCAGTGAATTTCTGTTTTTATCAAATAAGAATTTGATGTGATTTTTGATAAATCATAAGATTACTTTCAAAGGGTTCAATGTTCTTTCTTAAATCAAACTTGTAATTACATTGGGTGCATAATCAAGTTATTAAACATATATGCTATTATCTTCCAGAGCACATTTGTGTTCTTGCATTCTCTCTATCTCCCTATCTAGCATGTACATCAGATGCACAGACATTTACTTACACGCTTCTGTAAAGTATCATATGCAGCACCTATTACTGAATGACAATAATATTGAGTGGAATAAAAATAATGTATTTTTTATTTAACGTGCAAGACTGTGCCAGGTAAATGAAATATGTCATTTACAAAAGTCAGCTCAGTTATATTAATCATCTCCACAATCTAGAGTGTTAATTATTGATATTCTTATTTACATGCACATAATATATGGCCCACCAAGATTCTGAAATGTTCCCAAGGTAAGGTTAATGGCTGCCAGGGTCAGGATCTGAACCCAGTCCTGGTCTTAACAACCATACTATACTCCAGCATATAATTTTTAAAGACCATAACTTTAATGCTTGCATTTTCATACATACGCACATTTTTTAATCTGGTGAGTGAGTTGAACAGTATTCCTGCCTGGGTCTGAACCTACATTTCTAAAAATATGTTTTTCTTATCTTCCATCCTATTGTAAGATGGAAGAAATTTAACTTTCATTGATAATTCATTATTAAAATCTTTCTTTTTTATTGGAATGTCTACAAATATGCTGAAATATACCACTTTCTTATGCTGCCATTTCCAAGATAAAGGTTTAAAAAAAATAGATGTCTTGGTGATATAAATATCAATTAAAAGTGCCACGAAATAGGTCTGACCCAGAAGGCTTGACTGTATAAAAGACTATTATCAAGAAAGAGTCACTAAATTGGCCACTAAGCTCTACAAAGGAGACTAAAATAGTATAATCATAAACATTGTGTAATGATTTGCATAGCGTCTGAGTCTAAAACTGAGTAATGAGGATGAGTTATTTGTTTAACCCTGGACTTTGGATAGTGTTACACTGGGTTGAAATGACTCTCTTAGAAACTAAGGCAAATCAAACGATTTGCAATGATTTTTAGGTAGCCTGGATTGTTTGGTTGCAAGGCAGAAGCAGTCTAACTGCTTGGAGAACTCTTTCTTCAGTAATTACTCTCCTGATTTCTCTGGGTGATAAAATTCTCTGAATAAGAATGCTACTTATTAGCCCCAGTGAAGCATGATCATTGGGTTTTCTTACTGTTGAAAGAAACCCTTTGCATGTGCTTGGGTCTTTCAAATTCTAAGATGAGGATCTTTCTGAAATCTGGACTGACCAAATAAAATTTCCATTATAAGTAAAATTTTAAAAGACACTTTTAATATTTCCATATAAAAATATCTTTTATATTTCCATATAAAAACATGTCCAAATCTATAAAAATATGTGTAGAATCATTATTTTTGGTGGTAAGAATGAAGTTCTCAGTTCTATACTTCATAGATACTTCAGAGAACTGACATTCAGATTTAAAGATTAGATGAGCTTTAAGAACAAAATTATTTTGGCACAGATAAACAGAAAGGAATATTTGTTAAAACATGACCTGGGGCTAACTGTGTATTTAGAAGAAAATGTTTTAGAAACTGTTGGTAGTTCATTGTGTTTTAGGAAATTCTTGGAAAAGAATTCTAGGAAAAGTTACTAGAAAACTACTGTGTTGTTCTTTTCCTTTAAATGTCAAAATTACCAAAGATTCAAGGATATATCCTACTCAATGACTTGCCATCTGGGAAGGGATAGGGATGTTCATGAGATTTCTGTGTGTGTAATCATGAGGCACAAGTCCCAGAGTAGGCCCAAAACTCAGGCAAAACTGGTAGCTATTTATGAAGTATAATTTCAGAAGTATTTCAAAATTTGTGGACCCAACCATTACCTACCTAACTGATCAAGCCTGAATTATATAATTTATCATACTCTTTGGATAAAAATATTATGAAGAAAAAACCCTTAATAAAACTCAAGTTAAGGTGATTCATTAGAACATCCTCTCCCACCGATGCACTTATATGGAAAATTTACACACTATTTACTATATCTACTTTTATTTTGTTGACAGCATGTAGATAACATAGTTTCACCATCAAAAAGTCTTGAGTTTTTTATTCCTGCAGAGAAGCTAAGCCTACTTATACTTAGGTATCACTCCCAGAGAACCTCTTTTGTTGCTCAGATGTGGCCTTTATCTCGAAGTCAGTGTGCTCATCTGTAGAAGTCAGTGTGCTCATCTGCAGAAGTCAGTGTGCTCATCTGCAGAAGTCAGTGTGCTCACCTGCAGAAGTCAGTGTGCTCATCTGCAGAAGTCAGTGTGCTCATCTGCAGAAGTCAGTGCTCATCTGCAGAAGTCAGTGCTCACCTGCAGAAGTCAGTGTGCTCACCTGCAGAAGTCAGTGTGCTCATCTGCAGAAGTCAGTGTGCTCACCTGCAGAAGTCAGTGTGCTCACCTGCAGAAGTCAGTGTGCTCATCTGCAGAAGTCAGTGTGCTCACCTGCAGAAGTCAGTGTGCTCATCTGCAGAAGTCAGTGTGCTCACCTGCAGAAATCAGTGTGCTCACCTGCAGAAGTCAGTGTGCTCACCTGCAGAAGTCAGTGTGCTCATCTGCAGAAGTCAGTGTGCTCACCTGCAGAAGTCAGTGTGCTCATCTGCAGAAGTCAGTGTGCTCATCTGCAGAAGTCAGTGTGCTCACCTGCAGAAGTCAGTGTGCTCATCTGCAGAAGTCAGTGTGCTCACCTGCAGAAATCAGTGTGCTCACCTGCAGAAGTCAGTGTGCTCACCTGCAGAAGTCAGTGTGCTCATCTGCAGAAGTCAGTGTGCTCATCTGCAGAAGTCAGTGTGCTCATCTGCCAGCTCTGCAGATGAGCACACCGACTTCCCCACTACATGGGACGTGACTCCCAGGGGTGTAAATCTTCCTGGGAATGTGGGACAGGACTCTTGTGGATGAGCCTGGCCCTAGCAATGTGGAAATGAGAAAGCCTTCTTGACCAAAAGGGGGAAGATAAATGAAACAAAATAAAGTTTCAGTGGCTGAGAGATAGCCCATAGGGTCGAGAGGTCATTCTGGAGGTTATTTTTATGCAATATATAGATGTCCCTTTTAAGTGTATTGGAGCAGGAGGGAAATACTTGAAACTGTTGAACAGTAATCCAATAGCCTTGATTCTTGAAGATGATTGAATAACTATAGATCTTTTAGGGTATATCTTAAAATGACAGATGATTAAGACAAAAAAATGACAAAATAAATAAACAATAAGGGTATATGGTGGGTGTAGGATGTTTTGGGTGTTCTTTTTTACCTTTATTTTTAACTTTTTTGAGTAATGAAAATGTTCAAAAATAGATTGTGATAATGAATGCACAGCTCTCTGATGATACTGTGAGCCACTGATTGTACATTCTGGAGGATTATATGGTATGTGAATACATACTATAGCTCAAAACAAGAAAAACAAAGTAAAAAAAGTAAAAACAAAAAGTTTTGAGTTTGAATTTTATTTCAGGCACTTAGTAGCCATGCATATTTGGGCAATTAATTAACTTCTCTAAATCAGTTTCTTTCCCTGTAAAGTGGGAAAACTATACACCTAACTTGTAGAGTATATGGAAAGTAAATGCTACTAAGTAAGAGAAAAAGCTTTGCTCACCATAATAGTGATTCTCAATAAAGCATTTTAGGAGAAAACTTGACACCCAAATTCTCCAAGGAGAAGCTATGAGGATAGGGGGAGTTTGAAAAATAAACTGCCAAATGATTCATGTATATGTGATCTTCCACTCCAACTTAACATTACCAGGTGGCATATAATAAGAAGAGTACTTATAAAATTGGTAGTTTTATCAGTAAATAATGTAAAATGAAATGACATCCTTGTGTGTGTGTGTGTGTGTGTTGAGGGAGTGAGATTAAGAATATATGGTTGGTGATGTGAAATAGTTGTAGAACTGTATTTCTTCCTAGCTGAATTGTAGTTGGACAATCATGTCCTTCATATAGAAATATTAAAATGTAAAAAAAATGACAATGAAATATGAAATCAGCGGTCCTTGCTGAATCTGATCACCTTTGTGTGTTTTACCTACTGTTATCTGTGGCTAATTAGAGGAACTAACATTCTATCTTAAGTGTGCCTCACAGTTGATTGTATGTGGCCACTCACAGTATTGCGCTGAGATGGATTTTAAGGCTAGATCAATTAGTGAGGATTGCAATGAGCACAGCAAGGGCCCCCTGAGAAGACATAACTGCTTGCCAGTCATAATGCAATTTAGAGATGTTTCCCAGTGCATGCAGAGGCTGCCTGTGCATCACCACAGGAGGGCACTCTCTCCACCTCATGAGCAATATTTGGGGTTTTGTCTTGTTCTTTCAGTGTAATTCTTCTTTTCCTAGTGAAAAATAGAAACCATAATTTATCACGATACATTCTGAATTATCTATACATGTTAGGCCAAACTATAGAAAATACTGTTTTCAAAATGCTATAGATTATTCAAACTTTATCTCTGCTAACTGGATATACTGGAGAAATGAAAAAGGCTCATAGGCTAGGCCTGCAGGACAAATGACACTGGGTGTATTGGTGGTTAGGGTGCTCACCGGTTATCACAAATGTAGATAAGATCTGGTCTCTTTTCTGTAAGTAAAGTATGGAGGTATAAAATTCTTTCAGAATACATTCGAATTGCTTCTATCGGAGGAGTCTGAGTCTGTGTCTATTGAAATCTAACTATGCAACCCGATATGGGATGGATGTGTATAATTTGCTTGGGTTTTACTGTTTATCAAGTAATGCTAATACAGGAGCACCTGAAAGGTAGGGCAGCATAGTGGCATCCCTTACAGTGAGAATCAGCTAAAATATAGACATGATTTTTAAAATTAGATTAAATTAAAAAAAAATTTCTAAATTAGAATTTTAAAACATTAAAAATTTTGATTTCAGGGCGGGCCATGGTGGCTCAGCAGGTAAGAATGCTTGCCTGCCATGCCTGAGGACCCGGGTTCGATTCCTGGTGCCTGCTCATATAAAAAAAAAAAAAAATTTTTTTGATTTCAGCTCAGAAGCCTACAAAATGATGCCCCCAAAACATTAGGAGATACATGCTAGCTTCCGTTGGATTTCCACTATGAAGGGTATGGACGAATAAGTGATTTATGGTAACAAAGAATATCCAGACATATACTAGGAATTAAAGTTTAGTACAAGGAAAATAATTGTGATGTCAACAACCAAAAAAGACATAAAGACATTCACGGACAAGAACAGGGACACCTTGGCTGCCAACCGGAGGAAAGCCAAAGCAAACAAGGACACAAGGAAAAGTCAGGAGAACTGAATTCACCCAGAATAATCCACTAGTGAATTGGCAAAGTATCTCAAGGACAAAGCTGACATTGTTTGCATGCTAAACCCCCAGAAGACAGGCCAAAGGCCAGCCACCTGTGTACATACCCATGGCATGATGAGTTGTAGTTTTGTTATCTATATGCATGGCTTTGTGATTTCAAAGAGCAAATGCTTTTCCATAAATGAATTCTATTTATCACCTGCTCACTTGATGTCAGAAATTTCCCCAGAAGAGTGCGATTTGACTTTGATTAGATCTATTGAATACTGTTCAAATGCAGCCTGTTTATATTGGAGTTTTAAGCTCTGTTTAAAATGCTCTTTCCTTGAAAAGGAAATGCTTAAGCACTTACCTAAATGGATCAGTATGAAGGACCTGGAACTTCAGAGGGTTGGAGAGAAGTGAAGGTGTTTGCAGATATCATACTTCAATCTTTTCTTGGCATCCTCCTGCTTTAGCATATGTCAGAACAGACTGACTTGCCCTTTACATAATTATCTGATGATTTTAGCCATAATAAACACTTGTAAAAGGTTTCTTAAACTTCACACCAAACACATGAGCAACAAAAGGAAAAGTAAATAAATGGAACTTCATCAAAATGGAAAACTTCTGTGCATCAAAGAACTTTATCAAGAAAATAAAAAGACAGCCTATAGAATGGGAGAAAATATTTGGAAACCATATATCTGGTAAAGGTTTAATATCCAGAATATATAAAGAAATAATACGATTCAACAAGAAAAAGACAAACAACCCAAATAAAAATTGGGCCAAAGACTTTAAAGGACATTTCTCCAAAGAAAATATACAAATAGCTAAAAAGCACATGAAAAGATGCTCAATATCATTAGACATTAGGGAAATACAAATTAAATCCATAGCGAGTTACCATTTCACACCCACTAGAATGGCTACTATTAAAAAGTGGGAAATAATTGTTGGAGAGTATATGGAAAATTAGACACACTTATACACTGTTGGTGGGAATATAAAATAGTGCAGCTACTATGAAAAATAGTTTGGTGCTGTCTCATAAAATTAAGTATAGAATATACCATGACTGGCAATCCCACTTCTGGGTTTACGACGCCGAAAATTGAAAGCAGGGACTTGAATAGATAATTGCAGACCTAGGTTCCTAGAAACATTATTATTCGTGATTGCCAAAAGCAGCCCAAGTGCCCATCAACATAAGTATGGATAAAAAAATGTAGTATATAGATACAATTCAACCATTAAAAGGAATGGAGTTCTGACGCATGCTACAACCTGGAGGTACCGTGAAGACATCATACCGAGTAAAATAAACCAGACACAAAAGAACAAATATTATATTGGCTTACTCATAGGAAATAATTATAATAAGCAAATACATAGAGTCAAGAACTAGAACTCAGGTTACCAGGGGCAGGGTGGGAGTGGGGAACGGGGAATTAATTGGTATGGTTTCTCTTTTGGATGATGAAAAAATTTGTTAATGGATGGTGGTGATGGTAGCACAACATTGCGAATGTAATTAAAACCACTGACTGTATAACTGAAAGTGGATACAGTGGGCAATTTTAGGTTGTACATATGTTATCAGAATCAAAATTAAAAACAACAACAACAACATAGAACTACACAACACAAAGCCCCCAATGTGGGCTAGGGACTACAGCTAATAGTAGATTATAATAATATTGCTTTATGAGTTCTAACAAAAGTGCCACACTAATGCAACATGTTAATGATAGGGATAACTGTTTGGCTGTGGGGTGTGTGTATGAAAACTATGTAATGATTTTTCTGTAAACCTACAACTGCTATAATAAAAAAACAAAATAAAACAAGGCAAAAACAAAAAACTTCAAAATTGCTTAAAATAACCTCTTAAGAGACATTAACTTTTTTAAGTAACAGAATTAACATAGGCATGAATACTGGGAAGAGTTAAGGATCTTTTCTTTTGTATTTTATTCTTTGAGACATGTGTGTGCCAGGGCAGGAGCAGGGTGGGTTCTGATTTTCAGATTAACAAAATATACTGGTAATTAATGGATTTCCTCTAGTTCATGTTGAGACATCTTTCTTAAAAGACTTTTTAAAATCCAGTGTAAATGAACAATCAATAAATCACATCACTAAATTGATTATGAGTACTAAATATTAAATATTTAATTAATTTAATATTAATAACCATTACTATTTTACATAGTAAGAATAATCAACAGAAATAAAGAATACGGCAATTATCAGGAAATACTGGATGACTTTGGGCCTTTTCAATTATTTAGTTGGAAGGACTGATATCACTATTCTATGTTTGAATTCTGCACTGTTACTGATATTACCTCAGTAGAAATTTTGATTTGTCGGAAAGCCAAATAAATAAAGCTTTGCTATTTTCTTGATCAATGAATAATTATAAGTGAAATTTAAACTGATTTTTAGAAGGATGAAGAAATAAAGACATAGAATTATGGTGGGGCTATTTTTCATCCCAGATTTCTGTAGGACTCCAATCCTACACCAGTTTTAGATCTCTTTTCAGCTATCTTAAAGAGGCCACTACCCACTGTCAGTCTCTGTCAGCTCAATCTGCTTTCGTTTTTAATTCATGACGTTTTACATTTCTACATTGTATTACCCACTTTGTTGTTTATTACTAGTATCCTTCACTGTTATCTAAGTTGAGCTCCATGAGAAGAGGACATTTGTCATATCAACACAGGTACTTTTCTCCAGCACCTCTATTTTATGTGTAGCATATAATACATGCTCGGTAATTATTTATTTAAAATGGTAAACAAAGAATAAATGAAAATGTCTGGGCTATTGGAAAATCCATCCATTGAGGTTTACTTCTTTTTACACAGCAAACAACTATGAAACTTGAATCATTCTCTTTCTGTACACAATGGATGAGAGAGAGAAAGCTGCATAATACCGAATTAAAGTCTCTCTGATTCATGTTATCAGATGCTTCAGCACTGTTAGGCCAAGTTGTTCTGAAACTTCAGGGTAAGTCAGACAGAAACAATCTTATCAAAGTCACTGATTCATATTGTGGTGGTTGGACACATGAGGAATTTGGATGAATTGAGGGAACAGTTGAATAAACTTTCATTACTTTTGCTTCTGTCTTTGTTAAATGAAACCTATTGTATGCGTTTATTAATCAGGCTTTGAAACATGATGTATCCTCCACTGCTGAAGACCCAGATCTTTTTATTCAAGACAAGCTAATTTAACCAATCATGGAGGGTCACCAAAAGATAAAACAGAACAGTTTCTTTCATTATACTGTAAGAAGAAAACAAAACCAAATTCTGTATTTTAGAAGACAATTTTTCTTGGTTTGGTCTCCTTTAAAGATCATTTGGCAGGAAGGTTCTCCAAATTCAGAAGCTAGTCTGTGGCTTGTGTATCATCCAGGAATCAATGGTTGAACATGATGATCCGCTGCTGACATGACACACTGTCTGTCTGTGGAGTCTCTCTTTTCTCAGAAATACCAAAAGCTTAGCAAACGATCTTTTTATGAGTATTTATCACTATAGTACCTGTTAATTCAGGTGTTGCTTAACTGTTGTATCTTATATCTAAAACCCATGAATAAATTTTAAAAGCATAGTATTGTATGAAATCTTAGTGCCCAACCGTCTTAGCTTCCTAGCTGCTATGACAGCCGCAGAGTTAGGTTGATAACAAAAGGAATTCATTGGCTCACGGTTTCAGAGGCTAGACGGCTTGCTCTCCACCAGGGCTTGAGGCTTTCTGCCTGCCTGGCAATGCTTGGGTCCCTAACTTCCCCAACTCATGGCAAGGCACATAACAATGTCTTCTCATTTTTTTCTCTGTTCCTGCTGACTTCCATCTTCTGGCTCCTCTCCATTGCTGTCTTTTTTAAAAGGCCTGCAGTAATAGAATTGATACCTTCTGACTTAATTGGCCACACCTTAAGTAAAAATAACATCTTCAAAAGGTCCTATTTATAATGGTTCCAAACCCACAAGGATGAGATTAAGATAAAGAATGTTTTTTTTCCTAGGGCACATAATTCAACCTAACACATTAACATAATAGCTTTCCTTTACTGCACTATACAGTATTTATCCATTATATAATTTATCTATTGATAAATATTACATTATAAAATACTGTATTTAGTAATCTAATTTAAAACTTCTGTACATGCCTCATACAAGAACTGATAATTATTAAGGGCCAAATTTAATGCAGTGTTAGTATTTGAATATTATTCTATATTAAGTCTCATTTGAGATATGCACATATTTTTAAAATTAATATAAAATCACAATGCCTTGTACATTTTAGTATCTCAATAATTATTTGCTTTCACTGGTTTTAATTTGTGATGATTTTATAACATTAATTTTAGAGGAAGAATATTGAGTTTAAGTAGCCAAAGAAAATTTAGAAAATAAAAAAGATTGTTTCAGGCATTGTAAGTAGGGTAAAAATTCTAGCTTTCCTTTCCAACTTTCATTTAAGTATATTACATAGAAATCTTTTATTTTCAGTGAATTTTTTAAAGCCACTAAAATTCAGTTGTGAAGTTATTAATGTTTTCTCAGCTACTTGAATATGATAATATATGGCAATATAGTTGGTAAAGAGTAATAACTTATCTTTATTTTTGATTAGAGGTATAAAAAAGCTATAGTAATTGATACCTCAGAAAATTTCCAGTGAGTTTTTCATTTTTAAAAATAATTTCAGATGGATGGTGCTGTACTGGCTCAGTGGCAGAATTCTCGCTCGTCATGCTGGAGACCCAGGTTCAATCCCGGTGCCTGCCCATGCGAAAAAAAAAAAAAAAGAAAGAAAAAATTTCAGATGACTATGTTCAGATACAACTTTAACAAGAACTCCTTGCTCTCTCATGAAATGCATATTTGCCTTTGTAACACCAATTTTTTAACTGTTTTTTTTTATTGTGAAAAATAACATGTATACAAAAAAGCAATAAATTTCAAATCACCCTGCAACAATTAGTTGTAGATTTCAGAGTTTGGTGTGGGTTACAATTCCACAATTTTAGCTTTTTTTTTCCTTCCACAAGTTTAGATTTTTACTTCTAGCTGCTCCAAGACACCGGAGACTGAAAGAAATATCAATATAATGATCCAGGAATCCTACTCATTTGTTAAACCCTACCTTCTCTGTGTAACTTCACCATTTCCTTTGATCTTTCTCCCAATCTTTAGGGGTATTTAGTCTATGCCCATTCTAACTTTTTCATGTTGGAAGAGGCTGTCGATAATATGGGAAACAGGGATGGAACTAGTTGCTATTTTGGAAAAGCTGGTCCCTATGCGTTTCAGGACATATCTGGCCCTAGGAACCCATCTGGAGGTTGTAGGTTTGTGGAGAATAATCATAGTATATGGAACCTTTGTAGAATTTCAGATAAAGCCCTAAGTGTTCTTTATGATTGGCAGGAATGGTTCTGGTTAGGGTTTGGCAAACTATGATAGTCTTGCAATGTCTAGCTGAAGCTTGCATGAATAGCCTCTAGACTCATTTTTATTTATTTATTTTTTGCACAGGCAGGCACTGGGAACTGAACCTGGGTCTCTCAGCATGGCAGGCAAGAACTCTGCCTGCTGAGCCACTGTGGCCTGCCCTCTAGACTCTGTTTGAACTCTCCCAGCTACTGACACTTAAACGTTTCTTTTCCGCTTTATGGTCAAGATGTAATTGTAGATCCCATGGTGCCTGTGCCAGGCTCATCCCTGGGAGTCATATCCCATGTTGCCAGGGAGACTTTTACCCCTATATGTCACGTCTCATGTAGTAGGAAGGAAAATAATTTCATTTGCAGAGCTGGATTTAGAGTATAACACCAATGTATCGTCAACAAAATCGCCACATATTTCCAGACCCTAACTACCTAGTGGGAACAAAAAACTCATTTGGAACATTTTAATGTGATTACTAAAAATGAGCCTACATATACTCTATGACTAGGCAATTCCACTCCAACGTAAGTCATGCATATTTTCACCAAAAGACATGTGCAAGACTGTTCTCAGAAACATTATTTATATTAACCTAAAACCCAAAATTACAGATGTTCCAACAGAAGAATGGATACATGCATTTTGGTATATTCATACAATGGAACAGCATGAAACAATAAACATGTTATTGTTAATATGCATAATAAGAATATGCATAAATCATATACTATATTTGCATTATTATTCTATTTATATAGAGTTTAAAAATGATAATAGAAGTCAGAAAAATATACTATCTTTATTTAATCATTAAATTTAAGAATTTACAGATTATTCCTGTAAAACAGTAGGGACGCAGTACTAATTTTTAGAGGTTTATTGTGATGGAAGGGCAGAAGGCTAATTGAATTAAAAATGTTTCTGGAATGATCATGATGATGAATATGCAACTATGTGATGATATTGTGAATTACTGATTCTATATGTAGGATGGAATGATCATAAGTTTAGAGTGTTTGCATTGGTTTTATTTTTTAAAAAATTAAACAATTAAAAAAAATAAAAATGTTTCTGGAAATCTTTTCTATCATATTTTAAATAAGTCAGAAGGCGTGGCTAGAAATGAATTTTTTTTTCACTATCAATTTATTTTATTGACAGAGCAAGGAAATAGTTTTTAGGGAAAAAACCCGCTGTTATGTAGAACAGCATAGCAGTCCAACATTTAGCAAGTTCTTACTACATTAAAGATATATTATATAATCTCAATCGATACTTGCAATACTATTAGGTCAGTGATAGTATTATCCAGTTTCACAGATGAGAAAACCAAGGCCAGAGAAGTTAGATAATTTGCCTTGAGTAATACTTATTAATTACTGAATGTGGGCTTAAATGTCAGATTACACCATCCATACTAGTTAATCACTAAACCACTGTACTATACTACCTATCACAAATATTTAACCAGAGCTTATTAAATATTTTAGAACAAAAATAATTCAGGGCTTATTTGTTAAATTCATAGATAAATAATAAATTACCTAGTGTCCACTAATGGTGTGCTAAAAGTGGAGGTATATTGGTCACCAGAAAATGAGGGTGCGTGTTCCGTAGTCAGGTGTTCAGTATGAACATCATTTTGATCATGTTCATGTCCATCTAAATACTAAGGTAAACATAAACATAGGAATAAAGTGTGTATACTGATGAATAAAGGGACACCATTTCCTGTGATGTGATTTTAATTCTGGGGTCCTCAACTACATCCTGTCTTTGCTCACCCTAGAGTGGTGGTGCCAATCCTTTCTGCCGTGAAGAACGGTGGGCTCCGTAATAGCCTCCTCTTCTGGCTCAGAAGCTTTCCAGGTTTGCTGTGGGTAATGGGCAGGCAGGGTTCCAACTCGCACTGAGCTTTCCTGGAAAGGGGCGGATGGTGACGTCTATAATTGAAGCACTTTGCTAAAGGAAGAGGAAGCCCTTTGGAAAATCTTCTGATACCCCTGACATTTTCGCAGCATGTTTAATTACATCAGGTTTAGTCATATGCTATCAAACCAGTGTGTTTACAGAGATGTCCTCAGAATAAAGATATTTAAGATGAGGAAATTCAGCAATTGTCCTTGAAAATGAAATTCAGGGTTTCCAAGTATCTGTTTTGAAAAGCATATCTAAACCTATTACGTTTGTTTTGTATTTCATAAATATTTTCATCTGAGCTTTTTATTTTAGGAAAAACATTAACCTTTTTTTTTTTTTCGCATAGGATTGCGCTGTCTGGTCCATGTTGAGTAACAGAAAAAGATATACTTCCTATATCATCACTACCACAGAAGCGAAGATGTTCAGCATGAAAATCTCACTTACATATTTCTAAATAGGATAAGTTATTGAGCAGTAGAGCTGTGGCTGAGTTATAAAACATGGAGGTTTACACTAAAATCAAGGAAAAGCATCAGAAAACATTTTTTTGTTGTGTATTTACTTGAGAATCGCTAGGTGCTATGATTGAAAAAATTAGGGCAAGTATTTGTGATCATATTTAAATATGCCTTTATTATTAACTTTTCAGATAAGTTTTTTTGTGTGGAGGACAGAAACATATGTGCTCTCCGTGGATGTTATTCACAGATGTTGCAAATTCCAATGTCTGTGGGATACAGGTAACGAGGAAAAGCTCATGGAGATCATGATTTGCCCAGTCAAGAAGTAATTCTGGCCAAAATTTTTATTAACGTGTTATACAAATAAATTGCCCAAGCACATATTCTCTGATTGTGAGCTTTATGATGTATTAAAAGAACTCTTGAAGTTCTTTCCTAGAGCATGTAAACCCATACAAATCTTTCCCAGGTTCTGCTTATAAGTGTTATAATAAAATTGTGACATTATTAAGAAATACAATTAAAATTAGCATACTTTTTGACAATATTCTGTAATGATTATGTTTTTCATAGAACTGTTTTTCTGGGAGTTTAAAGAAATAAGATCCTAACTATATTTTAAAGTAATGAACAGCAATTAACCAGTGATAAAAAAAATATCTAATGCATTTGGAATAGCTTAAATGCAAACATTGAAATGTTAATAGAAATATTCCAAATGAAATACTGGTAAAGATTTTATCACAGTAAAAAGTTAATAGTTGAAGATGATAATATTAGTTGATTGTTAAATTAAAGTAATTTGAAGTTCATTAATTTTCCTTACCCATTAATTAATTCATAATTATTATTTTATCTCAACTCTTTTCCCAAAGTTTTGTTATGATTTCAGGATTTTGATTTTGTCAACATATGTATAAAATGACTATAATACAATTAGTGAATTGACCTTAAATGACATTTATACTTTGAAAATGCCTATTTGCCCATAGATTGAAAATGACCTCTAGTTATATTTTATTTGTGAGTGTTAGCTTATGTTCTAAGTGTCTTAATAATTTGCATAAGAAATAGAAGACTTAAGTCGTTATACTATGTTAAATTCTTTCCAGTGTTCTTTCATCTATATATAAATTATAATATTGAAAGTTATCTTCTTTTCGAAGATGAGCAAACCGAGGTTCAAAGGAGTTTAGTTGCTGACAGAGTATTAGGAAGTGGTAGGGCTAAGACTGAAACCCTTATGAATTTGTGCTTCACTCTCTGCACTTCCTGCTTGATGAATGATGTACATTGAAAGGTGTCAGTCAGTCTGAGGAAATGAAGATGTGGGTCATACGCAATTGAAATCAGTATTCACTGAAAACTAGGAATGTAGTATATAATAACATGAAATTATTTGAGAAACTTTAAATAAGTCATTAATAATATGAAGAATTAGTCATGAGTAATTTATGGGAAATTTTGTGTACAGTGAGCTTCTAAAGTGAGTACCACTTGGGAATTTCACTGCATTCTGATGCCATGGTGAAGCAGCCACAAAGGAAGAAAGAGGAAAATATTTAACATTAACGTTAAGAATAATTTTAGATAAGCTTACATAAACATAGATCTCAAAGAGTGGATGAATTTGGAAAATTTGTGAATGCAAATTCATTAGAAAGAATGTAGCCTTATGAAACTTAAAGCATTAATTATATTTCAATATAAAATATTCAAAATATTGCCTTGGGAGCAACCACACTGGAGTTACTAATAATGACTTCCCTCTAAGAGAAAAAGGAAAATGGCTTATTTATGTCACCCTTACTTGGATTTTTTTTCCTAAATCAGAATATTTCTTATTCTAGAAAGCTTATCTTAGAATAGTCACAAAATTGTTAAGGATAAGTGTCTTTTGACTAACTACCCTGCCTGATATCCTTATTTTTTCTTCTCATTGATTATGTAAATCTCTTGTCACCTCTTCTCCCTCAAAAAAAGAAAAGAAAAAAGGTGTACATTATAATCCATTGGTGTCACTAGAAAATCTCAGAAACTCTACTTATATAAAGATTATTTTCTCTTATATAATTTTTATTTTGGGGTAAATGTTAGCAATAAATATATATTGCTACTGTATTAGATCTGATTTATAAATAAGTACATGTGCTTCTATAGGGGTAAAACTAAGCTTTTAACCAAACATTTTAAAAATTGTTTGCAGACCTCTCCATCAGGTGTTGAATGGAAATTGTCAATCTCATTCCCATTTAATGGATCCCATATTATTTCTTTGATCATATTGGAATCTGAGTTTATTCTTTGGCTCAGATATCAAGCTTTAAAATGTATGATCTTTCAAGACTTAAGTTAAGACTAAAGGAATTAGGTCCAAGGGACAGCATGGATTAATCTTGAAAGTATAAATTTTGAGTGAAGAGGCATGTTTTAGTGGCTATACTATCAGAAATTAATTATTTAAATGTAAAAAAATCTCACCAAAACTTACAATATATTCTAGCATACTTGTAATATATAAAATATGTTCTAATATATGCTATTTATTCTAATAATATAATAGCTCTAATATATACTATATGTTCTATGGCTATTTACATATGCAATGAAATAAACAATAATGTATTTATAATTTATAATGCAATAAAAATAATAAAATGTTCTTAATAAAATGAGAAGAACAAGACTAGGAAACATAAACATCAACTTCAGGCTACCCGTGGAGTGAAGAGGAGGGCCAAGGCATTGCCAGGGAAACTAGAGTAATTTTGGCAGAATTGCATTTCTCTACAAACAATAGAACAATAGAATTCCAGCAAGCATTACAAGTTATACAAATGTGTTCAGGGTGGATAGTGGGCATGCAGGATTCATTTATACTATTTTTGTACACTGCTATATGTTAGATATATTTATAACAATGTTTTCAGTTATCAAAATATATTCAAGTCAAGGCAGTTTAGTTCATACATTTTTACTGCTGTTTTACAAATTAATCCACAAAATAACATATTGATGTTTTTCTAAGAAGTCAGAAAAAATACCCAAAATATTTCTCATTTCTACTTTTGTCATAAAAAAACTTCAAATGTAGATCAAATTGGAATTTCATTGTAAAAGATTTCTGTGAAGAAGCATATGAATACATTTACTCAAGTAAACTTTAATTCATAATAATAGGAGGGGATTCATTGATGAAGGGTAAATTTAAAGAGTTAAATGAAGTAGGATTATTTATATGAAGTGCTTTACATTATTTTCATGTTCTCACAAAATCCTGCTATTACTCCCTTTTCAGAGGAGAACATTAAAGCACAGTCATCCTAGATAAAAGTTAGCCAAAATTAAAACGGAGGTATAAATAGTAATCTCTTTTACTAGGCTAACCAGTGCCTTCCTGGAATTGCCTCTACCTATTTTAGTTTTACCCTCCGATGCTTTAAAAATGAATGTTATGCCATACAGCATACAAAACAAATTTAACTTTATGTAACTATTAATACTATGTTATCTTCCTTCCTTACTGTGGAGTCTGGTTACTAATTCTGGTGAACATCCCCATACTGTTTTCATTTTGTGTCTCTCTCACTTATTCTTTTCCTCTTTAATTTACAGTACATCCACAAACACACAAGTCCACAAGTATAGGTATTCATGATCACACACCCAACCTTGGCTCCTTTATTATCTAAAAGTAAATTACTTCTAGTAGTTGATGACCAAGCATAAGAGTCCAATAAAAGATTTGACCTTTATTATCCTTCTCTCCATACACACTGGAAATAGCTCTTGAAATCATGGTTGCTTTTGATTTTTAAATCTTCTGAAGAAAGAAAAATTTAAATAATCAATAATAATTCCTCAGGTATTCTCCTTGCATAATCTTTATTTTATCTTTCTATTCCCTTTTGGGATTGGTACAATGTTGCTGCATTTCTTTAAGTCTCATATGTCTGTTTTTCACATTAAGCTTCTCTCAAATTGGGATCTGTCTTATGATTGACGGTTTCTTATCATGTTAAGTTTAATTGCTGTTTAAAATACCTAAATATTTAAAATGTTTAAGGACACTATGATTTGGAGTTGAAACAAAAACTGCATATACAGAAAGATATAGGAAGTGAGAGGTAAGATATAAATTTAATATTTGTGAAACAAATATTTATCTTTTGAGTAATAAAAACAATGCTGTTGTTTTATTGAAAAGGAAAAATGGTAACACTCATAAAGAAAAGAAACTGTGTTGTTTTGTTACTGAGTTATGTAGAGAAGTTTTGTTCCACATGGAATGCAAGTGAAAACGAGGGTGGAGAAAAATGCAAATATTTTGGAATAAAGAAATTTCAAAGCAACAAGATGTGTGACTTAGTCATATGTGACACAGAATTGGTCACATTGGTTAATTGGGATGCATTTTTCTTTCCTAGTTCTACCTAAAATAATGTCATCTAAGCTTAGATGAAAAAATTATAATTTATACTACTCCTTATTTCTCAACAAAGCTTTAAATCTCCATCTTCAACTTTAAAAAGACATTTAAGAATGTTTTTCTCTAGTTGTCAACAAAAAACATTTTAACCTTCCAAAAGCCTCATGGATTTACAAATAAATTAAATGCTACTTACAAAGTTTATGAAATAAATACAAGGATAGGAGCACAAAAGTTTCTTTACAGACAAATTAAACTCTGTATTGCACCATTATAAGAGATCACCTTTACATAGAAAATTAACTCTTCTTTCCTATCGTATCAAAATGATATATGAGTATAAATAGTAACTATTATAACATTGTGAAAGAAAAACATACAAAATATTAATTATATTGAGTCAATCAATCAATTTTTATTGCAAACCTTTATTGCCAAATACTACACCTGACCTTGTTATAAATGTGAAGAAGAAAACTATGTTGACAGTAGAATGTTATTTCTTTCACGGTTTGGAACTCCACACTATTCCTTATAGTGTGTTAAGCAAATCTTAGGTAATATTTAATAATATTTGCACCGTCATGCACAATGCTTATGTTATACCTGATTTCTATATCTCCTTTGCCTATGTTACCTACTTCCCACTTCACAAATGACTGCATTTTAATCAATTCATGGTCCATTTAAAGTATAATCAGCTTAAGTTTCGAAAAAGAATTTAACTGCCATTCATGTATAATCAATAAAATTTTTGGCAAATATCTAATGAGATCAAGGAGAATCAGTTTATTTCTAACAGAATTACCTTATTTCCAAGCTTAATGGTAAGCAAAGACTTCTTCTGAAAGGATCTTATGCCCAGTCTAAGGGCTATATAAACCCTTTTTAAAATTCAGGGCCAGTTGTTATCATCAGTCATGTCAGTCTTTTCATTCAAGCATCACCAGAAATTCATATGGCTAGTCAAAGAATTAATGGCTCCCACACCTTTTATCCATCCAAGAAACTTTTAATCTCTTCTATTATGAGGAGGAATCACAGCATGACAAAGCTGAAATGCGTTTTACAGATGTCTACTTTATCTCTTTATCTAATTTAATAAAAAGAGATGTTCTAGAGTGCCAAAAAGCAATGCTTTCTCAATATAAATAAAGTGAAAGTTTCCCTCCTAGAATTGTTTGTCTACTTTCACTGGAAAATATTTTTTAAGTGTATGGTTCACTTCTTTAGTTCCTTTATTTTTCCTTTTAAATTTGGATATGAGAAACACTGGTTCTGTGGCAGAATTTCAGAAGGATAAAATGTGACTTTCACGTGATTACTTTGATTATTGTGTAGAAAACACACTAGGATAAAGGGAGGAAATAAGCAAAAAGAGACGTAGGGAAACCAGTTAAGAGGAAAATGCAATAACGCATTACATTATAATGGCTTGAATCCTCTAAATGGGAAATGCTTAGATTTGAAATATGTATTGAAGTTGGTGCTTCCGAGATTTATTGTTACATCAGATGTGGAAGCTTAGAGAAAGTACCAGAAAGGATGTAATCAAGTGCTTCTCTTGAACAAATCAAAAGATTGAAGTTTTGAGTTACTGAAAGGAGGAAGATAGCAGTAGGCAGAGCTTGGGTGGGAGGTAATCAGTTGTTGAGTATTAGACAAATACAACATTTCAGTTATTTATTGGTCAGCTAAATGAAAAAAGTGGAGTATAATAATTCAATGTTTAACATGTTGAGCAACTGCCAAACTGTTTTTAAATTGCTGTGCCATTTTGTTTTCAGTTGCATTGTATGAGGGGTCGCCACATCCTCACCAACACTTGTTATTGCCTTTTATTGGTATAATTTTTTGATTAAAAAAGTTGTAGGTTTACAGAAAATATAAAGTTCCCATGTAACATTCCACTATTATTAAGCTCTTGCATTAGTTTGGTAACTTTTCTTTAAATTGATGCAAGAATATTATTATAATTATAATATTAACTATTGTTCATTATTTACATTAGGGTTCGTTATTTGTGTTGTACAATTTTATGTGTTTTTAAAATTTTTTCTAGTAACTATATACAACCTAAACTTCCCCCTTTAAAGTAAATCAAATGCATAATCCAGTGTTATTATGTTCATATTGTGCAACCATCACTGCCAGCAATTATCAAAACTTTTCTATCACACCATCAGAAATTCTGTACCAATTAAGCATTAACTCCCCAATTCCTACTGTTCTAGTTCACTAGCTGCCAGAAGGCTTTTAAAAGGGGGAATTTAATGAGTTGCTAGTTTACAGTTCTAAGGCCAAGAAAATGTCCCAATTAAAACAAGTCTATAGAAATGTCCAATCAAAGGCATCCAGTGAAAGATACCTTGGTTCAAGAAGGCCGATGGAGATCAGGGTTTCTCTCTCAAGTGAAAAGGCACATGGCGAACACAATCAGGGCTTCTCTCTCAGATGGAAGGGCACGTGGCAAACACGGCATCATCTGTTAGCTTTCTCTCCTGGCTTCCGGTTTCATTAAGCTCCCTTGGAGGCATTTTCCTTCTTCATCTCCAAAGATTGCTGGCTCATGGACTCTCTGCTTCGTGGTGCTGCAGCATTCTCTGCTCTCTCTGAATCTCTTTCATTCTCCAAAATATTTCCTCTTCTATAGGACTCCAGAAACTTATCAAGACCCACCCAAATGGGTGGAGACATGTCGTCACCTAATCCAGCTTAACAACCACTCTTGATTAAATCACATCTCCAGGGAGATGATCTGATTACAGTTTCAAACATACAATATTGAATAGGGATTATTCTGCCTTTATGAAATGGAATTTAGAATAAAAAATGGCTTTTCTAGGGGACATACATCCTTCCAAACCAGCACACCTATGCTCACCCTCACTACAATATTTGTCTTTTTGTGTCTGGCTTGTTTCATCTAACATGTTGCCTTTAAGGTTCATCCATGTCATCATATGTATCAGAACTTCATTCCTTTTTTCAGCTGAATAATATTCCATTGTACATATATACCACATTTTGTTTATCCATTCATGGATTGATGGACACTTGAGCTGCTTAAATCTTTTGGCAATTGTGAATAATGCTACTATGAATATGGGTGTGCAATTCCTTTCTTTTGATCCCTTTAGGTATATACTTACAAATTGAATTGCTGGGAAATGTGTAATTCATACTTAAATTTATGAGGAACTGCCAAATTGTCTTTCACAGAGGCTGTAGCATTTTACACTACAACCAACAATGAACTTGAGCTCCTGTTTCTCCACATATCCTCTCCAACACTTGACGTTTTCCTTTTTTTTTTTAAATACTAGTCATTTTAGTGGGTGAGAAACGATACCTCATTGTGGTTTTGATTTGCATTTACCTAAAAGCTAAAGATGTTGAGTATCATTGCGTGTGTTTGTTATCTATTTGTATGTTTTTTTGGAGAAATGTCTATTCAAGTTTTTGGCTTATTTTTTATTTGGGTTGTTTGTCTTTTTCTTGTTGAGTGTAGGATTTCTTTGTAAATTCTGGATATTAAACCATTATTGGGTAAGTGGTTTTCAGAGATTTTCTTCTTTTCTGTAAGTTGTATTTTTACTTTTACTTATATGTACCATGATGCATATAAATTTTTATTTTTGATGAGGTTCCATTTATCTATTTGTTCTTTTTTTAATTGTGCTTTGGGTTTAAAGTCAAGAAACCATTGCCTAACACAAGATACTGAATAGACTTCCCTAAGAATCATACTTGTATCCAGCTATATAACCAATCTCTTTACTTGGGTGTTGTGATAGATTTAATTATATACCCCCTCAAAGGACATATTTTAACCTTAATCAGTGCTCCTATGCATGTGAACACTGTTAATAGGGCCTTTTGAAAATATTATTAGTTAAGCTGTGGCCAACTGTGTTAGTTTGTTAATCTGCCACAACACAATATACATGAAATGGAACAGCTTCTTAAAAGGGACTTTGAAAAGTTACAAGTTTACTGTTCTAAAGCCAGAAAATGTCCAAATCAAGGAATCAACAAGAGGTTACGTTTACTCAAGAAAGGCTGATGGGTATGGAACAGCTCTGTCAGCTGGGAAGCAGTGTGGCTGGCATCTGCTGGTGTCATTGGCTTCTGGTTTCAAATAGCTTTGTTGGGGGCATGTTTTTCTTCATCTCCAAAGGTCTCTGGCTGTTTGGGCTCTGTCACTTCTGCTCTCCATCATCTGCCTCAGCAACAGGCATCTCTGTCATTTTTGAGGTTTCTCCAAAATGTTTCCCTTTCGAAAGGACTCCAGTAACTAATCAAGACCCACCTTGAATGTGGCATCACATCTCCCACTAATCAAAAGGCCACAACCACAATTGGGTACGTGTCAGTGCAGATAATCTAATCAAAAGTTTCTGCCCAATAATATTGAATAAGGATTAAAAGAAACAGCTGCCCCCACAAGATTGCATCAAGATTAGAACATGGCTGTTTGGGGTTATATATAGCTTTAAACCCACCCCAACTGAATCAGGGCAGATCTTATCCATAGTACTTGAGGTTTTATAAAGACAAAGCTGCAGGAGTAGCCAGAAGCTTGAAGTCAGCAGAAACTGGAGGAGCAGACATAGGGAGTGACAGATCTCCAAATGAAGGGACTCATGTCAAAGAATGCTAAGGAGTATGGCGAGCCAGACCCAGAGTGCTACAGATTTTGGGGGTTTTTATCCCCTGAAGCTATGTGCCAATAAAATCCTATTGTTGAACCAACATGTTGTGTACTATTTGTCATAGCTGTCTGAGAAATTAAGGTGTGTATTAGTATCCCACACATCACATCATAAAAATAGATTACACACCCATCTTTCCCTCTCTCCAAACCCAATCCATTAGCTAATATTATTTGCTCTGACTTTTCACCATCTCCATTTTGAGCACTTCCACTGCTATCATCCTAGGCCAAGCTGCCATGAAGTCCTCTTAGACTATTGCAGTGACCTTTGGTCTGGTCTATGTTTCACACTTGATCCCCTGATCTGGAGGATAACTTACATTCAGAAGCCAGAGTTATTTTTAAAATGCATATTGAATCATGACATTACTGTGCTGAAAACACTGGTGTCTTTCTATTGTAAATCAGAATATAATGCAAAATCTTTACCGATATGCAGGGGCTGCCTATCTCTTTACCCTCATCTTTTGTCTTTCTTTCTCTTGCTCAACCTTTTAGCTACACTGGTCTTTTCTCACATTTCTTTGCTCTGTGCTGGCTCTTTTCTATTTCAGAGCATCAGCATATTCAGTTCCCACTGTTTGGAGTTTTCTTTCCAGAAGCTTTGGATGGCTCACTCTTTCCCTTTATTCAGCATTCTGAGTCTCATCTCAAAATACATTGACCTCGTACAATCTTATGTAGCTTCTTCTGTATCATTCTCTGTCAGCTAAACTTGTGTCATATTTTTCTCCTTAGGAATTTTTGCTCTTTTGACTTTATTGCAAATTATTTCTTTATTGACTGGGTCACTTCTAGAATATAAGCTGTATGAGGAGAGGGACTTTATATTATTACGGCAGTTGTTTACCTCCAGCATCTCTGTTATATGTCTGGCCAGTAATAGATATTCACAAATACTCATTGAATAAATGATTAAATAAGTTATGAAATAAAAATAATTTCCTGTCCATGAGACAAAAATCTCTGAGGTTTAAAGCATTTTGCACACTCACTTATAATGTGACTTTAACAAATTTTTATTTATATATATTACGTAGGAGAGCAAAAACTGAAAAAAGTGACATAGTAAAGCCTTCTCTGTGATTAACTGGGAAGGGCCAGAAAATGTGCTCCCACAGTAAAGTACATTGTTAGCAAATCCTTAAGATTTGTTTGTGTCAAATCACCTAGAAATTCTCCAAAAGATTTGTTACATGGCACCATGTTTTATTTTTTAATGCCTGTTTTATCATTGTCTTTTTGTTTGTTTGTTTGTTTGTTTATATGCTGCTTTAATTCACTGAAATGTATTGCTATGAGAGTCAGGCTCCTTGCTTTTCTTTTTGCTTTTATGTTCTCAACACCCAGAACAGCTCCTGGCATAGAACAGATAAAAAACTATTTGTTGAATTAATGTCAAACGGATACCTTGGGAACAGAAATTTAGAAATTCTTGAAACTGAAATTGCCTCAAGGAATAGCAAGGTTATTTTAGACATATCACTTATTCTAAGATTTTTTTTTTTTTGGCCTTTTATTTTGCAGAAGAAAATAAAATTTTCAGATGAATGCAAATGGGAAGTAGACTTTCAAGTATAAATTCTACAGGTAGAGCTTTGGAAGCATCATTACTAATCCAAGCATTCATATTTTCAGAGATATTGTGTTACTGTGGTGTGGCTTTATATTTTTCTCTACTTGAAGGATGGACATTTATGTGGGAAATGGAATGTGATAAATTTATGGTAAAAACAAATGAAGACATAGAATTTAAGCAAACCAAGCAAAAGAATTGTGCCCTTGACTGTTATAGGAAAGATCTAGAAAGAAAAGTGAAATACAATATAACAATAAAAATGTATGTTTGCAAGAGAGATTTATTAGTGAAAGTAAAGAAGTTTGAATTCTGAATCCATTACAGTTATTCTCCATTTCTGTTAGTGCCATGATATAATCCACAGATACCATCATAGTGCTGCCAGACAAATGCCAGTTCGTTGCCTGATGTGCACGGGAATCTATTCTTTGACACCAAGTTTTCAAAGAGAGAAAGGGGTTTATTACACAGCTGCCTGTAAGGACACAGGAGCATAGCAAGCTAATATCTGTCTCCCTGATTCAAAAGTGTTTAGGGTTTTTATGGGATTTAGACAAAGGGATGTGGAGATAGTGACATTGGCAGATATTGATTAATTGATTATAGTTAATCAGAAGTGTGCAAGCAAGAGCCTGAAGATGTTCAAGAGCTGGGGTAAGCACTTTACAACAGGATTACAAATTGTTCAGTTAACATAGAGCAAATGTAGGTCTAAAATATTCTTTGATGAGCCAGTATAGGATTAGGTTATAGTTTACAGCAAGTGTTGTAAATAGTTCAATTAACATAAGTGTACCAATTTGAAGTTATTCTGTACTTGCAGAAAAGCCATGTTCATTTAATCCTTTCTTATAGGTGCTGCCCACTGTGGGTGGGACCTTGTGATTAGGTTGTTTCTAGGAGACATGACCCACCCAATTCAAGTGGGTCTTAATTCTTTATTACTAGATGCTAAGAGAAGACCCACAGGACACAGAGAGCTCAGAGAGGTGTCCCTGGAAAGCAAGCAAGGACACACAGAACCTAAAAGCAATGAACCCAGGAGTGCAGGACCAGCAGATGCCTTTCCCATGTGGAAGAGGAACCCCGATGCCAATAGCCTTTCTTTGGTAAAGATATTTTCTTGTTGATGCTTTAATTTTTGTATTTTCATGGCCTTGGAATTGTAACTCATAACTTAATAAATCACCATTGTTAAAAACGAAACCATTTCTGGTATACTGCATTTCAGCAGCTTTAGCAAACTGAAATAATAAGATAACAAGTAAAGAGACAAAGCTAAACAAACCGTAAGATCTGACAAAAACCAGCTGAGGCAAATAGATTGTCCCAGATTATGGCAGTGTTGGAAAACATAAGATGACAAGTAAGGGGATGGAAGTAAAACTCAAATTACATTTATAATTAAAATCTTGCAGTCAGTAGTTATAATCCACAAGGAAACAAAAGCTTTTCCCAAGGACACAAAGAAAGGGTCCCAAAGGGAAATGGGCTAATTGGTGACAGAAGAGGCTACATAGCTACAATAATAGAACCAAGCTCTTCAGTGAAAAATACAAAGTAAGATTTCAATTAGTTAGAAGGGTACAAATTGATGTTCTTAGTGGAAAATGTTTCAGATATTCGTATCAGAAAATTTAAAAATATATATTGATGTTAATGAGTCAAAATTTAAACTAAATGTTGCATTAATTCTATGTGATCGTCTTCCAAATTCTCTTCCCTGACACACATACTTACACTGCTACATTACTAGGAGACACAGTGTTATTGTGGCAGAGACACTAAATGCTCTGTTCTCCTCCCTAGATTTCCTTGCAGATAGGGTGGAGTCATATGCCTACTTCTGATCAATGAGCTGTGAGAAGTGTGTGCCATTTCCTAGCTATGCCAGTTAAGAGGTAACATGCCCCTCACTCCTTCTTACTTTGCCATAGAGACTTCGGAGTCATGTGCTCCAAATGTCGCACATGAAGGCATATACTTCACCCTTGTCAGAATGCAATGTGATGCAGGGAAGGAATAATCTTTCATTAGGAAGACACTAATATTTGGAGGATTATTTGTCACCAAAAGCATGACCATACTATCACAATAATATAGTTACTGTTGATTTATATCTAACTAATGGTACGTTCAACTCATATAGATAGAATTCTTAAAGTATAAGATTAAAGGGTAATAATAATATTATTTCTGATTTACTTTTTTATTTCTAGTGCCCGAGCATTTTAATGAACTAAAACTTTATTATCCCGAATATAATATCTGCATTCATCCTCTACATCTCAGCGACACAAGAGGGAATTTGAGTTCATCAAGAAGAATGATTGGAGACTGCAAACAATGTGTGTGTTTGCTGTCATCCACTAACAATGTGCTTTCAGGAAAATTGCCCATTTCAACCTTTTTTTTCCTCATCTATAAAATGATACAGATGATACTAATAATTGGTATAAAAATTGTGTATCTCAAGTGAAAGTTCAAATGAAAATGCCTGGGAAATAGTAGGAAATCATTACTTGCTTTTGTGAAAGCAGAAGAATAATTTGGTGGTTAGATGTGCCCGGAATTGTGTTATATTTAGAATTTGGTTTTTATTTATATGTTAAATTAAAAAGCTAGGACATAATTGAACATTCTTTCTTATTTGACTATCTTTCCTATGGTTTTATTTGTATAAATATGGCTTTGTTGCAGGAAAATATGCTTACTGGTTTTATAATCTTGGAAACTAAGAACAATAGTAATTATATTTATTGCATGCTTACTATCTATGAGATATATTACTTCACTGTTCATTCTCTGAAAAATCATTTCAGAGTTGATATATTACATAAACAGTTGAATTTTAAGTTATCTTGTAGTCTTTAAAGAGGTGAAAAAAGGGAGACTCATTGGATAACAGAGCATCTGGGAAATTCTCTTCTGGAAGCATTGAAGTCATGGACACTTAAATCCTAAGAATAAAATAGACTAATAAGAAAGAAAATAGCTGAGTTGGTGATGAGAGCAGAATTTTCACTCAAAACTTGCTGATTTTAGTTCTGGGACAGGCATTTAAATACATTCTTTCAATATCGCTGGAAGTGTTGCTATCGCTTCTTTCTCGCATGAAGACATCTTAAATGCTCTTTATATAACCTTCCCTATCTCATTTGGATGACTTCATATATTTCACAGGACAGCAGGTGGGTGAGATTAAAACTTCCACTATGAGCTTTCCTAGAAGATAACTGTTGAAGACTGTGGGTCAAGAAGGAATTTCTATGATGATAGAAACCCCCCTGGAGAATCCATCAGCTCTTCTGTCATCACTCAGAATGTTTCAATGCACCAGGTATTCTTATTACATCTTAATTCTGTGATTTTTAAAATATCCTTTGAATAAGAAATTTCCTTTATGAACATCCCCACAACTAAAATGTGGTGTCCACACCCTTAGTTCAGAAAGCCTAATTATTTTGTGACTCAGTGTATTTTTATAATAATTCTGTATTTTCATTTTAACAAAAAGTATTCATTTTGTGGAATGAATACTGCAGTTTGAATACAGATAACAAAATAGGTGGGAAGACATCTCCTCAATTATGTTTGTTATTATAAAATATAATAATGTGTCTGTTATTGTTTTCTATTTAGAGATGAAGTATGGTTTAAGGTGATGTGTATAGCTGCCAAATTGACAAGGGGTGGACTGTCATGGTCAGGTTCATGTTTCAACTTGGCCAGGTGATGGTGCCCAGTGGTCTAGTCAAGCCAACTCAGGCCTATCTGTTGCTGTGAGAACATTTCATGTACTTAAATCATGAGCATGTTGGTTGCATCCACAGCTGATTACATCTGCAGTCAGCTAAGGGAAGTGTTGTCTGCAATGAGTGACATTTAATCTAATCACCCGAAGACTTTTAAGGAGGATTCAGGAGAGAGAATCTCCCTTTCTGCTTCAGCCAGTCAGCCTCTCCTGGGGAGTTCATTGAGGACCTTCTTTGGAGCTGCCAGCTTATGGCCTGCTTTGAAAATTTTGGACTTTTACATCCCAACAGCTGCATGAGACGCTTTTATAAATCTCACGTTTACAATTATCTCTTGCTGGCCCTGTTTCTCTAGAGAATCATGACTAATACAAAAACTATACAGGAAATCTAGTTTAATTTTTGGCTGAGATATAAAGCTTTATATGTTTTGTCTAGGATAACAAAGATCAATTAAAGTGAAAGTTAGAACTGTTCATTAACTTGGATAAATCTCAAAACCCATAAATGTTGATGGAAAAAAATCAAGTAACAAAATGACATATTTATTACACATCTTGATTATGCACATTTTAAAAATTTTCTCAAAATCCTACCTTAATGTAACGGCTATATACAGGCTACTACTATAATTTTAGATAAGCCAGGAAAGCATGCACACCAAATTCAGAATAGTTAACTCTGGGATGGTGAAAAAAGAAATCAAATTCTTAGGAGAGGCCTTAGCAGACTTGTATAATTTTATTTCTTTTACTACAAAGAACTAAAATAAATATAGTAAGTTGTTTACTTGTGTTAAACTTAGGTGTAAGGTTAATGAGTTAAAATTTTTTCTTTATCTTCAAATATTCAAGTCAAATCAACATGTTCCTATTTTTAAATTCATGGGTTTTAAACTTAGTACACAGTCTCACATTCAAAGTTTTTCAAGCTATAAATTTTTAAAAAGTGTAAAGGGCTCCCTCACAGCCCTTTTATACCTACTGCTTTTTCCAGAACCACACTAAAAAGAAATCAAACCTAGGAATTTCATTGTAATAGATTTCTGTAGGAAAATCATTAATATATTTATTTCTGCAAAATAGAATTCATAATTGTGGAAAGTTATCT
The DNA here is from genome assembly GCF_023851605.1 of Tamandua tetradactyla. Taxonomy (NCBI): domain Eukaryota; kingdom Metazoa; phylum Chordata; class Mammalia; order Pilosa; family Myrmecophagidae; genus Tamandua; species Tamandua tetradactyla. The sequence continues at coordinate 71,047,973 of NC_135345.1, read as the reverse complement.
GATTAGAGGGAACAGGAACAGAGGGTAAAATAAGCAAGAAAAATGAAGTTGACTCACTTGTACAAGGTGTTTTACATAGATTAGCTCATTGTTTCCCTGTACAATCCTCTGAAATGAGAGAAAACTCAGTAGCTTGGGCAAGGTTATATCATACAAAAGTGACTTTCCCTGACCTATACTTTCCCTGTTTGGAAATTCCATTGTTTAATCTCAGACTTACTTTCAAGTTTGTAATAAATAACTTCAAGTACCTAGGGAAAATTCTATTCCATATTTTTGTCATCATGTGTGGTTAAATTAGCTGATGCTGGTGAACATCCCATAATATGCACGTTCTGTGAGTGTCACTGTCACTTCTTTCTGTCTACCCTTATTTATACACAGACACAGACACCCTGACACACACATATTCCAGATCACATGAGTTCATGTAGTAGTTATGGAACATCTTGAAACAAGTGTTCAGAAGGACATTGTTTGCTGGGCCAATCATTAAAAAGTTACCGGCCATCTTTTTAAGTGAAAGAAAATGCTAGGGACTGTAATAAATATTAATAACAATAAAATGCTGTTAGTATAATGTTTATATTCCTTTCAGGTTTTGGAATCCTGAATTGCTCCTTGAAAAAAAATAATAGTTAATATTTAAGAAGACTTACTGAACTCCTACAGAGAGCTTACTTTCTGCTATTAATATTACTTTCATCTATTTACTACTTTGACAAATAATTATATATTAATTAATTCCTAATCTATTTAGATATAATAAATATAATATTCAATAAGTTCTTCATTTCCTTTCTTGGTAAAATCAATAATTTTTTACTCCTGCAGAATATACCTCAAAGAGAATATATACAGTTAAATCAATTTTTATAAAATTACCTTATTACTAAACTTAATGAAAAGCAAAATTTCTTAGTGTAATTTGAGGCCTGATCCCCCAAATGTGCAGCTGTTATCTCATTCAAGCATCACTGGACTTTATAAGGTCAGATAATTAACCGCTTCTATGACCTTTATCTTTCACCCTAAATTTTAATATTCTTTATCATGGGGAGGAATCACAGCAAGCCTACTCTGAAATGTCCATCAACACTATATTAAAAAGAGGTCTCAGAGGCTAAGTCAATTTTCACTCTACACAAAGTAATGTGAATTGTGTCCTCAGTAGAATTGTAGTTATTTAACTATTGTTACTGGCAAGATGTATCCTTGATAATCTGGTTTGTGTATTTACTTTTACTTTGATACTTTTTCTCATTGTTAACAGTTTGGATAGGATTCATAAGTTACATCTGCAGTATCTTGAGGTAATAACCTAAGGCAGATTTTCATATGGTCATTTTGAGTACTGCATAGAAACAATGCTGGATCAGGTAGGAGGTGTGAAACGATAGAAGCAGGGAGGCCAGTTGGGAGGTTGTTGCAAAAATCCAGGAGAGGGTTGTTGCATATGGTGATATCAATATAGGCATGCTGAGAAATTAATGGATTTGATGTTAGATATTGGACATAATTTGACATTTCCACCTACAGGATTTATTGAAAGATTAAGTGTGTAATTTTTGAGACAAAGAGGAAACAAGAACAACATCAAGTGTTTAGCTAGAGCAAATGGAACAATGGAGATTTCTGAGGAAAGGAGAATGGAAAGAACAGATCAGATGGGGACAAGATTTTAACATCTAAGATGCAATATTTGAGATGCTTATTGGATATCTAAGTGGAAAAGTCAAGTTGTCAGTTAATTATTTGAGTCCAGAGTTCATAGGAGATAGCTGGGCTTTAGATTAAAATTTGAGAATCATCAACATATAAATAATATTTATACCAAGGGACAGATGAGGCCACCAGCTGAATAAGTATGTATAGAGAAAGAATTAAAATGCCTGTGCCTGGAACTGCAATATTACGCGGTTGAGAAGATGAATAGAAACCAGCAAACATGACTGAGAATGATATCCTAAGGAGACAGGAGAAAATCCAGGAGAGTTTGTTATCCTGGAAGCTTGCTTAAGAAAGCATTTCAATGGAAGAACACATTATATAGAATTACAGGAATTCTATAAATCGTCAAAGAAGTTGAGAAGCGAGAACTGACTTGACTTTAGTAGTATGATAAACTTGACAAGAATTTTTCCACAAGAAATTTTTTTCAACAATTCCCACAATCATTGAGTGGAGAAAGCCTGAATGTTTATGTTTAAAGATATTCAGAGGAGTAAAATATAGAAAATATTTTGAGTTTCAGAATGACTTCAAATAAGTATCAATCTGGGTCCAATCAGAAGATAAAATGCAGTTATTTTAACCAAGTGAACTTAATATAACTAGTTGTCCTAAGCAAAAGTTGGAGAACTAAAAAGCCAAGGAGCAAGAACAGGAAACAGTTGCCAGGGTTAAGGGAACTAAGAGACGATGATGTATTTCTTAAAGCTTACTGTCTTGGAGCTGGGCTTTGTGAGGCCGATACCCAAATTTCTGATGATGAAGCACTGGCTGGATGGTACTAGCATCTCTGAAAGGGAGCAATGAGGCTAGCATTGTGAATACTGGAAAAACTGCAGAAAGCAACCAACTATTGCTACTCTAACGAATGATTGCTACTTAAGTGAATATACTTTGTTAGAGTAAGGCTTACTGGAAGAGAAAGAAACAGAGTGTCCATTGTATCTCCCTCTAGGAAACTTTATTGGAAAAGTCTATTGGGAGCATCTCCTGGAAGAAGCAGAAATGTGGTTTGCAAGTTTCTCAGTCTTAGCGTTACAAAGCAGAGTACAGGAGATTTTTGAACTGAAATAATAGCTTAATGGTAGGTACAATGCACCTGTTTTTTGATTACTGAGCATTTAGACATCCCTGTCTACATACACTTCAGGATTCATACAACAAATCAACTTTATGATTCAACTTAAGATGCAAATAATCTGTATACAAATGAGGACATGTCCCAGTTCATGTTTACTTTGCTTTTAGCCAAGAATTTATGAGATTGTTCTTCTTTACCTGGTGTTATGTGTTGAATTATGTCCTCCTAAAGATATATTCAAGTTCTCACCCTAATCTGTGAATGTAACCTTATTTGGAAGTAGGGTCTTTGAAAATAAAATTAGCTAAGGTGGGCCCTAATCCAATATGACTGATGTTCTTATAAGAAAGGGGAAATTTGGACACTAAGACAGAAACACAGGGGAGAGAGACACTGAGACAGAAACACAGGGCAGAGAGCCAAGGAATGCCAAGGATTGTCAACAATCCACTAGAAGTATAGGAAGAGGCAAGGAAGGATTCTTATCTGGGTTTCAAAAGGAGCATGGCCCTGCTGACACTTCATTTCAGACTGTTGTCTTCCAGAACTTTTAGACAATACCTTTCTCTTGTTTTAAGCCACCTCGTTTCAGGTAGTTTCTTATAGTGAGTCTAGGAAACTAAGGCACTGGGGTGAGGAAAGTGAGTTACCCAAATTTTCATTCCTGAAGGGTCCTAAGTGGCCATGTGATTTTCTTTTAAGTGATAATAATTTTCCATAAACTTTTCCTATTGGACATGGAAATACAACGAGCACCCCTTGGGTTCCGGCACCCACCATATAGAAGCACCCGGTTTCCCCTTGATATTCAGGGTTAATAAAACCACCTGCTAAGTACAGTAATCTCCTTTTTGCCTATTGGTTCCGTTGTAGGAAGGATCTAATGATCTGGGGTCATCTCAATTTCCAATTCAATTGGAACACTTTTGGATCCTCAAGGACACATTCTTCTCATGGAAAACAAGACCCCCAGGTGAGGAGAGCTCAAAGTTGTGGAAATAGGAAGCAAAAATCTATGACTTGGTTAAGTATAATAATAAGAAAAGCTAATTCATACTTCTACCTCTTTATATTAGGAGCAATGTATAAAGATCATCATATACTGATTACTGAATAAAAAACATAAATTACAATTTGTAGATGGATGTTCAATTTTTCAGAATGTTAGTCTCCCAAATGGAACTATAATTGAGTAGGTCATTTCACCATTCTATGAGTGCACCTGTTTCTGGTGATGGATTATATGGCACGAACTGTGAATTCCTGGGGCATGAGCACATTACTGCTCTTCACTTCCTGTGAAATGGGTCACTGGAAGGGAAACAATATCTGCAGAATGCTATTATGATGAATAAGGCAATTTTTAAGTCTACACCTGGTGGTGCTGGCAAAGTATTATGTGAAGAGAAAGAAAATCTATACCCAGAATACAACCTATTTCTGTAAAAACAAATTACTTTTCTTCTCATAATAGAAGTAGCCTAATATAATAAACCTGTCACCAGGCAGGCAGACTTGTCTTTAGAAAATAGGGTCATGTCAAGACTCATTAGCAATGCCTGAGCTAGACCAGCCTAGGCAAGGGGAAGTCCATGTCTTGTAGCCCATGCCCAGCCCCCACCTTTGCTTCCATGGCCACTTTGTACATGGGTCTGTTAAGCTGTGGATTGTTGGGAAAAAAGGATGATTGGCATTCACAGAACATATTATCTTGTACACTTGCTTATTGGGAGTTTACTCCACAGTAGAAACCATTTGGTGATCATTTACATGAGACAAAATGTTTTTATACTTAGTTCATCTTCTAAGAGGTCAGTCCACAAACCTCTTCCCCCTTACTTTCTGGTCACAAAAAAGGATATATGGCACCAGAGGATAGAGTGGGTCATCTTCAGTCTTTATAGAAGCATGTGATCCTTTCAAATGACACCCATGGAGAGATGGGAACATTTCATATGGACAAATGGGAATAACCATCAATAAAAACCAGTCTTGGGCAAGAATCAACCATTTCCCCTAGGCAATGGCATTACCTCCATCTCCAGTGGCTAGATGGAACATTCTACAGCAAAGAAAATGAACAAATTGGGGGTAAACACTCACATGCATATACACAATCTGTGGTGGTTTGAAAGGATTTATGTACCCTAGAAAAGCCATGCTTTAATCTTGATCAACCTAGTGGGAGCAATCGTTTCTTTTAAACCCTATTCAGCACTGTATGTTGGAAACTTGATCAGATTATGTCCTTGGAGATGTGACTCGCCCAATTGTGTAATAATTTTTGAATAGAGGGAGATGTAGCTCCACCCATTCCAGGGGGATCTTGTTTGGTTTATTGGAATCCTTTAAAAGAGGGAGCAGTTTTGGAGAAAGCAGGAGAACAACGAGAGACCCACAACAGAGACAGCCACGAGAACCACAGAGCCTGCACAGCCTGAGACCTTTGGAGGTCATGAAGGAAAATACTCCTGGGGGAGCTTCATGAGACAAGAAGCTGGGAGAAGAAGCTAGCAGACTCCACCATGTTTCCCATGTGCCTTTACAGTTGAGAGATAAACCCAACATCATTGGCCTTCTTGAACCAAGGCATCTTTCCTTGGATGCCTTAGACTGGACATTTCTATAGCCTTGCTTTAGTTGAGACATTTTCACAGCTTTAGAACTGTAAACTTGCAATTTATTAATTCCCCATTTTTCAAGCCACTTTGTTTCAGGTATATCACATTCCAGCAGCTAGTAAACTATAACACAATCCCACAGATGTATCTTAATTTTGATTAAAATAATCAACACTCAAAATAATGTACACATTTTTTTTTAATAAAGGGTTCAATAAACTACACATTATTTTAGGGAATGCTTTGGAGGTTGTAGCATTACAAAGAAAAATAGAGAATTAATTATCTTAACCCTCTAGACAGTTTTTAACTCTAGAGATAAGGAATGGGTGAATAGATAAAGGGCATAGGAAGATCATTTGAAGTGATGAAAATGTTCTATAATGATATGAAATTACCAGCTTGTGGTGGTTATATGTATGTTTGCTTTAAGATTATTTATTATACTATACATTTTTACATACTTTCTGAATGTGTCATATTTCTCATAACTAAAAGAGTTTTATAAAGGTATAATGTCAAAGATATTGGGAAAGTAATGCAATAAATGAGAGAATAATTAAGACAATCCCCAATCTTCTGATTTGGATAAATTTTCTGACTCTTAAACCTGACTATTATCTTCTCACACTCAGCAAATAGTCTTCAAAGTCTGAAAGACATCAGTCCAAAGAGTTAGCATTCACTTTTCATTCAATCTAAACCCTCTCAATTCCATCCAAAGAGAGAAAGAATGACCACTATAGTAAAAATCAAAATATTACTGTGGGTGCATGGTAGTTCAGTGGTTACCTGGGTTTGATTCTTGAACCATGCATCCCCCCCCAGAAAATACATATATATATTATTGTAATTATAAACTTCACTTCACTTTCATACCTTCACAACCGATGGATCAGAAAATTCTACAGTGCTTTGAATCAATCGAAAACAGTAAATCTTTCTCTGTGATAAAATATTGCACTTATTGAATGACTCCAAATTTTTTTTGGATGAAATCATTCCTTTCAGTCTAAGAAAAGCTCAAAAAAGACAATATTTAAATATTATATTATTACATCACTTAAGTCCATAAGCAATTATGATTCGACAAGGCTTTATACTTTCTTGACATTTACAGTTTGGTTTATCTACATATTCTTGTAGTTTCTCATCCACTCATATTTATAAATTCTTTCACAAAGCTTCAGTTTATTCCAGGATAACACAATCCTCAAAATGGAATACAATGTGTGATCACATTTCTTCCTTTTCTTTTTTTATCTCACCCTTATTTCCTCCTTTCCTTCCAAAAATATTTATTGATAACATAATATGTCCCAAACACTTTTCTAGACCCTGTTGATAATGTGGTAAACAAGACACACAAATTCTTGCCTTTATGGAACTTATATTTTTGTGGTGGTTGGACAAGGACAAAATAAAGACAAATACACACATAAATATTAAGATAAGAAGATATATTAAAAACTGTTATGAGGAAAGGAAACCAGTGATAAAATAGAAAGTGACTGGGTTGAACTGGTGGCTTATTTAGACAGAGCGTTCAGTGAGGATTATTTTGAAATAGGACATTTAAGTGAGACTCAAAGCAGAGAAACAGCCAATCTTTTACACATTCACAGATAGGGGCAAAGGCAGAAGAGAGGATAGCAAGAATAAAGGTTTTTGTATAATCTAAAGTGTGACTTTTTTTTAAGAAAAAAGGAAAGCCATGCAGCAAAAACATGGAAAACAAAGTGGAGTGTGGAAGCAAATTAGATTAGAAAGAAGGTCTTGTGTTCATGATGAGGGGTTCAGAATACATTCTAAGAAAATGGGAAAGCATAAGACAATTTTAAGTAGAGAAGTGATTTGATTTGAATGGTGTTTCATTTAAGAAGCCATTGTTGCTGCAAATTTGATGATGTCTGTGTGGGAAGAATTTGGGGTAATAAAAGTGGTAGCTAGTAAACTAGCTAAAAGATTATTCCGTTATTTTCTTGAGGGATATCAGCAATTTAAAGTAGGCTGGAAGCGGTGGAGGGAGTTAGAAGTGTTCAGATGTAAGGATACATTTCTCCGGTAAATCTAACTGAGCTTGCTGATGCAGTGACTGTATGAGAGAAGTTAAAGATAGTTGATAAATTATGGATTGAACATTTGAACTTCCCATGTAGTCACAGATAACATATTTACTGCTTTGTTCTTTTAAAATTAAACTCAGTCATAAGTCATAAATCATAAGTTTTCTGACTGTATTGTCACAAAAAGATCCTTGGCTAAAATTTAAGCTTGTTTAGTAAAAATCTATGATTTTCAAAAGCAATGCTAAAATCATCCAGGTGTATTTATGTAATCACAATCCAGACCAGGATTAATGACTGCTATTTTCCATCCTTACTACCAAAGTTTTCGTTTCAGGCCTTATCATTTCTTGTCTAAATTATTCTGAAAGTTTTCTCTCCTCTAAATTATTAATTTATTCTCCCTCTCCCATCTATCCTAAACACTTCTCCCAGTGCCTTATTACTAAGAACACTTTTCTGCTTATCAAATTATGGTGTGATTGCCCATGTATCATTCTCTGAAATTGCAAGAGATTCCCGGAGACCGTGTCCTTTCAGTCTCTATATGTCATATGCTTGTCGTGTAGTGGATGTTCAATCCCCATCTGATGTAAAATTGAAAGAATAAAATCTTTGGTTGTCTTATTATTGCCTAAAATGATACATGGAGCAAAAATTTTTGTTGCTGATTTTGAGCTCTTCTAAATTTTATTTTCATGATGCTAAGCATCACCTCCAAATCAATCGTAACTTAAACACTCAGAATAGTACCTGGCACAGAGACACTCAATATTTAGCAAATGATTATCTATCAGACATTTATTTCTAGTTGTTAATTCTCACATGTATTTCAGTTCTTTTGTATTTGGATATTTTATCAATACTTCTGTCATTTCAAAATCAATATAACAAAATTGTCTTCTTTCTCCTTCCACTCTTACTTGGTAAAACAATTCAGAGACCCTAGATTCCTCTTTTCTTCCTCTTCACTCTTGGTCTATTTTAGCTAATTAGGCATCAAACCATTCTTTCTTCCTTCTGTGTCCTTCTTTCTTATTTCTTTTAATTCTGACTGTCCCTAACTATCACTTTCTGACAGTCACAATTTGTTTCTTCTGTTTCTAATATGAAACACACATTGCCTAAATACCAAATACCATAAAAATGACGCATTCATCTCATCCACCCTGCCCAAAACATTCTCAGTGCCTGGTGGCCAATGCTGGTATTACACTCAGCCTCTTTGAGAAAGAAACCTGAATTCCCAGGCCACTCAAATTCAGATAATCTTTCAGCAAATGTCCTTTAAAATTTCTATAATCCTTTGCAATTTTCTAACATTTGGCTATACATTTTTTTTAACCTTCAAAGAACTCGGTTCTATTTGTGAGGCAAAGGGTGTTCTCTAGAACTGAGAATATTTCACTTTGTGCGCAGAAATGGATGAAATTGTTTTTATAGAAATTAATTTAATAATATGGTCATTGCATTTTTTCATGCTTAATGATGAAGTTGGCTAAAGTTCAAAAGCTATCAAAATACCTATTCCTGTTTTTGTTACTAGTGACATTACTCAGCTGATAGTTGAGTATTTAGAATGCATGTGTGCTGGTAAATGCAAGTTACCTATTTGTATGAAGTATTTGTTCCTTTAACAAATATTTTAAAAGTAACTACTATGTGGCTGGTTCTGTTACTAGATGATTTAGAGGCAGGGCAACTGGCCAACAATATTAATTGTTTGAGCATAGCAGGTGGTTTAACTATATTGTGTCTTTCAATAGGATCGATGGTTCTTGGATAGGTGGATATTACTACACTCATTTTGCAGAGGAAGAAACTGAGTCTGAGTGAAGTTAAGTTACATGTCTAATGCCATGAAGCTAACAGTTGTTAGACCCAGGACACAGATGTAGGATGAAATCTTCATGTCTAGAGACCAGACAATTAACCTGTACTCTCTAAGAACAGGAGCTGCTTCTGATTCTGAAGCAATCGGGAAAACACTTTAACAAGTCACACAGGTTTTCTTTGAAGCAGTTACCATGTGGATTCGCCTCGTTTCTCTATGGTCCAGCACCATGCCTGTACTTAAGCAGGTGCTCAGTGTTTGTTGAGATGGTGTGAACCTGTGAATGTACTAATGGCGAACAATGGATAAAGGATTAACTCTAAGGGGTAACTGTCCTTTAACAGGAAACCTCTAAAGAAATGTCTTAATGTGAATTAATTTCTAATGATGGCATTTTCACATCCTAGAAAGTGTGACTGTGAGAAATTGGAACTCAGAATTGATTCTCTCCACTTGTATGTAACCATGGGTAACAGTCAACAGGTCAGGTTTTATATGCCACATCTTGACTCTGGGTCTTAAACTGGAATGTTTTTCACAAACCACTTTGAATGGACAGAGGCCATAGATTCTTTTTCCCATTGCCTTCAAATGACTAATTCCGGAGACAGCGGGCTTTCGAAAGGATTTATTGCTAGGCACAAAGCAGGACAGCAGATGGCCTATGGGCTCAAACTCTATCTTCCCAAACTGTAGTGATTCTGATAGTTTTATAGT